>NW_023596746.1:33401405-33443905 GCF_011947565.3 Pollicipes pollicipes
TATCAAAAGACAACGTTTTAAGCTGCGTTTATGACAACGAGTGATCAGAAGCGCAGCTCAGGGGCGTAGTCAGGAGTCTGCCCAGGAAGGGGCCAAATGAGTTCTTAGGGAGTTCATTCAGCCAAGCGGCCATCCTCATCGCTATAGGAGCGCTTTTTTTATTCTGATAAACTTTTGAGGCCCAGGTCTCCAATTCCTGCCTCAGGGGTCCGTTTTCGGTTGTTTTAAAAGCCTCGCGAGCGTTTAAAAGTACCAAAAACGAGTGAGCTGTTGGTCCTAAGGGGCTTCTTCCTTCACGCAGTGGACATGGCCCCAAATGTCCCGTACTCTGCCTTCCCCTTTTGGCTATGCCAATGGCACAGCTTAAAACATCGGGTATTGACAATTTAGCCAATGTTTTCTTGATAACATCATTTGACCAGTGCCTCCTTGTGTATTGAAATTCGATCGATGTCAGCATAAATCCTCTAAATTCATAATGCCGAAAAAGCAGTTCAAAAATCGTCCTTATCGTGATTTTCTAAGCTATGCATACACCAAGACCTGACATTGTAACCCTATGCATAACCTTGAATAACAGCTTTCGATTTACATAAGGTTTGCATTCACATAAGGTTAGCTGAAATATCCATCTATGTGTTATCATCACACTTGCGAGGATTTGTTCAGAACACGTGAGCCAAGTTGACTTTGTGCCTTCTGACGGCTGGCCGACGCGTAATCTCGAGAGCCCGGGGGCCGCAGAGCGAGAGGCGTTGGGTGCCAGCGCGACGTCGTTTTTTCTCGTGCGTCCGTCGACAAATGGTGCTGCATTTCAGCACACTTCAATATACGTAGATGAGTTTTGCTCGGACACTCATAATTTTCGTAGGCGCATGAAAGCGTTTGGAAATAGAGCGCGTGCCCGTGGCCGGTTTGGTACATCGTCGGGCACACCTGCCGATGCGTGACAGACGTGCGCGTTCATATGCCGGAAAGCGTGCTTAGCCAGTTCGTCTCAGACGTTCAGAGGGCCGCTGGCTGAGATGATCAAATTATAGCAGGGGCTGCTGTGTCACGCTATTGCCTAGCACTTTACCCTGGCCCGGTGGAGCTATGTTGATACCATAGCCGGACGGAGCCATGCTGACACCCTGGCCCGACGTCGTTGCCCGACATGACCCCGCCCTACTGATCATTTGATCTAAGGCAGGTAGAGGCTATTGGAGTGCGTGACATGCGGTCCGCTTCCGGTAGCTCCCGCACTGACAGGCTTAGTGGTGGCGACATGACCGATGCAAAGGTCGTCGTCTAGGCTCTCCAGCGTTCTTGCTGTGTTATTGGTCAATTTGTAACGTCTGAGGTGATGCTAGGTCGATTGGGTCACAGGTGCTTGATATTGCTTTATAACGCAAACAGTTCTGCTACATCCACCCTATAAACGTCATTTGAGATGTTTGAAAACACTTAAGGTAAGTATCACTTGGAATGCATGCAGTTGAGTCCTGATACATCAAGGTGAATCTTGCTTATGAGGACAAATATCTCCTCTATCCGCCGAATGGTAACCATCCACGTTGCGTTCACGCGATGTGATATTTAGCACAAAATGATGAGCTGTGTCATAGCACATCTATTTGAAACCATGTCAAAGCGAAACCACATATACATAGGGTGTTACAATATCTCGCAATAAACACCATAATGCAGATCTCACGCAATGATGAGCTAGGCTGCACGAACGCACTCCATTTGTACTGGACTCATATCGCAATTCCAATCGTAGGCCACAGGCGATGACCGTGCGGTGTTTGGATGCTGCGTGCAGACACTAGTTTGTCAAGGCTATGACCTAGCCTGACCATTGACAGATCAATGTCGCTTCTATGCAAGTGCCCATTAGGAAAGCTAGTTGAGACATCCACAATGACCATAAAGCTCGTCCACACCAAATGCGGTGGGAACGACCTACGCCCAGCGGTACTAAAATTAGCCGGTCTAGCATTGATCTACCCAGCATGACTGCCATAGAAATCAATCACAACTGCTCGCATGCTGTTCGTCAAAATGACGTTGATAAGATGAATCGTACTAAAACATTCCTACGGGTGTAGGTGCCATGGACCATGTATAAAAAAGATATGTGTGTGTGTGTGTGTGTGTGTGTGTGTGTGTGTGTGTGTGTGTGTGTGTGTGTGTGTGTGTGTGTGTGTGTGTGTGTGTGTGTGTGTGTGTGTGTGTGTGTGTGGTGTGTGTGTGTGTGTGTGTGTGTGTGTGTGTGTGTGTGTGTGTGTGTGTGTGTGTGTGTGTGTGTGTGTGTGTGTGTGTGTGTTGTGTGTGTGTGTGTGTGTGTGTGTGTGTGTGTGTGTGTGTGTGTGTGTGTGTGTGTGTGTGTGTGATATGTGCGACGTAGCCTAACCTCTGATTGTCTGAACCGACATGCTCGGACAGAATTAGACCTGCCATTGCACGCGGTATTCGATTTGCACGCGGTATTCGCGATATTGGTATTCCATTCCATTTTCAAGACCGACAAGAAGCACCTATCAATTTCCAGCAAGCAAACTGCATGGTCAATTTGTCGAGAGGCCTGGCTGGCATGCCCTTAACAACTGAGACATAGGACACAAAGTCTTCAGACAAAGGCACTAAAAATGGGGCAGGACCTGTACAACTGTCAAATAACCAATCCACCGCCGAACGAAATTAGCAAGATGCCATAATTGGTCACCAATTATTCAAGAGCACCCTCCAGTAGGTTTGCGGGCTCTCCCACAGTCCACACACACACATACGCGCGCACGCGCACGCACACACACACACACACACACACACACACACACACAACACACACACACACACCACACACGACACACACACACACACCACACCACACACACACACACACACACACACACACACACTCACCACCACCACCCACACACACACACCACACACACACCTACCACACCCTCACACACACACACACACACACACCCACACATCACTCTCACACCACATACACACACACACTCCCCCATCACACTCTCTCACTCACTCACTCTCTCTCTCTCTCTCACCCACTCTCTCTTCGCTCTACTCTCTCCTTCTCTTCTCATCATTTCTCTCTCTCTCTCTCCTCATCTCTCTCTCTCGTTGTTGTTGGCGTCAGCTTTCGTGTGTTTCGAGGTATTCTTTAGGTCTGGCTGCCAGATGCTGCCAGGTATTGCTGTCGTCACAGGGGCATTCCATGACGCCATCAAACAATGACGTAATGGTGCGCATTTTTACAAACTTTGAAATTTTGCCACTTAGCCTCGTTTCTGAGCCTTGAAAGCTTACCAATAGTTACAAGTAAACTTTTCCCATCATGTCCGATGCCTACCTCAAAATATGCGGCCGCGGTCGCTGTCACCGGCCGCAAACCACTTTCATCAACATTGAAAAATTTAGCCAAAAGTGAGCGAATCGGAGGACGGGCGCTCTGACCAAATGACCTGTCGGGATGAACAGTTTCGGGAAATTTGACATCCAATTCAGCTCTTTTATGTTGGATTTACAAATGCAATGTGAAAGGAGCTATTATTGCTCATATACTCATAGGCAACATCCCTATGCGGTATTTCTTGATGTATTTACCCAAACTTTCGTAACCAGGATGGAATGGAGAGCACTGTGGCAGGCGTTCCTTATCATTTTTAATTGATAAATATGTGTGTGTATGAATGTCATCAATGACAAAATCGAGATGTGCACGTTACAACAAGTAAGCTGAAAATATCCTATTCTGTCATGTACCATGCAGGCCACTCTGCAAGTCCATGGCGCCTTTAGATTACTCGTCCAGGGCAGATTTTTAGTTGCTCCATCTTCCACCCCATCCCCACTCCCAACGACCACTGCAAAGTCCTGCAGACACCCCTATCCTTACCCGAACCCATTCTCGCAATCTTCCAAAAAATACCTAACCCAGACGTTAACCATGCGACATGGGTACGCACTGGCTTCAGCAGCCTGTGAAGGCCTCCAGTTGTAATTGACAAACATCAGTAGAAAGCACTCATGGTACTGCTAATGATGCTATCGCTTTCATTGCGTCTGGTCTTGTTCTACACCTGTATAAAATACTCTCCATGCCTCCTTTACCTGCTGTTTACTCCTGTGCCGGACTGCACGCGCCGTTGCGTGCGCCAAACCGTGTCTAGCCCCGCGAGCGCGCGGCGTGTCTCTTGCTCTCTCACGTCCATGGACCCCGGCACATGAACTTCATGAGCAAACATGGACGGGCATAGCCCTCGGGAACACCTTGCTCACCTTGGGGCTCGGTGACCCTGAAACGAGGGATGGGTAGGACATGAGCTGACCTTTTCTTTGGTCACGGCTGGGCTCCTAATGCGAAGCGTGTGCGAAGATTCGCCGATGGCCCCGGATAGTGGCGCCTGACGAACGAACGACGAACCCACGTGCCAGGCGAAAGGACGCGACTTGTATAATGCATGACGGATGTTTATCAGAACAAGTTTCGGCGACACAGTCGGAATGCTTTGTTGATGCCGATAGGAGTGACGGCGAGTTCACGACCGCTGGTGGCCGTGGTTTGACATTATGTTTTGTTCCTGGCGTCCATAAAAGGTCGGAATGATGCGACTCGGCCAGTTGCCGCGCTCGACGAAGTTGATCCCAGTTTAGAGAAGGTGTACGTGATTTATGCACTTCACATAGAACTTAGAGCGCGGTTGTAAGTCGAGTGAGCCATGCTTCAACAATAAGGTTGTCCCTCTGCACAGAAAACCTGAAAGCTTGGAAATGTCGGTGTCCATTCGTCTCGATCTATTACACTTTGTTGTGAAGACAAGTCGTCACTAGTCAGAACTGACATGAAGATTGAAAGATAATTACAGACCGCTCAGTGGATATTGATCTGACACAGGAGCCACCCCTTGCATTGAAGTCGCCGGTATGCTGCGGCCCGCCGGGTGAGCCAGGAACACCAGCGACTTCGTCGTCGCATTGGTTTCACCGATGAACATCATTAACCGGCCGCGTTGCAGAGCTGGCATCGCTAGCTCCAGCGCTACCGGTGGTAGCGCTGGCTCCTATATGGCCGGGGGCTGCGCTGGAGGTGATGAGGCTGATGCTGATGGTGCTGATGCTGACCGCTGTGCTTGTCCCGGTGAGTACAGCCGCCGTCCTGGCTCTGGATGATCCAGACCAGCAGACTTGGTCTGCTCGCGGGGCCGATCTGATTTTCGTTGAGCGTTTGTAGGGGCTGGTGTCCGGTCTTAGGTGACAGAGAAAATGAGAACGTAAGACCAACCGTGTGGGCGTAGGCGCATGGAAGCGCTTTCCACTCACTAACCGATCCCAGCAGCGTTCTATCCAAAGCGTATTCGTGTCGCCAGGAAGCGATCGGTGATAACTGTTTGATGCCGGTCTTGCGTACAGGACCCTGTCGCCTAAATGAGTGTACAGTCAACAATGAAAGCTATGCAGGGGTGCAGTCCAGTTCACTTAGACCAACATTCACTCAAATAATATGCATTCTTCACAGGTATTGGCTCACAGCGCCTTACAACGGAAACGCTTGCATGCTTAAGTTGAGTCAGACCAACTAGGTACATGAGTCGCATCAATTTATCGGACCTGACCGGACCAGAAGGCAGACGATTGTGAAGAAATGTGGCTGTGAAATAGGGTGTAAACGCTACAGCAACGAACCATCAGTGCCTGCGAGGCAATCCCGGAAGACAAACTTTCCAATGTACTATTCAGACCTTTTGATGGGCTCATCTGTGTCTGTGCCAGCAGATACTTGGCTCCACAAGCGTTGTTTTTGTAACATCTTCCTTATGATGACCGATGATCCTCGCATATGTTATGGCTTCGCTCTGCCCACGTCGCACAGAGTCTTATCTGCAACCCATGACTCCCTGCGGCTTGCAGGTGTCAAAGGCCAGAACTCTTTACTATATTGATTGGTTGTACCCCAGAGTACGCCTCTGTGTATGATTGATTCTCGACCTCCCCCCCCCCCCCCCAGAAATGTGCAATGAATATATGCAAATTCGCATGGCTTCCGGACCTCCACAGAACTCAGTCACGTTCTCAACAGGAACTACTACATATGTATCATGATGCTAATATGCATACTTGGGACCAGATGCTGAACAGTCTGCACGTGGCGTCGCTGGACCGGTTATCATGCCGGACGTCAACAGAGTCGACGGCCCAACCCACACAGACTCCTCGCTGAAGGGAGCTCCCCTCTTACTCCTGCAAACTCACCACCAAGACGGCAGGAGTGTTTTCTGGACCATGAGTCCGCCTTTATAAAGAAGACAGCGTCTTGTTTTGATAAGGAGGCCAACTTTGTTTGAAGAAGGCCCTTCTCTGGCTTGGAGGGCCACCGTTGTGAAATAGGAGGCCCCGTTATTAAGAATGGACCACTGTTTTTTAATCAGGAGGCGGCTTTTATACATCAAGAGGCCCCTTTGCTAGAACAAGAGGCCATTTTCATGCGCATCGGTAGGCCCGTGGGCAGACCAGACTCCAAAGAGGTGCACTGGTGAGCCAACAAAAAGATAGACACTGTGTAAACACCATCCATTTTCCCTGACAAGAGCAGTATCATTTCCAGCATCACCACCACCGACTTGGACAAATGTCTAGTACCCCAGGCAAACTGAGATGTCTGCGGAAGGGGTGATAACACCTTGGGACAAAGGGACGCAACAAAAGCATGGCAAATGCCTTATGTTACGAATGCTATATGGGTCATGCTTGATTCGGAGATATCGTGGACTCGGCAGTCCAAAATGACAAGCAGGCCGACTGATAAAAAGATAAACAGTAAAATATTTGCTTTGGGGGATATTTCATACGAATAGCATTCTGTGTAGGAACGCACGTTGAATACTAGCTGATCCAGCAACAGTAAAGATGCACCCACATCGCACAAAGTGTGAAAATTCATAGCAAGGGGTGACTTTTCCCATTATCTCATTGCTTCTAAAAAATTGGTTGCAGAATAGGCGAAAGAGGATAGTGTCTAGGAATCACACATCAAGCTCAAAATTTGCGTTTTTTCATGATAATTGGGCAAGCTCTTTTCCAAACGCGCGAATGCTTGCTGTACGGATTTCAAGATGCCACCATCTGATAGATACGATACGCAGTCCTCACTGGATATGTCCTGGGTATTTGATCTAGGCCAAATGAAATGCCAATTTTACACCTCTTTCGAAATGACGCCCTCGTGCCTGTGTAGACGACAAGCGATTACGCAGATACTGGGTTTTCTTATCGCTGCTCCATTTGACAGCGGTGCGACTGTTGGTTTTCATATCCAGCAAGATACACATTTTTAAAAGGTCAGGTTATGTCAGATCACGACAGATTACAGGACATTTGCGCTATGGCCCTCACTTTTTGACTCGCCATTGACAAGTATTACTCGCAGCAGGTTTCTGTCTGTTCAAGGTTTGTACGCATTATTCCCGAATTGAGCCATGTATCGCTTGAATGTTGTCTCCGAACCCGTTTTTGAGAATTTAGTACAGCACGGCTAGAACAGTTGTGTTGTGACGCGCATAAGACATAAAAATTGCTTTGCATGCTTAACCAGAACAAACCTGTCTCTGACGAAGCACACAGCACTCTAGTGTACGGCAGTAATATCCCCAGAATCTTAAAAACCACCAAATGTCCTGACATCAATTCGAGAATCCTCAGGAGTCTCTAGGACAAGGCAGTAGGAAACATTAACCATTCTGGGAAATAGACCATTCACCACATGCCATCTGTTCCTTTGAAACTTAAACTGTGCGTGTTTTCCATAGTTTAATTCAGTGCTTCCTGAGCTCACCCTGATTCAAATAAATCCCTCTCATCCTGATTCTCATTCCTGATTGCTGAGAATTTACCCTGAGCCTGTCACCAACCATTTGTTGCATTAGATAGTTTCGGGATCGCAGGGCGATCCCGCACCATCTGAATGGCCTTGCCTATCACTTGTACGTCACACCCGCTTCCCACTGGTTAATTATCACATCACATTTGTAACATCTGCCTATGACTCGTTTCCGATTGGAACTGTTATATAAGTCGCGCTACTTGCTATAAGGTATAGTCTTCTGCTTACAGACCCCAAAACGCAAGTCTATCTTTGGTTGTGCACGCCGACATTGCGGTCTGGTGTGAGTGTTGGTGAGTGTAAGTTGTTGGAAAATAGAATCTAAAGACCGCCAACATTTGGTTTTGCCTGACTCGCGGAAGGAACTGGCACAAGCGAGGTCGTCACTAGTCTATCGCGTAAGCAGTTCGAAATCTGCTGCAACTTGGCGTCAAGTGGCCCGAATTTGCAAATATTTGTTTTAGAAGTCGTCAATAAGTCGTCAGTCTTCAACTTTTCTTCGTAATGTATGTTTTTGTGTGTTGCTACTTACTGAAAAAACGTGACTACATGTATACCTACACCTACAGAAGGGCGGCCTATTGAACGAACTAAGAGTTTGCCAAAATTTCAGGATTGAGCAAGGAATATGGACAGGATCTTTGGCACAGTGATGAACGTATGCGGCTTTTGGCATCCCACACACTTGACTTGCAGGAAAATTCATCTGTAGACTTGTGAATGGAAATTCCCAAATGGGCTGAAAAGATCTCTGAAGGAAATTTCGTAAGCGATACAGCGAGTTGTAGGATCCATATTGCGCTCAAATAAAGTTGCGTTAAGTCAAACAGCATTCCGGAGAACTCGCACGATTTTTTTATCTTTCGGAGAGGCTTCAGGCGATAGCATCTGAGGTTTTCGATGATTTGTCTAGTTCTGAAGCTTAAAATTCTTGTGGAAGTGTTTCAAAAAGGAGTGATCGACAGCATCACCCTGCGGAGTTACCCGCAAACAATTTTATACGCTTCGGGAAGCCGTCGATGTTGCCTGTGCGAAACAACAAACGGATCACATGTTTGAACTGTGTGTAGGAACCACAGGCCCCACGGAAGAACCAGTGGTTATCGCAGGTCCTTAACGTACCTGGTACTGAATCAGTTTTTGAAATATTAGTGTCATTTTAACAGCTAGGCTCAAAGTAAGACACAGTCTCGAAACAGGTGTCAGCTTCAAAACAAGGTTCATGCCCCTTTCAATCCGAGTCTCAAGGCTATCCACAAAATCGAAGGCATGTACCCCAAAGTGGACCATCGCAGAGACAACCACAAACGGTTCCATTCTCACGCCAGTGTCAGCCGTATAATCGGCCGGAAAATAACAGCTTTCAAGCACGGTATATTCCAAATTTGGTCCACTTTCGTTTTAATCTTCACGTCAACCTCCAACCTTGCAGCAAAACAGGCGCGCTCGCGATATCACTGGACAAATATGGTCGTTTCATTTGCACTATTTGCACAACATTGGCACTACTCAGCGTAATTGTCGTGCTCGAAACAATACACAGCCCTCTGACTTTCAAAATGTCCGTCCGGGAAATTAAATCGGTCCTCTGTTTTTGGAGCTCGGCAGAAGGAGAGTCAATGTGAAAATGGCTCCAATAGTAAAGATACCCGTACCCTTATCAAACTAGACACTCCGATCTGTCGGATATATCTCGACAATCACGTAGCGTGTTCTGTTACAGATACGGGTGACGACATCTCCCTTATTTCCCTGCAACTCTTGCCAAAATTTCGCGTAAGTATGCATAGCAGTTTTGATTTTAAAAAACTACCCTCTCTTTCAATGTCTTTCTAGGTATGGACTTAAAGCATTTCGAGCTGCTGTCCTTCTATTGGCGATCTCAAAATTTCGTAAAACATTCAAGATTCAAATCGTTAAAGTGCTTTAAAAATCACCGAATTTTACGGCGTTTTTTCTCAGTAGCTTTGCGGCAGAGTTAGATTTCAATAAACAGGCGCTCATCGTTCATGATAAAATCATTCTTCTGCCCCCTCAACATCTAGCATGTTGGCCAGTAACATCTAAAGTTCGGACTTAAAAGAAAACAACAATTTCCGCTTATCCTTGCGTTGAATCGCCAGCTTCCATCAAACGAAGGTCATCATACCGACCATTGACCGTAGATCATAGATCAACAATTTCCAACAACAAAACAATTTGTGTTGTTGTATCGTTGTATATGTTGTATCCTCTTACAAAAACAATTCCAACAACAAAGCAATCCAACAACAAAACAATAAAACAACAATTTCCGCTTAGCCTTGCGTTGAATCGCCAGCTTCCATCAAACGAAGGTCATCATACCGACCATTGACCGTAGATCATAGATCAACACTGCCTAATCTGACCGCTGAGCAACGCTCCGCGTCTGAGTGGACAGCTGGTTCTTTTTTTGATGAACGCTGTGGGGTGGCCGAATAAAAATGGACGCGTCCCAGTTGTTTTGGTCAGCACTACAGCTAGAGACCATACTTTATCTTACATACTATAGCTATTTATATATATATATATATATATATATATATATACAACGATAACGATTGATGCCAAGGATCATCCTCCTATCAAACACAATTTCTACAGACCTCCTTGCAGTCAGGGACGTATGGTAGAAGATCACATAACTGAACTTCTCGAGGTACGAATCATTCAACCGAGTCAAAGCCCGTGGTCTAGCCCACTGGTCATAACTGAAAAGGCAGATGGGGGAAAAGGATGCTGGATAGATTACAACAAAAATTATTCACTTAATCGCATCAATGGTATCCCTGTCTCGCGTGGAGCATCGAAATATTCCACCCGCTCGGATCTAAAAGCGCTTGCTGACAAATTGTTATGAATCCTGATCCTATCCACAAAATTGCTCTCACTTTTTTGCCCTGGCTTCATTTTATTGCGTTCCATCCGTGCGATACTTGGACAAATATGTCCAGGTAACTTAGCTTACCTATGAAGCTATTAAGCCTTCGCCGAGGCTATGTGGCCGTCCATGAGCACTCCAGCCTGCCGGTGTTATACTCGCCCGAGACACGGTTTTCTGCTCAGTTAACATCCGTCCACATCCGGCACCCCATGTACTAGCCGACCTCAATAAATGGCGCCTCATTAAATATACATTAACAAAGCCTCGTCAAGACAGCGGATGCGACCAGGGCGAATCCAGGTTTTCGTCAGGGGAGGGGCCACGCCTCATTGTGGTGCTCCCTGGATCTTGGCACCCCTCCATTCCTCTTACAAAAATGCCCTCGGATTTCAGCCACTTTATTTTCATATGTGTATTTCTAAATTGGTAAACTACGTTCTGCTAGAATGGTCAGCAGAGTTAGCCGACTTTATTTCTAGAGGTCATTTTTTAGTTTACCACTTTAAAAATTGGTAAACTACACTCTGCTGGAATGGTCAGCAGAGTTTAGCCGACTTTATTCGTAGAGGTCATTTTAGTTGAAGCTTTTTTAGTTGAAGTTTTTATATTGAACTTCTTTCACTAAGTAAATGGACTGAAAGTACCAGAAGATACAGTTTATCATCTGCTAAGAAGCAAACCAAAAATTAGGCAGGAATTAGTTCAGAGTACAGCTGTCCCCCTTCCACGTGCTCCCCTTATGATGGCGCTTGGAATTTGGTTTCTCGTGTAACTGATAAGTTTGGGGTCATTTTGGCTAGCCCCTTAATTTTGCCGACCTTCTGAAATGGTGATTTGGGGTCCCATGTGGTAACCCTCCAACCCAACCCGCTATTGCGTCTCTGTTGAAAATAGAAGTTATGGTGTCCCGAAACGAAGGTTTTTGGTGCCCCTTCACCATGAAATAGTGGTCCACCTTCGGTCCGGAGGGGGGGGGGGGGCCGAAAGGGTGCAACCATTTCAATCAGTGCCACACCATGCAGACGCATTGACCGAACTCCACGACCGTATGTTTGCTCTCCCAACCGCACAACCCGTTAACGTTCACACGCTGACCAAGGCTGGGTGCACCTTGCCAGAGTTAACCCTATGCAAGGATGTAGCCCAGGTCCACGTGTCCAGATCCAAATCATCTCAGACGTCATCATGGTGAACCCACCCGTTTGCTTTGTGGTGCCTAAGCTCTGATGTCTGGAAAATGTTCAGGAACGTTTCCGTCAGTCCCGATAACCCAGTTGGTTTGAAAGTCTGCCTTTCAATGCACTCGCCCCTGGCGACCTGTGTTTGAGCCATGTTATGATCTTCCCGTTTGCCTCTGGTTGGGATGTTCTGTAGCATGTGGCAGTAGCTGCTCTCAAATTCTGGTTAAATTCGGAGGCAGGACAGACCGTGTCGATACCGTGGCACGTCAAGTTTCGTCACAAAATTATGACCTTGACCCGGAATTCTATGATCGGACGGTGGGGTCAGCGTTCGTGCGACAGGCCGTGTTCAGCGTGGGTACCAATCCCAAAGTCCACCCAATCAGCGTTTGAGCTGAATCTTATCAATCAAATAAAGATTTGCAATAAGTTTGCGCCAAAGACTGCTGCTTTGCGCCGATTATGGCAAAAGCAACGTACTTGAATGAGCATGGTGAAAAGAAGCGCTATCGGTACTCATGCTTAGAACTTAGCATAGAACTCATGCGAGGTATCTGCCTAGCGTTGCGTAAAAGTCTTATCTGTGGTTGAGCCCACACTCGACATTTTACCAAAGTTTCTACAAAACCAACGGTTCCACATTCTATATGGGTGCCCACGGGCTTAACCAACCTGTAGATTTTCCAACTGACAGACACACACTTCAAAGCGGTCTAACCTGAAGCAGTGGCCGAATTTGCAAAAATGAACATAAAGGAATTCACAAAAAAACTTTGCAAAAATGAACAGAAAAGAATTCATGAAAATGCATTTTACTTGACCGACTTCGTCCCTGTAGGATCAGTTTGCGCTCATCCGAACATATTAAGCCTGAAAGCTCCTTGCCTTAGTCGTCCATAACATAAACATGGATGGTGAATGATTGAATAAAGGTGAAGAGGAAGTTAAGCCACCGGCGTTCAGGTCGGCTACTGAGTGTTATTTGATCTGTCAACCAGACACAATAGGAGGCACCAAACTACCCACACCGCATCAAGTTTTTTTTTATTTTTGTGCCATGCCAGCCATGAATCTAGCGTTAGGCAAGGAGCTTTCAAGGGAATAACACAACATGTTTGGTCGTTCTCGAACACGGCACGTATAACGCCAATACGAAGCACGAAATTGTTTTCATGCAAAGTCTTCATCCGTCCGTCAACGTGGACAGCTGGCAGGAGGCGGTCCGGCCGTTCAAGCCGTGGCCCTCGGGGCAGGCGAGGCGTCCGCCGCCGGGTTAACGACCATGGGTCAGAATGACATCACCGGGGTGTCGCGGACGCACGCCAGCTCTGCCGTCCCGGCCGGCCGGGCCGAGTCAGCTGAGCCGCGGGGCGGCCGCCGACCGGCCCCACGCTCCACGCGAACCGGCCACTATCACTTCGAGAACGTCAACAGGCTCGTCATCAACACACTGAACCAGTTGATGCCAGGCCTGGGAATCCCTGAGCGTGACATCGGCCAGGCGAGTCGCCTGCCTGACGGTAACAATGGCATTTTCGTGCGTGTTGTGTGCTCGAGGGTAGCGTGAACGATTAAGAGTATCAGCGCCGCCTCCAGCTCCGAGCAAAACACCTGTGCGCCTCAGAGGCGCTGACGATAATCCGTGGCTATCTTTCCCGCGGCCTTCTAGCCGCTGATCGCGACAAAAACGTGTTTACTGCGTACACACGCGGAGGCTAAATCTTCCTCAAAGAATCACAAAAACGTGTATACTGCGTACACACGCCATCTCGGCTTCGCACCGGCCGAGTACTAGACTCCGTAGTTTGTTAAACTCGGTGAATGGAGCGCCATCTCCAAGCATCTTGGTGACACGAATGACCAAGACATGGAGAAGTAGCTCATTTTTTCCGCATGACAGTGATTTCATACAGTATTGCTCATGTTCGAGCCAAACATTTACGCTATCTGTCCCTTTTTCCACTTCAGGTATTAAACTGTCCTTGATTTCTTGTCATAATTGCAAGGATATATACATATGTGTATATATGTGCATATATATATAATGGTATATGCATTTATTACGCAAAGTTAGCACGATGATTGATTCAGGGTTTGTTAGGGATGCTGCGTATACTCGAAGCTCGCTTTTGTTTTGTTTTCTCGCATTCCCGTGACGTCTGTATTTGAGTGAGTGTTCACCCCTTATGTGAGTGTCTGTGACGGTTGCGATGCCTCAGTGCAGATCGTGGGCAGCCACACATGCTTTGGTTGGTCCATGCCACCACGGGATGCCCACAATTTCTGCTTTGCTATCATTTTACACTTGACCGATGATTAGCCCTGGGAACATCGCGCCAATCTTTGTGACGCACACAATGTTCCAGCGCTGTTGATATGCGGCTTCGAGCGCGAGTCGGTTGCTACAAGATGCTGAGAACTTTTCGCCTTTTTTCCCGCTCGTTTAGCTACCGGTTGTAAGAATCGCTATGAAATATTTTGGCTACCCGCGCGAATTTATGTGGCACAACCTTAACGCGATTAAGCTAAGTCCCGAACTACATTTGAAAAATGTGCTCGTCTTCCAGGGCATTACCCAGCTGGCTCCCAAAGTCATGTTTGGCTTCGGTTACCTAGCCATAAGCCACTGTTCTGCTTCTTATTGTGGCGATGGCTTCAAAATAGCTAATAGTATAACTGTTGCAGTGTAATGTCCTAGGCAAGAAACAGTATGCCATCAGGAGGCGCCCGCGGACTCGGCGCGTTCCTTTTTCATTGTTATCATTTTTCGTATTCGCGTTTACGCACTTTCGCAATGCAAACAACACATGTTTACCTACCTGCTAGTTTGCCCATGTGGTCATAACATTACACATAACTGCACACATAACTTGCGTCTGTAGTTAAATGTACTCGGTGGTGAGCACACCCGAGGATGTACCGTTGGATCCGTCGCGCTAACTGGGCGATGGTTCTCCACATCACATCCCCCTTTGCTCAACTGGTTGAGTCAATCATAGCATCCATGATCTGCAGAGGGCCAGGCGACTCCGAGAAACGCAGAGACGTTATGCACTATTTGAGAAAAGCAAACATAGGTATTTTGTGCCTCCAGGACACACATTTCACAAAGGAAGCAATCCCGCATTTTGACTGTAGAACGATAAGAGTTGCCATACATATTTCTCAAATTGCAGCCGTAGAGCAAGCATCCTCATTAAAAATATTGTTCATCATGAAATTATTACGCTACAAAATGTATGATTGCGACTCTGGAAACTGCCTGCGATAGCTTTTTTGTAGCAGTTTGCAGAACTCGTACACAGACGTGTACGTTGGTTAGTGCCCTCGTCACAGCTCGCGTATATGAAAGGAGAGTTTATTGGTGAGAATAGTCGTATTCTATACGATGCAATCACTCAAATAAACTGACAACAAACTGCCAGGTTTGACAATGGTAACCGATTCTGAAGCAGCCTCTGGAACTGTTTCTTAAACCGTTTTGCGTCTGGTGGTGGAATAGCTTAACTTTGGCGCTAATTATGTTCGATTAATTCAAACGATGTACCTGAATGATGCAAACTACCCCGCTTTTTTACTGAACGATAACTTCTTGTCAAGCTGCCAAAATGTTGACCCCGGAATGTCGAACCCCGCAAACTTTTCACAGAAACTTATTCTCTGTAATAAGGGAAGCTAAATTAGTTTAGCTGCTATTTGTGCAACCTTGAGCATTTCTCAGAATTCAACATGGCGGCCACCGCCATCCTGAATGTTAGCCATTTTCTTATCTTGATCTGGATGACAATGACGGTCATGACATAACTCTTTATGGGGGTTATCAAGAGTGTGAGTCTATTTCCCGTTATCAGAGGTAAGATAAGACATTCAGAGAAGTCCTTTGATGTACAGCGTCACATCTAAAGACACACCGAGCACAGTACTACCAGCCAGCACCCATCGTATTCTTCGTCTACTTCTCATAGTCATCGTTACTATGTCCACCTAGTTTCCCTTCGTTGTGTTTGATGTCCATCTGCTTGCCGGTGCAACGGTTGGGAGCGCTAGCTGCTACTACTACTACTAGCAGCATTTTTCCCAGCGTTAGCAGCGTTTTTCGTTTAGTTTTAAACGGGACATCAAAGCTAAAACTAAACAAAGCTCAGACTAAAGTAACTTCTGGACAGATGCTTTACAAGTATTAACACAATTTAAGATAGCACACAAACCATTCCCGGAGAACATGCTAGGTAAAATCATTTGTTCTTCCAACCATAGTAAATGTACAAAATATTGTGTTAGAAAATGGGGAAAGCAAGGGCTGAGATTGATAGGTGATGTTTGCAAGAGGGACAGTGGAACCGTGCTGTCTCGGGAAGAGATCAGAAGACAGCGTCGTATTTCCGTGACATTTCTACGTTATGAAGTACCGCTTCGAAGCCTAGAGGTAAAAAACCGTGCGCCTGTCTCCCACAAAATACAAATGGTCTGACCTGTCTCCTTATCCCTCGCCCCGATTCGCCGTTCTTCATAACGCGGCCTGATGAGGGAGATGCGATCCCCACCTCAGCCGTTTCCAAACTAATAAAGATAGAGCTTAGCAGGAAACACCAGACGATCTTAACGAGATGTCCATGAGATCTCACCACTGATACTAGGTTTCAGGTTGTCTGTTCAATAATTGACCCATTCAAGCAGGTAAAAGGTCAAATTTTCCAGAAAATCACACCCTTCCGCTTTACATTATACATACGAAATCGTGCCTTGTGGGACACCAAACTTGACAGCAGTGTTCCTTTTTGACCCCCCTCCCCCCCTAAAATCTCGGGAACTATAAACGTTGGAGGCACCAAATTTACAGGGTGTGTTGACCTGTACGTGAACACACTAGGGTCAAAGTTTGACGTCACTAGGTCGTGACTTTCGGGTCAAATACGGTCAAACAAAGTTAAATTTCAGGTTGGTCTCCAAAGTGCCCCCAGAACCTAAATAACTTTTGCTTGCTTTTGCTGCTTTTGACCCCCCATAGGTCAGTGACCTTACAAGGTACATCTAAATTGCGAAAACCAAACGATCCGCTATTCAAATGTGAGCGGCTATGCAAAATGTGGCGCGGCTACGCCGCGCCGTTCGGAAACCATTCTGGAAAAACCTTTGGGGAGTCAATTTGACCCCCACCCCACCCCCGCCACCCGAGCGCGTGTTAATGCAACGGTGCCGGCCCCCCGGGCACGTTCCGCGCACAGTCGGCTGCCGCCCGCCGCCTACGCCAGCCGTAGATCGCCGTGCAATGTTTATTAACAACCGCCAACGCTCCGGAACCACAAAATATAGGAACACGTTTCTGGTGTCAAAACACACGCAATGCATGCTCCACAGGCTACTAAAAGTTGGGCGCTATTGCAAAGCATGCCAGAGAGTTATTGTAAACATCCTTAGGGCGGTTGCATCACACAGCCCCCTCTCCCTATCAAGGCGACATTTCACATGATTTGCAGCTAGGAAAAGAAGCCAGACCTGAACTGCGCAGCTTGTTGATATTTGTTTTCAGGTACATTCTACCTACCATAACCTTTTTGGGAATTAAACTACATGTTATTCCTGCCAAGCAGTAAACGATGATAATGCCAAAAGGGAAAGATAAAATATATATGAAATGATAATGATAACAAAGGGATATACACATATTAATATGACATCAGTCAATAAGAAGAGTGGTTTGAAAGATATCCTTTTATTTATGCCACTAAAAAAGCTGGTGCGGCAGACCCTCTCTATGCCTCATATACACAATACCCCACTAGCATATTGACATCATGTTCTAGGTATTCATATCGTGTGACAAAATCTTACCAAATAATGCGCCACTTGCATGAATCAAGATATGATGCCGCCACAGGTGATATGGCTTGTTTTTGATGGAACACCAACTCAGTGTACCTAGTGGAAATTGCTTTCAGGCAATCAACCTACCAATTAGGTGCGACAAAGATGTCATCACGATGTTTACCCTGACAGCATTCTGAATCTTGCACCTAACGGGTTAGGTCCTATCCCCAAATTTAGGGTTCTGCTTTGCTTGATATGCTCAAACGCATGATCTATGATCAATCACAAATTTTGCACCACTTGGAACACGTTCACAAAATTTTCCAAACGCCTAACATAAAATTCGTGGTGAAATTAAAGTGTTTAGCCCACTTCTCATGACATTTTTAGATGACGTTTTCAAATATACACACCGGAATATACCAGAACTATACTGAAATGCAGTGTGATTTGAAACTGCTCTGGGTTTCTGGCATCAGCTTTTTCTCATTCGCAAAGCAGTGGGAAAGATGTCAACGGGATGCATCAGCCAGTTTGAATCTTGCTCGAAAATCAGCCCTCTCTTGCCTCATTTGTAACACTACATGGCAGGTAAGTATACTTTTGAAATGGAAATATCACTGGACTTTAATCGTTTTGCCTTCTTGTGCTGATTTATCACCATTAAAGTCACAAAAAAACAACCTTATCACGGAATTTTTCAGGTGCTGTCCTGACCAAATGTTGTCAAATCTGCCCGCGCCCATCGTCTCTTTAAATATAACATAAATGAATTTCACAACGATCTTGTCCGCACGATGAGGCCTGATGTTGGGTTGCATTACCATGTGTAAACTGCAGTGAACTGAGCATCTTCCCGTAACAAAACAGGAAATGTTCAGAATCTAGATATTCAGTGTCAAGCTCCATTCACAGCCCTATACACTACGCACATTGTTGGACAGGCACCTATGCAGGGATGTAGTTTCCTGTTCAGCTGGGGGTTCAGCCCTTCCCCCTTGCCCCCCCCCGGGGGGGGGGGGGCAAGGGGGAAGGGCTAAAGTAAAAACTAAAGTAAAAAAAACTATAAAAAAACTAAAGTAAAAAAAAAGCTAAAGGAAGGGCTAAAGCAAAAACTAAAGAACGTGGGCCCAATCTGGGAAGAAACTTATTTGTTGACATGTTTGAGGGTAGGATGGGTCATTTTTCACAGTTCAGCCCCCCCCCCCACACACTCATCTTGTGAAACCACTGAAACTAAAATAAACTGAAACTAAGAATCCCCGCATCTGTGCAAAAATGGGTGCTCCCTATCTACATAACTCTACTAAGGCACGTGGGTAGCTAGCCTCCACTTACAACTCACAATACTCGCCCATCGATCGCTGCATTTAGAATTAGCTACACTTACCAGTTCCTCACAATCCCTCTGGTAAAACACACACCGGGACGCGAACCCAGATGATTGACACCGCTCAGTTACGTAATGATGTAACCTAACGCAAACCGCACCACTCTGTCGATAACGAAGTTATTCACAAAGATAGTTAGGACGACATTATTTTTAAATCGTGATTGATGCAACTTAATTTGGTGCCAATAAGAAAGATACTTTAAGTTGTATTGATAAATTTGATTACTGATTTGACTCCTTCAACAAACGAAGCTGATGCAAAAACTCAGCCTGACGGTCACATGACGTCATATAGGTTTCATGGGATGAGTCAACGGCTTCAGCGACCGATCAGCTTGTGTACGCTGAGCAGGAAACAGCACAGTAAGGACGAGAAGTGTATTGAAAATTTAGTAACTCTTTAAAGATGGGAGACCGTGTAGTGTGCCCACAAATTTCTCCCAAATTGTTTCCCCACGCGGCAGTCCTGAAAAAGGTCTGGACTTTCAGTGTCGTAATGCGTGTGATTTCATCGCGATCATCCTTTCGTGAGCAAGCATGTTTACTAGAAATTTAAACAATGAGAGCCTTTCAGTCTTTTTTGATGAAGTACAGACGTTGATATTGATCTCCCACGCTTGTAGGTGAATGGACGCTTTTTTATCTCCCTCAAAGCCTGCCCAAGCAGACAAATAATTCAACGATGCAAATCCCATTTGCACGGCAAAATGTCCCACACACGCTAAATGTGGTAATGCATGGAAGGAAATTATATCGCTATTGCTACGACTTTCTTGTTTACTACGCAAAGAAACGCCTACCAAGCGTCTAGTTGCTGAAAAAAGGTACCGATACATAGGATGCTTCCAAAAAGTCGCATACTTCGGAGTGACGTAAGCCACGGAAGGAACATATTTGCGATGTCTTAATTACAGAATCGCAAACAGAATAATCAGAACGAAAGGATTTGTGCATACCGTGGGACCATCCGAAATCAGGCCCTGCACGTTCTGTTCTTGCGAGGCTGAAACGATAATGCATTTGTTTTGGCAATGCCCAGCCGTGTAATAAGTTCTTAAAGATATGCAAACAAAGCTTCCTCGTGAATATTGATAAATATTTCCGTTATTAGTACAGCCTCGGTTTTGCCTAGAAGAAACAAACTCTGTTCAAATACTGATTATAACGATAGCAAAAGCTGTGATTTACAAGGCTTAAAATGCAGGCACTAAGCCTAAAGTTTCTTGCTCTCTGACATTTAACACGCGCCCGGGTGGCCGGCTAGATACCCTTCGCTCGGATGTGAGGATCAATTTGACCCCCCTGAGATCTCAAAAACTAAGAAAGCTAGAGACACCAAATTTGCAGAGTGTCTTGACCTGTACTTGAACTCATTTAGGTCACATTTTCGGGTTCTTAGGTCGTGACCTTCGGGTAAATGAGGTCAAATAATGTCAAGTTCCAGGCTGGTCTCCAAAGTGCTCCCAGAACCTAGATAGCTGTTTCCAAGCAAAAGGTCACATTCTCATTCAAGGTCAGTGACCATGTTTGACGTTTTGAAGGTCAAGGTGACAAAATCATACAAGATTGCCTTGCGTTTTGCATTTGACTAAGTGACAAAGATTACGCTAGGCAGTACGTTCCTAAAACAAAATGCTGACCTGGGTCATTTTAGGTCAATGGCCTATTCTGACCTCTAAGAAGTTCATGGAAGATGTATAATGCGGTCCCTGCTATCTATAAATTCGAAATGAGCACCAGAAACTATCCCATACAGCAAGCCCTAGAGTAACAAAACAGGTTGGTTTTGACCTTGGTGTGACCTTTATAACTGACCTCAGGTAAACTTTATTTGCTTTTTCAACTGTTGTGTTGTCTAAGATAGCATCTCAGAGATGTATGGCTTCGTCTAACGCTCCGTTGTTGGATCAGATTGAAGGATTCCCTAGAAATTGCCTTCGCTGAAACCGTGTCCTAATTTTGACCTGCCATAGGTCAGCGACCTTACAAGGTACGTCTAAATTCTTAATGCCAAGCGATCCACTATTCAATTGTCTACAGCTACGCAGAATTTGGCACGGCTACGCCGCGCCGTTCGGAAACCATTCTGGAAAATCCTTCGGGGGGTTCAATTTGACCCCCCAACCGAGAGCGTATTAAAATAGAGGCCCGGGTGGTGCAATAAGTATATCAAATAAAAAGCTATTTAGAAGCATTTTGAAGTGAATGGGCAGATCTAGCGCCTTTTCTGACTAACCTTTTGCGCAATGCTCGGATGGCTTTTTGCTGTTATGTGTGATGTCAGGAAACACAGACAAAAACACACGCGCACACACACACACACACACACACACACACACACACACACACACACACACACACACACACACACACACACACACACACACACACACACACACACACACACACACACACACACACACACACACACACACACACACACACACACACACACACACACACACACACACACACACACACACACACACACACACAAATCCACACGAAAACACACGTACATGCACACACACACACAAACACACACGCAAACACAGATACTCGCACATGCAGACGTGCACACACACACAAACGTATATACACACACAAGCATACACATAGATGCATGCACGCGGAAGGGTTGATGAAATGTTGAGCGTATTGCGCGGCAAATGAATTGTAACGTCCGCCGTTGTGATAAACGTCTTCCCGTTAAAAAACATGGTCAGCGTTATTGAGCCTGTTCACACGCGCAGTGTCATTTCGTTCCGAGACGTCATGGAAATAAAATATATAATCGCGGTTTCCCGTTTCCCGGAGTAGTTGAGGCGATGTATTGACATCACGGATGGAAGAGTTGTCCGGATGGATCGTCTTTGCCTTGCGTGCTCGCACGCACTCGCCGCTTCGGACATTTAGTCCTTCGGGCGTCGGCAGGTATTAACCGATCCTGAGAAGGACGGACTGGTCTTTGGCTTTCAGGCGCGTATGTGTCACAGCTTCGAAAACTTGCGTGGCAGGTATATTGAGACCACAGGATGGCTGCGAATGTTATTTTCAAGTCAGGCCGCAGCTGCGTTGAAGAAGTCCGCATGACTGAGTCGAAGATAACAAGTTTAAGATCGCGTCAGAACAAAACAAGGACGCTGGCAAGGTGCCCCTGCCAGGCGGCTCAGAAGAATCTCTGGCCAGACAACTCGGAGGTGCGCTGGCCAGATCTCCCAAGCGCTCATCGCGCCCGTGATACACTAGAACTGCTGGGGAGGCCAACGCTCCGTCATACCACGTGACATGAACGCGTCCAGCGCTCCCCAGCTTCACGCCAAACAGAACATGTCTGGGGTTGATCAAGCACGAGTTGTGCGCAAGGAGCTCAGCGAACACGCTCGATCAACCGGCTCCAGATCAGCATCCGCGAAATCCCTACCGGAAGTCAATTCTCTGGCGGCGCGTAAAGCGCGGGGGGCGCGTGTGTTGCGCGCGTGCATCTGGCTGACACATGACACTGACACTGCCGCGGGATCGAAGCTCTCAACCGCCGCGCGCATAGTGGTGTCATATGAGTATTGCTGGTGAGTCGTAACTTTTGTTTTGCGGCACGAATACGCTGACTGCCGTAGAGACTCAACTAAGGCTTTGTCCGCGGAGGTCGAACTCAGTCGTTGTGAAATACCTCACGCACTGGAGGGCTTCTATGCAAGTTTAAGAACGGAAACAACCCAAAGCAAGTTGACCTAACCAATGCATGCGAGGCTTAACGTAAATTACACGCACAAAGTGTCCATAGCATGACATGGATGCGTCAAAGAAATGCCAGATTACCCACCCGGCGTCCATTACGTCCGAATGTCCTCGTTCCGATTACAGGTGATAACGTGGTTACCCATCAGCTAATGGGATATCGGTTGTGCCTCTGGCAGGGCCAGCGTCCGTCTCGATCGTAAAGCTTCGCGTAATGATTACAACCTAATGCGTAAGCTTCCGAAGAAATCATGGTGATTACTTGGGCTCTAAGCCGGGGCTTCGCGCGGCGTGGCAGCAAGACGCATCTTATGAATTCGGTCCAACTATTTAGTCACCTGGGCCGTCGCGGCTAAGGCCGAAGCGACCTAGCATCGTTGCGATGTACAGTAAATTCGAACCGGATGGCACTTCTGACGGACGCTAAGAAACGACAGTCTCGACTGCCACTGAAACGAAACGTTTATTGCATGCTTGCATTTTGCGAATTCCATGGCGGCAGTGACGTTTTTATTGTTCCTCTTCGATTTTACGCACGGCAGCCGTCACGTCGCACTGGGAACCAGCAACCCATCCGGGTAGACTCTGGGTATCCGGGTAGATTGTAACCATCCGGACCATCCGAGTAGACTCTGATTCCAGCGCAACTCCAAAGCAACGTGCGTTATTCAGCCACCAGAGACTTGGGGTAAGGGATGTCCTTGAACTCGTAGAAGCTGTTGATCATCTTGGTGATGGCCCAGGGTCCGTAGCTGACCGGTTCCGGCTCGGCCTGGCCGGAGCCGGGCAGGCGGACCGACATGTTGGCTGAGTACCGCGGCTCCAGGAAGAACGGCACAGAGAACCTGCCGGAGGTGGGGGCCAGGTCAGCGCGCAGCTGCCGGGGATGGGGACCGGGTCAGCGCACAGAAAGAGCGACGCCCACACCGGCTGCAGTCGTCATCTCGTGCTTGAATCATCAATGGGGTGCAAAGAACACAAAGCGAAAACGAAAAGAACAGAGAATGGGAAGTTATGAGTTCAGAGTTCTTATGCTTATTGACTTTTAATATACCACGAAGTACGGGTTAACAGGCTGCCGGGTGACCGGTTAAATACCCTTCGCTTGCGTGGAAGTCAATTTGACATCTCCAAATTTATTTAAAACTAAAAGAACTAGAGACGACAAATTTACGGCGTGAGTCGGCCTGTATGTGAGTTCAATTTTGTCAAAATTTTTAGTTCCTGGATTGTGAACTTCGAGTCAGGTAAGATTAAACAGGTACAAATTCGACAGAAGGATTGGAAAATGGACAGATTGGTGTCAAAACTGCCTCCATACCTAGTCATAAAACCACCGTGAACTAACACGCCTGTTCTGAGCTAAACGATTGCTTATATTTTTCGCATTCGAATAAGCGCCAAGGGCGGCATAGCTTGGCGGTATGCTTGGCGGTATGCTCCTAAAAACAAAAGGCTGCCCTCGGCTATTTTAGGTCAGTAATCTTTTCTGACTTAAAAGGAGTTCATAAAAGGTACGTGATGCCGTCTAACACTTTGCGTTCGCACCAGTTGGAACGATTCCTTAGAAATGACCCCGGCTTGCAGCCATTGCTTGACTTATGCTTGCCATAGGTAAGCGACCTTATGCGGTGCATTTAATTCTTACCCACAAAAATGTAGCCTGCATCTATGCAAAATTTGGCACGGCTACGCCGCGCCGTTTGGAAATTACTCTGGAAAAACATTCGGAAGAGATCAAATTGACCCCCGGGTGCGAGTTAAATGACGTCATGGTGTAAACATGGTTTTTTCATAGTACTTGACGCTCCAAGCTAGGCTTGTGTTCACGAGTGAGAGCTTGTACCCCCCCCCCCCCCCCCCAACCCAGGGTTGTCAATTTTTCTAAATGACTGGGAGGGTCGGGCCGAGCGCCCGATGACCTACTCCCCCTCAATCATGTTTTTTTTTCTGTCAGCGGAATTGGCCCAGTTTTTGGGAAAAGGCAATTCATATCTTAAATTTCCTATAATAAAAAATCGTAGTTCACTTGAGTAGCATAGTAGCTATGCAGGGCCGGACCTAGAATGGAAAGGGGCACTGGAGGTACTTGCCCTTTCTGATCGGAGACCACCTCTCTAGAGGCCGCCGTAAGGCGCCGAGAGCCCTCTTCTGTGGCGGCCATGGGCGATGTGGGAGACGGAATCTGGGTTAGTTATGAACGGCTTAGGTCATTCCAGTGTTCCGTTAATTGCATCGTTTATCCATCCAGCTGTCGCGATTGTTATTTGGCGGTAAGACCAAACACGGTTTTTTAAGAGGTGAAGGTTTTTCCAGGGGTGGTAGATGCACTGCTCTATGCGACAAAATACACGTTTTTTGCCCATATGGTAGTAAACAACCGGCTTTATCAACGAATCCAGTTACAGGTTTGCAGGCCAAACCATTCGGCCAAATCACATAAACTACTCCGATCTCTTGATTGTCCTTGGATGTAGGCGCAGCGTCCCGCGCAAAACAGTGGTACTTTATTTAGTGTCTATTTTTACGCGATTCGCGATCGGCTGGCGAAACTCTTTGTCTGAATCTGCCGTCGGACCACAGCTTTTCAATTTCACTGTGTCATCTCATCAACGATTGCAATCAACATCATCATAACCAATAATGCTCAACAATGATCAATTATTTTCAATAACTCATAATGAACAATTGATATCAACCAATATTTCACGCTATTGAGGATAGAAACAAGCCGCTCCAATTGGATGCACATAATGCACTGCATAAGTAATGGTTGGTACGAGACTGTCGTTACTGTGCTGTAGAAAATGCATGTGCTGTTAGTGGGACCGCCACATGCATGCATGTTACCAAATTGCTGTTGTGCGTCTGAGGTGAGAGTGAATGTCCGCGGAAAGGATACATATCATAACACTGAAGCCAGTTCCATTACATGGGGGCTGGTTCCTTGTCAGCATTACGAAGTGTCAAATAACCAGCGTACAAAATAAGAATGACTTGAATGCGCAAGATTACTTATTATGAAATGGTAGCATTCTCTGCCGCACACGGAGACATTTTTCCCTTGCAGTCTAAAGCCTGATTTAATTCCGAAACTCTACTCAAGGAAAAGAATAAGCAAGCTCCTTCTCGGCCGTTTTTATTACAGCGGCTTGTTTACTGAGCGTCGAATATTGAGGGTTTTATTAAGAGACTATTAAGTAGCATTCACCCTTCTTTTCTCATTTTCGCTTCACATTACATCCTCATGACGCCCATTTATCATGGGCTTCGTGCACCAGCCATGAGTGGGCTTAAATGCCCACCTGGTGGGCCTTCGTTTGAGTGCCGAGTGCATACCCAGTATGGTTGGCGGGCAAAGAAGTCGAATGGAAAAGTCGAAGGAAAAAGTCTATCAAAAATAGGCAAATGGGATAAAAGTCAACGGGGGGTCAAACGTCGAATCGGACAAATTGAAGGACTAAACGTCAAAAGAGATAAAAGTCGACTGAAAACAGCCGAACAAAAAAGGCCAGATATAAAATGTCGAAACATATACTAGCCGACATGGCGCAAAATAATTCGGGAGTAAGTCGAAGGGAAAAGATCGGAAGGGATAAAAGTCGATAGGGATAAAATCCCAGTCAGAAACAGTCGAAGAAAAGTGTGGTAGGGCACAGGGTGAAAAGTCAACTTGGAAAGCAATTCGAAGTACAAACAATCTACATTAGTAAAAGTAGATTGGAAAATATCTGCACAAGTACACAGCAAAAATGATTTAAGGCAAAATAGTCGTTAGCATTTGGCGCGTGGTATGAAAGGCGATGGTCATATCGCACTCAGATGCGCCCATGGATCTAATAGGTTCAGCTATCTCGCGGGTTTGAGCCCTTTTATACATAAACGGGTTTGCCAAGGTCCAATGTGTATGTCTGCATAGCTTCAGCCGTGATATTTTGCTTGTTTGGTGTTGCTGGGCCATTCCAAATGTTTAAGTTTAGGATTTCTGGAAACCTTGAATGTCAAGCCGTCACATGTACAACGGTCGGCGGTGCGCCGAAACAAAAGTCGAAGTTCTATAAGGTATCAGGGTGAAAATCTTAAATTTTCAGTGAAGGATTACGGCTCTAGAGTTCGTGCAAGGGATGAACAATGACTGCACGAACATAGCCCTCCCTCCATCACTCTAGCTCATGTCCATCATTCAAATCATCTGCCGGCATTATTGCTGCCTTAAGATACCATGCAAAAACATAACTACGCTAAAGCAACAATCCTCACATTCCATGCACTCGGGTCACAGAATCACTTACTCGCTCAAACCTTGCTCTCACTTTCGTTGTTGTGAATACATTGGTGTTGGACCTTATTAACGTACAGCCCGTTGCTACCTGAAATGCGATATCGCGACCAACAGTGTCTTGTATGTAAATGTATGGAATGTACTTCCCTTTTTACTGATGCTTCCATTGGTTGACTCATTTCTATCTGTGTTCTCCCAGTATTTGACAAATAATGGGCAAGAAGCGGCATTAAAAACGCATAAGACATGATACGAAATTGGCCAACTCTTTTGCCTGAATGCATGAAAAAATGTGAAAATAAATCGGGGTTCAGTAACTGGTGCTGATGCGCAACCGTCTCTATGTAAAGCGCGAGATTCCGCATTGGTAAAAGAACGCAGCTTATGAGCGTTGAAGCGCTCATTAGCTGCGTTCGCAGCGTTAAGTTATACTGGCAACATTCATAACGTTGCGAAACGCGTGGTGGCGGGTTCACCTTCCAGAGTAAGTGTTTGTATATGGCTTGTCGAGGATGGTTATTTGGCTATGGCCTGGCCTAACGGTGCCACGCCAAAAAAGAAACCCGATTTTATTTCATCATAAGACCCTACAATAAAGCACTTCGGATTTCAACTTCAATTAAGCAAATGCTAGGTGCGTGCCTTACCATGTGTACGGGGATCAAATGTCTCTAATATCTCATGAAAGAGACCACGAGATGATCGAATTATTAGCGTCAATATGATGCTTGGGCTGTGGGTGGAAAAAGCCTCCGGGCTTGCATTTGACAGACAAAACAAATGAAAACCGTCAAAGATAATGTTCCACAGTCAATGTTTTAGCTACCCACCAATTTCATTAAATAATCTCAAAGTCACAATGTCAGTTAGCCCGTTGCACCCTCCATGACAACGCCATTACGAGGATCAAAGAAGATAGTTATTGTGTGATGGACAACTTTTCCGTACATTTTTGTAACAGTTCAGGCAAAAATACTGGGGACCCAGGTCAACAACGTCCAGAGTAGGAGAGGGAGAAATAGGGGTGGAGCCGGAGATAGATAATACAAAGTAAGCAAAGGAAGAAAAACCTTTTGCTGCAGACTTCTGCTGTTCATGCGGAATTTCGCGATCGGGTAGTGGAGCAGTGACTTACTCCGAAACCATTGCGTAGCGTAGGCGCTGGTGCAGCAATCGACACAAATGAACAGGAACCATCCAACCCGTATGTTCGGACTAAATATGTAAATAACTGAACAACTAAGGGAAGAAGAAGAATAATTGGGGTAGAGGAGGGGACAAGAGAGGCGAGAAGAAGAGAAGAGGGGAGGGTAGGTTAGGGGAAGATAGAAGAAAAGAAGACGGAAGAGGAGAGGATGGATGATATGAGAAGAGATGAGGAGAGGAATAGAGAAGGAGGAAGCGGGGAAAAGAGGAGAGGAGAGAGATTCAGGAGGTGAGAGGGAGGAAAGAAGGGAGGGAAGGAGGAAGGGGGAGAAAAATAAAGAGAGGGAGAAAGAGATTCTGTAAAAAGAAAAACATTCAATGCAATCCTGCACACAGCCAATAGGCAACAAACCATCAGCCGTCCAGCAATCCCAACAACAACGCCAATTCATATCCAGCTGTTGACACACCTGTTGACGCCCTCGTCCACGACGCGGTGGTTGGTGGCCTTCCACTTGCCGCCGGAGATGGTGGCGAGCATGTCGCCAATATTCACCACAACGGCGCCAGGCCGACACGGCACCGGCAGCCAATCACCGTCCTCCTTCAGCAGTTGTAGGCCGCCGTAGCCGAAGGTGGAGACCATGGTGACGAAGCCCGAGTCATGGTGGCTGGCGCACAGTAGGACAGCGTCTGCGGAGGGCGGACGAACAGCGGACGGTTAGCACCAGGCGTCGACGGCGTCTGCGGAGGGCGGGCGGACAGCGGACGGTCAGTGCCAGGCGTCGACGGCGTCTGCGGAGGGCGGGCGAGCAGCGGGCGGTCAGTGCCAGGCGTCGACGGCCCTGCTGGGTCCAGCTCCGCCAGCCAGCGGCACAACCAAACGCTCAGGACATCCGCAGTTCAAACCTGGCTAAGCCCAAAGGTTAAAAAAACTGAAGTGAGCGTGCTATCTCAGTCTTTGTCAATTATATGTCTTTAAGGATTATCAACGGCATGCACAACATATTGAGATGTGCATTTGATAAAGCACCGGCCGCTCATTACCAGCCTATTGCAAGTGAGATGATACGCAGCAACGATGGGTGTTACTGCTGTACAAAAGTGCACCAGCTCTCACTGCAACATCAAAGAGGCGCTCAGAATCGGCAGCGCGAGGCGTGCTCACTGTCGGAAGGGTCGTAAGCGGACGGTGGCAGGGTTCCGGTGCGGGGCGGATAGCGTAGGTAGCGCAGAGTCGACACCGGGTCAGGCTGGAACAGCTTGACCAGCAGGTCGGACGGGGCGCCGCAACCCTCGGCGGCCAGCTCCAGCAGCGTCAGGCCCGCGCGTGTCATCAGCTTGTAGAAACGCACGCTGAACTCCTGAGGTTGAGACAGTCCGCAAAGCTGTGATTATTGTAGTAATGTGATGTTGCTAGCCAGACAGTGAATGATAACGGAAGAAAGATGGGAAGTGTGTGGGAGGCAGAAGAGGGCGTTCTTTAGGCTAATTTGATCGTTCCCAAACATAGGCACCGTGTCCTGTATCTTTAAGCAGTTGCAGATGCATCCAGGTCACCTGAAATCGCTTGAGCCCTTCCACGTCGTCTGTCTCCGGCCACGGCGTGGGCTCGTAGAATATGTTCCATTTGGCCTTCTCCGGATCATGCAGTGGTTCCAGCGATGCCAAGTCGTATCCTTTGAAAAATGTGCCAGTTAATACGATACGAAAAAACCCACGTGAAGAATTGCCGGTGCAACCATTCACGCATAAAATCATGCAAGTTGAAGGCCTTAATCAACGAACATATCTTGTGCAAACAGCATTTTGGACGCATGTGTTGATGCCAATATTTGTGTGGGATGCGTGCTTTTCAATAATTCAGGCATGGCAAGTGCCTCACCAAACAGCGAAGTTTTGAACATGAACAAAGGCGGCGCAGTTTCAATGTTTCGTACGATCAGGGCGAGGAGTGTGTGTCGGATGCCGTGTACACGTTATCTACCGGCTTGTTGAGATAGGCGCCGGCGAACGCACACTTCGGAAGGCCGTGCAAACTGATATGTGTCTGAACACGCGCACTGTTTTCCTATCGCCAGCTCTTAATCATAGACGTCTAAATATGCCCCACAGGGTTAGGGAAGTTTGTCACTGCTTGCGAACGTGCTGCACTTTTAACCCGCCGCGTTGGTGGTACTTTTATGATGAACTATTCGTGAACGTAAAATGTCTCGAATGCCATGGCAGCTACACACGGTTTTCTGAATTAGCATAGGCGTCGAAAGAGTTGAGTCCGCTGCACCTCTTAGTACAATCCCCACTTTCAGCATACTCTCTGGGAATGCGCCAAACGTTCTGCTGCCATTCCAGATCAAGGTCACTCCCAAAATGGTATTCGTGAATCTACCAAGTGTTATATATTCAACTATTTACGATTTCTTTCTAATTAATCGAATGTCTCGAATGCCACCTCCAGCGCTATCACTGATGCAAGACTTAAGCACTCTTTCGAACAGACAGCGAGCGCCCTCCATAACTTTGCAGCCAGCCATACGACACCTGCAAATGCATTGATGATCCGAATAAGCTCTCAACAATAGGTCTGTATTCGAGACCTCGTGAAACTGGCTGGCCACTGTAAACGTTGCTCAGGCCACTCGGAGTCCTACCTCACTAGTTTCGGAGAAAAAAAAAACAACAATTGGCTTAAGTGTTGCGATGCGGTAGGCTGATCCTAAGCACGCCGGAACGATGAAAACCGCGCCCCCGTCGTTATCTGAAGATGCGATGTCTTTTCACCACCCATGGTCCAAATGTACGTGCTTAAAGGTATGGCATCCAGTGCTTCAAAAACAGATCCTACGTTGGACACGATGGCATAACAGCCCTGCGTGGGCACGTGACGCTCACCTTCTTTGTGCGAAGAATCTGATTTGTCAACTGGGAAGTATCCCCGATACTGAATATTCGTTTTCGGGTTAAACCTTTTCCTGGCGATGCCCATTTTTGTCTCATGTGGAAGGTCGAAGAACCTGAGATCATGCAGATATGTCAGAAGTGTAGCTGGAAAGGGTCGGGGAGGTGAAATGACACTGCGAACAATTTCGCTGCAATCAGTGTACATTTAATCATATACGCAACGCCGCCTTCGCCACAACGTGTCCGTAGCCTTTGTATTGCATTGTATTTGCATTTGATATCAAATGACACTCTACATACATACGTGGCAATTATGTGTCATTAGTCTAGGAGATAAAACGGTATGTCAAAAAAATAGCGGGAAGTGATAAGGGATAAAACATACATAAATGCATGCACGCATAGCCAACATGTGACAACCCCATCTTACAAAAAAGGACCTGCCAACGCGCTTAAAACTTGTTAAATTGGGTCGTTGAACATCCACAGGCAACAAGCTCATTAATGAGAGGCGCCGCTCGGCATGCAAAGGACCGCTTTCCTGCCGCCCAGAGGTTGAAAAGTATGCTGGACTGTCTCCCAACTGCCCTTTTCGGGCTCGCAGGCTGTCTCCCCAGCCCATATAAGAAAACAGGCCCTTAAGATTAACTTCTGAGCATTCTTAGAGTTAAATTATCTTTCATACACAGTACCGAAAGGCTGTATGCCTATAAATTCACTCACTCACACTTCACAGTAAGGGAAGCAGGTGTGGGATGCACTTCCGCGTTATCTGGGACAAATTCGTATTGTAAACAGGAGTGGGACACTGAAAATACCACAACCTTCATCACTTTATACTGTTTTGATACCTACTGGGGCGCTGGGGCGCGCCATAAATATTGCCAGCAAAAGAAAAACGGGGTTCTCTTACACCAATGATAGACATTTCTTACCTCAAAACAAACAACAGGAATATGGAGGCATGCTGGCGTGAATCAAACTAATCTTCCCAATAAATGGTTACCCACTATTCCATGGCGTCCATGCCTGCATCTTTCTCCCGCACCAAAACCACAATTTTTCAGCACGACACGGCTGGAGCCAGGTTTGTTGACCCTGTGCGTTTTGAGGTTTATCTGCATACCCTTGAAGAGAAACCAGTGAGCTAGAATCGCTCTTGAAGTAGGGTGGGAGTGAACAGTTACATCACAAAAAGACCGTACAGGAGTAAAAAAATTTAAGTTATAAAAGTTGGAAAAGTTAACCTCAAAAGTTAGCCTCTGCCACGGACAATGGTGAGTATGTTCCACAAACCAATCTCTCTTCTCCGTACATAACATAACTCAAAGATGACCACAACGCCAGTTTTGCTGCTTGCCATCTTAGCTGCATCAAGGGTATCCATTCAGCTTTTGCTATTCATATTAAATGACTTGAAGCTTGAGAAGTTTGCTTTACACTTAAAATGGGGTGGTTTGACGATGTGTTGAAAACTGATATTTACCTCATATTGTAATTGCTGTGCAGCATAGAGTATTCCTGTGTTCAGAAATATAGTGGATATCTACAGTGCAGTCTGTCGCCAGTTCGCAGACAAAGGCAACTGTGGACACCATCTTGTTAAAGCAGACCTGAGGGACCACTTAAACAAATTGGTGGCAAATGATCAAGAGTGGGGAAAAATAGTTTAATCACATGTATTGTGGCATCACAACTTGTCTTATCAACAAAACTCAATGGATTAAAACATAAAATGGCCAAATCTGGTTACACATCATGCGTTGAAAGCACGTAAGGCTAGCAATTATGTGGTCCACAGGAGAAACTTGCTGTTTTTTTAGGGCAGGCTTCTTTCTGCCCCCCCCCCCCAGGCGAAAAGTCAGTATATTTCGCATGGTTTGCTGACAGTCACTAAACCTACCCACAAAATATAATTATCATTCTTGCCCACCAACCTACAAGATTAAAATGTATTTCGCCACGAAACACTTCAGCATTACTTGCGCCAGGTCTGTCCCGAACCTATGTACAGCAGGATGGTGTAACGTGGTGAAGTAGTGAAAATGGAGTGGCTTAGATTTTCCATGATTGAGCCCCGCCATCAGCCAAAAAAAAAAAAAACGGCTAACTGGAGTTTAACAGGGGAAATATGACGGCAACGATAAGCCACGTGCTTCAAATTGTCTCTTTCATTTCCTACGAATCGTTCACTGTTGGGTGCATAACAAACATGCTTTTGGACGCCCGCCAAACTAATCCAATTTATGTGGGAAATATATGCAAGTCTGCAGTCGGAACATTTTACACAGAAGTTGGTCAACATTTTAGGCCATAGATGGTGCCTTTAAGGATGATCGGAAAGGAAGGAAAAGTGAAGATGCATCACACTCGTATGATACCAAGAAAAGCAAAAGTAATTAAATAGACGTAGAGCCTTAGATCCGTTCCGTCATTTTTGTAATCAACCAACTTGACTACAAATCCGAGAATATAAGAGCTCAAATTGTGATATTCAGCTTTTAGGTTTTATTTTAAGGGCATTTCTTGAATTTTTCCCTCCTCCATTCCGGGAATGGTGCAATATAGTGGTCAAGTTTCTTTGAGTAAAAGAAATACGTTGAGTTCAGTTCTCTACCCAGCTTTGATACTGTTTGTGTGGTGTGATACAAAAAAGGGGATGCATGAAAACCTTGCATTTGGCAGACCAATGAATACTGTGATACATTTTGTAAACAAGCCTAACATGATACATGCAAGCGGCTGGAGTCGCTGAGGCTCTCGCGCTTGAATGTCCCTAGTATCCTTGCTCTGTGCATACATAGGCATGATTCAGATGTAGGTCAGGCAGAATATAGCCATGGGTGTCCAGGTTCTGTGTTGCTTTGTATATTCTTGATTATACCCACATTTTAGGTTAGCCGGGGGTCGGGTTCTGGGGGCCAGAACCCCTACGGTATCTCTAATTATGGCCCAACCCCCTCGACAGAAACAGGAACAGTCTGTCCGTGCTTAGCTGCGCGGTGGTTAGCTTCTCTCCATGACTCACAAACATCCTTCCTTCCACTTACCACCTGGTGTACGTCATCAGCTCCTCCTCGTCGTAACCATCAATGCCCTCCGCGTAGAAGAATCCGGTCGTCTCCAGCGCCGTCGTGAGCCGCTGGGCCAGCTGGGCCCGATCCAGCCCGCCAGCCAGGCTCAGGTCAATCACGGGCAGTGGGGTGTCGGCCATCACGGGCGAACCACGCAGCACGTATGGCCGGCCGCACGGAGGCTCTGGAACGCGCCTCGAATGGGCTCCCCCCCCCCCCCCCCCCCCTCCCGCCAAGCGACATTTCGCGGCAGTTGGCCTCGGCTCGTCACAATGCGGCCGCTATGGACATAAAATAATCCTTTTTCGGTGCAGGGGCCATTAATTGGCGCAGTGACCCTGGTTCGGCAAGCTATCAAGCTAGCGGCAAGCCTGCGTTCTGCAACGAATCGCCAGCTGCTCCGCCTATTGGTGACCTTGGCGGTCGCCCAGGTTATCGTGCGGGCCGCCTTGCCGGCCCCAAATCCCTGGCTCCCGGCTCGGCGCGTGCCCTCGGGCCATGCGGGGTCAGCTGTTGAGTGCGGACCGCGCCAGGTCACCGCGGCGGCCAGGGGCGAGACCAGGGTTGCCTTGGTCGGCTTGGGTGCGGGCGTGAGCGCGGGCCGGCCCTCTGGTGGCCGCGGGCCTGACTCAGGTGGCAGCCGCCCGGCGCGCCGGGGCAAGCGATCGCGGCGCCGGGGCTGTAGGGGAGGGGCGAGGTGGCGGGCGCCCGGCGAACGCCGTGCGGGTGAAGTATACATCGCGCAGTTAAACATACAAAGTTTGAAGCCCAAACTGCCAGGTTTACGTCACAGTCTAGCTGAGATGCACCAGTTTGATATCCTCGCACTCATGGAAACGTGGCTGCGGCCGTCTGTCCCCGCCCGGCTGCTGAACATTGATGGGTACTGGCTGTACCGACACCACCGGCCTGCAGACAGCGGACTGCCTAGGGGTTACGGAGGGGTCGCAGTTCTGGCGCGAGACTCGTTTGATGTGACTGTTCTGAAAACGCCTCATACTGCCGTTAGTTCATCGAATATTGAGATTATTTGGACCCTTGTTCGACACGCTAAACCAAAGCAGATTATTTTCGGGTCGTTGTACCGACATCCCACTAACACAGCCCGGCAGGTGTCTGATGATCTCGATGATTTGGAGAACCAGTTGCAATGTATAATGTCCACATATGACTGCCCAATAGTGATCGCCAGTGATTTAAACATCAGCCTGATTGGCTCGAGCACAGGTACCGGCTATCAGAAATTGGTGCAACTGTTAAGGTCTTACAATCTGCATATGTGTAACGATTCCTATTCAACGTCCTGCTGGCTCGCTGTTAGATGTTACGATCACAAATCACAAGGACCTCATCCAACGCTGTGGTGTCACCGCCTGTCAGTATAGTCCGCATGACTTCACGCGAATATTGCTGAAAGTATCGAAAGGGAAACGTCAAACCAATGTCATCACATCCCGCTGCCTGAATCGAGTTGATTTTGATTATTTCAATGATTTGCTTGTGAACGCCGACTGGTCTCTCGTCTATGGAAGTGCGACGACGTCTGAGAAGTGGGACTCTTTTCTAGGAGTGTTTACACCCCATTTGAATGCCGTCGCGCCTGCCCGGCGCATTAAACTGCGCTGTCAATCCGCCCCACCTGTCTCAGTTGATACGCGCGTGTTGATGGTTCGCCGCCGCGTCGCTCTAGCGTGCTGTTCGCGTGCTGAGTACAAGGCACTCAATAAGCAGACACGGGCAGCTATTAGACGGGACTGTCGCGCTCATATTAGGAAGCAGATTTCTGAGGCAGGTCACTCCGGCATGTGGCGGTGCGTTACATCGGTTATTGGCAGTAAACAGGGTACGTCAGCCATACCTAACATTCATCCTGATACTTCGAATGGCTACTTTGCGAAGATAGGGCCTACGACTGCCGCCAGCGTGCCGAACCGAAGCACGGTTTTGCCAGTCAGGCTCCCCCGAGTTATGACCTGCTCATTTAAGGTGCATCCTGTGTCATGCGATGAGCTGCTTGCAGCTATGTCTACGATGAACCCGACGACATCCTGTGGGCCAGATAAACTTAGTACGCAGCTCTTACAGAAGTCTTTTCGTGTTGTCGGCTGTCCCCTACGGAGGTCCCTAGCTTGCTAGCGTGAGTGAATTCGATTGTGTGTGACGCTGCAATGTGAATGCAGTAGTGTGATTCACCGAGATAATCCCTTGGCCGATGTGTGATGTGTTAGGCTATTTTTACTAGGTTTCACATTGTCTCTTTTATGTCCGTTTTTATCAATGATGACGTGTAACTTCTAAAAAGCCACTGGATCTTGTGGAAAGTTACGAAATATATGGACATCGGTCTATCGGGTCGCTGGTTGAAACTGGGCCTTATCTCCGCGGGAAAGTGTTCCCAGTAAGCACACAGAGCTTATTTACGACGTGGAGCGGACTGTTCTGCTTTTTTCGTAGTCTCGGACAGGCGCAAAGGACCGCATTGTTCCAGGGACCTCCCGGTCGCCGCAGTCCTTCTGACAACTGAGGGATCGGCTCTGCGGGCGAAGGTCCCTTAACATGACTAAGGACAGCCCTTCGAGCCCATTAGACCCTGCGATTGGGTCATCACCGTCGGTACCGTGGGATCCTTTGGGCCCCTTGAGACCTAAGAGGGGGAGGGGGCACGTTGTCATGTGGCCTTTTCCCTGCCCTAATGAAGTTGGTTGTCATCTGGCACGATAACAGCTGACCCCGTTCTTTGCGGCCCAACATTTTGCTTAGATCCACGTATGATCAGCGAAAATAGTTGCCACTCGGTTGACAATTGTGAAATTTAGTGTGAAAAACTTACAACTACCATGAAGTCTTCAAACATAAGAACAAGTGTCGCACAAGGTAGCAGATGTCTCTATTGAAGCAACGCAATCTGATAAATCATATGCAGGCTGAAAACAACGGACGCGGGCATAGCAATGCTTTAAACAAAATAAAATATACAAGACCTGCGAACAGCTAGACGAACGATGCAACAGCTCCTTCGGGACAAAAAGAAAACAGTAGGGCGGGTGCCTCCTGCCGGCAGGCGGGGACAAGTGTTTTTAACCGGCTAAATATTTACGTAGGCTCTTTTGCCCAAACGGAGGCTTTGTATCGCATTTGGATTTTAAAGATTCAGCTAAAGGAAACCCCCTTAATGATCCAGAGAGTACTGGGCTGGGTCTATAACGTTCCTGTTTACACTGCGAGGGCCGTCTTCAAGGTCATGATGCACACATAGCAAGTGTATAATTCGGTACACGCGCTTGAAGTTTTGAACTCGCAAAACTAACAAATGAGCATTTTGTTTAAAGGCATACTGAATTAGCGGCCTTATCCGGGCAAAGCTTTACGGAAACGGGAAGGTGGTCTTTTGGAATGAAAAGGGAAGGACGTCTACAATTGCCCAGGCGATTGCAGTCGAGAGGACTTCACGAGTTACCTCTCCCTTACCAACTTCACCCGCTACCCCTCTGGCTGTCTCCGTGCCAGAGACCACTACGGGTAAGACTTCCTTGACTCAACCCGCTCGTTACCATTTGGAGCTGTGTCCACTCCATACTTAGCCGTTAGCTGTCTCCAACCTGCTATGCTCACCCCTTACCTATTCGCTTGCATTTTCAGATATTTCACTATATGTGTGTCATAGGTACTTTACGACGCACTCAGCTGCTGAGGCTATGTGGTGTCGCCTGCCTCTCACCCTGGCAGGTAGGGTGGGTACCGCGGGGAATCGAACCTCGTATCTCTGGTTTCCCAGACGCGCAGTAGTTAACGCGGACGCGTTAACCGCGGGGACCAGCGGTCGCCGCGTTACCTGCCCAGCTTCACGCCACCTGCAGCTGACGTAAAGAGCAGTCATCAAAACACGAAGCAATAGCCTGGGCAGTGTATTGGTTCCAAACCATTTCCGCACGTATGCGAGATAGAAGCCATACTGGGACCATTGTTACTTGAAGCCAAACCCCAATGCGTTAACTTGTAAGGTACAGCCCCAACGCCAGACGATTATCACCAAGCGCAAGCCCATCCCGATGCGAAAACCTCAACTACAAGCGCAGCCTAAGACGGTGGGAGTAAACTACAAGCCCAGCCAACGATTAGTGTGGCTTCCCAGCCCAGTCCACGCTAATAACTGTTGACTGCACACCCCGGGCGAGGTCGCCAGTCCAAAGCATGCGTGACAAGATTCTGAACGGGTTTCAAATTTCCATCGTTAAGTCATGTGCAGTTAACGCTGTAACGTGAGCTTCCGTGCGCTTAATCACACTCGTCAAGCCACTGCGGACTGCAAGTCACAGGGCCTCCACGGAACGGAAGCACGCATCTCACCACGCTGAACAACCCCCAACACTGGTACAAACCACAGCGCAAGACGCTGGCGCGATGCCGTGCGGATGGGCGGCCTCGCCCGGATCCCGTCCCCCACCCCGGCCCCGTCCACCGCGCCGCGCCCGACATCGTTCGGTTATGTAAGCCGGGGCCACGCGGCCGGCCGCGCCCGAGCGCGAGCGCGACCGGCTGCCACCAATTCGGAGCGGCGCGCCAACCCGCCGGACAGCGAGCGGGCGCTGGTCGGAGCGCCGCTCCTCACATAGCTGGCGCCGCGACGCCGGCGGCGAGGGGGCAGCGGCCGTCCAACAGCACGTGGACGGCGCGGCGGCGGCTGCCTCTACCCCAGGAGGCACGAGCCAAGGCGCGCGTATGTCTTTCTGTGCGGAGCGCAAGTCACAGATGTGCGCGTTCTGCGGGGCGCACGTCACAGGCGTGATGCGTGCATTCTGGGCTGTCGGGGGCGCTGGCGCGGTGTGCGTTGCCGGGGGTTGGATGGGCGAGATCGCATCACGGGGGAATACATGTCACCGACCTGATAAGGCTGACGACAATGCGCTCGGCATCTTAAAACTAACACGCAGCAAGATGTGACTACGTCCTCTAGCTAGCACCATACTGCCAAATATAAAGCCTATTGATTGATACTGAAAAGCATTCGCGACTAAAGCGATCCAGGCGCTTGGATCATGTAAGAAAAAGACAGCCTGTGAGAACCATTCAATAAAGCGGCACACGGAAACCACGCAGAACAACAAAAAGACCCGACGTCCTGTACCATCACCCGTGATACATGGCGGGAAGTGTCCAGCCAACGTGCATCAGCTCTCCGCGGAGAGCTTCGACAGCACGTACGTGCGCCCCGCCCGCGGCCGCCGCGAGCACGCCGACTCACGCCGGCCGGCGCCGCCCAGCCCGGCACGGTCCGGCCGCGTCGGCGCGCCGCCTACACGTAGTACATGGGCACCGTCTTCGGCGAGCAGGCGGCGATCGACTGCTCGGGCGAGGCTGCTTGGTCGTCGCCGATGTCGTTGACACGCAGGAAGTTGTCGTGGTGCGCGCGCGCCCGGTACGCGGCCAGGTGGGCGTAGTAGGAGGGCGCCGGGTTGCTGACAGAGCGCGTGCAGCGCGAGAACAGGTGACACATGTAGTACGTCAGGATCTCCAGGTCGTCGGCCGTGAAGTTGCTATCGTCGTGCAGCACGTGGTAGTGAGTTGGGCGGCTGGTGCCCTGCCGGCACGGTGTCCGACGCGTCTCCACGGATGCTTCGCAGCGCGGGGCGCGCGGCCATGCGGGCGTGACGCTCCACAATTGAGGCAAACGTTAGTCCAAAATACACACTAATGATGATATCATGGATTTGACGAGTTTGAAATTTCTTTATAAATTTGACCCGAACGCCTTGAATGGATGGGTATCTAAGATCGGCGCTCATGCTAAGCAGGGCTTGTTGTGTGAGCCCCGACCCGCACCATCCGATCGCGCAATTTCAGGCAACGGATGAATTTAGCGGCGAAAGCTTAACGTGCCACGATGCTAGGCACGGTCCGTCCTGTCCTCTGACGTCAACTGACCTACAGCGTGACCGCTGCCACCAGCCGCAGGTCATACCTGTCAAGGACAAATAGCAAGCGCCCTGAAGCGACTCGAACCCACCCCGCCACGGGTGAGGGGAGCGGAAGGCAGGCGCTCTAACCAACTGAGCCACCGGGACGGACAAGCACATGTGTCCTGATTTTTTGCTGTCGACAATTCGTTACAATGGGAAAGGCGCACGGAGCATCCCGTAGTTCCCTGTAGTACAGGTACATCACGGGTGTGTGTAATCCCCAGTTCAGCGAGGCGGCCTGGAAGTTTCTGCCGGCAGTTTTTAACTGATTAAACTCTGCTGACGAAATCCATTGGTGGCTGTAAAACACGGAGTCGGATGCCTAGTATAGCACGCACACAAACACAACACACGCCCATGTGTTTTAGGCATGCTTATCCGGTATCGGCGTGCTGTTCTTGGTTGCAAGCGCAAAACAAGAAACAACACTTGAAAAATTGGACAGTGGCTGACACAAAATGGCACCTTCCCGCTTTCTGAATTTATGTCCGTTTGTGCCAGCATCACCGGATTCCCTAGAAGATGCGTCGGCCGCGCCCCTTCCCCCTCCCCCTCCCCTCAGCACCTCAGCCCGACCAGTCGAGCGGCCGCGGCGGCGGCAGCAGCCGACACTCACCTGGATGCCTTGGTGGCTGACCAAGAAGTAGTCGAGCTCGGTCGGGTGAGCGATCACCGAGTCCACGACCGTGCCGGGTGGCACGTTCTTCGACCGGCCACACGTGTCGCGCAAATCGGCGGCGAAGAGACGCGTGTGGTGCCGCTTCTGCACCACCAGGAACGTGATCTTGGGCTGGTAGCTGGCCTCGAGCGCCGTGCAGGCTGCACGAACCTGCTCCAGCTCTCGCGACATGACGTGCAAGAACTGGCCCTCGCTCACGCCGTCTCTGAAGAACACGATGCGCGTCGGTTTCGTCTTGTTGTTCAACTTGTAAAACTCGATCAGGAGCTCACGCACGGCCCTCTTCAGGTCCACGATCATCTCCTCGGCGCGGCGGCCCTCGGACGGGAACTGCACGAGCACGCGGTGGCCGTAGCGGGCGTGGTAAGAGGCGTCCAAGCTGGCCACCACGGCCGCGATGCTCGGCTTGTTCACCTGGTCCGGCGGCGGGTGCGTCACATCAGCGCCAAACACGATCGTGGGCTCGTACAGCAGCTTCGGTCGGGTCCGCGCGTCCAGCCCGTTGTTGGAGCCGCCCATCTTGGCGTTGATCTTCTGACATATGTTGGTGGCTGTCTGCCGGTCGCCGCGGAAAACCGTTTTCGCGAGCACACACGACGTCAGCTGGCCCACCTCCACGTCACCGGCGCCCTTCACGGCGTTGTAGAGCTTGTTCTTCATCGGCAGGACGACCAGCACCAGCTCCGGCTTGAAGTGGTCTCGGATCCCCGTCAGGTCTTTGACGGCATCGACCCGGTCCACATTGGTGCCGTCACGACACACCACGTCTCGCGGCTCGGCAATCCTCATGCCCACCTGACCGCCGGCCTCGCGCAAGCCCCGAACGAAGTTAAGCACCTTCTCCGTCTGGGTGCGCGGGTCGTAGTTGAGCACGACCCAGTTGTTCAGGCTGCGCGCGTCTAGGAATCGTTTGGCTTGCAGGCTCCAGACACCGTCGCGCGGTGTCTCAGTGCGCTTGTCGCTGTAGAGCAGGACGGGGGCCGGCAGCACGCGGCCCGTCACCTCGGTCGGCCTGCAGAGGAGAGCACGGCCGACGTCATATGACGGCGCACTGTCACCCGGCGACCACGTCACGCGCGAGGCGCGGTCCCACACGGCAGCGGGCGTCACCGGTCAAAGCATCGGTGAAATGCATCCACGAAGGTAGACTTTCGTCGTCACTCCCCGTAAAATAAGGATTTTTGTTTCGAGACACGAGATTAGTGGCAACAATGCACACAACTCAGAACACCAATTGAGAAGTACAGATGTGGGATATCATTTATTAACGGATCGGCATACGCTACCGCATTGGTAGCCACGTTTAGAGTACCATGATATATATATATATATATATATATATATATATATATGTGTGTGTGTGTATATATACGATGAACATCAACATAACCAACACATGTACAGCCCAATCCCAAACCAAACCCTATCCCATCTGCTCTTTAAGCCTCGCCCTGATAGCAGCGCGGGTGAGAAGGAGCATACAATCCCTCCCAAAGCTCGTTTTAAAGGCGTCTCTCCGCCACGTTGTGCAATCGTGTCCAAAAT
>NW_023596746.1:33448905-33506405 GCF_011947565.3 Pollicipes pollicipes
TCGGCAGCTCCGGGAGTTCTCCCAGCAACAAGCTACGCTTAGCTGGGTGGATTACCGGCAGGTCCAGCTCACAATCCAGCTTGAAAATGACGAGGTCATTGCCCCTCCGACTTTTGTGACTAACAACCTTTATTAAGCTAGTTATTGAGTTTTAAGGGCGCGTAAACTGCATTGGTCATTTGCGGCCATGTCTTATTGTTAAGAACATGTCAACAGAACTATAACCAGAACGCTTTCAGCAGATTGTCATCAATGTCTTAGCGACTCAGACACCCCGTCAGCTGCGTACCGGAACCGTAAAGCGTAGAAAACAAATCGTGTGAAGGCCATGTGTCAGGTTGGTGAGTATAAAAGCTTGAAGTCAATGTCCCTGAAAAAGGCAAAACTGCTCGAAGGTCGTTTGACGGCGGGTCACCCACCAGCTAGGCGAGGGGAATATGATTCGGATTAAGACACCAATTCCACTCAATCTCGTAGTTCCGACACTCAGCTAGTACGTGGGCCACGGACAAATGCGCTCCGCATCTGCGGCAAAGAGGTTGAGCTTCCCCGGAGAGCAGGTAAGAGTGTGTCTCATACGTGTGGCCTATGCGCAACCGACATGGTTTTACTTCGTCCGTTCTGTTTTTGAAGTAGGATGATTTCCTTTCACAGATCTGCGCTTTAATGGCCCGGAGCTTGCTCGGTCTCCGGCTACTATCTGTACCTAGTTCATCCCAGATCCGCTGCCACCGTGTTTTTAGATCACTATGAAATACGTCCCTGAGATCTGATGCTGGTGTCTTCTTCCACGCCAAACGAGGGCCGGCGACACCTTGTTTGACTAAGGTTTCAGCCTGTTCGTGTCCGGATATCTGGGCGTGACTGGGTAGCCAAGTCAGAACAACACGCTTGTTATCCTGCTCCAAGATAAGCAATGTGTGCACTATTTCTTCAGCGCTTTTGTGCTGCTGACTTGCTTGTCGTAAGGTCACCAGAGAGTTTAAAGAGTCAGAGAATATGACGCACATGGATTCGTCACAGTGATGCACTAAACGTAGAGCCTCACGCGTGGTGAACGACTCAGTAGTAAAAATGGAACAATGTTTAGACAAAGTAAAACATCTTCGCCTGTTTCCTGACACGAGTGCACATCCTACACCCGTGCTGGTTTTTGAGCCATCGCTATGTATGTGACGGAACCCCCGATACACCGTATGAAGACGACACAGAAACTCTGCAAGGTATTCGTCTGACGTTGCGTATTTCTTTGATGATCCACAAAGATGGAAGTCATACTAGGGTGTTCGAAGTTGCCATGGTGGAAGGTCCTGCTCTGGACCCGGAATACTTTTAACCGAGATGTTCAATGGCTCAAATATCTAGCTGGCACGTAGGGTGATGGGCAGTGCAGTCTTTACATGTGGAGTAGTGAAAAGACTGACAACACATGGTGAAAAAAGCATGGGTACGTGAAATGGGATGCAAATTGTGTGATTTTTGCCACTTCTCGAGCGGACAGTAGTTGTAAGCGCAAAGGGGCCTCATTTGCATCCAACAATATGCTATGCACAGGGCTAGTACGGAAAGCCGCCGTCGCTATTCGGATGCCATGGTGGTACACTCTGCCTAAAATTTTCTTCGCCAACTGCGGGGCCGAGTCGTACACCTGACAGGCATCGTCACTCTTAGATCGGATAAGTGTCCTATAAAGTAGTAAAAGTGTTTTACGGTCGGCCCCGTAGGATATCCGAGACAAAATCTTTAAAAAAATTAAAGCCTTGAAGCAGTGGTCCCGAAGGTTTTTGATGCGTGGGCGGTATAAAAGCCTGCTATCGCATATAATGCCTAGGAACTTAGCTTCCTGTTAAACTGGTATTCGTTCTCCATAAAGCACAAGGTGTGGGTCGGAACAACAACCACGTTTTCCACAAAAATGAGCACATACAGTTTTGGCACCAGAAAACTGAAATCCCCTCACCACACTCCATCTTTCCGAGTTTCCAACGCAAAGTTGGAGTCGGAGTTCGGAAGCTGTGCTAGTTCGTACGCTAGTCCAAATGGCAAAGTCGTCGACAAAAGGTATCTCCCCATCTGTGGAGGAAGGGTTTCAGTGGTCACTAACCATATGACAACGAGCATAATACTGAGAACGCCGCCTGCGGAACCCATTTTCTTGCGGGTGTGGGGCGACAGAGCCGTGCCCACACGGGCTCTAGACTCAATAACCGCTAAGAATTCACTGGGGTGTTCTAGCGGGCTGGCATTAGCTGACTTTAGCTATGACTATTTTCAGCTTTCTCATGAATGATTTGCCTTTGTCTGTTGCATACCACGATTCCTGTCAGGTTTGCACCGCCTCTTCGCCAGCCTTTTGGTCTGTTTCTTTCTCTTAGCTGAGGGTGTGGCGACTTGGTGTTATGTTTTCTGGTGTTAATGTACGGTTCATTGCACGGCTGGGATAGAGGGAGGGGCACTCCTGGATACCTATTCTTGGATAACGATTTATCATATTATTACATTTTACACAATATCTATAATACGGCATTGCTCCGAAAGAAACCAAGAAGTGCCACTTATGTGGCGAAACAACTGCTTCCATTGGCTTGAGCAAAAACTTGTGTTACCCAGCCGGACTTCCCTAGAACCAGTCCTCATACGTCTCACAGTCTTAGAAATCATCTCCATTCTAACAGTGTTCCGCCACAACCATCACCCCGGCTACCACGCAGATGTGTAGGCGAAACTTGCTCACCAACTCCCAGATTCATCCCCACCACAGCACGAGGGGATGCACCCCGTGCTCGGGTGCCGCGCAGGCCGTGGCGAGGCGGCCCCCGCGCCGGCTACTCACCTGTCGGCCACCTGCAGGCCAAACTCGCGGTTGTGCGGGTCTTTGTTGAACTCCGCCTGACGCACAAAGCCCTCGATGCGTTTCAGGCGCTGGTCGGCAGGCACAGCCGTATTCTTGATCATGGACGACACCTGACGGCAGCGCGCGTCACTGGCCGTTCTCCGGCGCCGCCCGGCGCACCGCCCGGCCACCTCCGCGCCCAGCGCCCAGACATCGCGCCCGTTTCCCGTCCCCCAGCGCAGCACTGCTGCACGCAGCCCCACCTCACCAAGCGCTGACACCGCCGTGTATTTCACGACGGGCATAGTGTATGGGCGCCTGCGATATGTAAACGTGAATAGGGTGAACGGCCGGTGCGCTATGCGAGTCGGCCAAGAGCAGTCAATCCATATTTTGCATGAAAGTGCGCACGTTCCCGCGGCAGAATTCCGGTCGAAGATAAACTCTGCGCAGGCTGACCAAGGCACGCTCCGCGCGCAGGCACCTCACCTGCTCGGCACCCAGCTTGCGAGTGTTGACCTGGCCCTTGATGATTGTGCACAGTTCGGCCGGGATGTAGATTTTCTTGTCTCGCGAGCCGACCCACAGGCACGGCAGGTTTGGGTACTGCAGAGGGGTGTTCAGTGTGTCGCGGAAGTACCGCTCCACGGTTGTCTGAAAGGGTACAACAAACAATGAACACCCGCATTCGTTTCTCTAGTGCTGCATCACGTTTTCTTGACGAGAACTTCGAAAAAAGTACCCCAACTTAATTTGCCCAGAAACGACAAGATGATGAAAATCCGAATTCCGAAAGGAATTTTATGCCAGCAAGTGAAGAAAATACGAAATATAACCACCTTTTTAAATCATCAGCGTCGGTAGCATGACCTACAACGATGCTACACTAAGCACCCGAATAGGACACTTCCCTCTCAGCCAAGACCTTTTAAGGGACCTAGCTTTGCAAAGTTGGTGAAGATTATATAAAAGTTACGAACAAGACAAAAACCACTGAACAAATAAGGAGATAAATTCCTACCGGATAAGACTGATTCCGACTCTGACTTCGCGCAGTTCAGCGCAGTTTTAAGTTAACTTCGATTCCGACTCAAGGAAACATAGCTCAGCTCCGAAATGGATGAATGGAGACCATTTCGCTCACAACAGTTACGGGTCTTACCCGTTCTATGGCACTCGAAAACATATAAAACTACATTTCTTCTGGCCAGTAGTGCGCCTCTTGCGGCCTCGGCCGGGCGAGACGATATCAAATGGTGAAGTACCCAGCTGTTACGTACATACCAAAAGTTGAGCGAATAAAGTCCAACACATTTAGCAACCGACGCCAACAGTTGTTATCACTGCGTTGGAACCTCGACATTAACAGCAACTTTCTCAGGCAGACGTCTTTTGATGCAGCACCCAGACATTTACAAATTACTTGTAGGACTGTCGATCCGGTCCAGTTCGGTAATTACATCGTTATCAATGAATTTGTAATCATTTCAAGATTTTGAAATCGCGACGAAGACAGTGGCAAAAAGGCAACCCCCTTAAATGGACATTGAACACAACAAACGGATCCATAGGCCCATGCGGTTTCCAAGTCCATCTTCCCCAGTTTGGACCGCGGAGTATTGCATTCGGCATCGACTTCGGAAAGGTCATGCTGGCCGCTTCCAGGCTTATTACAGGTAAATTACAGGCGGGAAGGTTTCGGTATCCGTTCAAGCTGTAGCTGGTACATCGCCTTTACCGTGCAGTTAGGTTCACGTTTTCATCTGCTCCGACTCCTGAAATGTGGCATAAATGCTTAGGAGGTCCCAAAACGGGCGGATCCATGGCTCGCAGGCGCCATGGCGCGGCCGCCTGCACCAAGCGACGCAGACATACCCAGTGGAGAAGGTGCAATCGGACTCATATTGCACTGTTGCAACAAATAATGGCCTGATTAGACCCCTCGCACGCAAATGCACCACAATCTACGCACCATGACTTTGCCTATTGCTGGGAAATGTATGAGCCTGCAAACAGTGCCTGGAAAGACATAAGCTTCCAGAAAGCTTGACTTGACGTCGGGCAGTCAAATCCAAGTCAAGAAGTCGAAAGCCGTTTGACTGTACTACTTCGTATGACTGCGTTCCAATTCGTACACGTGAAACTGTCAAGAAAAGGACCATGTTGCTTACGATTCCATTTGAGTCAACTTATCAACGACTTGGCCGATTCCACTCCCACTACCGACTCCTAAGTGAATTTTAAAGCAGTCAACCCCACCCTGAATCAGCAAAAGCCTAGTTAATTTGTAGTCAGTTCCGAACCAATCCAAAGTCAATCACATGCATACCTTGAACAAATTTTACTCAGCAGTCATTTGTTTGGTAGACCAACCCTTTAACTTCTCCGATCTGAAGGCAACCATTTGGCGGCAAATCAGCGGGCGCTCTCGGGACCAGCACAGCTACTGTGCCCGCCTTTCACACGCACGCGCGCGCCGCAAAAGTCAAGCAACCAGGAAAAAGCCACGCTTGAATCGAGGAAGTAATTTTCGGAGCGAACGGAACGTGGCTGACACAGCGGACCGTTCCGTATGTTGTCATCGCCCTGAATATACCTGATATGGTGAGCTGAGTGCGCCCACTTCCCGCCGGTCACTGCCTCCAGTCGGATGAACGGGGTAGCGGCGCGGTGGCCTGAAGCTGTCAAGCGCGGGGGCTCGGATCGGGTTCACAGCTCACCTCCCGCCCATCAGCCATGAACTTGGCGTTGCGGGCACTCTGCTGTATCAGCTGGTTGACTCGGTAGGAGCGCTTGCCGCCCTGCCTGCCGCGCTGATACTCCACCTTCAGCGTGCGCATCTGCTTGTTCACATCATTCCGCTAGAACAAGATACGTCCTGTGAGTCTAACATTTTAAAAAAATTAGCACCGACTTTTTGAATGGGTGAATTTCTGGGATCGGAGCCCAAGCTAAGGTGTGCTTGACACGTGAGCCCTGGTCTCCACAATCCGATCGTGAAATCCCAGGTCAACGGCAGATCTGGGGGCGAAATTTTAACGTACCGCAACGTTCTGCACGGTCCGTCCTGCCATATGACCTTACTTGACTTGGAGCGTGACCGCAGGCCATCCCAGTCAATGGCAAACAGCGAGCACCTAAAGCAACTTAAACCCACCCTGCCCCGGGTAAGTGGATCGGAGGGCAGGTGCTCTAATCAACTGACTGCTAATCTAAACAAGCACTGAGTGCAGGCCATTGTAGGATATGACTCTGGACACTCTAGACATGCATAAACATGAGAAGCCACGAAACAAAGCTATCATCTCAAACATTTTTCTGTGTTATCTGCCTTGGCCCTGTATGGCATGACTTAATATTTCTGGGAAGACGGTCAAAATATCTGCTAACATTTCGGAGTTATTGTATTCATGTCGAAACTGCACCCTGTTCAAGTCTACACTTGTCAATGTCAGGCAAGGACGCATCCAGGCGGGCATGCAGTTCCATGAACCTAATCAATCACATGCTGCTCAAATCATTGGCATGCAGAACAAAAACCCAGCTGTAAAAAATAGAGCACACCTTGATAGCATACATTAGCATGCAATGGCATTCAATCAAGCATATAGCCCTGATATTGTATAGGATTCACAGCCTTCCAGAACCAATGCGGAGTTGGGGTTTTTAAACCTGACTACGTGAGGTACAAAAACAACACAACCGCCCAAAATGCATTGCCGAACCAGCAACATTGCCATCAAGGAAAACTACACAATAATTGCTGTGATCAGTTTTTACCTGCCACTCCTGCAGGCCACGATCGGGGTTGAAGGATCTCCCGAGAATTTCGCCCATCTTGTCCAGCACGGGCATCGCAGTGTGGAACGCTTTGTTGGCCACATCGATGTTGATGCGCGGCTGCTTCCACCCCATGCGGATCGACGAGAAGTAGCCAATCCACAGTTCGCAACCGCCGCCGATGTTGATGATGCGGTCCCCCTGTTCGGGGAAGAACGAGCGGCCCACGGGCGTGAAACGCAGGCTGGGCAAGTGGCGCAGCACGATGTCCAACGCCTGCACGGCCGACTGCGGGATGGCGTCCGTGCTGCCACGCATCACGTACTGCAGTATGGGCGTGATGTCCACCCTGCAAGGCTGCGCCTGCTTGATCACCAGCGTGTAGTCGCGCGTCGGCTCGAGCGGCTCGGCGTAACGCAAGGTCAGTTTCGCCTGCTCGCCGGGCGGCAGATCCAGCAGCTGCCGAGCCGTGTACATGTTCTTCACCCCGTCAAAGACCGGGTAGAAGCGTTGGAGCTGCTGGTTTTCCTTCATGGCCGTCTGGAAGATCCGTCGCTTCATGGGTTTCGGCGCCCGGGGCTGAATGTCCACATCATAGTGGTACACTTCGGTGCACTTGATGTTCAGGTCAAAATGGTTGGCCACGAGTTTGATTTTCCTGCCAGCTTCGCCCACCGCCTTCCTCTTTGGCGGTTGAAGGCGATATGTCTTGCTCTCAAACTTTTCTGATGGCTTCGGCTGGAAGATCTTCTCAGTAGTCTGAGCAATATCCATGGCGACCATCTTGCCGGGGAGGTCCTCAGCCTCGTGTCCTGGTGACTGGCGCGTGGCGCCGCGGCCGCGGCCGCGGCCCCGACCGCGACCCCCTCCCGCTTTTGGCTGGGCGCCAGCAGCTGCTGGCACCCTGGTCGATATAGAGGACGGAGTCGGGGTAGGGGTCGCGGACGGGGTAGGGGCCGGAGATGGAGTCGGAGTCGGGGTCGGGGTCGGGGTCGGAGTCGTGGTCGGAGCCGGAGCCGGAGCCGGAGCCGGAGCCGGAGCCGGAGCCGGAGCCGGAGCCGGAGCCGGAGCCGGAGCCGGAGCCGGAGCCGGAGCCGGAGCCGGAGCCGGAGCCGGGGCCGCGGCCGGGGTGTGAGCCTGACCTGTTGCTGGCATGGGCAGTGTTGCTGCTGCTTCCCCTGGCTGACTGGCGGGCAGAGTGGCAATTGGGGCATCTCCATCAGCACCCAGTGCAGCCGCAGTGGCAGCCGCATGTGCTGCGGTTCCTGCATCTGATGGCTCAGTGGGTTTTGCTGCTGGCTTCTTCTTTTTCTTACCCTTTCCCATTGTGCTGGGCCTTCTTCTTTTGTGCAGGCAGCTGGAAATGTATACAAAACATTATAGCCTCAAGCTCATGTGTTAGCATTCAAAAACTGAAAAAGCTACAGGCCTTATTTTAGAAAAATGTAATACATCAAGTTCTGTCTCAGCTGTGACAGTTGCCACAATAGCAACAGACAATGAATTGATACAAATGACAATGGAGGTAGTGCATTTCTGGTGGAAAGATTTAAGCTCCAGGGGTATTTTAAATTTGTGATTTTTATTTTTAATTCTTACCCTTTCCTTTCTATTTCTTAATTACAGCACAGCACAATTCACTAAACTGAAAGCCTTCAGGTTCTTGGGAACCGTGATAGCAATTTGTTACAATTATCTCACCCATTTTAACCACAAAATCTCCATATTAAGGATTCTTGGAGAAGCATGTTTATTTAGTAATATATATTTATTTATATATCATTTTCACACACCTTAACCTCTGAAGCACTTCCATACACAGATTTGTGAATTGAAAACAAGCTTTCTACATCATAAAATGTAGATGATCACTAGCAGCCACTACAGGCTCTTACACCATGCCATAATATATATATGGAAACAATATGCTTGCAATCATAAAGTTAAAAATTGAGGGGTAACACCTATTTCAGCATTGACCAGTCATCAAAAATGCCTGCACTCCCAAGAGAAGGATCTTGGCTGGGTGATCCAGATGCAGAGCAAGCAAGAACAAAAATTTAAAATGTTTGTCTTCCTGTCCCCTGTCTCATAATTTATCTCCTGTTCTGGACAACTACCTCTCATATCAAGGCATACCAATGCCATACATCACAGAAAAACATGTTCCACTGAACATATCCCCCATGGCAGCAACAGGGTGGAAGGCATACAATTTTAGCATGTGTGCCATAATCCAACCACCATAAGGTTGGTGCACAGCTGTCACTGACTTCAGGAATATTGCCAATGGGTCTGCTCCTGCCACTGCTTAAAAAAGATGACAATTCAGAGGAGGTCAGAGGAGCAATGCATCTGCATTAATTCTGCTGTCACAGGCACAATATTTGAGCAGTATCAGCAGTCTGCACAAAGTTGTATCACTCAGGGTGTGGCATATTGACAGCAAATAATAATGCATGTTGAGTTAACTGAAATATACATATTGAAAACCATAACTGTACAAAAAAACTATCAAATAGATACAAAGCCATAAATAATGACTGTATCTACCTGAAGTGATTAATACACCATCCTTTACTTTTGTTATGTGACAACAGGGGGAGACATGATCTACCCATGCAAGCAACAGCACATTTTTACCAGCTTCCCACAAAATTCTCCAAAAAAACACTTCTTATTTCAGAGAAGGTGGGAGGATGCTTGGGGAAAGCTTTGAGAAGGTTAGAGGAGCCATGGGAACAATCATCCTGGTTTGGAGGAGCTTTCAGGAGAAAAAGGGAGGCTAGAGGAGCAGTGAGAATAAGCCCAGAATACTTTCATGGAAGTATGATGTCGCGAAGGTAAGTTTAGGCAGAAATTCCATGAAGACGTTTCTCACACAAAAGTATTTTGAAAATTCAGCCCAACTTGCCCCGCCACTGAGTTTGGCAAACACGGGCGCGAGCTTCAACGCACCGGCATCACATAGGCACCCAGTGCCCTGGATGGATTTCTGCACTGGCCTACACATACGCATTTGGAAGCGAAGGGCCAAATATTCACCCCTTGTACCCTTACCGTCACGACCACACCCCGACGCACCCCGACCGCTATCGATGGGATGTGCCGGGAAATCCCCGTCGCTTCCCCAAGGCCGTGTGAACGGGCAGAGTCTAAAAAACTAGCCTATGAAGCAGGCACGCTCGTTCTCCGAAGCGGCTAATCTGATCGCCTTAAAACATTCACCAATCGATTTAACGTGTAGGGGTGAGTCACCTGTCGCCATTATTGAGACCTGACCTGTAGTCAGACACCTCAAAAATGCGAAGGGAAAATTTCGCATGCAAAAGCAGACAGCCCGGACAGTGCTCGTTCGTCATGGCTCGAATCCCAGCTACCGGTCAATTAACGTCGTATTCGTATTCAGTCAGTGTCAGGTTCAGATTTCCAAAAGACGTCTCCTGTTGTCAAATTCAGTGAGTGATTCACGCATCCGCAGCCTCTTTTCTTTAAATCCCTTCGATTGACCTCTACAGCTCAATGAAGGTAAAAACCTGGGTACCCTGTAATTCCTCCGTTTATTGAAGAAATCGAATGAAATGGATATTATCTTCATCCCTTTGATGTTCCCCCAAACCAAAAACCTCACGCTTAAGCTCAAAGGTCAAGGCGAACAAAGTAAGATATCATTGCATTTTTCGCTAATGACGAAAGTGCCGCAAAACGGTGTGATACCCATGCTAGGCATGCCCTCTTTCCTCACATCTGCAAAATCTACATCTCAAGGTCAAAGGTCAGAATCACAAAATCCGATATCCTAGCAATCCTAGCCTGCATTCCCAAATGAGACCCGCATGGGATAAACATGGGGCAACTGGGTTAATGTGGACATGGGCTACAGGTAGGCTTTTAACTGGGCTCCAGCTGAGTCTGATGTGGGGCGCCCGCATCATTTCCTATTTTCTGGTGCACCGGAATGCTTGTGGCTCGTACTGTTCCGTCGGGATTCATCTTGTCACGAAGGACTTAATCAAGAGGAGCTCGCCTTGGTAGGATCCATATGCCTCATATGTGGGCAAGCTGGGCTCATATCAACGTGGCCTGTAGGTGGGCTGGTACCTAGGCTGAACCTGCAACCAAGATTGGCTGCCCATATGTTACACGCGCAATAGAATTGCCGCACACACAACATTTATGTATGTATATAGCAATACACAACAATGAATTCGAATGCAACTACGATGCTTACTTGACGGATATTGATCTCAGCATCTACTGCACCGATCGCCAAGAGTGGATTCAGGATTTCGTCAAGGGGAGCCCATGTAATGTTACCGGGCCCCTAGAGTTTGGGGCCCCCTTCAAGTAATATCCTCACATTCGCTCTAATATCCTCACATTCGCGTACTGCGGCCCTAAATCCAAGACCAACGTGGTGGGCCCCTAAACGATCGGTAGTGCCCTGGCATGCTGACAAATAAGGCCCCAGCCAGAGCACAGGGCGTTTTGAGGAAAAGGCAGTTACCCAAGGCCTTGAATGAATACCCCTGTGCCACCGAAAATGCCCAGGCAGGTTAACAAAAGATCCCCGATAGAAGTGGATAGTCCTGCACGAATAAGATCATAGGGAAAGAGCCCTCGATCAAAGTGGAGGGCCCCTGCGCATCGAGTGTCTCGGTGCCTTACTTAATGTGAGTCCCAGCAACAGCACAAGGCCCTACGAATGAGAGAAAAGAACCCGAGACTGATTTGAAGGGCTCCTAAGTAGCTGAGTACCCTGGCATATGGGGCCGCGGAGAAGCCTATAGAGCCCTTCAGGGGAATGGTAAGAAGTGCTGGAGGGCCCTGATTGATCAGGGGTGTGCAGGCATGGAAGCAGATAGTGTCCCAACAATATCGTTGGGATCACCTACGGAGAGAATGTTAAGGATCGGGGGCAACGTGGAAGGCTCACTGGCGATCAGATTGCCCAAGCAGGTGGACATACATGGCCGGGGCAACAGCGTAAAGCCTTTGGACAGCATATTGAGCCCCAAAATGTCCCTTAATCACCACTTTGTCAACCGGCGAAGGTGTAATTTTCCTTGCTTATGAACTCTTTACTTTTGTCGGCAGCCGTTCTGTGTCGTCTTTAGGCCCAAGAACATCCAATTTTGTGTTTTTCATTAGAAAAATGCGTCCGTCCAGCAGGTTATCGACCCCTTCAAAGCCTATGGGACCCCTCGGCACGGTCCTTGAGGAACGTTCCGGTGTCCGGTTCCCCACCCCCCTCTGCATCCGCCACCGGCCCGAGCACCTAAAAAGATGGGGCCCGCCAAGAGCATAGGGTCATCTATTCAAATAAGAAACACCCAAGACACAGCATGGAGGGCCCCGGAGTGATCAAGTGCGCCAGAGCGGGTTAGGAGAAAAGGGCGTCAGTATCGTAGGGCCCTCCATTCAAATAGGAAGCACCCAAAACCCAATGTAAAAAAACCCGAACGACAGAATGCGTATGAGCAGCTTATCAGAAGGGGCTCGACAAGAGCGTAGAACCCGTCATTCAAATAAGAGGTACCCAAAACACGGTGCGGAGGAGAGCTCCTGAAAGATGGAGCGCACCCGAGCAGATTATCAGATGGCCCCCGAACGGAGCGTACGGCCCTAAATTCAAACACCAAGAGCAAATGCACAGGACTCCCGAACAATCCAGCGTAGCCGAGGAGATGTACAGAGAGGGCCCTCGATGAGTGCGTGGGTCATCCATTCATAAAGGAAGTATCCAAAACGCAATGTGAAGGGGCTTCGAACAATCAAGTGTGCCCGAGCAGATTGAGAGATGGGGCCGTGGACAAGAGTGTGCGACCTTCCGTTCAAATGTGAAATGAATGCGACAAGATAGAGGGGGCCCCCGAATGATCGATTGCGCCTAAACAAGTGACAGATAGGGCCCCTGTCAAGGGCGTAGGGCCCTACATTTAAATAGAAAGTACCGAAGACCTGATGTAGAGATCCCCCAACGATCCAATGTGTTTGAGTGGCTTGTCAGAAAGGGCTCCGACAAGAGCACAAGGCCCTCCATTCAAATAAGAAGTAGCCAAAACTCAGTGTGGAGAATCCCCGAAAAATGAAGTTTACCCGAGCAGGTTGCCAGATGGTCCCGATAGGAGCGTAAAGCCCTATATTCAAACATTAAGACCCAATGTGCAGGGCACCCCAGCAAACCAGTATCGCCGAGGAGGCGAACCTAGGAAACACCCAAAACCCAATGAAGAGAGCCCCCGAACGATCGAATGTGCCCGAGCAGGCTATCGGATAGGCCCCCGACAAGGGCGTGGGGCCCCCTATCAAAATAAGAAGTAGCCAAGACCCAGTGTGGAGGGCCCGCGAAAGATCGTGTGTACCCGAGCAGGCTATCAGATGGCCCCCGACAGGAACGTAGGGCCTTACATTAAAATACCCAATGTGCAGGGCCCGCAAACAATTCATTGTGCCCGAGCAGGTTTACAAATGGGGCCCCGACAAGTGTGCAGGGCCCTCCATTCAAATAGAAGGTACCCAAAACCCAATTTGGTGGGGCCCCGAACGACCGCTACGCCCAAGCAGGTAGATAGATGGGCGCCCGACAAAAGCGTAAGGCTCTAAGCAAGTCACAGAGAACTGGAAACGCCCTAGACCCATTTAGGGAGCCCATGAGCATATCTCAAGTGTGTTAGTAGGCTAACCAAGACCAATGTAAAGGGCCCCTAAGCAACCGAGAATAGCCCGCAGGTTGACATATGGGGCCCCAGCTATAGCGTACAGAGCCTTTCTGGTGAATGAGAAGAATCCATGGAAGGCCCCTGATTAACAAGGGCGCCCGGCACGCCAGTAGGAAGGGTAAGCAACAGCACATGGCCCTTCTGCTAGAAACAAATGCAATAATCCAGGACAACGTGGAAGGCGGAAGCAGCATAGGGCCCCTGGACAGCGTAATGGGGCTCAAAATTTCCAAGCAACAGCTTTTAAAGTATTGAAGTTTTTTGTGTACCCGTGAGCCCTTTAATTTTGTTCGCGACTGTTCTTCGCTGCCTGCAAGTTCAAAGGTGTCCAATTTTGTTGCATTTTGTGTTTTAAGAAACCTGCACCTGTTTGGCCGGCTAAGGGCCCCTTCAGAGCCAGTTGGCTCCTCCGGGGCCCAAGGGGAGGACATGGCCCCGTGACTTCCCCCTCCCCCATGGGATCCGCCCCTGCCGATCGCTGCGAAACCTTCACCGTTGGGTGCGCAATATCTGATGCCCTGGTGCAGTCGAAATCCTAGGTCAGATCCAGGATTATCAGATGCCATAAATTCCAACATTGTTGCTTACAAACATCACATTCAGAGTATATGTCTCCGATCGTTTTCAAACCTTGACCCTTGGATGGAACACGCTGTGGCGATGTTTGACATGGAGCCATATGTTTTGTCCTTCTCAGTGCTGTAGCGCGCGGGCATTTATTTTTTGCGGTCGAGCACATTACAGCAATAACATTTATACCTATTTTGTGCGCAAATACAAGGACATCGTCTTCTTGTTTCGTGAGAAAAGACACCGAGTACCATGTATAACCCATATTCAATTTTGGCACATTTGAGACAGCCGTACTCGTCGTTACCACGCATTGACACGGCGCGCGCAATACGCACCGTAAAGCTCAGGTTTCCCGCTGACAAGACCAGTGGCGTCTTTTCCGCGATCTTTGCCATCGTTTGGTCCCGGGACTTGTACCTCAGTGACCATCCTTACACAGGGCACGCTAATCAAGTACTCAAGAACAATGCTGAGGTCGTGGATCCGTCACAGCAGGACACTGACCAAAACTGGTGAGGCCCATCGAGCCCGCTCTCACAGCCGGGCACATCCAATCTACGGCATCCGCCACAGCCGCGGCCCAGGCTTAGTTCGACTCGGCGGATTTCTGAACATCTTGGAGCCATCAACCACAAAAGGCTGCTGAGGAGGCAAGCGCATACTCACGACAAAACGTTATTCGCACACCACACATATTCAGAGTACAAACACTGACCATGCGCGCAGCACCGCGGCCAGCGTATTTATTCCAGCACATAAGAAAATTCGACTGCAGGCAAGGATGTGCTGCAAAGTTACCAACATAGTGAAGTTACGTAAGCTGTCCAGCGCATTTGCGAGGAGCATTATTCACATAGATAAGACGGTAGTAACAGTCTTATTCCTCGGAGAAAAAAACCAGGAGACTGGAGATAAAGATGGGCTGTTATTTCGGCAGTATGCCCTTATCAAAACAATAGCAGAAGTGAGTTCATAGTGAATTCATTCAGAAGTGAATTCACTTCTGCCATTGTTTCGGCAAAGGCATATTTCCGAAAGATCAACCCATCTTTGTCTCCGTTCTCCTGGTTTTTCTCCAAGGAATCAGGCTATAACTTCTGCCTTAACATGGAGAAGTTTTTTACTCGTGCTCCCAGAACCCACTGTTTACACCCAGGATTAGTACACGTAATAAACACGTATGTCGAGCGCGGAAGTGACAGGGGTGGTACACCTGGGTGCTGCAAAAATATAAGCAAAACGGATTAGGACTGGAACGAGTCAGGGCCTTATAAAGTAAACAACGCGAGTTGATTTTGCCAGCACCTTTGGTTCCTGGCGCCCACGCCACAGCATAGGCAGCTCACCGCCTCCTTAACTTAAAAGCTATCGGACATGCAAAAGTCCATTCTGGCCTGACGAAGGCTCATTCTGGGCTACTTAGAGTCCCTTCTACTCTAAGAGAAAACCCCCGAGGCTGAATTCTGGCCTGTAGAGGCCCATTCTGATCTGGTGACGGCACAGTATTGACTGGCGGATCCATTTTGGGGTGTAGAGGGCTCGCTTTGTCCTTAAAAGGGGTTATTCTAGCTTTAAGAAGGCCCATTCTTACCTGCAGATGGATCATTGTGACATGCGGATTCATCATGACCAGTAGAAGTCTCATTATCTACTGAAGAGAGTTTAACTTCATTCTGACTTGTAGAGAACCATTTCCGGACTGTACTCTCTGAGCTTAGAGGGACCATTTGGGTCCATTTTGGAATCCCCCAACTTCAACATAGTTCCCGCACCCTCTCACCCAAATCCCCTTGGCTTCATCGTCGTCGACTGCATGCGTAATGTGACCAGCGCGGCGCTGGGTAGTTCACCACAGAGCTGAGCTTGGGGCTACGGCTGCGTGTGTGGGTGGGCCTGGGTCTGGGACTGGTACTGGCGCTGGCACTGCGGCTGGGTCTGGGCCTGGATCTGGGTCTGGAACTGGGCACGAGCCTGGACCTGGGCCTGGGCCTGGGCCTGGGCCTGGGCCTGGGCCTGGGTCTGGGTCTGGGTCTGGGTCTGGGTCTGGGCCTGGGCCTGGGTCTGGTTCTGGGTCTGGTTCTGGGTCTGGGCCCGGGTCTGGGTTTGGGCCTGGGCCTGGGCCTGGGCCTGGGACTGGGGCTGGGGCTGGGGCGGCCACTGAGGCTGGAGGTGACGTTGGGGCTAGTACTGCGGCTAGGGCTGGTGCTGGGCCTTGGCATAATACGGCCAGGGGCGGCAGGTTTGGGGAGGGCAGGGTGCAGGCATCCCTGCCAAAGCCGAGCAACTTTTAACATGGCGGCAGTGCGCATCACGAAGGGGCAAGTTACCTCGGTCCTCCCTAGCCTTCACAGAGGGTCCTCCACTATCGGGCATGGCATGGCACGGCAAAAAAAAAGAAAAGACAGAGACAGGACTGCGGGGAAAGGACAGGAGGCAACAGAACAGAGTACAGAACAAGCCAAGACGGATGAGCAGCTGGGGCAGGGGGAAATGCACAGCGTGGAAGAGCGTATGACAGGAGACAGCAGGATGGAAGAGGGCCGGGGATAGTGGCACAAGGCGGGGGAGCAGATAAAAGCACTGGGAAAGAGACAGGGCTGAGGAAGATAGGGCTGAGGGGAGGGCTAAGGGCGAAGAGGTCTGGGGGCCGAGTGAATTAAGAAGGAGTTTGTCGTATAACATAGGTTCTAAGTACACATGGCAGGTTCTAGACATGACAGAGCAGATCAAGACGGAGTCAACAGAGGGGAAGACAGCACATAACAGCACAGCAGGCGCAGAATGTGGTTGGGCCATGTGGAATTTGTCAAAACAAAACAAGATTAAGTTAAAGACCACTTCAAAAGATGTTTCCTGGACGCTTAATTACATGGATGAAACTTGTCTCTTGCATATATTAGGCCCCTTTGTTTGGTTTCATGGCATTTGTGTACTAGTTCGTTCAAGTTACTGGTCATTTTATGGCGAGCATAATGCGCACGCGCCAAACCAACGCCCGTGAACTGTCTGCATCGAGTGAAATCATGGATGATCGAAATCGCACGCTTTCAGCTTTACAACATCATACATACGGGGTCATGCCTCATGGCGTCACGAAACCTAAACAGGCGTGTTCCTTGTTCAGTTATGAGAACATTGGTGTACCGCTTTACGTGTTTTGACCTTATGTTTATAATGTATGGCTTGGTTAATGTAATAATATTGTCGCTCCGCGTGCGTTCCGCGGCATCACCTGGGGCTGCACTCTCCCCCCCCCCCCCTTCTAGTCGGCCGGGCGTAGATTGCCGTGCACTGTCCCTCAAAAACCACCCCTGCTTCGAAACCACAAACGCTGGGGACGCGTTTTTTGTTGTCCCAAAATACGCACAATAGATTATTTGGTCTACTCAGAAAAATTTCGGGCAAAATTCTTATTTTGTTCGGAAAATGGTCACGCCCAAAATTTTTGGTCACCGCCCGGTGATAAAAAAAATGTAGCCAACAAGTGGCAACATCGTTTTATATCGTTTGCAAGTAAAAGCAGCCTTCTATTTTCATTGGTTCGAGAGATATGAGCTTGGAACGTTGTACTACCCAAAAAAACGTCCGTTTTCAAATTCTGCACAGGTGATGATTCCGACACCTGTTTTAACGCAGAATTGCCTTTCCGTGCTATGGTGTGACATAAATTGCCCAATGCCGATAGGTTTACAGTCAGGTATGACCAACGTGAAGTTATGTTGAAAATGGCTATCTCGTGCAAAACGCGTCTACGGGCACAGAACATGCATCCGCTTTGTACTCGCGCTGAATTTGCTATTGGCCCTCAGTTGGGACGAAAAAACGTCCGTTTCTGAATTTTGACTTTTCGCAACAAAGTGGCCGCGGCGAAATTTGTGTTCACTCGCATGTTGACAACAACGGCACTGAATGTTTGTTCCATCATTGTGTATCGTCTGCACGTGCAATCTGCTTTCAAACGGAGCGGGTCTCAGTAACAAAACCATGGAAATTTGCGCGCATCAAGAATGCTGTATGTTTCCAGTGGTGCAATCATGTTGTATTATTGATCATTAGACGCGTAATCGCACGGCAAACACGATGGTGTAACTTAAAAAATAAACGCATGTTTATTTTTTTAAGTTATTTGAAAAAACACAAGCGTCGCTTGATGTAGATTTTGCAATTGCTGTAGAAACTGTTTACATGCACAGAAACACTTGCCGCCGCTCCATTTACACACTAAATGGACCATGCCCTTTCATTCTGTAATGAAAAAATCTCGTTCGAAAATTTTCATTTTTTCGAAAAAATGGTCACGCCTAAAATTTTTGGTCATCACCCGGTGATCAAAAATGTAGTCAACAGGTGGAAACATTGTTTTACATCGTTTGCAAGTAAAAGCAGCCTTCTATTTTCATTGGTTCGAGAGATATGAGCTTGGAACGTTTTACTACCCCAAAAAACGGTCGTTTTCAAATTTTGTACAGGTGTTGCGTTACACCTGTGTTGGCGCAGAATTGCCTTCCCGTGTTATGGTGTGACATAAACTGTCCAATGCCGATAGGTTTTCAGTTAGGTAGAACCAACGTGAAATCATGTTGAAAAATGGCCATCTCGCGCAAAACGCGTCAACGGACACAGAACATGCATCAATTTGGATAATAAGACACCAAAATAAGCCAGAATCTACCGCGAGATCAATTCTGCCTGAATTTGTAATCAACAGACATACGTTAAAAGACTGCGTGAAATAAATCGGCGGTGCTGTTTATTTTACAAGGTCCAGTGCGTAGGCGCGGGAACATTTTAAAAACTGGGGAGGGGACCAGGCTTAGGACACACTTCAGGAAGTTTCCTGGGAAGCAAGCCCGGTGACCGGGGGGCGCGGGGGGGGGGGTGGGATTCAGGTTATTGTCCGCTCTTAATTCATATAGCAAATTTTGGGGATCATTGAATGTCGTGGTGCCTATGCTAGATATACATATACAACTGTTCCTCAGTGATGCCCAATCTTGCCAATTCGATTCATCGATGGCATTCGGTAAATAAAGCTATTCAGCATCCCGAACTAATTTGTCGATTTCGACAATGTTTTCTCTGGGTAGGTGAAATTCCATGAGCGATTAGACATTTTGTGTCAATGAGGCGGCATTTCCCTGCACAGGGTAGATTACAACATACAGATTCACTGAAAGTCTTTTGACTACATTAATGGAAGTAAGTGGGTAATATCAAGGTGGTGGAACTATTTGTTCCTCATTTGGACTAGATTTTGACCATCTTCGGACAACACCGGATACCAAGGTATTTACCTTCACTGCATTTACTACATGATACTACAGGATACCTTCACTACATTTACAAGAGCTCAAAGTCACATTCCGACTAGCTATCACTGCATCTGAACTACCCAGCCACCACCCTTGACCATGTGCGAACCACCCCAACCATATGTCGACCAGTCTCTGAATACCTCCATCTCACTGCCTGACTATCCCCTGGTCACTGGCTTAGGGGTGAAAAGGGGCTTTTTCCGTCACCGACGAAATTTGAACCGTCTTAATTGTCACTAAGAGCCAAATCTTTCAGAAGCCGTTATAATAAAACTTTACATGCGATAAACCACGAAAATAAAGATAAGTTTAATGTAATGCGGCATAACTGTCAAGCATATTTGTTTCGGAAGCTCATTTGCACTAAACTGTCTGTCAGCCGTCAAACGCCGAATGATGGTTGGGACAAAACTAATGAACTTATCAGCACACTTAACATAACCAGCCTAGAGGCATGTAGCTTCCTATTCAGTTAGAGGTAGGGGGATTGTGGCTCTCAACCAGGTATGTAGTTTCTCATTTTTTAAGTCACTTCTTACCCATTACTTCTAACTAATCATAATTTTTAGGCTTAAGCCTCACCAAAACTAATTTGAGGAACTACAGCCTTGCTCCCAACAATGAAACTGTTTCAAGTGCATGTCGGAGGCAGGTTAAGTCATTTATCTGGCTCTCCCCCTCCCCCATCATCTTTTACCCCTACGTATTTTGCAAAACTGCATCCCTGTGGCCCTACATTTACCGATAGCATGATTCCACAAGCACCTGACACCAAAATCACTTGGTTTTGTGGCAGCATCGTACCATCAGCTGTAAGCGTTGGCGACCTTCACTATCTTCACCGGTGCAGAACTCACACTTCCTAACAGGATCTAAATTATGTGGAGCAAAACTTATTTAATGTTGGTATCAACAGATGCAAACAACATTTTTGAGCTCCACTGGCATCTTCATTTAGTATTATATGCAATATGGTGGCAACTACAAGCGTTTTATCTCACGCCTGACCACCGATCAGTACGCTAAGTATGAGGTGCAGCGGGCAATGTAAGAGGCCTACACCGGCGATGCTCGGCCTCTTACCTCAAAGACGCTGTGCCTCTCAGCAGCAGAAAGCCCCGGATGAATCCTTGGCATATGTTGCTACAACATCTGTTTACCTCGGAAGCTACAGTTTGGGTACCCACAAACAACAATCTCCCTATATCGGCAAGGCTTTTTAATGTTCTTTCCTTGAAAAACTGACGATAAGCTACGTTCGTCCAGCCAGTCAGCTTCTCCCGACGTGAGCAAAACCAACAGCAGCCCACAGCCTCGCACTGACCCCAGCGCATCACCTCGTGACGAACAATTAGGCCTATCTGTCTCAAATGGCACGACGCTTTAAAACGCTGTGTAGCAAACTGATCACGTTCGTCGCAAGATCCTGTGGCCAGCCACGATTCTTACCACTAGTAATAAACCTAGTTATTTGTTACCTTATGCTGTTAAGTATGTGAAGTAATCTTGGCTGGAAAATCTGTGAAAAGCACTGATCTAAAAGGCATGGAAAAATCACTTTGTCACTACCGATATAGTATAGTTTGTAGCATATTTCTGTCACTTACTAAAAACTATTCTGATTAAACCTAATCTGTTTGGCAGCACCTTACGGCTCAACCGGCTTTTACAGCGAAACGTCAACGTTTCGACATCAACGTCATCGACATCGACGTCAAGGGGGCATCAACAGCCGTGCGCAAGCATTCCCGAGTCCGGGCGATCCTATCCAACGCGTCATGTGAGCTCGTGACCAGCCAACAACGATCGGCATCTCCAGACGGGAACAAGTCAGCGGCAATGGTCCCACACCACCGAGGTTACCTGGACGCCATAGCACCCGCTCTGCGCCCGGCGTCCGCTGCCGCCAGCGTGCCGCGGGAGGAGAGGGCGCTCACCTGCACAGCGACGGCCTCGAACGCGGCCACGGCGCTAAACGGCGGGAGGCTCGCTTCATGCGCCAGGCGGTGCACGGGTGCTTGGTTGCGGTGAGGTCGGCGCACGACCTGTCGTGGTAGGACCCCCCGTCAGTACGGCGAGTGCTGCCGTCGCGGGAGTATCCTGCAGCACAGAGGTCCGCACAGATGGAGCGTCATTGGGGGAGCCACCCGCAGCACAGCGGTCCGCATAGACGGGGCACCATTGAGCGAGCCACCCGCAGCACAGCGCTCTGCATAGACGGAGCGTCACTGGAGGGATGATGATGATTTGGGCTTGTTAGCGAGATGAGCAGCTCATGATACACATGCCCGAATAGACAGAACGTCACGCCCCGCACAGACGTTTCTGCACACGCGGTAGAGAGGGCATGAGGCGGTGTTTGAACGCAGACAGAGACAAGGTCAAACAGCACAGTATCACGTTTTGTATTCATAAGTGCGGTGTAGGTGCACCTGAAACGAGACACTCAAACACATGAAGTAAAATGATGTTGAGAGATAATGATTTTCCAAGAAAATCATGTCCACTGAAGGGAAGCAAAGCGATCTACTTGTGACATTGATTAAAGATGCGTAATGCAGGCACGTAGAGGAAATTTTTTAATGAAATATTTGGTACAACTCCCCACTAACTGACCGGTTGTCAGCCACTCAAAAGATGCGATCCGACTGCCATTATCTTCACGGCACGATCGTTGCCGGCACCTGGAATATTTCGGCTCCCGGGCTTGACTTTACGGAGTTTAAAAACCCTGGCTTCCGATGTCCACCAGCATTCATAGCTACCAGCAGCGGATGCGACATTTGCTGGTAAAATGATGACGCTTTCTTCTCGCCTCTTTACTAGATGGCATATAAAAGGCAATACGTCAAGCAATACGTTTGGAATGTGCCGCACAGACTTTACTGGAGGAGATTGCAGCTGGGGACTCTCATGACCTGATCGACCCAACTTAAGTGTTCAACTCATGTAAGACACTACTTCTGGAACTTAATCGGTAAGAATCCCAACCGTCGTGAGCTAATGTGAAGTACTAATCAGAGCCGCAAGACATGTTTTATTTTTCTGGAGTCACGTCTCAAAATCTTTTCCCCCCCAAAATCTGAGATTCAGAATGCTCAAACAACTTGGCAGAGAAAAAAACCAAGGGCAAATGACCGGAGCGTTTTCTGAAAAACCATATGATCTCACAAGGTGCCTTGGGCAGAGGTATGCCTGTTTTTTATGTCCCATTTATCATATTTGTTAACGTGCTTGTCATATTTAAGACGTGAAGTTGAAGTAGATGAAATTACAAAAAAAAAATTGCACTGTGCAGTTTGAACAGAAAAGATAGAATTGGCTCATTATAATGGATGGTCCTGACCAAACACCCTAGTTGTTGCTTTCAAAGATGCATGGAAGGCAAACATCATGCGTCTGTTGTTTTCCCTTTCTTATCGTTTGGCCATTAGGTGGTTGGCAATAAAATGTCCCAATGTGTGTTCCAGTGAAGCATAGACGCAATCGTTCTTACCCAGTCAGAGTTGCATGTCATGTTGTTGACCGAGTCAGATAACGAATCTAAACGTGACTTACTCTTGTACTCAACAATTCCCTGTGAGCGGCCGCTAAGCGTAAGAGACGTCCTCTTCGTCGATGGTCGCATCGACCGCACGGGCAGCGCCGAGCTCTTCATTGGGCCCACGGTACTCCGTAGGCGAGATGATGACGACCTCGTCGTAGCTCGTAGAGCAGCGTGGCACCGGCTGTGACAGGAAGATGACGTTGCCGTCCACCGCCTCGGCTCCCGCGCCGGGGTTCGGCAAACCGGATCTCGGCTCCGACGACCTGCGGAGAAAGACGGAGTTCAAGCTTCGCCGACTGGCCGCTTGGTAACGCGATCGTCCTGAAAATAGGTGGCGCGACGGCTGAGTGCGCCCGAATAACTTCACCGGACACCATGCCGAGGAAAACTAAACTGAGGCTACATGGAATTGCAAATACGTGATGGGTCTGCCAACTAACTATACGGCCCTTCATCTTGCAGATCCCTGTTATATGCGATGGTTAGACGCATCAGAATGCACTCTACGCACCCGACATGAAAGACCCACGACCCAGGCCAAGGCCTTTGGTTTGAATTCCAGATTCTTTGACACCCAAATAAAATATTTTGTAGATTATCAAAGCTGGGCGAATTACATTTCGTCATCCGATCACATTTGAGGGGATAAATGAGTCCGGGAGAGCGAACTTACCCGAACAGTTAGCTGGCTACCTTTACAATGAGGAGCAACAAGCCTAGCTCACAGATGAGAAGACCAGAATGTAAACGGGAGATGAGCCCACCATAAATGCACCGCGATGACTGAAGCATGCGAAAGACAGCTGATAGCCCTGTGCTGGTCAAAAAGCACCGCGAATAGATTCTACCGCTTTCTTTCACATCCAGCTGGGTAACAAATTACACATTTACGGAAGATACCTAACCAGCGATGAACGCAGATGCTACCTTTAATGGTCATAAACCTAGAACAATTACTCAAACAACAGCAAATGAGGAACGCTGCGTTCTGACCATCCGAGAAAACCACTCGATGCCTGGAAGTGTTAGAACCATTTCTTTAGTGAGGCCACCCACAAAGTGTACTTAATATGAGAAAATGCCCTCAGCTCCCACCTCTTTGACTTAAGGAGCGAACGGTTCTGATGCCGGGGCATCCACGTTCAACACACCAAAAGGCAATGGTGAAAAGTCGTCATGACGTGATGATGGTGAAACGACGTGGCAAACATTGGATATGTAGGCAGTGCTCGGCGTTCCAAGCAGGGCATGTGATCAGTGACCATGAGGTTATGCCGAGCTTAGGATTACGAACGCTAAGCCAGACCGCAAAAATACACGTTACGCCGAACATGTCTGGCATAACAGCAATATCGCAGGGGAAAATTTTAGCGCATCCACGCCACAGACCTTAGCGCCCAAGTTTCGACATCTGTCGCCACCAATTTTCAGCGTATAATCGCTAGTTTACGGATTTGTGAAGTTTTAAAGGTAAGTGAAGGCGTCCGGTGCAATGCGATAGTGCCGTGTAACTAAAATGTGCGAAGAGCACAAAATGGCGTTGATAGCCCGCGCGCTCCATAATGTCAGTCATCATCATCATCCATGGATTCAGCAGTCAATTTCTAGGGAATCGTTTAGTCTGATGCAACAATGGAGTATTAGGCGGTGTCATGCATCTTAAAGATGCTTTCTTAGGCAACACAGCAAGTGACTGAACAAGTTTTATCGACCTACGGTCAGGTATAAGCGTCAGACCAAGGTCAAAACCAACTTGCTTTATCTCTCTAGGGCTTACTGTATGTGGTAGCTTCTGGTGCTCATTTCAAATTTATTGGTAACAGGGACCCCATTATACATATTCCATGGAATTCTCAAGGGTCAGAATAGGTCACTGACCTAAAATGACCCAGGTTAACATTTTATTTTATGAGCACATTGCCCAGTTCAATCTTTGTCACTTATGAAAATGCAAAACTCGAAGCAGCCTTGTATAAGTTTGGTTTTATGACATTCGAAAGGTCAAACAAGGTCATTGACCTAAATGAGCATGTGTCCTTTTGCTAAGAACGGGTGTCTAGGTTATTGGAGGACGTTGGATACCAGCCTGGAGTTTGACCTTGTTCAACTTTTTTTAACCAGAAGATCGTGACCTAAGAACCACAAACTTTGACCTAAGTGAGCCCACGTACAGATCAACACATTCTGTGAATTTTATGTCTCCAGCTTTCTCAGTTCCTGAGGTCTCAGAGGAGAGGATCCAATTGAACTCCCACCCGAGCAAAGGGTATCCAACCGGCCACTCGGGCGCGTGTTTAAGACTGGCCTGGACATGACTACAGATATGTTTGTGGTACGGTATCTAGCTTTGGAAAATGAGCGCCTTTACATAAATGTATGCACTGAGGGTAAGAGTGGAGCCGGTGATGACAGCCATGACCGTTCTGGCTTTTTCACAAGATGGAGGCGCAAACGACGTAGAGTCATGACTCACCGTGAAAGGCGCGGCTTTACCAATAGGAGCCCAGTGACCATGAGGGGAAATGACGGCTGATTATATGCATTCTTTTGGTAAGTGAGTGTCACTATGGTGCGAAGCACAACTCACACAGAAAACAGGCGGTTTTTGAAGGTAGTCTCCCTGTAAGATGACGTGATGGTCGCCACTGGATGGACGCATCTTTCTTCGGAGGTCACGCAACAAAAACAGTACAGATTTTCTTTCATATCAGTAATCTTCTTATGTGCCATATTATGGCTTGCTTGAGCATTCACTCCAACCTGGCTTTCCATTCATTCCCAAAGACCTACTGCTTCATCACACCCCACAGATCTGCAACAGGTCAGGTTCCAGGTGCAGTGGGTGGGTTTTCATTTTGCGGCAGGTGATGAATTTGTCAATCGTGCAGCAGCTTTAGGGTGCTCCGGGCATAATGAGAATATGCCAAATCCGACTGAAACAGAAATTTCATGGCCTGTTGACGCTCCGCGTCAACAGGCCATGAAATTGTCACCTGTTGACGCTCCGCGTCAACAGGTGATAATTGGAACTGACAATCTTCGAACAGCGGACAATTGTATGAATTTCGGAGGAAAGACGCATTATGAACACAAGTTACCTTTGCTTGATATATCAACCTTTCCCAGATTATACCCCTCGACGATTTGAGGTGCTGTGAAATGGCTTAAAGAAAATTAACTTTTGTCCCTAATTATGACTCTGACATCTGCTTGCAGCTCTTGAAATGTTCGGTTCAGTTTATTCTCGGGTGTGGGGGGGGGGGGGGGCTTACTTCCCTTGCCTGGGTGTGTTGTGAGGGTGTTTGCCCCTCCCACAGGTCTTCCATACTCCTTAAGGAATTCAGGGGAATATTTCTATCCAATTTCATATTTTCTGACCGCCCAGTCAGTACTGACTCACACCTTACGCAAAACTCGCTTGAGCTCCTATCGCTTACCAGGAGGCCCCTCCAAGCGAATTCGGCCGCTACCAGCAGCTGTTCCGTGCTGCCTCCAGATTCCACATCATTAGTATTCAATGAATGGTGCTTTGGTTCACTCCTATTTCGGAACTCTCAGGAAAAGATGTCATGTTCCTGCTCACGCCTGCGCCTTTAGGCCCTTCATGGCTAACGGATGGAGAGGAATTTTGGATAAGTTATGTAGCCACAGGTGCAGTTTTCTATGGAATTTCAAACGATACCTGAATTGCGGCATCATGGCTCAATTCGGGTCAGGTCAAGTCGGGTCATATCAGGTCAGGTCCGGTGGCTACGGTTGTAACTACTGTTCTCGTCAGTCTTGATGAACTGTACTGCTGTTTTCAGGTTTCGCTACTTGTTGACTTTTTATGTTTAATATACAAATGATACAGATGTACCCGAAGTTCTGAGTGTGTTTAATAAACAGCGATTCTTTGCTTTCTCTGATAGTCTGTTGTCACGGATGAAAACTGAAAACATTAACATTTGCATTGTGTGCTTCAGTCACTGCTTCAAATACCATATGATTCTTCAAGCACAATTATTGCTAGACTAACTTTTAGACCCGCAGGACCCAAATTTAGGTAAGCCACCATGCATGCGGGCTGCAAACATTATGCTTCAAGCATTTTTATCGTATTTAGCCGGTCACGTGTTATTTGCATTCTTGTATGCTTTATATTGTGTTTGCATTAAACGAGGGCAGACTGCAGGTCGGTATAAATGTTCTTCAACGTCTACTTAACGGCCAGAGTTTAATTTGCTGCGCCAGGAAAATCTAAGTGATTATTCATTGCAAATTCAAATTGTCACGGAAAACCCTTATCTTCATCACCTTCATCTCCATTGGCAGTGTTTACAACAGTACATTGCTGTCAGCTAATTGTGGCTGTCAGTGTGGGTGCTGCAATTTTATGCTTCATTTAACATGTGCCCGGGTGGCCGCCTGGGCACCCTTCGCTCGGGTTGGGGGGGGGGGTCAGTTCGACCCCCCTGGAATTTATGGAACTAATAGGGCTAGAGGCATTAAATTCACAGGTTGTATTTATCTGTACGTGAACTCACTTAGGTCAAAATTTGAGGCCCCTAGGTCATGACCATCGGGACAAATAAGGTCAAACAATGTCAAACTCTAAGTTGGCCTTCAAGGGGGCCCCAGAACTTAGATACCTGTTCTTAGCAAAAGGTCACATGTTCATTAAAGGTCAGCGATCTTGTTTGACCTTTATAAAGTCGTAGTGACCATAAGCATAGCAAATTGTTTGAAGTGTTGCATTTGGATAAGCAACAAAGATTACTCTAAGTAGTAGGTTCTTAAAAACGAAATCTTGACCTGGATCATTTCAGGTTAGTGACCTATTCTGACTTTTAGAAAGTCCATGGAAGATGTTTAATGTGGTTCCTATTATCAGTTAATTCGAAAAGAGCACCAGAAACTACCCAATACAGCAAGCCCTGAAGTAATAGAACAGGTTGGTTTTGAACTTGCTCTGGCCTCCATACCTTATCCTAGGTCAATGGAATTCGGTCATTCAATTATTGCTCGCTTAAGAAAGTATTTCAGAGTTGTATGGCCTCGTCCAACACTCCGTTGTTGCGCCAGGTTGAACGGTTTCCTAGAAAATGACTTCGCCGAATCCCTTTCCTCACTTTGATCTGCCATTTGGGCAGCGACCTTGCAAGATACATCTAATTTTTTGATATCATGCGATCCGTTATTCAAATATCTACAGCCATGCCAACTTTGGCGTCCCTGCACCGAGCCGTTTGGATGCCATTCCGGAAAAGCCCTCGGGGTGGGTCAGTTTGACTTCCCCACACGAGTGCGTGTTAATAAAACTTAATTAAAGCAATGAAACCCCCGCCCCGGCCTGTCCCGACCTGATCCGGCCCGACCTGACCTTGCCCGACCCGGCCTGACCCGACCCGACCTGACCCGACCCGGCGGTCAAATCTTCCCGACGGCTTGTTAGCGTCGTCGAGGATTGCCTGTCCTACGTGTCTTGGGATGACCACGGACTTAAGCTGTCAGGCTAATCACAGAGAGCGTTGGATTACGTAGCCTCAAGTCGGAATTCAAGTCAAAGCCGGTAGCTGATAGCCGATAGTCATTGAGAGGGTGGTTAATGAGCTTATGAAGCAGCTGGATTCGCACGTGCGCGCCGTCCCAACGGATAGCGCGGAAGGGGGCCCCGGCGTCACGATGGCGCCATGCCAGATAACTATCAGTAGTAACACACCCACAGTGGTCAAAAAGACTCAGCAATTACCAGTCATCAAAACCGGACTATTTAGCGGGAAAACGCGACGGCTTTTTGATGAGCTACAGTCGGAGTGTTTTTTAGATGTCCCAAACAGCTATATAATGAAAAACATGTCTGATACACCAAACAGCGAAGTTACCTTTTAGTAGCACGCGATGATCTAATAATGTGAATTTGCTGATGGCCTTTTGACGAGATCATCTCATTACACCTCTGTGAATGTCTTCAGTACCGAAGCCTTGTTTGACGTATCTGAGTGGGATGAATTCATTTAAGCGTCAAGCACAACTGTGATAATCCGTTTTACTGCTTCGCGGCCTCCCCCGCCTGTCGGGTCCAATGAACATTAGGCCAAAAACAAAAATTCGGACGGAAGGACCAGCGGTGGGAGGACTGGCGGCGGGAGGATCAGTGGGAGGAGCATTAGTTCGGCGGCGGTGGATGGGATCAGGAGACAACGACGTATGGTGCATCGGAACTGAGCTCCCAGGAAACAGACAGATAATGCATTACTGAAAGGCTCAGACTCTAATGAGTGAGATTTGCCAAGCTTGGGCTCTTGTTTTCAATAAGCAGCTAGTCGTAGGGAAAGTCTTTGTGCAAGACGGAACAACTTTTCTTTGGGAGACGCCGTAAACTTCGAGAGGTTGGAGCTGAACAAGTTGCTGAGAGAGAGAGAGAGAGAGAGAGAGAGAGAGAGAGAGAGAGAGAGAGAGAGAGAGAGAGAGAGAGAGAGAGAGAGAGAGAGAGAGAGAGAGAGAGAGAGAGAGAGAGAGAGAGAGAGAGAGAGAGAGAGACCATTGGCAAGCGCAAACACCATCCAAAATACGGTTTGAAAATATAAATTTGCTGCATTATCAAAAACTAACAAAGTGCGTTTACCTCGTGCATCCCCGCATATTTCCGAAGACAGATTTGTGACATCCGTGATTTAAAAGGAGCAGGCACAAACATGTTTTCCGTTATTGAAATTTTCGTTGCAAGAGGCAACGTGCACCCAAATTATTGTACAACTGAGCAGCCAGTTTCCTGAGGCACACGTGTCAATTAGACTGTGTCATAAATCAAAAGTGTTAATAGAATGAGTCCATGGGAACGTCTGTACATTGGCTGTCCGGGACTGGTTAGGTTAGGTTGGGTTAGGTCAAGACCCTATACACGAGGTAAAATCAGCAAACGGTTTGTTTACGCCCCCTAGCCATTGCGTGGTGTCAGTTAGAGTCACTTCGCCGGAGGCTCGCTATGAGCCGTCACGAGCGGTCGTAAGGGCCGGAGATACTGACAGTTTTCCCAGCACATGCGCCAGCTGGACAGGCATACCAGGCAGTGTCGCCGCCTGCCGACGCGTCCCTCCCCCCCCCCCCCCCCGCCTCCCACGACCGCTGTCTTCGGGTCCTGCACGAGGACGTGCTGTCCGGTTGAGAGGCGTCTGGGCGAGTCGGCGCTTGTTTCGTGGCGCTTGACTGCGACCGTGCCGGAACTCTGTTCAACAGGCTCTTCTCCGAGCATTCCGTCCAGTTAAGACTTCTCTGAGTGGTAGGCAGGATCGGTGATTGGGTGATCATTTAGAAAACTCGAGGACCTGCGTGCCATGCCCTCCCTCCACAGCAGCTGCACACCATGGTGACACACTCTCGTCCAGCAACCCAGCATGTCCAAGCGTCAAACTCTCATTTCCCTACAATGGTTGACCTATATGGCAGACTGCGACAGACCAGAGGTAGCGCACGCGGTGAGACCATGGTGCCGTGCTCTCCTGCTCCAGGGCCAATATCGGAAGACTCGTGTGGTTCACTCTCCTCCACCAGCAGCATACCCAGGTGCCACGCTGTACTCCTTCAGCATTTCCTCACTGTCCCTCATCTTCATTGCAAGGACCCTGAGAGTCCAGACTTAACTTTTTTATTTCACATCATGCTTTTAATATTTTGCACGTCATGCTCCAAACGTAGGCGCCCATTTGAGTGGAATGTAAAGATGACTGCGTACAATTCCCCGCTTTTCACACCATTGTTATTTTAGCTTTGAACTGGCTTCAAAAACTCCCTCAAGAATAAGAATTTCAAGATCTGACTTCAAATTGTGAGTGATGCAACGACCGTGGTACACCCATCGCGCACACGCAGTTAATTAGCACATCTGATGCTATTTAACATCGCCTCTCATTCGGTATTTGCGACGGAGTTTTGCTGGAGGCGGCGTATTCATGTCGGCAGGAATAAATACGCTGCTGGCAGTGGGCAGAGCAGCCACCTGGCGACAGACTGGCCAGCTAGCACTGCCACCGCGAGGTGTCGCTGCAGCTTGCTTTATGTGGCGGCTAACTGGCGGGCGACGACAGCGCTCTCCGAAGGGGCTGTCATACCAATACATGGTCAAGAACGATCATGAGACTTGTGCCTGCTCGTATTTGCCTCCACCTAGTGTACATGTTTGTTCCCGTGGTCTGGCTGCAGGCTGAACTAGCACTCGTCTCCCCCTCGACCGTCCACGATTTGCCGCGGAGAGTGCGCTTGATTTCAAACAAACTCTCCCTAAAGATCGGCCGCAGCGGTCAACTACGTTTGCTCCGCTTCGCCGTCTCTCTGTTCCATGGCGAAACTGAACGGGGTGGACTGTTCAGCAGAAGATCCAAGGACGCACGACAGGCGCCACTGGCAAAGCCGCCGCTGGTGCTCATAGGAGACGCGGGTCATATCGCCCCACAGACTCTCTCCCCCGTTAAACGGTGTTGGCTCGTGTCGGTGTGTCGCGAGCAGCCCTCATCCCTGCCCCGTCCACCCACGGACGGGGGGTGGGGGGGGGGGGGGGGGGGGGAAAGGGAGAATCAGGGCAAGGGTTAAGCGCTCCGTATACCGATACCCCGCCAGCGCTTCCAAGCCCTGCCTCGGACACGCGGCCTCTCCTGCACCTGACACGCAGCCAATCAGTGTCGGACGAGCGTCATCGCCTGCTGCTGAACACGCTCTCACTCCAGTGTCGGACACGCTGCCTCTCCTGTGCTGAACACGTGGCAGCCCTAGTGCCGAACGTGCGCCCATTCCAGTGCTGCACGGCCGCTCCTGTGTCAGACACGCAGCCTCCCCTGTGCTGAACACGTGGCAGCCCTAGTGCCGAACGTGCGCCCATTCCAGTGCTGTACGGCCGCTCCTGTGTCAGACACGCAGCCTCTCCTGTGCCGAAAACACGGCTCCCTAGTGCTAAACGGTTGCTCCTGTGCCGGCACGCGGCCTTTCCCTGGCGGATTCACGGCCGCCCTAGCGCACGGTGGCTGCTCCTGTGCCGGACACGCGGTCTTTCCTGCGCCGCGAGGCTGCTCCTGTCGGACACGCGACTTGTCCTGTGCTGGATACCAGACCGCTCCTGTGCCGGATATTCGGCAGTCCTAGTGTTCGAAATAGCGACGCCCCAGTGAACGGCTTACCGTCGGTGCAATGAGGAACTGGCAGCACAGGCTCTGTTAAGGTGCAGAACACTATAATGGTGCAGTGCGGGCTAATGGAAGAAGTATTGCACGCCTTGCTCTATTTTTACGAGTTTGTGCTTTGTGATCATTAGCTGCTAGGTCCACAGCTGGAACGTGCGATGTGCCGCGCGTGAATATGCCCATAACAGGATAGCGGTAAAATGCTATGGGCGGTTATGATGCGTACACTGTCCCAATGCAGTGTAAAAATGCAGTTAAAAAGTTGCGATCTCCTTCCACGAGCGACACTGAAATCAGACTTGTTGCGAAACAGTAAACAAGGTCGTCACATGACGAAGTAGGCTCGGCATCCGAAATCCGAGTATCAACCAATATCGCTAAGCACGGCTCAGTATGTGAGCATAGACCCGGCATCCATGTAACCCAGGCCGTGAAATAGGTTATCCGGTGTTGGAATTCTGATGGGTGGTTCTGGATCGGAGAGAGAATATTTCCGAAGCGCGGATTGTAGAGGCCTAGAACTTTGCATCATGGGAACTTTGGAAGCGCCCTTTCAGCTTGGAACTTGGAACAGGTTGGAACTATAGGAACTTGAAGCTCTGTTTTAGACACCGTATTTATAAACACAGGCCATCGCTGTCTATAACGGCACAGAAATTATCAGCTTACCATGACATAGGCTGTAACATCAAAAACAGTTTACAATCAGCAAAGCGGTGGAGAAAAATTGTTGTGGGGGGGGGGGGGGGGTCCAAACCCTTAAAAACTAACGCTCTCATCTGCCATAAGTCCAATGCTCTAGCCACTCGTGCACCATTAAGTGTGTCCTAACGAACGGGGATTTTGGCATTGTCAATCAATTATACCTTAGTGCCAATGAAACTCCCGCAACGATATTGTTTGATGTTTGTGATGCATTGCATTTCATTCATTTTTGTTTCGTGCAGTTTATCGCATGTAGAGTTAACGGTTTCTGAAAACGGTTTATAACGGCCTCTGAAAATGCGCTGAATGACTTACGTGGTTTCTGAAGGATTTGGCTTCAAGTGACAAACTAGAGTGCTCCAAATTTCGTCGGTGACAGAAAAGACAGTTTCTCACTAATGGGTGAGGAGATGATAGCCATTTAGATCATTTCTTTTCAGTCGACGCCCAACAGCGCAATTTTAAATTGTCAGAAAGCTGTGGGTCTCAGCTCCTGCTCCCATCCTCAGTATCCTTGTCCCATCCTCCTCCCCCACGATGTTGTAACTTAAGACACCGAAGGAATTTGCATAATAATGATCATTTACGGATACGCCAGTAATTAAACGAATGGCTTCTATTAAATTTGTTTTCACTCAAGTGTCGTGGTGGTTTTACAACCCACCCCCTACACCCTATCAAAAATTGGCGGTGTCGCCTCTGCCTTTGCTTCATGTTGCGAGCGGAAAAGTGTGGTGTAAGCACAAGATTGACAAGGCTGGCATTAAGTTCTTGGTGGTTAACACGCGCCTGGGTGGCCGGCTAGATGCCTTTCGCTTGGGCGGTCAATTTGACTCCCCCCCCCCGCCCAAACTTACAGGGTGTATTGACCTGTACTTGGACTCACTTAGGTCAAATCTTGGGGTCACTAGGCCATGGCCTTCGGGTCAAATGAGGTCAAGCAAGGTCAAATTCCAGGTTGGTCCCCAAAGCACCTCCATAACCTAGATAACTGTTTCTACGCAGAAGGTCACAAGCTCATTTAAGGTTAGTGGCCTTGCTTGACCTTTTGAAGGTCATGGTGACCAAAATAATACAAGACTGCCCTGAGTTTTGCATTTGAATAAAGGAAAAAGGTTGCGCCAGGCAGGATGTTCCTAAAAAATGTCGACCTGGATCATCTTAAGTCAATGACCTATTCTGACCTGTAAGGAGTCCATGGAAGATGTATGATGCGGCTCTTGCTATCAATGAATTCAAAGCGAGCACCGGAAACTACCCCATACAGCAGGTCCTAGAGCAATAAAACAGGTTGGTTTTGACCTTGGTCTGACTTCCATACCTGACCTTAGGTCAACGCAATTTGCTTATTCAATGTTTATATTGCCTAATAAAGCACCTCAAAGATGTATAGCTTCGTCAAACATTCCGTTGTTGCATCAGATTGAACGATTCCCTAGAAACTGACTTCGCTGAAATCATGGTCTGACTTTGACCTGCCATAGGTCAGTGAGCCCACAGGGTACATCTAAATTTCTTGCACCAAACGATCCGCTATTCAACAATCAATAGTTACGCAAGTTTGACGCGGCTACACCGCGCCGTTCGGAAACCATTCGGAAAAATCTTCGGGAGGGGGGGGAGTCAGTTTGACCTCCCATCCGGAGCGCGTTATAATCGCTGGATATAGCCTGCTTGCTCATAATGGCGTGTTTTCTGTGCTATTATTTCATGTTTACTCTCTTTACGGAAACAAAACCCATATGCTACTGCGAGATCAATTCTGTCTGAATTGCATAGCCAATAAGCTGAAGAAATCATGCGTTAAACGATGGCATGAAATAAGTCAACGGCGCTGTCCATCTTACAACGATTCAGTGGGCTCCGCCCAAACCGATAGATTTCAGAAGCTTTGGCAGAATTTGGATACGGGTTCTACGAGATAATAAGGATCCCGCGAATGCAGATTGTAAATAGAAACAGTTCTGCAATTAGTATTGGCGTGGGCAAGCTATATTTGTCTGGAAATGTTCAACAATCAGTCTGAATCGATCGGTCAAGAAGATCATGTAACGCAGTTTGAGCATGCGTGCTCGCAAATCTTAGCAACAGACACCGTGACGCCAGGCGTTGCAGTCTCCATATGTCACGCGGCCCACACTGTTGTAGTTAATGGCTGGACGAAAATAATGACGCAATGGCCAAGTCCTTGACCCTGCGTCCGAAGTGCACCTCGACCCCTCTTCAGACCCACTCAAGCAAAGTTCATGACCGACTCGGGGCCACCAGCCGACACATGACCCTGTTAGGTACTGTGGGCCCCTGACCGACACAGGGGCCCCGACCATAGTTTCAGGGGCTCAGACCAATTTAAATCCTAGCCCCCGGCCTTGCTCCTGCTTGGGAAATGGGCCCAAGGGTTCAGACTGGCAGGGTGTCGTGCCGACTTTTGGATGTTGCTGATCTCTGGCCGAAGTACACACCCGCTTTGTCTCAGGTGTCCTCAAATAGTGCAAAAGTACGTCCTACGAATATTTTAGGTCATGACCCTACGGACAGCAATTATTTATGTGACCTACAGACAGCTCTTCGGGTCCTTATTCTCTTGAACCAGACCCTTGATTGTGGATTTCGGTGGGCCGGCCGGACACTTCTTCGGGCTTCACCGAACACTGCCTCTGGTCGACTCGGGGACTGTTGACAATCGACTCGGATTCGACTCTGCCGAATGGCTGCGGGTATAGGACCCCCTGTTTGGCGCTGTGGGCCCCATTACAGGTACAGGGGTTCTGCCCAGTGTAAATCGCTGGCCCTGGCTTTGTAGCTGCTGCGGAAGTGAGTCATCAGGGTCATACCGACATGGAGCCGACTGCGCGGTGATGGTGGTACCTGACCAACATATAGACCCTTATCGACTAAGAGGTCCCCGGTCGGCGTGCACTGTACGGCAGTGCACGCCGACCGGGGACAGCCCTCTTTATGTTATTTGAATGACCCGCGGGCCGGGGCCCCTAAAAAGAGTCCAACCAGCCCTTCGTGCCCTTGTCCGTGCCCGTGTCCTTAATTCGGGCCGCTGATCGTCGGCTTCGGTAGACCCCCCGGCCCCTCCGGCCTCCTCGAACACCACCTCTGGCCGACTCTGGGCCCCTTGCCAACGCAGGGCCCCTTGTTAAGCACTGTGGGGCCCTGACAGACGCTGAGGGCGTGGCCAATGAAAATCGCTGGCTTCGACTTTGTCCCTGCTTGGGGAATGGGCCCTCAGGCCCATGCCGACACAGAGCCAAATGCGTGTAACCGATGGTGCCTGACTGACATATAGTCCCTTAATGACTCAAGGGGCCCCTGATCAGAGCAGGGGACACTCTGGCTGGTATTGGGGTGCACGACCCTGCCGGCCGGGGCTCCTGAATACCACCTCCGACCGGCCTTCCGGGCCCTCAAATCGGGCCAATAATCGTAGATGCCGAGGGGCCCAAGGGCTGCTCGGAACCTAAGGAGGGCTCGTGCCCCCTGTGTTTTCCTCTTCCCCTGCCTGCACTACTGCGCCGTGCACGGTCCGCGGAATCGTCGGTTGCCGCCCGCTGCCCGCGCCAGTCGTGGATTGTCATACAGCGCTCCGCAGTCAATGGAGCACAGGTGTGATTTGAGGACCGGTGACGACGACACTGCTCAGTGCTGAGACTGAAAAAGCACCTCTTTTGCATGTTTATTTCGCAGTTCCCTGACTCTTTCTGGCCTTGCTCCGTTTTGCTGATATGTCGACAGCACCTGCTTCTCCGCGCATATCATTTCTGTGTTCAATGCGTTAATTTTTACCGCGTGTCAATTCTGTGCTTCCAGCAATTGTTGCCTAGTAGTGCGGTAATACGGCTTCTCTAATTTGGTTGCCTTACAGCACATTCCTAGTAGAGTAGCTTTTTATCTACAGGAATAAATACACATGATAGATATCGAATAACTTAAAAAAGGTGCTTTTGTACCACATTATGTCAACAAGAGTCCGAAAGTAAGTTATGCGCCAATTATAACCCAATATATTTTGTAACACATGCGCCATTAACGTATGAAGGCTAGTATATTTTGTGATTCTTATCCAGTTGTCAAGGCCTCATAAAGCTTTCAGTCCCCAGGCAGCTTGGCCCGGTCTGGGTACGGCGGTGGTGGTGCGATAGCATTTCTTTTGCATTGTGTGGAACCGGCTTGGGGGTCACGAAAATCCTAGAAAGCGCGTTGCTACATGGGGAGAAGGGCGTGGACGTGCAGAGCTGGCAAGTGACAACATTTGCGTATTCTATGTTACTTCACAAGTCAGATACCTACGTATTTATAACATCTGTCGCATCATTTGTGAACTGATATTTCTCTTTGATCAAGTAGAAGGGCAGAAGACTTGTGTGAGATGCATACAAACCTTTCACTTGCCAGCACTAGCATACCGAATATAACAAGGTAGATGAATGTTGCTTGTTGCATGAGGCATGTTCTTTTCTTTTGATATCACCCTGTTTTGCATTTCCTTGATGTACTATACACTATTCAGAAGCAAGCTTTTACAGACTGAATATGTTGATAGTCTTTGTCTTGTTCAGTTCCAGTGTGCAAAGAGATATGTCCACCATGCTGGATACTAGTGGTACAGCCAGGGTTAGTATACTGTGAAAAAAATCCATGTTATGCTGAAAATGGCTGAGGTAAGCACAACAGTCACCATGGCAATTTCATCATGTGTGGTGTAAACCTATAAATGGGTGAATAAAAAAAAAATATTGTAAATTTCAGAGCTTGGTGCACTGTCAACACCAGTTTCATTGCATAGCCAGCAGGGGTCATGGTCTAGGGGTGCTGATAGTGCAATGGGTAATCTGTGTTAACCACCACATATCTGAGAAAGCCTCTGGCAAACTAGAAGTATAAGGTAGTGCTTGCCCTTCCTGCCAGAGTGAGAGGCAATCTACACCATATTGCCTGAGCAGCTGAGTGTGTTGTAAAGCACCATAATGGTATCTAATGTTAGATAGCCTTGAATGGTATACATTCAACAGCAAACCTACAGGGTGGTTATTGTCAGGATACCCCTGATCTTTCTTGTTGCAAGTAGGTACGACATCACTGTCTCTCCATTCCACTGCCAGCATTCCAGGTTCATGATACCAGTGGAATAAGACCTGCAAATATTCACTGAGTGGCAATGGCAGCTCCTTAAGAAGTTAATGGGGCAGCTTATTTGGTCCAGGCAGCCTGTTGATGTGGAGGTTTTGTAGCTTTGTTGCTTCATGCTTGTTTGTTTCAATACTGGATATATATATATATATATATATATATATATATATATATATATAATGTACATATATACATGTGCATATGTATCATAATATGTACATATATATGCAGATATATAAAAATAAGAGAAGGCTCTAGTCCCCCCATTGATCCCAAAGTTTATCCCTAGAATGCCTGTTTAGATGTATTATAGTGAAAACATCACTGAAAAGTTGGTCAATACATCAGCTTTTTCTTTGCCTTTAGTGGACTACAGAACAGTCTCATGCCTTAACCTCTTAAAACCTAATATGTGTGTTCATCCTTGATTTGTCATACTTCCTCAAAATCCTTGGTTTCTTTGGTACATTCCAAGCAAGTTTGACCTCTATATGCTTTGGAGCTGCTGGTTTGTGTGATGCCCCAGCTCATCATGTTTCTTGCAGCCTCAAAGAGAGTTTATGCTGGCAGGTGATGAGTCCAAAGCCCCTGTCTCTTACCAGTGTATTGAAGTCATCATCAATCATTAGATGGGAATGACCAGTGGCAGCAATGTCCCTCAGGAGCTTGACAATAGCTGCAACTGCCAGCATGTCACTGCTTGCAGTTGCAGGGCTTCTGTAGATACTGTCATTTGCTCTGAATGTTTCACAGCCCTTGGGGCATACCTCAAGGGCTATACCTGCCTTGCCTATCCTGTAGGCACAAACCTGGTTGAAAGGTTGTCAGTAAGCCAATACTAGGCATTTCCCTTCCTTGACATTCCACACAGCTATCATATCTGTCAGTCACATATGTGTGTGCATGTGTTTTTACAATGATTATTATTATATTATTTTCAATGTTGCTAGCTTTGTGCATATCATGTGAAATGCATGTTATGTGTACAATGACCACATTTTGTGTGTCAGTTTATGTTTAAATGGTCACAACCAATGATGCTGTTGGGTTGCCTCCATTGCTGGAGATAAGTTGCATGAGCTGCTAGCAGCCAGAGCTATAGTACACCTGACCACTTGTGGGTCCTAGTGTAAGGCTTCATTCCCTCATCACTGGTCGCAAGTGTGCTGAATTTCATAAGATTGTGCTGATATGCAGATACAAGATTTTTGAAACCAGACTGCTGCTCGTGACAGTTTTTTAATTTCTGGAATCAGTTGTGCACCACTTTGGGGAGATAACTGATCACTGCTGCTGAGCCCCCACTGGTTACAGTGCCCTGGCCATGAATACTGGACTGTTTTTTTCAGAAGCTCATGATATTTTAAGTTTTGAAAGATATGATTTTATCTGTTGAAAACATAACAATTTCAAAATTTTCACTTTAAGAGATAGTTTTTAGGGATTTCATCAAGAATCAAGTACACGTTATTCATTTCAAGCAGCTAGCCCGTCATGTTAGTATGGCAGAGTGTGCTGGAGACATCATAGACAGTAACCAAATGAAAGGCTGCCTTGGTGTGATTGACATTCAACTACCTCATGAGCTGAAAAAGAAGGCAGAAGAGGAGCTTCAGGAAAAAGAAGAATGGCGGGACAGGGACATAGCTGCACTCAGAGATCTTGTATCAGGTGAGACCTGGCTGCTGGCTGACTCGTGGTTTGAACTGTTTGATAGTTGAGCATGGAGCATTTCCAGTGGCTGATTGGTGTGGCTGTGGCTGGCATTTCCAGTGGCTGGCATTTCCAGTGGCTGTATTCGCCTTGTGTGTTTGGTGACGTATCATATGATCTCTTTTATTTTTAGGTGTAGGTCGTTAAATGTAGGTGATGATTGATGCCCTGATCGGTGGCGAAATGAAGAAATTTGAACACACTTTCCGCCTGCATTGAAATTGATAGTCATGTATTATATCGCCTACCAATGAAATGTGGTTTTCAGAGGACACAGAACTGAACTCAAGATTGGATGACGAATTTCTGCTCAGATTTCTACGTGCTCGTAAATTTGACTACGACTGTAGCTTTCAAATGGTACGGTCTGTGTGTGGGAGAAAGGGAATGTGTTTGAATTTGAGGATTGATGTGTGAGCCATGTCATGAATCTTTTGTAAGTTTTGAAATATTTCATGAATTCTAACAATCAAAGTGTTAAGCATTCAACACCACTTATCTTCATAATGAATTTCATCATGTCCAGAACATACTTTGTGCCAAGAACATGCTGTGACTTACTGTTGTTATGACCTGGCTTTGGCCTTACTGTTCCGTGATAGTGCCACGTTACGACGGTGCCTCTTGAAGTTGGTGGTGTGACGGCCATGTTACGATCGTGCCCCAACTGTAGCCCGACTGCTGCCTGACCACATCTCAGGTGCAGCAGTACTACTGGACGCGTGCCCAGAACCGGCACCTGTTCGACGGCCTGCGGCCGTCGGCCTACCAGCGCGTTTTCGAGCGAGACCTGCAGCTAGTGCTGCCACAACGCGACCACAACGGCTGTCGCATTTTCATCTTCAGGCCCGGTCTGTGGATGTCGGCGTGTCCAGTTGGGGCCCCTAGCACCCTGGCAGGCTCGACAGCAGTGATCGAACCCTGCCACGAGGCTCAGCAGTGAAGGCCCTCGCGCCAGTATGTCGATAGTCCGTCGCGACTGCGTACGGCCGGGCGCGCACGGTAAACAGTTGCTTTGAGTGCTGTTTGTCAAGTACATAGTCTGCCTTCTTTAGCACTAAGTTACCATTGTCCAGATGACGGCAACATGAGTTTTGAACAGTCTTCGTTATTCCTGCACCAGTAGAGAGAATACAGCATAGTTTATGTGTAGATAATTAACAAGCGGAGTAGCGACTTTCGCACGACGGTCGCGGTCGCCACAGATTCGTGTCGATTGGTATGATGATGCCAAAAATTACGCCAGTGGAGTCAGCCATCTACGCCAAGCGATGGCAGTAGGGTTGGCCAATGCGTCGACAAGGCTGCCGCCGTTGTCATTTGAACAGTCGGACACGCACCGGTGTAAGGTTAGCGCGCTATTTCAGCTATAAAGCAAGCGAATCCCTTTTGCTAGTAAAAGCCTAATATATGGCGTTTGAACACCGCGTGCGCCGCCGTTGGTACGACTCCAAGTCGATTTCACTAAAATTGTTTTGAAGCAAGGATTCAATCACTCCGTAGCTTCGTTCATGACTACAGCTTTAACGTTGGTTATATTCAGTTTTCGCATATGGTTCATTGGTCATGTGAACTCGGGCGGAGTCAATTTGTTTTGTTATATATGCGCAGCTTTTCATTTGCATTAAGAGTACAGCTGTTTACCTGTAGCTGTTAAAACCATTTATACCAAAACCTCTGTAAACCATGTACCCGCAAGAGGTGTTTGAACTTCGACCACCTTATGTTGACATTCGTGATATCCCGCTAGGGGTGGTATGGGACGATCGTCGTCCTGATTGAGGCTTTATGACGTACCCAGCCGCTGTGGCTATACGTGCCTCTTGCCTGTCACCCTGGCTGGAAGGGCGAGCATCGCGGGGAGTCGATGCCGCACGTCTGGTTTCTCAAACTCGCTGGGTAACCACTAGGCTATCGGCACTCACAGACGTATGATAATTTGGGGCAATTTGTCTACTGACGGGGTTTGGTGACTGTGGCAGTGCACTTGAATATGTCCACTCGCGTGATTTTGCAATTTTTTGAAACTGTTGGAGCCGTGGTCTCGACTTTGGATTTCATCTGGATCTTTTTAGGTGCCACGATCCATCGCAGACGCTCGTGATGCTAACGTGCCTGTTAGCATCCACAACTCGGCCTTCGAAACTTAGGGAAAGGCGTTTTCGCCCATGTGAAGGGTGTGCCAAGGAGTGCGCATTTTGATGCTGCACGTGTGCCTTTTAGAGCATGATCGCCAATAATGATGATAGTGGCAATTTTACTAGACCAAAAGTCAAAACATTCAGGTCAGATGCAGGCAGATTTGAACTGCTCTAGCCGAGATATCAGCATGAGTCGCTTAAAGGGTCAAGAGGTACGTGTAACTACGCATGATGCATGATCATAGCGTGCTGCCGTGGAGGGACAAAACCTTTTGATGTGCGGATGCTTCAGCGTGCTGTAAATGTCACGTCCTGTGTGTGGCGTGCGCGGGCCAACAGCAAATCGCCGTTTCTGTCCATACTACTGTGTCACACTTAACACATGACTTTGATTATGTTGTGTGTAGGGAAGACCTTTGAGCAGGCCGGAACCGGTTGCCGCTGCCTGTCATGTGGGCACAGTGAAATTGCGCATAAACTGACAGAAACTCGTTGGTCGTCATCAAACTGTGCAGCTGCTTCCTGATGAGTCGAGCATTCAATTAAAGGACGCTGTTACCATGCCGCAGCGGTGTAATCAAGTTATGTAATGCGTTGACTTAAACAAACACACGTCACTGTACCTCATGACATTGTGATCACCGACTGTTCCTTATCTGCTGCTCTGGCAAGAATTTGAGATGAGCTTTCTACGGCCAGCAGACATTGATTGTTTCCACTGTTGTTCGTAGAAATCAAGGTAGATACTAACATGATGGATATAGATTAATATCACCAAATTATACACATTGACAAGCAAATCTTGCGAAGCAAAATATTGTTTCGAGTGCTACGTACGTGCTGGCTCATGTTGCTCAGCTGATGGAAATTGATTTATGTGTTAGTCCTAACGTTGTGATATGCATTTATTTAGCCTTAAACTGGACGTGATAAGCTCATTAGGTAGGGTCCACATGATATATCACTTCAGATATTGACATTATCTGTCATGGGAATGAGAGTGAATCGCTCATGAATGTATTATGCGATTTTTCCGATTACACGCTTTCACTATTTGTACTGCTGTCAAACCAACGCGTCCTACTTTCTTCATTTTTTAAATGTCATCATAATATATGAAATCAGCATTATGCTGTGTTAATAAAGCTTTAAAGCTGCTCTATTCAGCTTACGAGGATCAAATCGATTACTTTACTTTTTTCTAGTGCCTGTCAGCTGATGTCGCCAGTGGTTTTGCGTGCTGGTTGTAGATTTTGTTTGCCGGTGAGAACGGACCCTTGCGTGTTGTGGCCGCTGCACGCCGACGTGGGCTTGTCTTCAACGAGATTTGTCATCTTCACAGGAGCCTGGGACCCGTCCACTTGCAGCATGGATGATATCTTCTGCACGAACGTGCTTTGTCTAGAGCACGTAGCCCGCGAGCAGGCCACGCAGGTGAGCAGGCGTGAACCCGTCCGCCGTGCTGAGCTCACAGCATAGTGCGGGACAGGAATGGGGAGGGGTTCTTGTTCAGCTCAGTGGGTTCCGCTGTTTGTGCCGACTGGGGAGTCCGTGACGTGGTCTCCGCTTGGAGTGGTCAGAAACTTATATATGTTGAGCATAAGACTCAGTGCAGAAACGCCAAGAGTTTAACGCCTTTCTTGTTCTTGCCAGGCTCATTGTCCATTCGGTTGCCATTTCCCCGTACGAGGCTGACAGTTGGGTGCCGGGCATTGCTCACTCTCTGAACTTGTAGCGATATTCCGCACCAGGCCGTGCGTCGGAATTCCAACAATTTCGACATTCGTCGTGCGTCGGCATTTGATGCCACTGGTAAATGTACAGCTGAGTTCCAGCATCGGCGCACATATCGAACGCGAATCGGTGTCTTGCCCCCCTTCCTGCCGCCTTCCTGCCCGCGCCTTCAGCCCGTTAGTTCCAAGTTGGCTTAAAACACGGTTTGTCTGAGCCTTGTCGCTTGTATGGTGGTGACGTTTCGGTTTTGCTGATTGGGCATGCCTGTCGTCGTGCCTGTCGTCGTCGATACCTCGTCGTCGATTTGTCGTGTGACGTCGTCGATAGCCATGTCCGCGTAAAAGAATGGGCATGGCGTATATGTCCCGCGTTTGGATTTCGTCGGCGTCGTTTTGCGGCAGGCATAGCCGGTTTTAATGTCGGTCCCCCATGCTGGCTGACTTTGGTGTAGGTTAGGACGCGCTATGCTGTTTTTTTTCTGCTGGACGGTAATCCCGGTTTGCTTAAACGGAAATGCTGCCTCTCAGGTGTGCGGCGTCGTAGCCATTCAGGATTTCACCGGGTTCGGATTTCACCACATGAGACACTTCACGACCGAGCACATCCGGAGGATGATCTCAATACTGCAGGTGAGTGGCCATTACCCCTCCCCCTTCCCCCGCCGCCGATTCTTGTTCCGTTCTGTTTTTTACTGTTGGGCCTGGCAGCGCACACCTGGGGCTGGACCGGGTCGGGCAGCGGGGTGCTAGGCACTCACTGACAATTGGCCGCCAGTCAGGAAATGGACAAAAAAAAAAAGATTGGACAGACTGGTTTTACGGAATTCAAGGATTTCTGGTCTGGCGCTTTGAAACAGACCAATTAAGCTTCAACCCTCGCCCTGCGGGAGTATTCTGTTTGCTGCGCCCCATGATGGGAGGCTCCCCGCAAGATCTAGAGAGTTTATCAGCCTAGAGTCGCGCATAAAATGGCTTCACCTTGGGAGGTCAAACTAGGTCACAGGGGTCGAATTAACGTTTCGTAGATCCCACGTATGATCTCAAGAACTAAGAAGGCTTTGACAATGCGGGAGACCGCGTTGAGTTTTTTTTGTATCTACGTGATGAATGCCGGTGGGACACCGGTGCATGTAGCTTGTGAAATGTCATCAGCGTCAAAGCGTTGTAGGCGATTTTTGCATTGGCATGTCCGATTATAGCATCAATCGAGCAGCCCACATAAGGATAGTAGCAGGGTTGGAATGGTGTTAATCCGCAGATACGTGCATTTAAGGTTAAAAATCGTATGACTGTCAAAATTCAAGGGTTGAAATCTGGTGTTAAAGGCAAACGTTTAGCCTAGTTTGACCCTAGATCGCCTGCCCTTTCAATTTCATCAGAACAGTAGTAAAATATTTCACAGCGATACAGATAAGAAAAGTCTAAAAAACCTCTTTGAGACCATTTCCTGACAGAAATTATCGTGATCTGCTGCTTTTGTGCGAAACGTCACCGACGCGACCTCGAGAAAGACCTCATAAATCATGAATGGTCGAGGTCCGGGACTTCAGAACTTCCTAGCATAAGCGAAAATGGCATTTTGTCAGGCACTGGAGATTTTAGTAACGTGTTCAAAACCGTTCAAATGCCATGTCATAATTTGGGGGGACTCTGTGACCCCCGTCGCAGGGTGGGAGTTAACCATCGGGAATAAAGAAAGAACTGGTACAGCTGTCCGTAGGGAAGAGTGACATTTTGCGAGCAGTTGGGTGCAAAAATATGTGCAGAACCAGTTCAGCACCAAAATGGTTTCGGACGGATTTTAGGGCAAACATTGGTACAACTAGCTCCGCTCTACCCGAAGTGGCCTGTGTTCGTGGATACTTTTATGCTGATCCCGTGCGTGAGGCTACCATTCATTGTCAATCAACAGCAAAAAAAAAAAAACAACTGATGTTTGTCGTAAAAAACTCGCACGAGACCCGGTTGGCATTCAGAGATGGCGTTTGTAAGTTAGTGCATGGAAAGAACATCAGACCAACTTGTTATCTAAAGCTTGCACGGCGAATAAATTATCAGCCCCACCGAATGTCTTGGTGCTAACGTTTGTTGTTTTTAACTTGGCTATGGAAACACCGCCTTGGGATGATATCCCCTGCTCCCCTCCCCCTCCACGATGGCCAAAGCGCCTGGGGCGCTCGAGTGATCCGCCTTCCATGCGTCTGACCGCTGCCCACATATTTTGGGATTTTCACCATCTGTAGTGTCTGCACGCGTCCCATGACGGGGCAGATCGAATAACCCCCGCACGGCTCGTCCCGGCAATGGCTCGGCAGGTGCCCGATCAGGTTGTAGCATTTTGAAGTGCCCAATCACGGAAAGAAAGCTGACGGTAGCATAGTGGAGGCGTAGCATGGTGCAGGCCGTCCGCAGTGAACAGTGAGATTGCGTGTGCTGGGACACGGTGCGGTGGGTTGACGTTACCGTGTGTCACGCTGGAAGTGATCGCTTCGGGGTCGTGCCTGGCGAGGGTACCCCGCGGCGCCTGGACGGGCCCGCGCGGCACCTAGCACCGGCCTCGCCGGCGGCGTTCCCAGCCGGACCGTCGCCGCCGCCGCCGCCGCCGCCGCCGCCGCCCGCCGCAGCGCACGCGCCGTGGCGCGCACCCCGCCGGGCATTGCCTGGGGCGCACGGGGAGACTGCTCGTACAGGGGATGGGGAAGGGGTGGCATGGGCGTGCTGGCGTGGGTCGTGCGTGGCTGCGGACGGTGGCAGACGACGGGAGCCAGAGACCTGCCGTGTAAGCAGGCTGCACGCAGTAAACAGGCCATTACTGACGAGCGATGATCCGCGAGATGTGCCGCAGACGTGTGTGTCAGTGCAGTGGTTCGGCTGCGCGTCTGGGAAACCAGGGGTACGGGGTTCGATTCTCCGTAGTGCCCGTCGTTCCCACCAGGGCAAGGGCCCGCCACGCCCGTAGCCTCAGCAGCTGAGTGCGTCGTAAAGTTCCAATTACAACAGCAATGTGGCGCGTTCTGCATTCCAGCGACATGATGCTGCTTTGGGATGTTATATGCTATTGCCAGTTTGTGGCATTTTTAGGACGAAATCTTTGATGATATAATCACGGCTTGTCTGGAGTTCATAGCGAGCGTTCCGGCTCGTGGGACCACTTTGGACAGCATCTTGCTCAGTCGCCCGTTGGGACCGTCCTTGCTGCGTTTTGTGTCGTCTTATCGCACTGGGCCATAAAAAGTGTGTTTATTATCCTCTTGTTTCGTATGGCTGGGCAATCATTGATCCTGATACGGTATCTGGTATCGCCCCAGACGGACCCAGCGACCAATAACCCCCGGCTTGGGACATCATGTTCAGGCTTTATGCCAGTAACTAAGTGGACTTTCATCCCGTCATTGTATCTTTTCAATGCCGTTTTCGGCCCCATGGCAGGCTACGTTCCTCGCATGCGTGTAGGGTGCGCTTTTGCGGACGCGTTTGTCGTAGCCAAATTGCTGTCAAAAATCCGTGCAGCGTTGCGTTAACTTGCGCAATGTCACTGGATATAGCTGTGCGCCTACCTACAAATATGTTTGTATGGCTGAGAATAGGTTGTGGTGTGTGGTACGCATTACCTCTGTTCGCGAAGAATACGGGATGATTGTGTGCCGACCTCAGTGTCGAATAATGTTATGTCCACGTAACGAACATGTTACGTAACATATTGCAAAGCAGCCCTGCCGAATGAGCCTATAACAGCCACTCGCAGGTGGTGCCGCGCACCAAAGCCGACAAACAGCGGCCGTTCCCTTTCCCTGCTTATCCTTGCTATGCGTTTGAATTTGGATTGCTCATACCGGGCCGCTGGTGGATAGATACTGTGGACACCGAGGCAGAGTCCTTTGGCCAGAAAGCATGTGTGAAAACATGCCAATAGTTATGTCAAAATAATACGACAGCAAATTTGGTGCTTAAATCATGCGCTGATGACAGCACATACACACGCGGAGCTGTTTGTCAGCGGGCTTTACGAGTCACGTACAGCCGCCTGTTGTGGCCTTTTCATGCCGAGGTGTGTTTTATGCCGGTAAGGATGAAAGGCTGCTGTATTCCACGCAGCAGAGGACGACTCAAGGCACCCGTCGACAAAAAACGCAAGGCTTTGTGGAAATGATTTCAGCGATTACAGTACTAATTACTCACGATGTAACGGACGCAGCCTTCCCACGTGGGCGCACCAGCGTTTTCTGATCTTGGAACTCCCGTAACAGATTATAACAGCCGCACCAGTATCCTCGGTTCCTCTACGTAGAAGTGACGAAGCGGTGGGACATCACCCTGCGTTCTTCAATGACGTCGTCCACCTTCAGAGCACGTAGCCATGTGCGGGGATACCTTAAGATCGTCCCATTAAAAACTGACGTCGTGAGGATACCTCCAGATTGTCCCATTAGATAATACCGCGTGCTGCTACGCCCAGCCGACCGGCGGGTTCCGCTGGCTGGGGGCGTCTTCGGTCGGGCCGATACGGCCACACCGCACGCAGAGCTCCCAGAAGCTGGCCGGTGTTAGACGCGCCGCCTGAAGTGACAGGCCTGCAGCTGGGTCCCGTCACGTGGCTGTCCAGACTGGCCGAGGCATCCGCAGAAGCGCAGTGCAAAGCGGGTTTTTATTAGGCTGCTGTTGTCTTTCAGTTAAGTTCTGTAAATGGCGAGGACAGTAAGGGTCTGTCAGCCATGCGCCTCATTGGATGGACGTGAATCCTATCAGTGGGTTGTTTCTGGCAGTCTGGTTACTTTGTGGTGGTTGGATGCCTGTCGTGTTTCGTTGAGGTGCTGTCTTTAGGGCGGGGGGGGGGGGGCGGGGGACACAGGAGCATCCACTCCTCCCCTTAGGTTCCGAGGGGCTCTTCGGGCCCCTCAGAACTTACGATTAAGGGCCGGAAAGGCCAGTCCGGAAGTCTCACTCTGGAGCCCCAGTCCGCAGGGCTGGGCACTCAAATGCCAGTCAAAGGGCCCTGCGCGTGGAACAGGACCGATAAAGGCCTACATTTCTGATAAGGGTCTAGCACTGAGTCGATACGCGCCCAGATTTCGGTCAGACACCACCAGTAACGCACAGTCAGCTCCGTGGCGCCATGGGCTTATGGGCTCATTTTCCAGGCAGGGACAAAGCTGGGGCTTATGATTTATATTGCTCCGGGCCCCACAGCGCTTAACGGGAGCCCTGTGTTGTCAAGGGGCTCCGAGTCGGCCAGAAACAGTGTTCGAAGAGCCTAGAGGGCCCACTGGATCTGACGATCAAGGGCCCGATTGAAGGGTCTAAAGGCACAAATGCTGGCTGTTATTCGGTGGCCCCGACCTGCGAAGGCGGACCCTCAAATAACTGTCAGAGGGCCCTTTGCGCTGATTGGGGACCCCATGAGCCGATGTGGGCCTATATGTCTGTTAGGTACCACCGTACCACATAGTTGATTCCGTGTCTATATGGGCCCCAGGAACAAATTCCCAATCAGCTATAAAGTCTTGGCCAATGATTAACACTGGTCGGGGGCCTTGTATTTCTCAGGGGCCAACAGCGCCTGACAGAAGGTCCTGTACTCGCGAAGGCCCCGAGCTGAGCAAGGAAAGCGTTCGACAAGGCCCGTTGATGGGTCCGGGCGTCCCACCGGAACTAACGATCAAAGGCCCGGTTGTAGGCCATAAGGGCCCGAGGGACTGGCTGTGGTTCGCAAAAAGAATTACGGCCCGTTGGGTCGCGACCTGAAACACCAGTTAGAGGTCCTCTTGTACCGTTTTAGGAACCCCTGAGACAACGCGGGTGTCTGAGTCGGTCAGAGACCACGAACACCGAACAGTCTGTTCCATATCCGTCTGAGCCATTGAGACCCATTTCCCAAGCAGAAACGAGGCCGTGGTCCGCGATTTTCAATGTTCCGGGTCCCTGACGCAACGAGGGGCTCCTGTGTCTGTCATGGGCCACAGTAACGATCAGGGGTCCTGTGGTGGCAATTAACCCCGAGTCGGAGCGGTGGTTGAGGGGGCCCGAAGAGGGGGCGGAGGGCCTCTCAAGACCAAAGGTCAATTGCTTGATGGGATGGTTGAAGGGTCCGAAGGGCTGAATGTGGGTTACATTAAGAACAGGCCCATGGTCTGAAATGTCAGTAAGATGATCGCTTGCACCGATAGGGACCCTGAGGCAGAGCGTTCCTCTATTTGTGCCAGAGATCACGAACAACGAACAGTCGGCTCCAGTTTGCCCTGAGCTCTGGCGGGCCCATTTTCCAAGTTGGGACAGGGCTAGGCGAACGATTTACATCGGTCGGGCTTCTGCATCATTCAGGGACCCGCAGTGCCTAACAGGGCACTTTGGTCACTTTGTGTCAACAATGAGCCTAGAATAGGTAAGTGGAAGATTTTCTCAGCAGGGACGGGGACGGGTGCCCGAGTGGTAGAGGGTCTCTTGCGTTGGTCGGGGCCCTCTGACAGTGAAAGGAAGCAATAAGAACTTATGATGAGTGCTATCATTGAAGTAAAAGAAGAGTTCCGTGCGAATCAGGGCCTCCAGTACCGAACGGTGGGTCCTCCAGCCCTGTTCCAGCATGGGCCTGTTAAGCCCAACTGGAGTCCATGTGCTAATTATTTGGCCATTTGCGGCGAGCAGGGATGTCGTTGCGTTAATGGCGGTTCATACGTCGATCCGGGGTTAACTGCGCGAGTCAGAAGGCCTCCCGCATCATTGAGCGGACCATTGTGATGTGATGCATCCATCCAAGAGCCTCCGGATCGGCCAGCGGATGCCGCCCCGTGTCGCCAGAATGACGGCCGGAAAAGACACCACGTTAGGACAGAATGGCCCTTTAGTCCTTAACCGGGAACAACAATGTCCCTTGTAGCGTTGTTTTCAAGGAGGTCCCTGTACCAGAAATAACGTGTCCCATGAGTGTTGAATGTAGTGGATCGGAATGAGTCTAGAACGCGCAAGACCATCCCACGTTTCCATTAGTGGTGCGTGGGATGGCTTTCATTATTTTGGTTTTTCTAGTTGCATTAGTTTTTATTTTCATTGTTTTACGGAATCAACTATTGAAACAAATACCATCAAAAGGTTTGAGCCTGCGCGCTGAGTGCCGATAGTGTTGTGGTTAACGCACCTGCGTTAACCAACGCACGCCTGGGAAACCACAGGTACGGGGTTCGGTTCCTCACGCCCTTCCTGCCAGAGTGGGATGCTGGCGGCGTCATATAGCCCCAACAATTAAGTGCGTCATAAAGCCCCAATGACACGCCCGTGGTCTCGGGAAGCAAGGATAGTGACGGTTTGGGTTGCAGTTCTCGTAACACCGAACGGCGTTGGCCACTGCAAGTGACGCCAGGGGGCGGGAATATCCCTAAAAGTATGATGTGATGTCCAAAAGCGTTCAAAGGCACTTCTCTAAGATGCGTCGCCATTTTCGTTCACCTATTGACCACGGCCTACTGATAGCTGCGGGGCCGACGCTGCGCGGCCCAGGGAGATTGCAACGCCTGGTGTCGAGTTTTTTGCTTTTAAGTTAAACGCGCGCGCAACCTGAAAACTAGGTTGCATAATTTATGCCACAAATTAATTCTGACTTAATGTCGAACATATCCGGATAAGCATGGTTTGGCCACGTTAATGCAAATTATTGACCCATTTTGGTCTTCAATCTACATTGGCAGGATGCTTGTTATCCCTGTACAACCCAGACGAAAATTCTGATAAAGTAGTCTGAGCTCTCTCGGTTTAAAAAGAGTCCACTGAATCATTGTAAAATGAAGAATGTGGGTGGTGTATTTCATGCAGTTATTTTACGCATGATTTTGTCAGTTTATTTACGATAAACTTAGGACAGAATTGATATGGTGGTAGCGTCTGACCTAAATCCCAGTTATAGAAGGTAAAAATGTGTTATATGTATATACATATATGGATATATATATACATATAGGGACAACATGTTCTCAATAACAAATGGGCCATATCCGGCGATTTTTTTCTTTGGGGTCGCCTTTTACTATCAGGGGGTCCTTTCCAAGGCTCTGGCTGCGCCCCTGGGTGTCGTTATTGATAAAATATATCGCCTTTGGGTATCCGAGGTGTTATTATATTGGTTATCTTGATGTTGCTTGTTGTTGGTATATTATGCTATATTATGATCTCGCTTCTTCTGTCTGAGTTGTTGTTATTGATAAAATGTATGCATCAGAAAAAATATCGCATTTAGCGTTACAAGTGATCAACACTGACGTCAAGCCAATAAGAAGAAAGTGTCACGTGGGCAGTGGCCCAACGGTCCCGCAACATCAAATGTGTGTCCCTGCACACAGACACCGAGCGCGAGGTCATTAGCATTGATCGGGGCGAACCACGCCTCCCGGGCTATAGTGCTGCTGCCGGAACAGCCGAGAAAGCCACTTCGTCTTGCGTCCAACCTTGTCTCCAGATCGCAGCCCAGCCGCGGGCCAACAGCGATCGCCGTCCTAACGGCGTCCACTCGTGCCGCGCCGCATGGAGGCGACGCTGGCCGGTGGAGGGCCGGCGCCGCCCGGCGTCCTCGTTTGCATGTGCTCTGTACGCGCCGCCGCCGCCGCCGCCTGCGTTCATCTTCGCCTGAGAAGGACGCGCCACATCTGTCTCGGCTGGACGTTGTTTTTGCCGCAGATCTGCGGCAGTGCGGTGCCCATAAACTGCGGAGGGCGATAGCATCGGTCGGCGGCGCGGAATGTGTCGCCGCGTCGTCATCGCCAGCAGGCCCAGTCCGGCGGCTGGGGCGCGGCACACGCAGCGGTGTTGCCTTGTGTAGTCATGCTGCCTCTCGTATGACTTCTTGGCATGACGTCATTCAAAAAGTCGGCGCTGTTGGTTGCAGGCTGCTATGATCGGGACAGCGCGTTACTGTGTGTTTTGTCACCCTGGCAGACTGTTTTGTGAGAGAGGCGTACTTTGTATGTTCAGTTCCATTTTTTCAGCTCGGCGATCTTCGGGAGCCCTTCATTGGGCTGTTTTGTTCTCAGCTGGACATTCGAATATAGTGGATAAGAATGCATGTGCGCAGGACGTAACGCTTATTGCTTCGGCTCAGGGAAAAATAATTTTTAGTTGACTGTGGAAAAGTTGCGGTTTTCCATAAGGCAAGTGTTTTCTGCTTGCGTCGCAGTAAACTGTGGAACAGTCGCGGTTTTCCTGATTCATGTGGCTCCTTTCCTTTTTAGGTGAGTGTTTTCTGCTTGCGTCGCAGTGCTTCGCAGCATCTTGTCCTTAACATAGACACTGCGGGAGACAGGCACCCGCTGGTTACGTCACTAAGGCGGCGCACTGTCCACAGTATTACTTCCGAGGACAGTGCGCGGAGGTGGCGATAGCTTACGTGTTCGGGATTTTTGGAACTTACAAAGTTCTGGATCAGATGCTCCTGATTCTAGGGAGAAGGAAGGAATAATTTTTTAGGTAGGCTCCAGCCACTTGGGCTCCGCTCGAGGTCGGCAATTAAGGGCTTGGGCGCTGCGTGACCATTTGTCGTCGGTGCGCCCGTAAACTCTAAATCATTATCATTACAACCAAGGGACAGATTTGAGGGCCCTAAGGGTTGGCCAGATGTCTTACCAAGTTGCCCGGCCGCGCAGGACCGGAACTCAAATGCCAGTAAGAGGTTCCATTGCGACGATCAGAGGGCACCTGAGTCGACCAGGGCCTCAGCGTCGGTCGGACACCACCAGTGCCAAACAGCCGTCTTCGTGTCGGCCCCGCTTCGTGTGGGAACGGGTCCTGTCTCCCATACAGGAACAGGACCTGTGATTTACAATGGTCGGCACCCCTTATGCAATGATGGTCCTTTGTTGCGGTGCGAGCCCACAGTGGGGCCCTAACAGGGGGTCCTGTATTGGCAAGGGACCCGAGTCGACGGGGGACAGTGTTAGCCTGGGACAGCGTTTTCACGTCTTGTTCGAGTGGGCCCGAAGAAGTGCCCGAAGGGCCCCTTAGAATCAGTGATAAGGGGTCCCATTGGATGGCCCGAATGGCTGTCTGTATGTCACATTAAGGGCCCGACCTCCAAATGTTAGTCAGGGGGCCTCTTACACCGAATGGAGCTTCCCTAGGACAATGCGGGCCTCTATTTCGGGCAGAGACCATCAACACCGAACAGTCGGTTCCATGTCGATCTGGGACCTGGGGGCACGTTTACCAAACAGGGACAAGGTCCGGGGCCACGACATGCATTGGTCTAAGCCCCTGAAACAATGTGGAGCCCCTGTCTCGGTTACGGCCCTGCAGTACCTAAACATGGGTCCTGTATCGGTAAGGGCCTTCGGGTCGGCCAGGGAAACATTTGCCGAACAGGGACAGGGACGGGACGCCGAATGCCAGAGGATCTCCTGCGTTGGTCGGGGGTCTCTGACAATGAAAGGAGATATCATTACTCGCGATGGGAGTCCACAGGAAAACAATGAGAAGACCCTGTGTCAGTCAGGGCTCCCAGTGCCGAGCGGGGAGGGGCCCCATTATATTTTAGCCAAAGCTCGGTTATTTTACCCAGGGATCCAATAGTTGGCGCCGAGTTGGAGCTGCCGCGCCAATTATTGGACCACTGCGAGGGAAAGGTACCTCGTATCGTTAATGAGGGCCCCTTCGTCGATCTGGAGGGGACCATTGTGTGATGCATCTTTCTTAGGGCGTCCGGTTCGACGAGGGGATCCTGCCCCGTGTCTTCAGAATGGCAGCCGCTAGGCACCCCGCACTGGAACGGAATGGCCCTTTAGCCCCCGACTGGGCACGATAATGTGCCCCCTAGCGCTCTACCCATGGAGGGCCCCTTGCCCTGAAAAGGCAATAGGTCTACATAGTGTTTAATAGGGTGTATCGAAATGAGGTCAAAGATGGAAAAGGTTGACCTATATCTGCCTGTAGACGTCCATCCTTTTGCACGATCTACAAGAAAAACAACTTACTTCAAACGGTGTGGTATCCGCACGGTTGCAATCTTCGGAGTAAGAACACTAATGACCGCGGTTGCAGTTTCCGTCAAACCGAATGGCGCTGGCGGAAGCAGATGTCGCCAGGCGGTGGGCACCGGGCGCGCGAGATCGACCATTATAATAATGTTTCCGGGTGTCTCAAAATACATTTTGCTCAAAGCTGACACTGCGGCCTGTATTTTACTTTAAACTATCACCGTGTTTCTGGCTATCACCCTGTCGAAACTATCAGTTTTGAGTATGTTCCCGGAATACATTTACAGTTATAGCCACACGAAAAATAAATTTTCTACTTTACCCTTCCAGTTTCATCACAAGATTCTAGCTCCACTTTTCGGTCCTTTACGCTGTAATCCGTTCCTCCTATCAATAAAAAATGTCAGGGGTGAAATGTGCGTCCGGACTACCTTTAAAACTTACGAATTGGTGTCTGTAAGTGTTCAAATGTACTTCTTTCGGACATGTCGTCATTTTCGTTCTTCCGTTGGCCTCCACCTAACTGGAGCCGCGGGTTGACGCTGCTTGCGTAAGGAGACTGTGACGCCGGGTGCTGGGTGTTTTGTTTCAAGACTTACGAGCGCGAATGCTCAAAGGCATGCCACATGATTGCTTTCACTGATCGATTCTAAGTGAATGTTGAACATTTCTAGACAAACATGACTTTGGCGATCCAACCTTGTTATCCCATTTCGGTCTACAGTCCACGTTCACTGGGTCTTCAATATTTCTGTAGAACCCAGCAAAAATTATGGCGAACCCCGGAGTGCTATCGGCCTGGAAAGAGTCCATTGAAACCACTTGAGTAGCGCTCAACCGTGGACTGAATAAGCGTCCATCGAAACCACTTGACTAGAGTTCAACCGTGGACTGAATAGGAGTCATTTGAAACCACTTAGGTAGAGTTCAACCGTGGACTGAATAAGAGTTCATCGAAACCACTTGAGTAGAGTTCAGCCGTGGACTGAAGAAAACCATCGGGTTTTCCCATGCAGTTACTTATCGCCCGGCTCCTTCACTTTCTTGACTTCAAAACACTAACAGAATTGTATCTTCCGGTTGTTTCTGGCGTCTGGTCTATTGAAAGGAAGTGACAACAAAAATCACACGCAATCACCCGCAAATCGTATCCACTCGATATCAAATGGTCCATATCCTGTGTTTTTTTTGGGGGGGAGGGGGTCGAGGAGTTTTCACCACCAGGAGCACTTACCCTCAAAACCTTACCATGACTGGCTGCGCGTCTGGTACAAGCCGTGGTGGTGTTGTTGGGCCAACACAACATACCACCGCGTCTGCTCTCTCTTTCTCTCTCCCCCCGGTAATTTACACTGAAGATGACAAGCACATCGCCGGCCATACACCACGTGCAGGCGACCGCGTCATTATGCCCAAACGCGCTCGGCCTCGTTCGAACTCAGTGATCGTATCACTCCACTCATAGAAATCCGTAGTGGAGGCTTGGCGCGATTTCCCCAATCTTGCCGGTGCATCTTGAGAGACGACGCGCGTCCCTGCTCGAAGTCTGGTCACTATGCCCAAATAAGTCGGTTTTACGTCATCGATATCGCGTACAGAAGTGGGTTGTTTTCACCCGGAAGGGGTGTCCCCGGTGTGATCAGAGTTATGGGCCGTCGAAGCCTGCGCTGCCCCGCCGTCAGCTCTCGCGCGCCGCCCGGGGGGTGGGTGACATCGTACGCGGACGTCAGCCAGCGCTGCCTGTCGACCGGTGGATTCGTTCGGCAAGGTAACGTGACTTGCGTAAAACAGCTGTCGCCCCAACTCTGTTGCTGATATGGATAGTGGCATGTTAGATATGGGAAGACAATACCGCGTGGCACCATTCTTGTCTCTGGGAGGATATTCAGACCTCATGGCGAGGTTGAAGAAATCCCCCTCCCTCTCTTCTTTTCGTGCTCTCTGTCTTCCCCGTTCCTATCACTACTTTGTTGCTAGTGAGAGTGGTGGTGTGCGGACCGCGGTGCTGTCGGTCCCCGGCGCAGCCACTAGAAGGATACAGATCGTGCCTTGCTTCCAGGCCACTGGCCAGTCAGCGGGTCGCTGTGCGCGGCGTGGGACGAGTGAGCTGCCGGTCGGCGTGGCTTGACGCGGGGATGGTGTCAGTCCTGAGCGGCCGCAGCCACACGTCGATTGCAGCCCATGCCAACGGATCTCAGCAATGCGTATGCGTTGATGCATTTGATTTTAGAGGTGACTTTCATGGGAGTGGGTCAGGCTGAGTGGTTTTTGGCTGGCTTGTTTTTGGCTGGCTTGTTTTTGCGCCAATTCGAGTAACGTGCTTCAGTGGCGGGCTATGGGGGTGACCAGACCTGGTCATTTCAGTTGACGACATTAATGTGGAATGGCGTGTGTTTTGGATGGCCACGCCCATGTGGTGTTGAGAAGAAAAAAGTGATGAACCGTCTCCAGACCGGTTTCAGAAAGCAGCAGCATTGTGCGCTTGCTGTTGGCGCGTGGTGCTGCTGCTGGCCAGCCGGCGGACCTGTGGAAGTGATCCCTGATGTGATCTGTCGACGCCACGTTTGCCCGCACGATGCAGCCTGTGTCACGTCTTTATCACCCCCCGCTGCTGAAATCTGAAGTGATCCGTCGACGCTACATTTGTCTGCACAATGCATGTGTCACGTCTTTATCAGCTCTCGCTGCTGAAATTTTAAGTGATCCGTCGGCGCTACATTTGTCTGCACAACGCAGCCTGTGACACGTCTTCATCAGCTCTCGCTGCAGGAATCTGACACCGGTTCATGACAACATGACATCGTAATGAACCGAACGAGATTACGATGCTCTAGCAGTGGTTTCGTCCACGCCCTTCGCATTCGTTCTCACCGGGCTGGTGTGGTGAGTGTTCACCTGTGAGGGCCGGGGTCAAAGTCAGCCCCTCTGTGTACCCGGAATAACTTTGAAATCGTTCCATTGAGGCCTGGCAAATTAGCAGTTTCTATCAAGCGATCAGCCGGACGCATTCTGGATGGCAAAATTATGAGCGTGGCGGCAACCTGACGCCCCTGACCCGACCTGGCCTGACCTGACCTGACCTGACCTGACCTGGCCTGGATTGTTAGCGTTTTCAACATTATGTTGGAATACCTGGCGTCCAAGAACACATTATTTCGTGTGATATAAGTATCAAAGTTATGCGGGCATGACTACAATTGC
>NW_023596746.1:33508905-33518905 GCF_011947565.3 Pollicipes pollicipes
GGCTTTTGCGGCTGTGAAGCCTTTCCTCAGCAAGAAGCTGGCTGACCGGGTAAGCATGTGTCCCCTCCCGGCGTGGAACCACTCAGTGGCGGTGTTTCACCTACTGCATGATCATCAGCAGGGGTAGTCAGTTCCGGTGGACCGTTCTTTGTCACAAATGTCAAACTCTCAAACAGCTGATATCAGCCGGGTTGCGTGGTCTCAGTTACCCCGCTTGTTCAGCTCCGGTCCCGATCACCCCGCTTGTCCAGCTCTGATCCCAGTCACCCCGCCTGTCCAGCTCCGGTCCCAGTCACCCTGCCTTTCCAGCTCCGGTCCGTCATCCCGCCTGTCCAGCTAGGTCCCAGTCACCCGCCTGTCCAGCTCCGGTCCCAGTCACCCCACCTGTCCAGCTCCGGTCCCAGTCACCCTGCCTTTCCAGCTCCGGTCCCAGTCACCCCGCCTGTTCAGCCCCGGCCCCGATCACCCCGCCTGTCCAGCCCCGGCCCCGATCACCCCGCCTGTCCAGCTCCGGTCCCAGTCACCCCGTCTGTCCAGCTCCGGTCCCAGTCACCCCGCTTGTTCAGCCTCGGTCCCAGTCACCCCGCCTGTTCAGCCCCGGCCCCGATCACCCCGTCTGTCCAGCTCCGGTCCCAGTCACCCCGCCTGTCCAGCTCAGGTCCCAGTCACCCCGCCCGTCCAGCTCCGGCCCCGATCGACAGTCAAGCGTGGCTGTGCCTGATCGCTGTGTGTGACTGTTGTGTGTTCTCTCCGCCGCCGCAGCTGTTCTTCCACGGCAGCAACCTCAAGTCTCTGCACGCACACTTCTCACGCGCCATCCTGCCGCGCGAACTGGGCGGCTCGGCTCCCAGCTACTGCAGCGCCGACCTGCTGCAGCAGCTGCTGCGTGACGAGCAGTACTTCGTCGGTGAGCGGCGCTGCGGCCGGCTGGGATCGGCCCGGTGACAGGCGGAGCGCGCCGCCACCGAACCAGAGGCCGTCCTCGGCCATGGTTGGCCCGATAGCGGCCGTTCTCAGACCCGCCCGGTGTAGTGTAGAGGGTGCGCCGGGGCGTCACATCTTATGTGTGGGACCGGATCATCAGCGGTGCGCTCCAAAGCCCAAATCGTCATCATCAGCGGGGTCAGACGGCCAGTGCAGGCGGGTGTTTGCCCACTTGCCTGGTCCGGTGAAGGACCGCTGGTGTTCCTGGCTCTTCCGAACCGTCTCCTGGTTGTCCTAGGACCGCAAAAGGCGTCCCGGCCGAGGTGGACCGACCCGGACCAGCTTGGTGCCGCCGGGACCGCACCGGGCGGTGGCGGGACCGACTCGGCCTCCCGGGACGGGAGCGGATCGCCGCTGGACTGGGCAGCCGGCCGTGTCCCCGGTGCGCGGGCCGGTCCAGTTCGGGTTGGCGTCGACCGTTAGGCGCGCCCTCGTGACATCTTGTGGCCGGGCTGGCGCCGGCGCTTGATGACACGGCAGATAGGGGGCGGCCGGTGCGCGCCGCGTGTCGCCGTCGGCCCTGCGGCGGCCAGGTGGTCAGCGAGCGCGCCCCACTTGTGTGTACGTGTTACCAGCGGTCACCATCAAGAGAGATAACTGCTGTCCTGTCCCATGCGTTGGATCGGGAAGTGGAGTGTGGCGCATCTGTTTGGGTGAATGAGCATGCGGCGGGTGTGGGCTGAGAGGCGCCGGCGCGATGGGATGGCACGTGGTCAGATGGGATCGGGTTGGAAGGTTCCCCGTGACTGCTGCCTGGGTGTGACAGCACACCCAGGCGCAGTGTCACGGTGCTTGTTGCCAGCCGGCGCGTCAGTGTTGCGCCAAATCCTATCCTCATGTGATTTTATCACAGCATTATTATGACCATATGCTGGTGAAGTTTAACCACGAGCTGCGCGTCGGGTGGGAACGGGGCTAGAATGCGTCCCCTTCATTAAAGGGAATGTGTTACATTTGAATGCATTGAAGCAGGTGCCAGATATGAACGCTCACGAACGCCATATGTGGACGCGTCGACAATTATATTTGTATTGACCCTGATTGCCTTATGGCTTATGAAATGGCAGGATTAGAATGACGTTTTTATGATGTCATGAATGCCAATGTGACTTTGAAATCCTCTCTCCGATATACCTTTCCCCATTTTCGTGGGCTTATAGCTCAGAAATTGGACAGGCGTAGGCCTTTAGAAGGCAGGATTATGAAAAATACCGAAAGGTCTTCAAAATGGCTATTCAATTCAAACCCCTGTTCAAATTCAATATTACTCGCATGGCGCTCCATAAACTCCATGCCGGTTATGCTGATAGCAGCTGTTTACGATGCGCATGCGCGGCTGGTCTAGTCCGAGGACTCACAGCAAAGTTGGAATGTGAGCGGCGTTGCGCTTAAAACGGGCCGTCGTTAGTCACGGAACCGTTTTGTTCATGCCACGATTGTGCGACGATTGACATTAATACAATGCGCTCCGAATTCCCTGAGGTATAGGGCATCTTATAAGGGCAAGGAACTTTTCTTTGTCCCGTGTATTCACCACTTCTGCAGTATATGAGGGGACCAACTACATTAGCCATGAAATATAACATGATTGCATCACAGGCCGTGAAGTTCACTGAGACAATCAACATTTCCTTTGTGTTTGTTTTAGTATGAGTTGAATTTGCGTCACTCCTATACCATTCAAATTGACCATGCCATAGATAGCTGTAAAATCAACGTTCTTGTGTTTACGAGGCACGGCGTGTGGAAGCCAATGGCTTGCGGCCTTTCACTCTTGTGTGGCGTTTGCACACTGAGATAGATCGAAACAGGGTTGAAGTAATTCATCGGGAAAGCCAACCGATCTTGGCCAGGTATGTTCGCCATTTCCCATAGCCAGGCATCGATGAAATTATGTGAGCATTTTGAACATTGAGTTTTGAGCATGCTTATGCGCAATCTGAGGTTGCGATAACACCGAAGACCAACGTTGCAGTCTCTATGGGCCGCGCAGCGTCAACTGCCGCAGTCAGCAGCTGATGGCCGTAGGAACGCGGGCGAAACGACCACGTAATGGAATGTGACACTTTCGAACGCTTCTAGGAGTTAGCTGGTACGTTTTGCAGGCGGACTGTGACGCAAGCTCCACCTGTGCCATTTCGAGGGCGATAGTCTGAACAGATTAGGAGTTACGACGCACACGTTTCACGCAATGTTGGAGCACCTGCTGGTCGTTCGTATGTATCTTCAAAGCGTCCGAAGGTATTACCGGCACGTGGGGTTTTCGCCCGCCTCCAGCCGCTACCTGGTGTTGCAGCAGCAGCTGACGCCGCCCGACATACGGAGATTGCAGTTGCCTGAAGTGTGTATTGCGACTAAAGATCGCGAGCGCGCATACTCCATCCCATTTGTATCACTTTTACCGTTCCATTCTGAAAAGGAACGCATGGGTCAGGCGAACATGGGTTGGCTTTGTCGATAACGCGCGTGATCTATCAATTATCGATTTGTATATTTTAGATGAAATGCCATACGATTATATGCTGATATGTGATGGTTGAAATTCCTACGACTGAACGAGCTCTTTTTGCGCTACACATGCAAGTAGAAAAGTTTTGATTCAGCTGGGATTAGAGCCTAGGACCCGTAGATTCCCGATCACTTCGTCGACGTTTCCTGGGGTGCTTAATTGCAACCCCCCCCCCCCCCCCCCCCAGTACCGTTCGAGTTGGAATCTCAGAGATGCTACAGTAACACAGATCGAAAGAGAATTAAAATGTTCGTGATTAAAGCTTGATACCCTTGATGCCAGTCTTGAGACATAAAGCGCACGAACCAGCAAAATGCTATGAGCCCCTCTGGCACTGTTACATTCCATGGGCAAGTCCTCAAACTCAGTATTATTCTACCCCCCCCCCCCCCTTCGCGGCACCGCCTGAATTATATGGACTGATTCAGTTCACATACTGAATATGCATCAACTTGAATAGGGGAATATTCTGAGCTTGACGCCTGCGGGATGAGCCAAAAGCTTTATACAAAATATTTATTTTTATCGATATTTTCTCGCATTCTTTGGCAACGCGATAGCTAGTATCGCTCGCAAATCTACTTGGCCACGTCCTGGACGCTACAGTTCTCTCTTCTCTCTTCACTAAAATGGCCAGCTGGTGGCAGATCTTTTTAGTTTAGGCCGTCGGAGTATTAAATGGAGTTTGAGAAGTTTTACTGGCTGTGCTGGATTTCACGCGTCCTTATATGCCAGCTTTGCTTTCTATTCCGGGCGGGGTGAGTGACTTGGATCGGGTCATTTGGTTAAATGCTGTAAAGATACAGATCAGCGTGGTCATGGGCCAATAATACTCGCGCTTTTCGAAAGTAGGTCTGCTTGAGATCTCCATGAAGATCCCGGTATTGGCTGATGTATTCAGTTGCCTCTCAGGCTCTGGGGTGAGGGGCACCTTTTGCCTCCCTCGTTATCTTGAAAGCGATGAACCGCTCTTGCCGATGCAAGATGTTATCCATAGCTGGGGGTACCATAACCCAACAAATGATTGGGTGGCTTCTTCAAACCACACGTTTCTGGAGATCCCATGAAGAGGTGGCAATGGGTTTGGTGTTCTTCCAGCTACTTTCCAAGTACTGGGTGTCGTTCTCGGCCTCCGTGGGTATCTTTGAAGACATAGACCGCTTTTGTCTGTTGACGGTTCATTCAGCACCCTGAGGTCTTACGAGGTGTTACGATCAGAAAATTATGTAGTAGCTTCAATTTTGCCAATGGACATCTGAAAAACGTTTTTGTCAGTCACTTATTCTGAATTTTTCCAACCTGGGCTCGTGATAACGTTCCTGTCGTCAGAATTTCATGGTGTTTGCTTTCAGAAATCTGCCTTTGAAGCTGTCCTTTCGTTGAGATCCTGAACACCGTCTCTGAGGAGATACGACGTAAGGAGACACTCGAGCTTGTTTCATTTTTTTGATAGCATGACAGGGCTGAGGCGTATCTCATGCTGTGAATATGAGCAAAACGCTCGTTCATTAGTGCTTGAATTTGGGCCATTCCATGACAAATCGATAGGATAACACGGCACCGGCCTTTCAAGGTTGACTGAGACGCGTCTTTGAGGTAATTATACGGCCAAAAGACGATTCTGCAAGTCGTATGAGCTGTGCAGAGTACCGCTAAAGAACTAGGAGCAGATGAAAGTACGCGATGACGGCACGAATCCCGCCCTTCAACTTGCTTGAGCGGAAACAGTTTGCGGAATGTAATTTTTTGGAAAAAGTGCATCGGAAAGCTAAATGCCTATTTTCTTCTAAAACATTTCACAATATAACATTCAAGATCAGCTTGGTGCGTATAATGACTCAGTTTGACATTTGACATTTTTTTGTAGATTCCCTCGATATTACTTAAACCAGTATGTGGTTGCAGGCCAGTGTGTTCTCGTTCGGACTTAACAAATAAATCGATGGGGCCTCTTATAAATCGGTCGGAAATTAATTTGAACATTTCCTGATCACGCCCAGCGGCACGCCATGAACCGACCGGCTGGTATCGTGTAAACGAGCTCCATCGGCTCACTGCGTCTGGAACTGTGAGCGCGACCCTGAAACCAGTCATTTTAATCTTAAAACCAATCACGTTGACATTCTTCAGGATCTTTAGAGTAATGTCTGAATGACGAATGCGTGTTAATCGACCGTGCGTAACTGTCGTCCCTCACCAGTCGCATGGATGGCAACGCCGTGCGCTCTGAGTCCTCACAGTACGTCGATAACCAATATGTAAAGTCGGGACTTGATCGACGATTAATTGTTCCGCAGTTAATGTAGGTATTTTGTTGTATTTTGCTAACGATTGTTTGAATTGGGCTGCGATTGATTATAGCTGTTGACGATTAATTATTGTGATGATTGTTTCTCAGCGCTTGACATGCGTGCCGAGCCGTACAGAATAACAATATTGCAGTCATATGTAAGCGTCAGAGGTCGCGGCAGCCACGCTTCTTGTTAAGGTGTGGAATGGGGTTAAAAGTAAACGCCTTCCTCTTGATAATATAAACACGGCCAGCCATTATACGCCGTACGGAATTTGTTAGGCGTCAAGGCACAGAAAACGTAGTTGTCTCGGAATTCCTGTTGTATTGCCTTTGTTACGTTGGGTCCTACCGAACGAGGCGAATGTCATGGAGCGGTGAGTGACGCGATTCGCGAGCCAGTACTGCCTCTTCACGTATGACATCCCATGGCATTTCTACTCATGCTGTGAGTGTAAATGAAGAGTGACAAAACATGAGTGAAACGAAATGATACTGCCCGGCTCAAAGGCGAATCGGGGGGGGGGGGGGGATGGAGGCAATTGGGCCATGCCCCCCCCCCCCCCAAAGGTCGTGGAATCATGGTTTGACCTCCCAAAACGGCCGAAAAGATGCTGTGATGTGCATGCTAGCTAATGTTTCCTAAAATTAATTGCGTAGGTTTCTCGTTTTGCTATTGCTGGGGCAGTCATCTGTGTTGTCAGTCTACGCGCACCGGCAGCTTACGACGGTTGCGGGTCCGACATGAGTAGTTCATTGGTGGTTGATGGTTAATCTGTCATCACAGTGACATTTCGAGAGGTGACTTAACCCGCTATTTTGTTGACTGGGTCCCCCACTGGCCGGGTAGCTTTATCATCACAACCGACGTACCGGTCACAGATTACCTCGCTCTCCGCACGCAGCCGTTCCATGCGCGACACAGCGACCCGAGCCCGAGCAGCCGCCTGGGGGTTGTGTACTGTATGTGGACAGATGAACAGATAGGTAGATAAAAAGATAAATGGATTGATATATGAATAGACAGATACATACATACATGCATACATACATACATACATACATACGTACATACATACATACATACATACATACATACATACATACATACATACATACATACATACATACACACATACATACATACATAACAGGGATACATACACGTACATACATAACAGGGATACATACACACACATACATACATGCATACATACATGCATGCATGCAGACAGACAGACAGACAGACAGACAGACAGACAGACAGACAGACAGACAGACACCCTCCCCGGAAGACTAATTCTTAGATCCGCCCTTGGCCACGCTGTGTGTCTTTTCACGTCATGGGCGGATATTGTGCTGTACGGTAAGCCTCAGCAAGGAAATGAAAATAAAGTAGTAGAAAGGGAAAAGGCTGCCGCAGACACATTTTGGGAATCAGCGCGATTTCGAACTTTCAGCTAAGGATCAGACAGTAGTATTAGCCTTATTACTCAGAAAAACCAGGAGAATGGAGATTAGTTAGGTTGATATTTCGGCAACATGCCTTTGTCGAAACAATAGCTGAAGTGATTTCAAAATTGCCTGCTGATGATCCTACTCGATTTTTCAGGTTTTTTTAAGCAAGTCAGTGTTTTACTGGACACCAACATTCAGGGAATTAAACAAAGAGCGATTGACAGTAATTACCACGATACAGTGCCTATCTAGGAATTAGAATGCGCGAACATACGTGTACATGCAAACGAATTCAAGCAACTAGGCATCACGCATCCCGCTTCATTAAAAAATGCAAGCGAATTGAAGTAAACAGGCATCATACATACGTCGCGCATTAATTATACCTGTAAACTATTTCAATTGAACAGGCATCGTACATCACGCGTCAGGCATCACTCACTCGTGTAAACGATTTTAAGCTAGTACACAACATACAAAGGCACATGTCACATTCGCATAATCGGCCATGATGAGCCCTGTATGTTAAGATTTGGTCGCCGACTTTTTATAAGAACAACATACTTACATACAGGTCTGTATACGTTGTCCTCGATTTTTGAGGGTTTTTTTTTAGCAAGCCACCGTTTTTTACAGTTTAAGTGTTCAGTGTTCAAGCCACAAGCCAAGTAAACAGTGTTCAAGCGACAGTTTAGGTGATGCCTGACGCGTGAAGTGCGATGCCTGTTCAATTGAAATCGTTTGCATATATAATTGATACGCGACGTGTGATGCCTGTTTATTTCAATTCGCTGCAAGTTTGAATGGAGCGAAATGCGTGATGCCTATTTGCTTGAATTCGTTTGCATGTACACGTATGTTCGCGTATTCTAATTCTTACATAGGTACTGTATCGTGGTAATTACTGGCAATCGCTCTTTGTTTAATCCCCTAAATGTTGGTGTCCTATAAAAAAGAATGTGGCTCGCTTTTTCAACAACAAAAAATTTAAAGATCGAGTAGGATCATCGGCAGGCAATTTTGAATTCACTTCAACTATTGTTTCGATAAAGGCATGTTGCTGAAACGTCGGCCTAACTAATCTCCATTCTCCTGTTTTTTTTCCGAGGAATAAGGCTAATACTACTGCCCAATCTGTGGGAATAATGTTCCTCGCTTATGCACTGAACAACCTCCGGCTAAAGCGTGCATTTATATCGCTGCAGATGTGCACTGTCACATGTCAGCCTCCTGACTGAGGTAGTAAAGGAAGTAAAGCATCATGAAAAGGATTTGGATATATTTGCACACTTCTTATACTACCACCCAGCGTCAGATATTGCTCAAACCGTACACGGGGAGGATGTGAACATCAAACATATGTCTGGTGTTTGGTGGTTGAACTTGATGACGTCAGTCGTGGACAGCGTTTTAGATTGTTTCCCCACATAATGCGTTAGGTCGGTCAGGTCAAGTCGAGACGCCAACCTAGACCGAGTGGCATGTCGGAAAAGTGGGTGCCATATTATCCGTGTGGGGGGAACAGTGACGTCAGAAACTCATACAGCGTACACGTTCAGCTGCTGCCATAGCTGTTTGCAACCCAAATCTACGTCGTATTTGCGTGTGAAATGACGTATGCTGTGTTCACCGGATAGAATGGCGTTCGGAGCTCAGAAGACATAAGCCTTAACTTGTCAGATAACCTTTGACGACCTAAACTGTGGTCACATATGACAAACTGTGACCGAGAGCACGTTTCTTCGCCGAGTTATCAGCAGGACACCTTTGGCGGTTAGTACGAGCGGAGTGATAACAGACGTGAGAGTGATGAATTGCCCTTACGTAGAGGATGTCAAAACCCGTGCTTATGAAGTCAGCCATTTACCGGGATCCATGTCCACTAGTTTGATCAATGCGTTCGAACATTGGAACATTTTTTGGGGAGCTAGCTGGCGCACCAAGTTCACAAATAGCATTATCCGAAAATTGGCTGGGTGTGAGTCTGGTCAGGCCAGGCGTTTCCAGGTGACGATATCGATGAATTTAATCGCTCATGGTTTTGATGACTCTGTCCAAGTCTTTTGAAAAGCGAAACATAGTTTGCATATGAATCGAAACGCAATGACGCAATGCCAATGGCAAAAAATTAATGAATGAATGGCGGTGACACCCTGACAATAAACACAATAGTCTAGCCTTTATGTATGTGTAGCTGCCATGGTCCAATCTCTCACTTTAGATGACAGTGTCCTGTTTTCCAAATCGACGTCGGATAATCCCATCCGTTTTCCGGGTCGCACACATCGGGGTCGAACCCATTCAGATCGCTTGGCGGGCTGTGGACGGAATGTTTACCTCCACCGTTCAATCGTCTTCCCGTCTGTATCTTACCTGGCGACCGAAATCGACCGTCAATCCTTAACAGGTATTAAGACAGACAGATACATGGTTTTCGCTCGAGATCACGTGGCGTGTCAGTGGGGTCAGTCACGTGATCGAGATCACATGACCGGCTGCTGACATCGACCAATACTTCTGCTGGTACGATTTTCCGTTCTTTTTCTTGAGCATTTGTCTTGTCGCCTCGACGCCGTGTCGGCGAGATCGGGGCCTACTTTGAATGCTTGTCGTCAGTCTTTCAATCGACTGACTGGGAAAGCTAACTTTTTTACGTTAAACAAGATGTTTATGGGGAACGCTATATTCTGGTCAGATGGTATGATTGCAGGAAAGTCCCATCTGGTCGAACGACTTTCATGCAAATGCATCAAAAAGTA
>NW_023596746.1:33523905-33684009 GCF_011947565.3 Pollicipes pollicipes
GCTTTCTCTGCTCCCGCCGGGTTCCCTGATTGGTGAAGACGCGTCATTGCTATCATAAATTGCAGGGAATCTTGTTCCAAACACGTCATGCATAACCGGACCGTTGCATGAAGCGTTGCATTCGTATATGGGTGTCGTTGATAGCGTGCGCTGATGATGGCGCTTCGTTATATGCGTAGCAAGCATATAAACGGCTACACAGGTGCTAACGGTACTTTGCCACCTTTTTGGAGGCTTCTGTCGAGCGTTACAAGCTTTGTGTAAGCCTGAGCTTTCTACCACAACTTACGTGTGACTGCTTCTGCGCAACACACCCTGCACCATGCATCATACGGCATGTCACCAATGCCTGCCCCCTGTCGCGACCACACTGTGAATCCAGCCGTGTTCCGTTACAGAACGGCATTCGAATTTGTTCGCGTCGTGATCATGGGACTGCGACCCGTCCGCTCGCTGTCACAAAGTGCCTCGAACGTCGATGCAACAAACCGTGGGTCATCTGTAGTGGCGAGCTTCTGGCGCTCACTTGAGCTCCTCGAGTGAGCTTCCTGAGCTTATTGATCCCTACCGCAGCTATGATCGTGAATGTATGTACCGCACATGTGGAGGGAAATATATGGACTGGTATGACAAAAGATGTACTCTTTGCCCGACGTAGGGAGATCGTTTGCTGGAGAGCTGCGCGTACGCACATTATCTTGCAGAGCTTCCCCGGTGCACCCACAACCGGTGGGAAGAGCCGACACGGCGACGCCGCGTTGGGACGCGTGGCGGCGGGATGCCGTCCCCATGTGCGTCCGGTCCGTTATGGGGCGCGTTCCAGCCTCCCAGTAGCGCGGATCCGTAACTGTGATGAGAAATGCCACCCGGACCACGGTGGGATCGCGGCGTTCTCCACTGAGGAGGGGACTAATTAGTGCGGGGTTTTCTGTGTCGCAGATGACGTTGGCGAGGCCAGCATTCCTCGGATGTCGCGGGCTGTGGGGAGAGTGTGAACCGCTATAAAGAAGGGCATTGTGCCCGGAGTGCGCTAGCGCGGGTGGCATGCCCCCAATTTAGATCGCTCGCTTCGCAATTTGGGGCGGTAGAGTCCTTATCGGGCTCGTGAATACGCCATGTCACGTGAAAAGTGGGCTGTTTCGTTCAAAACGTTGCATCTCGAACCGCTCTGCCGTGTTTTTTTTTTCAAGTCGCAAAACCCATAAACAAATGACATCACTCGCCAAGCGTCTTTGTGGTGATGCCTGGCACATTTGCTCAGAAAAGGTACGGGCAGACCCTGGTTTAGCGTAGCATGACATGTTTGTGGTGCATCCGGAGCATAATTTAGGATATGCGGAAATCCTGAGCAGCCTTTTGAAGTGGGTCATCCGCCGAGCACTGAGGGGCTTACACGGACGATAACTCCGCGAACAATGTCGGCTCCCGCGACCTTGACACCTGTGGCTTTTTTACGGCCCGTCTTTTGCTGCCGGTTTGACGTGCTGGCGCCAAATCGGATATGAAGCTCCCTGTACGTCGACATATTCACCGTACTACACATGGGTTTTTTACGCCAACGATATTGTCAGCCCATTACAAGGAGTCGAACCAGAATAAAACCTGTTTTACATGCATGTCTACGGAGCGTTCCATGTGTACAAGTACGCCGACCGACAGAAAGCTGATTTCAGTAACGGGATAGCGTGAGGCCATGAAGTCGTGCCGCGCAAAAACGCTCGAATTCAACCCGGTCTAGTGCCTTTGAGTTTGTTTTGCCTTTTTTAATTTGAGTCGTAGCCCTATCTATCTCGTGTGGCAGGGCGTGTGCTCTTCGAAAATCATGACAAGCTCATAACTACTTGATGGCTGTTATACAACAAGAATCGGTATCCGCAAATGGTTGGATAAAGTACGTACATAACAGAGTCGGACCTTTTTTCCACACGGACGTAACATCCAGGCGTGTGTTCCTACATGCAGGGACGTCCACGGTCCCACCGCAAATGACACACCACACCATCCCTTCAAATCATGTTGGCGTCGCGTGCAAAACGAGGGCCGGCCATGAGAGATCCCGTATAAACGGATCGGAACCACTTGGTTATTGGAACCGACCTCACAGGTCTTGTCCACAATGAAACTAATAGCACTTAGTTTATCAGCTTTCTCCCTCTATCACACTCTGTCTCGTGTTCAGAAAGCGGCCGAATTATTCCTGTAACAGCGTGCACCCTGGGCAGTCCTACTAGACTGCCGCTGCAGTCAGGTAATTGACTATGCAATATCCGTTTGTATGAAACGTACCCTGTTGCCGACTGCAGAAGCGGCTGTCCAACTTTAGCCAAGATGCATAAGCGAAATAGTCAAAAGTAAAGGTCAGTACTCACAATGAAACGATGCATTCATCATTTCCCATGGATAAATTTCGGCTTCTGCTGATGCCCCAGCCTGTGTGTGCCAATGGTTTTCTCTGAAGCACTCGATGTTTATGATGCGATTTGAATGTTGTTTCACTTCTGCCCGTCTGCAGCCTATATGCAACCCCATCGTCAGGGTTGGGCTGGCATGGTTCCGAAGTTGGTGTCTATCTGCATGCCAAATGTGGTGTACCGACGTGCCAGTTTCATTTCTCTCTCTCTCTCTCTCTCTCCTCTCTCTCTCTCTCTCTCTCTCTCTCTCTCTCTCTCTCTCTCTCTCTCTCTCTCTCTCTCTCTCTCTCTCTCTCTCCTCTCTCTCTCTCTCCTCTCTCTCTCTCTCTCTCTCCTCTCTCTCTCTCTCTCTCTCTCTCTCTCTCTCGTCTCTCGGCTCTGGCTCCGGCTCCGGCTCCGGCTCGGCTCCGGCTCCGGCTCCGGCTCGCTCCGGCTCCGGCTCCGGCTCCGGCGCTCCGGCCTTCCGGCTCCGGCTCCGGCTCCGGCTCCGGCTCCGGCTCCGGCTCCGGCTCCGGCTCCGGCTCCGGCTCCGGCTCCGGCTCCGGCTCCGGCTCCGGCTCCGGCTCCGGCTCCGGCTCCGGCTCCGGCTGTGGTGACGGGAACAGGTGGAGGAGTTGGGATGGGCCCTAACTTTGAACGCGGCGCCGCTTGGGGCATTTTGTCGCCTTCAACCGCATGTGGGGATTGAAGTGAGCTTTTTAGATAAGAGTTGTATGGTAATGATATCAAGATCTTCATTTCGAGGGAGCCCAACGTGAAAATCAAACCCTAAAACGTCGGTCAGTGTACCTCTCAAAGCGACGGGGGGGGGGGGGGGGCTGGGACTGTGAGAGCCTACTTGTTCGTCAGCTGACTGAGATCACCAATAAAGAACAGCTGTCTCCGTGTCGGTCTGGACTGCGGACAGGGGACGAGTCGGGGCCTGCCAATGTCAATCAGAATGCAGGCCTCTGGCATTGCTCAGAGCCCTTAAAACAGCAAAGGGACCCCGTGCCGGTCAGAACCCCCAATGCCTATCATGGGACCTTGTGGCGGCAATGGGCCCAAGTTAGCAAGGGGTGCATAAGCTGAACAAGGACAGGTACGGAACTCCGAATGTCAAAAGGCTTCTTGAGTTGGCGGGACCCTTTTGACAATGAAAGGATATATGAGAAGCGATGATGCGAGAGTTCACATTCACAGTTGGATAGGGAACAAGCTCTTTGCTAGTCAGAGGCCACAGCACCGAACGAGCGACATCTGAACAGTTTTAACCAGCGGCCGATGGGCCGAACTGATGTCTCGGCGCCAATTGTTCGACCCTCTGCGCCAGTAAATGATCATTTTGCGCCAGTGAGGGCCGCTGAGCGGATCCGGCGCCAGATATCCGTATCAGAGAGCCTGAAGCATCTCACGCGCTGCTGACGTCACATTCCTCACTCCAAATTGTACCCACTTCTTACTTATTCATGATATTCTAAACTTGTTCAAGATTTCCTTATTTCCGTGGTTACGGCACAGGAAATGGTACATATTTCAGTCAGCTGGCCGGACATTTTTCTACCAGAAAGTATATCGGGTCAAAGTTCTGCGAATTTCACTGGCTTCGCCACCTTCTGTTGCAACCACAAACATTTCAACATTCGTGCCATGCGATGCCATTTGAGACACTGCGATTTACAATGCATGGACAAGCTATAGGTTTCGCCTTTAATCGTTCTCTTCACGGGCAGGGACCCACAAAATGCAACTTTCTGTCGGTTTCGAAAGTAACGTTGCTTGTCGGAGCCGACTTCAGCTCGTTTTGTTACATCGCCTCAGAAAATTTTAGCTCAAAATGGTAAGATCCAATTGCCACTGGAACAAACGCGTGCAATGTATACGTATACTTACAACGTCTAGTCTTCTACGATGCGCAGAGAACGGCAGTCTCCCAATACACAATGAGAATCTGAAATCTAAGGTGGCCGAAATCCGGTGACCTTTTCGTGAGGATAGGAAGGGGGACACCAAAAACCTGAGCCGCAGTGCAGTGTGGCCCCTCCTTCGACGAAATTCTGGATGCATCCCTTGGATGCCTTTGGTACACGTGTACTCGTGCAGTTGCTTACATATGTACACACAGCCCTTGAGTTGATTTTTATTATTATTTCAGTAACCTATGCATGTCATCTTAATCTGTGCCGCTACGATTCGTATCGTTGGTGACAGCTTATGAATGAAGTCAAATGAACACACAGGGAACAATGCCTACATTTTGTTCTATGCCAAAATGATTGTATTTGCTCCATGGTTACCGAATATGGTGTCACCTTGGCTAAATCGGCCTACCGGGATCATTCGCAAATCCGAAAAAAACTCCGACACAAATGATGCAGCTCAGAACACAATGCCAGATAGATGAACATCAGAACAAATTCACGCGAATGACGACCATAGCTAGTGACACTTTTACTGATAGCATCATCCACCAGGGTCGCTCTCTTGACTTCAAGTCACAAAGCGTCAGGACGGCACCGGCCATATCGAGATGCATTGTATGGCTGGCAGCACATGAATTATCTTACGACCTGATCTCCAGAGATCCACAACACACAATCGTGTGACGTCAGGTCACGAAAGCGCGTATAACTGTAATGCTAATTAACATGTACACACGATCGTCTGATATCCCGTGATCTCCCCGATGCAGCCCCACCCTAACCTTCATACAAGAAATACAATCCCAGCGATACGGAGTTCTGTGACGGCAATCGATGGCGGTCGTAATGGATGCCGTGAAATCCGCATCCTCCTCGCTACGCCGCAAATGTCACTGCGTCTCGGAGACGGCGCAGCGTGCGCACGTGTGCCGCGGGGCGGGAGATGGGTGGGCGGGTGTCGCGCGGCGCGGGGGGTCGGCTAATGACCGTGCCGCTGCCGCTCGGACGCCGCCGCACACGGCGTCGATGACGGATGGCGGCGCGCGGCGTCTCGATACGCATCGGCCGGCTGGTGAGCGGCCGCCGGCGCTCGGCTGACCCGCTTCACCGGCCACTGGTGACGCGGGTAGCGGCCGGACGGTGGCAGTCTCCGCCCGACGACAGTCCCCGCAGCCGGTCCTGCTCCAGCAGCCGCCGCTGCCGCTCCCGGTGCAGCCACCCCCCGGCGCGGTCAGCTCCGGTGAAGTCAGTCCCTGGCGCGATCAGCTCCGGTGCAGTCAGTCCCGGCGCGGTCGGCTCCGGTGCGATCAGCCCCCGGTGCAGTCAGCTCCCGGTGCAGTCAGCTCCGGTGCAGTCAGCTCCCGGTGCAGTCAGCCCCGGTGCAGTCAGCTCCGGTGCAGTCAGCTCCCAGGACAGCAGCAGGTGCCTCCAGCTGACCGTGATGTGGAGTCGCGCGCGACCGCAACGCTGGCTGCCGGCGACCGTCGTGCTGTGCGCCGCTCTCGGCGTCGCCAGCGCGCTGGAGAGGAACTTTTGGTGAGGAGATCGCTTGAGGCGTTCGATGCTGTTTGCACGGTCTGGTGATCAGTTTGGAATCCAGATGCGGGTGCGGCTCCCTCGAAGACGTCTACCGCATAGATCAGGTGTCGCAAAGATCATCCTTCATGAAAGTGCTTGGATGCTTTTACCAGGCCGTGAGATGAAGTTTACAATTACAGAGCTTTGGTATAGACAAGGCAAGTTCCTGATCGCAGGGATATCTGCAAATTAGTGTTATGTCCAGAGGCGCACACGAGACTTCACAAATCATCTCTCTTTTTTGACAACTTGGTATGAAGAGCTACTTTGCACGTTAAATGCAGCTAGCAATCAGCCCTGTCTGACCTACGGGTCACGATAGACATAGCCCGAGGCTTTTCGTGGGGCTTCTCCCGCTTTCTTCTCAAAGTTTGGGGCTGAGGATCCTTTCCCTCAACTTCCAACTGAAAAGAGAACGGTGTATAGAGAAGTAGCATGTCCACCCCTACTCGCGGGTGGGCATGCTACTGACGGCACGAATGAGTCAACTTACGCAGTATGTGTACCTATTTAGTTTTTAGGATGCTCGGCGAACAGTTTGCCTGGTCGTAGTTAAATCTGGGCCAGTGCAGTCAGAAACACTTTATACTCTATATGTTCGCTGCGTTCACGTAGCATCTAAGGTTCTCGAAAAACGACCTCGCAATCAAAGCAATGGACCACGAAAATATAAAACTGAATTATCGGCAGCTTACTTATCGTAACAGTCGTCATGTCCCGTAACCGTGGAAACGTGCAATTATGATATATTGAACGGCATCAATGCCAGCGACTTTTGCAAGGTTCCCTAAATTTCAAGGTCACCTTGCGTCAAATTTGAGCTGCTTGTCAATATCGTTAAGGGCAGCAATGCAATGATCAAAAAGGAGTGATATTTGCGGGAGGTGACGTAAGGCCTGCTGAACGTCAAGGTTTTAAGCCCAGTCAATTATTTTTTCATCCTGTGAAGCAATGTCAATGCAAGCTTTGCTGTACGTCCATGTCATGGTTTGCAGTCATGTATATGCATAGTTCTGACCTTTGATAGCCTCGCATTACTAACAGTGAACAAATGTTAGCCTATCCAGACAACCGGCTTAATTTTACGAACCTTAAGTAGTCTCAAAGAGGCGTCACTGAACCTAAGGTGCATCATTGGACGACTCTACAGGTCAATAAGAAAGGTTCCGACAGCGTAGTGGTGAAGGTGCGCGTCTGAGAAGCCAGTGGTACGGGCTACGATTCCCCGCGGTATCCACCGTTCCTGCCACGGTGAGAGGCAGGCGACGCCACATACAGCTTCAGTAGCTGACTGCGTCGTAAAGCCCCGATGACAACAACATACAGATCAACCATAGAGCGTAGCATGATGTTCCTCTTCACAAAAGTTGTGCAAGACCTGTGGCATGCTATTCAGTAGGCCCAAGATGGATAAACTGAGAGAGATAGGTTAAATTTGGTCGATGAAACAAGTCAAACATTGCAAACATACCATTCGGTTATTCAATATTTTTGTAACGCATGACGTGGTGAATCGATTGCTAATGAACCTTCCTTAACGTTTTGAAAACAACAGCAAGCAGTGATCTATTTTGCGCTAGTTTGCAGTGGTGATACTCAGTGATGCGCTTTATTCTTGTGAGAAACCTGATCCCAAACAATGGAAAGAAACGATCAAAGCATGCAAAGCATATTGTCAGCATTCAGCATTTCCTGATGGCCTCACGAAGACCAGATAGTTAAGGGTATTGCAATTTCCGCACCTTCCTCTGAAGTAATTCTCATATTTTTAAATATCTAATGCTGTTTTGCGTATTGGAGGTCCGTTATTGTCACTCGTTGCTGAATGGACCGCTTATTGCTGTATGGTGCGGAAAATAGCAAGTCTAAGACCTGTCATAATAACGTCGCATAGACGCACCTGCGGGTACAAATGAGCTGACGGCTCATATGAGCTCCAGTTCTTGTCGTAAGGGAGTATATGCGTTCTACATTATCGGGACCCTCGCTTAGATCAATTCCTCAGTCGGATGCCCATGCCAGAATAATGGCAGCTCGTTCCCGAGATTTCTCCTTATGGCAGGTGTGAGCGTCTATCTTTTGTCCATATGGGTCAGTTAGCACAAGAATGATAACGAGCCATTTCAGGCACGACTTGCCGTAGCCTACCTGTACCCACATCTTTGATCTTAAATGATCGCCGAAGCGTCCGGTCGGTAAGCCTGGGCGTCCAACGCGCTCCACCCACACAACGTGACTTCAACCGCATCCCGGAAGCTCCCCATTCGATACAATTCCAAATGCAGATGCGTCCATGCCTAACGCGTTTAAACATGACACCTGATAACAGCTTGAAATTTGATTTATTTATGAGCCTTGACCCGGTCGGACCCTTAGTCAGCACTTTGGTGGAATGTCACTCTGTATCTATGTGGGACAAGATCTACATAGGCATAAGACGGTCGGGTCAGCATGGTGCTCATCCCCGGTGCTGGGATGTGCTGCCAGGACGTATTTGTCCTACGTCGTCCGATTTCGGAAAAGTTTCGAACAATGCCTCATCATAATTCAGGTTTGAAACATGACTGGCGAAAACAATGTTATTTGGATGACGTCTGGCTTCGAACGCCGACAGCGTTTGTTGTTCAAGCATGGGACTACTGAACACGGGAGACATCCGTCAAACCGCTGATTAAATCCGTCGCGCCCAAGATGCCGATCGGCGGTTCATTCATCGACGACAGCGGCGCGTGGCGACTGGGCCCAGCCTGCAACATGCAGCGTGTTCGGCCCGCAGTGTTCTGCCTGCCTCAGAGTCCAGTCTGTCCCGTCCAGTGTTCAGCCTGCCGTGTCCTATCTGCATCAGAGTCTAGCCTGTCTCGTCCAGTGTCCAGCCCGCCGTGTCCTGCCTGCCTCAGAGTCTAGTCTGTTCCGTCCAGTGTTCAGCCCGCAGTGTCCTGCCTGCCTCAGGGTCTAGTCTGTCCCGTCCACGTAAACCGTCCACCGTCCCTGCTACGCTGTGGTCTTCCTGCCGTGGTTTCTTTCAGGTGATCTCACGGCTGTAATCTCTGCCTTGATCCCCCTCCCCCTGCTATGTCATGATCGCGTTGTGACACCGTAAATTGTGATCTCTCTGTTGCGTCCTCCCTGCTGAAGCCCCTGTCACGGCTTGACCTCCCTGTCGCACCGTAACTTCCTTGCCATGTCGTGACCTCCCACCGTAACCTTCCTGCCGTGACCTGCCCGCCAGACAGTGACCTCTGCGCCGTCGTCACAGGGACCCGGAGCCGGGCTACATGCCAGTGCGGGCCGCCACCAACACCAGCCGCGCAGCACGCGCTCGTCGCCAGGCTGACCTGGCGCTGGCCATCCCGGACGGGGCAGTCATCGGCATTCTGCCAAAGTTCGGCTGGCTCCTGTACGAGGGTTCCAGCCACGAGGGTGAGTGGAGGAGGGCGGGGGGGGGGGGGGAGGGAGGTGGAGAGGGAGAGATCGGGGGATTGTTGAAGACTGTATCTCAGGCCTCTTGTGGCGGAGCAGGGTCGCCAGCCTAGTTGGGTTCGAAATATGCAAAATGCGCCATGTACCTAACGCCCACTAAAGAGGTTCTGTCTCCATGGAACCGTTAGGGGGGGGGGGGGGGTGGAGTGAGCGGGAGCCACGCCCGTGGGAGCAGCTTGTGCTCGCCGGTGATAGGTTCAACGTTGGCTGGGCAAGGGACTCGCGGATTTGGAGGTTTCATTCCGGACGGCGTCCATTTCGGTCGACTTCCGATAGCTGGTTGTTGGAGACGAGCGATACAAAATTGCACGGCCGGCAGGTCGGCAGGTATGAACCAGAGATGGCAAGTTATCTCGCACCCCGAGTGCGTACTTAAGTCGTCCAGCTGTCTCACAGGCGACATGATGCAAAACAGCCGCCATGTATCACATTCTCGGAAAATAAATTCCTTCTCACTGTGGGAAGTCCAGTTATCAAACAGTTACGATTCTTTGTTAACTATGCTATCAAAAAATAATCAATTTTAGTGACCAATATCTGAGAGGTCAATGGTGTCTCATTTCTGGAGGCCTTGACCCGATATGTGAGGATTGGTTTTCACCGTACGATAGCCACGCTCGCTCCGACGTGGAATGCTCGTCCTCCCGGCGCGTTCCCACAGAGCCAATGGAATTTCCTTCGTTAGTTTTACTCAAATGGAGGTGACCTGGCACGACGGCTTGTCTTCGATATTATCTGAGGCCGGGCGTGGCTGCCCAGCGTGCCCTGGTCGGGTGGAGGGGGCGTGGGGACAGGATGGCCGACCGGTGAGCCGGGTCAGCTGCTGGCATCAGTGTGCTTAGACTTAGCCTTCCTTTTCGGAAATAACCCATTTCAACGACAGTTTCAGGCTCCCGCTTTTGAACCCATCGTTATTCCGGTGTTCCACCCATGGATAGATTGAATTTCCGCTGATTTCGGTCTCCCACCGGCCTTCGGCAAAGGCGACGCAGCCTCCATAGCATCTTTTGCTGAGGCAATTTTGACGCACTGCCACCAAAAGCGGCCGGGACGGTCAGCGCCGGTCTGCTAAGCGTCGGTTTATGGCGGCGAGAGGTCGCTTTCGAGCCGGGATCGGAGCGGCCCAGGCCGTCATGATTTACAAGCGCCAGCCAGGAAATGAAACCTGCTCGACGCCTGTTTTGGAGCATCTCAGATAGTGTGCTCCAATTTACAAGTACCGGCTCTGGGTTCCGCCGGCTTTCCCCGCTATTAGACACAGTCAACTGTGTGTCACACTTGGGGCATCCGACTCGGTGGAGCAATGCGATACGGCGTGAGCGTAAATACAAGGAAGATGATGACACAGAAAATTCGGAAGTTTAGACTTTCATTGTTGCAATCATGCTGCGTGCAATAGCGAGTGCTGTTTACTTTCAAAACGCATGTTAGAGATTTTGCTTGCGCGGGCTGTGATAGTCATGGTTATATTTTTAATATGGGCTGTTTTTCGTAGCCTTATCATTCGCCGAGTTCGTCAGCTCTGCAACTAGGCTGCAAGTAGGCATGTGACGGAACCGGTTTCAGCTTCGACCTTGGTTTCGGCTTTGGCTTTGAGAAGCCGCAGTTTTCTTTCAAGGACTGTGGTTTCGACCTCGGTTTTATGCCATTTTTGACGGTTGGCCTTTGTTTCGGCTTTTGTTTTGTGCTATTTATTATTATTAACAGCTGTCCTTGGCCTTAGCTTCGAACATTTTCCTTATGACTCAGGTTTTGGCCGCGGCCGATATTGAACTACTCGCCTTAATTTTGAACTATAGTTGCAACTTTACTGTAAAGGTACAGTCATGCTGTCCTGTCACTCCCTGCTCACCAAAACCATTTTTCGAGGTTGCTAGCGTCCTTAGCTGAAAGCTAAAAGACGGCCGATCATTCTCAGTGCCACTCCTGACGACGGCCGGAGGCCGGGCATCTGAAACAATGTGTATGTGCTAGCATACAAGACGAGAAAAAAGTACCAAAAAGAGCAACCCATCCGCACTGATTACATCTCGTCTCAGCAAAGCCACAAAGCCCTGTTAATACTTTCCTACCTCACTCACGTTTCGCAGACGCGAAAATTATTTTGGTCTCGCACAAATACGTTGCACATCGGATTTCGCTTCGACTTCAATCTCGCGATTTTAAACTGATGGGTTTGGCCTTAGCTTCTTGTTTTCGAAGTTCGAGCCCATTGGCTTGGGATTCGGTTTCACATTTTGAAGATCAAAAGACATTAGCCCAATCCCTAGCTCCAAAGCCACTAGTTTCGGCTTCGACTTCGGTTTCATGTAATTGCATGTAATCGGTTTGTAAATGCATGAAACTGCTTTGGCTCTGGATTCTGCTTTGAAGCCGGCCACTTAGCTTCGTCCCCAGGCCCGGTGGTGACGAAACGACAGGCGACCCAATTTCACGCAACGCATGCACCTGTCAGCGATATTATTCACAGCAAAGGAGATTATGTGGTCTACAAATGCTCCCCATCAGCAAACATGTACCAATCCCCAAACCATATGCAGCCTTTGGTTGCGTGGGCACATGTTATCAAACGTATCATGTTCAAGCAGTCTATCGTGCATATGTCATAATACGCCGCGCGATATATCGCGCACTTCAGCACAGCGCTGCATAGCGGCGATAGCGTATCGCAGTCATCCGTTGTTCAACTTGTCGGTGAATTTTCATCGAGCTTTTTTTAGGTCTTGCTTCCGTTTCTCTCCTTATCAAATGCATGTCACCGGCATGCGCATTTAGAGCAGACATAGATATGGTCTGATGTAAATGCGACAGATATGGTATGTTTGATGGTGATATGCGTGTTAAGCGCGCGCCTACGACCTACAACATGGCATTCCAGAGCTGGACTTTCGACTGGAGACCGAGTTTCTGTACCGGTTCCCTCGGTCGCGCCCCTCCCAGGTGGGTCTGGAGCGCACCGACGAGGCGCACGCCACTGGTAACTATTGGGAGGCGCCGCACATCCTGGAGAGGAAGCGGCGTGAGGTGCGCGACAGCCGGATCGTGCGCGACAAGAAAATGATCTACAAGGGCCTGACGAGCATGTTCAGGAGGTGAGAGCACTTCTAATGTCCGCCTCACGTGGGCCCCTCCCTCTTTCCATCCCTCCCCCTCCCTGTCTCTCCCTCTTCCCATTCCGACGGTCGCTTAGGCGTTTATCTCTGTGTTTCCTGTTCAGATGCTATCATCTAAAGCAGTGTTGTGTCTGTTACCAGCTGGAAAGTTGTTTAAGTGTTAAACCGGTTTAATTATAACAGAAAAACTGTGTAACCGTTTGTGTCTTTGTTCATCGTAGAAATGCTCTTGCCTGTCCAGGCTTTTTTTGGTGGCGTTATACAGCGTTGCGCTTTTCGTTTAAAGAACTCAAACAAATCGATCTGTCGCCGTACACTCCTAGTTCGTGCGCCAAGCATCGCTCCACAAGCCGTCTCTCGCCGCAGGTTTGGCATGGAGGGCAAAACCTGTCTGATGAAGACTATATGCGAAATATCGTCATCACCGCTTCTTTTTGACGGACTGGTGGGGGAGCTTCTCAACATCGCACTTATGTGAGCAAATGCTTGTGTTATTCTGAAAAATTTCATCTATCGACGCTCATTTAAAACCATGTAAAACCTGAGTTGTTGCGCACGTATGTGCTTGCAATTCCGAACCCCGTATTGTGGTGCGTCCATTTACGTTCTTGTGAGGTGTGCCGTGCGAATATGGCCAGGCCGTGGGAACACCCCAGAAAATATGATTCCCAGATGGTCAGAACGTCCCAAAAGGTGAACTTTCATTCGAATTTTCGACTTAGCACTTAGGGTTAATACCAAACTCTCACAAAAAGTACAGAATGAGCCCTCTTCAATCCCGGTCACTACGTTTATGATTAGAGCCATTCATTCTTGTGCAAATGTGCTCTCGGTGACCTATCACCGCAGATCACCAGAGATCACACTGACGCAGCCTTCAACCTCTGCACTAAGCGAGACGCTGGGTATCCCAACACCCGATGGCATCCCCGGCGCTGATGTTTGACGCGCGCTGTGTGGCCGCGCAGACCGAGCCACAAGCTGGGCGACGGACCGGGCCTGGACGAGTACCGTGACGCCGAGAAGCACGGCCTGGCCGGCGGAGACTGCGAGGCCGCCTTCCCCGCCTGCCCCATCTCCATGTTCCGCAGCAGGAAGCTGGTGTAGGCGGCCGCAGCGCGAGCCCAGTGCCAACGCGGCGCAGCCGGCCCCGCCGCCTCGCCGCGGCTTGTGGCGTTCCTGGCGCAGCTCGGTGTGCACTGCCCACGTTGTGCGCCCGCTGGCCCGTGTGAGCCGCCGAACGGTCGCTCTGCTGAGCGTTGGCGTGCGTGTTTATCAGCATTATTCATCGTTGTTATCTATGTTTAAGCTACTGCATAATGGCATATTTGTTATGAGGTGTAGTGTTCGAGGCATGCTGCGGTGGAACGAGCCCAACTGTTTTGGAGTTGTCCATTCCCATTCCATGATGTCATCCCATTTCCCCCGTAAACCCATGTTCCGTTCTGTCCCATGTCATGTCATATCGCATGATAGCACTGCCCCCACAATGAACCGAAAGCGTCTCAGCAACCCTGGAAATAGCAAGGCCTTGTTATTGCATAAGTTACTTTGCAAGCCTCTGATTGTCGCGATAACACTGGGAGCAGTCCTGAAGGTCATGCCGTTGTTATCTCGTTCGTTTCGTGTATTGTTGTTAACATGACTTTCTTCGGGATATGAGCTTCTTGACGCTTTTAGCTGGAATCTGAAACAGTTAGATCCCAGCATTGCGACCTACTTGCCGTTGACAGTGATGTGATATTGCAATTACGTATGGTACACTCTTGGATGCTCCGTCGCGCGTGCTTCGGTGCAGCCTTCGCTCTTGCCGGGCACCTCCCCCCCCCCCCCCGGCCCCACCCTCAGTCCGCCCTCTCGCATAGTTTAGATTAGTCGCTCGAGCATTTAATCATTTTGAAGTTATCGCAAGTATGTGTGTTACTACCCTACTAGCTTCGAATAAATCTCGGAGACACTGAGTTCAGCAAAGTATAAGAATGTCGTTATCACACGCACCCAGAGTTAATACAAGAAGGATATGCCACTTGCAACACTGGTTACATGTTAGTGAGGCTCCGAAGACGCAAGACTCAAATAGTTAGCATTTCAAAACATAGACCAGCGATTAGTGTTGATGGAATACACGCATGAAAGCTAGAATAGCGCGCAAATGGCCGTGCCTTAACAAAAAGGGCCTCGAATATGTGGCGACATTTTTTCTGATATGATCACTAACGGCTTATTACCCGAATTTTTCGGAGGATGCAGGTTACCTTCAGGTGGAGCGGTACGTAGGGGAGGGCTTGGGAACTAGATAAAAATAGAACAAGAGAGAGGGAGAAAGAAAGAGAGCGAGAGAGAGAGAGAGAGAGAGAGAGAGGAGAAGAGAGAGAGAGAGAGAGAGAGAGAGAGAGAGAGAGAGGAGAGAGAGAGGAGAGAGAGAGAGAGAGAGAGAGAGAGGAGATGAGAGATGAGAGAGGAGAGAGAGAGAGAGAGAAGAGAGAGAGAGGAGAGAGAGAGGAGAGAGAGAGAGAGAGAGAGAGAGACAGAGAGACAGAGAGGCGGAGAGAGGGAGACTTTTGATTAGATTTGAATTGTGCTGTGCATAGGGGGGACTTTTGGACAGTCGAATCTCTTTACAAGCGCGTGTGGATACAAGCGGGAGATGTCACTAAAAGAAGGACGCCCAAAACGCGTTTGGTATCCACAGTGTACCAATTTCTTGCCACTCGGCGTCGTAAGCTAATGATACATTTTCAACGCACCACGCCTTCAGGCGGGCTTTGTCGTCAGAGTGGCGGACGAGTTCAAACAAATGGAAACGATTCAATTTCAAAACTGAAATTCAAATTCAAACATTGAAACTGATTCGTAATTTGTAAGCCGTCCATGGGACCATGTCACATCCTTTCCTTACGCGTCGTCATCGAGATGTCTGCTGATTGCGCAGACGCATTCAATCAGCAAAGCTCATCGCGCCATCTCGCATCGATCACTCTGACACACTGGTAGATGGGTTTCGGACGGTCTTCGGCATGGGTCAGCAGATTTCTGGCGAGACGTGCCCGACGCAGGGGCCCCAGAGCCGGAGCAGGGCTGCCATGGGCCCGCGGCCTTCACGCCCATCACCCTAGCCGGGCCGATCCGGTCTTTCATCGGTAGACAGCGGGGTGGCACGCGGTCAATGGGCGGTGCCAAAAACGAATCTGGCTCGGTGTGATTATGCGACCCCAGTGAACAACTTGCTCGGGTCCTGACAGAGTTGTCAGCTTGAGCTGGGGCACGGCTGGTGACCGCCAACGCTCCCAGTATTCTGGGAGATGGCTTTTGACTTTGCGGCAGCCATGGAGAGGAAAATAGAGCGGTGGGTACATACTGCGCATTCGGAATGAAAGCTGGCATTCCGAGAACTGATTTTAAGACGTTTTGAGTTGATGTGCCATGTTGGGATGTCTGTGTCTTCGGGGCACGGGCGCAGCTACCACTGGTGTCGGTGCGGTCCGGACATTTTTCAGCGGACTGGAAAATGCTTGGTGTTTTGACAAGATAAAATGATACCAAAACCGACAACGTTCATAATGTTGGACTCTGTAGGCTGCTACAATGCTTCCTTCCCCTCAAAGCAGAGTTCACATCAACGAAAAAGCGCAAAGGATCACTGGAGGGGGCTACTGCAAATGTATACCAGAGCAAAGTCAGGACAACATCCGGACGACGGCTTCCATGAATATTATGCGGCTTTGTCTATGTTTGCTGACTTACTGGAGACTTTGCTTCCGAGGTCTTGCACTAAAAGACTTCATGTGCTAGATGAACCCATAAGTACCCATAAGGAATGTATGACGGCATGTTCAGGGTATGAATATTTTAGAAACTGACCATTATTGGACTTGGACGGGTATATACGGAAAATTATGTGTAATATAGGTAGTGTGTACAAAAGTCTGGCAAATACATAGACACGTCCTTCGAAACGCTATTACTTGCGCGTATTCTTTTAATAGTATAGTTCCATTCACGCTGCTTTTGCAGTCACCAACGCAAAAGGGGGAGTTTGTGTGGAAATTTACCGGAACTTGTTTCGTAATTGTAACTAGAATGCTGCAAAAATGCAAACGGGTACGAAACGTGTGGGTACAACTGATGACTAATGGGTAATGGGTGGGTTTGGGCACAGCCCATGGGTACAGGATAGATTGGGTGACGTCTGTTTTCCGCGACGCGAAGGCCTCCTCTATGCGTGTTTGTTAAGAAGGCACCAGATTTTTCCGAGTTCATCAAAAATTTCTAAGACTGCCAGAGCTCCACAGTAGCACAGTTCCGTAATGTCCATAGTCGTAGGGACGCTTCAAAGGTGGGAGGGGCAGCCTCGTGTCAAACTTAGGAACATTTCCTGGAAGGCAAGCCCTGTCGCGGCCGGGGAAGGGAGGGGATGAAGGACTTAATGCGCTCTCAATTTATCATTACAAATTTTGGTGTTATGTTAATGTCCTGTTGTTTTGCCATACACACACCTACAGCTGTATTTAGCTGGAACACCTTTTACGTACTTGACTTATCCACACGAATCGGCAAGCATGGTTACCCGATTTATCATTCTTCTGTCTCAGCATAAATCCCACTGGGAAAGCCAAAGTCCATGAACGGGGAAGCATGTTTGATCATTAGAAAGAAATCTGCCTTCGTAGTTTGCGAGTCAAAATAAGCGTAAAGCACAGACTAACGGTGGCGAATACAGGATTTCGTTAAAGGGGTGGGTATTACTTTATGGGGGTCCTCTGGCGTTTTGGGGACCCTACAGAAAAAAACATCCTTGTATTCTGGCCATTGTATTCAAACGCTTTTTCGCATGTTATTTGTTATATGTATAAGTCACGAACCCACGGCAATGACATATACAATGTCGGCGGCGCGTACAAATATATTCGGCAATTGCGCGTAAAAATACCGTAGCATATCCGACAGCTGCCTTGAGGCTAGCGCCAAAAGGGAAATAGTCATCATGTAGATCTCGGACTTGTGTGCATCTATCAATTAAGCCAGGCCCGTACACGTGGCAGACGAAACAACCCGGCGCCCGCAAGTACGTGTGGGGCTTTTGGCGACAAAGATCCCTCTGATTTCATCGGAAGAGCCCCCGACTAATGTGGAGGGCCCGGAGAGATCGAGAGTGCCCCGACAGACGAACATCTAGGCCTTCCGTCAACGGCGTGGACCTTTTTGTAAAATAGGAAACTCTAAGATTAAAAGGAACGGCACCTGAGTGATCAAGGGTGGCCAACAAAGAGGCTCCCGTCATCAGCGTGGGGTTTTTAGAGCCAGGGGTAAAGCTTAAGTCTTGGCAAGGGAGCACCAGGTCAACAAAGGAGACTGATGACGAAAGCCCCTCTCCCCTACAAAACAGTTGCCGGATAGGGCTTACTTGTCAATGAGGGGCGCAGGTTTCTTTGTTTTATTATTGCTGGTAGGCCCTTTGACTGGAACAAACGTCAGAAGCTACCATGAGATAAATTCAGTTTGAGCTTGAAGTTCATAAGAATACTGAAGAACTCACCTGTTAAACAACTACATGTAAATTTCCTCCGCTCTTCATTTTACGGCGATTCAGTGGAATCTTTCCAAACCGATAGAACTCGGGAGATTTGCCAAAATTTTGATCTAGGTTCTACAGAGATATTGAAGCCTCGTGAACGCAGTTTGTCGATCGAAATTGGTCAAAATTTTACCAACATGGCCAACTCATATTCGTCTGTAAATCTGTAACATTCAGGCAGAACCGGTAAGTGATAGAAATCCAGTCACACAGTTCTGAAGATGCGGGCTCGCAAATCTTAGCAACAAAAATATCGACGTCCGGCGTTGCGGTCTCCATAGGCTGCGCGGCGTCGGCCCGCGGCTGATCCCTATCAAGCGGTGGCCAGTGGGAGGATGACAATGATAACGCATCCGAAAGAATACCCTTTGAACGGTACTGGACATCAATTCGCGCATTCTAAAGGCAGACCGGAGTATGTCTCACTTATATGATATTTAGATTGATAATAATGACATATAAGCCTTTACAACACCGCATAGGGGTGGTGAATCTTTTGGTGGAGCTGGTAAAGCAAAGGTAGAATCTCTATTTTTCGTGTCACTGTAGGTAAATGGTGATCAGTACGTGTATCACGACCTCAAACGCGTAAAAGGAAGCGTCCCAGTCTTAACTAGAATGGGACCTATTGATCTTGAAGTATTAAATGAATGTAGTGTAAAAGCTGAACATTATGTCATGACGGCCGTTCTGACGTGCACGGCGCCCGCCGCCTGGCGCTACGTCCAGTGGCCAACACCGAGACTGAAACCCCGGCTACCACTGCCCTCGCTCATGAAATTGCGGGCGTGCAGGCCCAGAACCCTTTCATGTAACTTGTTTCGCTGGTCGATTCCGCACAAGAATGGATGTTCCAAGGTAAACATGAGTTGACCTTTTCAATTTTTGAACACATGTCGACCCACTCTTTTCAAAATCAATGAGACCGTTTACTTTTTGCTGGACGTGGGGCCCGTGAGTAATCGCTCCCGGGAAAGGACTGAAGGGCTATTTCGTCCCACGTGGCTTCGGCTGCGAGGTGACTTCGGCTACCACTCTCGCGACACGGGGGCGTGGTCTCATGGTCGAGCCGTAGGCCCTCTGATTAATACATACATCGGTTGCCTTCCTGACGGGATAGGACCTCTGACCGAGGTTGTTAGCCCGGAGCGACGCATGGGCACTCATCGACGCAAAAAGATCCATTTCCAGTACAAGAGTCTCATGAATGGGACAGCGACCCCAGTTCGCCTTCTTGGTCCCCTGGCTGAGGTGATGCACGCTTACTGAAATCGCAGAATTTCCTAAGGTAACAGAATAACATGGTGGAATCAATGCAGCCATGGAATATTCGAGTAAAGTCAATTAGCGAGCCGTCCAGAATACTTTTATTTGGAAGTTATTTGGAAGTGCACTGTTGGAGGCAAATGTGGAATGTTGTTCTTTGTGGCGCTCAGCGGTATTCGCGTCGCGGCTCTCCTCCCCAGGCTCCCCTTAACGCGGTGTCGCTGCGTTCGGGTTCCTCCCGGGACCGGGTGTGTTGGGTGCGTTATTGAGAAATATAGCTTTAAATGATTCGAATGTTCTCAGTGACAACAGAGGTTGTCATGAAATGATGCCCGCCTCATTGCTTTAAACCAGTTCAGACGAATGTGAATGTCAACCTTGGTGTGGCCTGTGTGTGCTCTGTGCCAATGTTCCAGCAAGCGTGCTTTAGGTGAATTTTGGTCGTTTTTGAGACCAAGACTGAGTGATAGAGGATATGCAATACTTTTTTGAAGCTGGAACCATGGGGAAGCATCAGTCTATTGACACCTTGGGAGCACAGTTAGGAGGTGCTTAATCCACTGAGGTTAATCAACAATGTGGGCCTTCTTTGTGACAGGCTTGAATGATCTTCTCGCAGCATCTGCATTTTTGTAACTGAACATCTGATTCACTCACATTTTTCCACTCTCCGTATTGCTTTTGTTTTATAACAAAGGCCAACAAAGAGCATTTGCAGCTCCTATGCCCAGAGATGCAATTGAATTGTTTTGATCTGCTGATAAGTGAAGTGATTACATGAATGGGAAGCATGGGGAATACTAAGGAGACAAAGTTGGGGATGGGATGGATGCTTTCTCATGTTTTTGCATGCAGGTCTTCTAAACTAAAGATGTCTTAACAATACTTGTAAGTCTTTGTTAGCATTGAGGGTATAAGGTAACTGTGAGCAAGCATATTGTCTTAGGTCAGGCAAGGTGAAATTAGGTCATACTAAGCTGGATCATGTAAGATCAGGTCAATTCAGGTCAGGTATAGGCCAGGCTAAGCCAGGCAAAGCCAAGCTAGGCTATATTAGGTTAGGTTATGTGGGTTAGGTACAGACAGTTCACATTACACTGCACCTCAGAAGCAAATGGTTACATGCTCTAACAAAAACTGGCTGAACCTTGTGGGCATGTTTAAAGTTACACTGATTCAGAAGAATATGATATGATTTTTTATTACCTTGATAGGTAAGTTGTGAGTGATGCCCTGAAGTAGGAAAATTTGTGCACATACAGGATTATTGGCTATCTTTGGCTTTCACTTTATAGCTTCAGTTTTCCTTTTACACATCAGGTGTGAAATTATTTTAAGGTCACATCAATGCTGTAGAATGTGGACAAGCTGTGAAATGTAGGGTCATGTGGGGTAGGGTCATGCCACCCCTCTCTTAATTTTGCACTAGTGCACTAGTTGATGAACCATGAAAGTTCAATATATGAAGCTCCTCATTTTGCAATGAAACCTGACCTGTCATATCCTCTGAATCAAGTGGTGGAACTGTAACTGTGCTTCTTTTGTGACAGCTTCGTTGGGGCTGTGACTTTTGTGGTTCCAGCAGCTCTGGTGGAGCTGTGGCCACTGCTGTTGTAGTAGCACTGGTGGGACTCTGACTGTGCTGCTGCTCTGGCAGTGCTGGTGGAGTTGTGGCCATGCTGCTGTTCCAGCAGCTCTGGTGGAGCTGTGACTGCTGCGTTTCCGGCAGCTCTGGTGGAGCTGTGAGGGCTGCTTTTCCGGCGGCTCTGATGGAGCTTTGGCTGTTTTGGCAGCTCCGGGCCCAGCTGGGCCGCCTCGGACTGCTGGAGCTGAACGGACTCAGTGGGCTGGTCGGCGTGGCCACCCGCTGTGCTGGGGCGTGTTTGGCTGCGCATGCTCCGACCAGAGCTGGACGCGCGCGTGCGCGAGTCACCGCTCAGGGGGCCGTGGGTGCCGCCGCCAGCTAGAACGGCCCCCTCCGACCGGCTCGGCGACAAAACGGCAAGTGACTGGCTGAGTGGCCTGCAATCGGTGTTTAGACAATGACGGTGATGTGTATAGATAATGCTAACATTTATAATGTACATGCAACACAGAATTATGTCGTGTGCAGTGGCCCTGTGCGCACCAAACGAGCCGGTGAAGCGCACTGCTAACTAAAATTGTAGAGTTGAGAGTGAATTGTGTATTTCCGAGTCACGTCATTGGTCTTGCCTTGCTGCTGCCATGTTGTGGTAGTGGTGGTCGCAGACCGACCGGGCGCATGCGGCCGTTGTGTCACCGCGCTCGCCGCGTGTCGCCAGTCGCTGCGGTCGCGCCTGGCCGAGATGGAGGCGCTGGCCTACGTGTGGCCGGGCTCGGAGCTGTCGCTGGGCGCGCAGAGCAGCTCTGACACGCGGCCCGAGCTCACGACCGTCCTCAAGGCGCGCGACGCCGATAGGAGGGCGACCAAGGCGCGTCGCAAGCAGAGCAAGGTCAGCAGGGGCTCCCGTGCGCCGCCAGCCACTGATGGGACTGCGCTGTAGCCGAGCTATTGACCGGTGATGGTGCTGTGCTGAGTGACGACATCGGATTGGGCGTGTGTGTTTGATGAGTTTGTTGTTTATCTCGTACGAGTTTGTGGACAGATATTTGTGTGGGGATTTGTTTGTGACATGATCAGTGTTACTTTGTGCTACTTTACGTGCAAGGCGGAGGCACACGCCCCGTGGTGACACTGATACTATAAACAGGCACGACCAACCCTCATTGTGCCCATTTGTGAACCTCTGGTGGCTCCACGGGCACTTCGCATGGCTGTCCAGACACCCTTTTCCATTTGAGAACCGCTGGCGGCTCCACGCCGCAGATCGCGCCGGCACAGAAGTCACGCCGCGCCGCGCTCGGCGAGGATTCGCAACGCGCGCGCCGCAGACTGTCCCGCGAGCCGGCCGCCGAGCCGCTCCGCGCGGTGGCGCCACCGTCGGATCGCCAGGCGGCGCTGGGGCGGCCGGCGCCGGCCGGCTCCGGCGAGAGCGCGGCGGAGCAGAGCAGCGCCGGAGGGGAGCCGCCGCCAGCGCCGAGCGGCCTGGTACCCGGTGGCCGGCAGGAGGATGTTGGCGTGGCCGTCGTGCAGGTGAGCCCGCTGACGGGTGGCCCTGTGTGGAAGGTGCTCAGCATAGTGTTGGGGGACTGGACTGTGATACAGTGAGTGTTGCAAACGTAACCAGCGTTTATCGAGATGCAAGACAACGGTGTGAGGTGTACATTCCTCACCACTTCTGGGAGAGCATCACTCAATGGCCCAGTCATTTCAGACATGTATAAAACTCAGAGCTGTTGTATGTCCAACAGCTGGTGCAGCAGCAGCTGCCTGTCGCAGCCAGCCCGGACCTGGCCGGACTGGTGGCTCCGGAGGGTGGCACTGCCGGCGGCGCTGACACCCTGCAGGAGGTGCTGCAGAAGTTTATGTGGGCCAAACAGCAGGCCAGCGCCGCCGCTGACCTGATGTCCAGCCTCCGCCAGGTGGTGGAGCAGATGGATCAGGTTTGTTGTCCAGCCTCCAACAGGTGGTGGAGCGGATGGATCAGGTTCGTTGTCCAGCCTCTGACAGGTGGTGGAGCGGATGGATCAGGTTCGGTGTCCAGCCTCTGACAGGTCGTGGAGCGGACGGATCAGGTTCGTGGTCCAGCCTCCAACAGGTGGTGGAGCGGATGGATCAGGTTTGTTGTCCAGCCTCCAACAGGTGGTGGAGCAGATGGATCAGGTTTGTTGTCCAGCCTCCAACAGGTGGTGGAGCGGATGGATCAGGTTCGGTGTCCAGCCTCTGACAGGTGGTGGAGCGGATGGATCAGGTTCGGTGTCCAGCCTCTGACAGGTAGTGGAGCAGATGGATCAGGTTCATTGTCCAGCCTCTGACAGGTCGTGGAGCGGATGGATCAGGTTCGGTGTCCAGCCTCTGACAGGTAGTGGAGCAGATGGATCAGGTTTGTTGTCCAGCCTCTGAGAGGTGGTGGAGCAAATGGATCAGGTTCGTGGTCCAGCCTCCAACAGGTGGTGGAGTGGATGGATCAGGTTCGTTGTCCAGCGTCTGACAGGTGGTGGAGTGGATGGATCAGGTTCGGTGTCCAGCCTCTGACAGGTCGTGGAGCGGACGGATCGGGTTCGTGGTCCAGCCTCCAACAGGTGGTGGGGCAGATGGATCAGGTTCGGTGTCCAGCCTCTGACAGGTCGTGGAGCGGACGGATCAGGTTCGTGGTCCAGCCTCCAACAGGTGGTGGAGCGGATGGATCAGGTTTGTTGTCCAACCCCCAACAGGTGGTGGAGTGGATGGATCAGGTTTGTGGTCCAGCCTCTGCCAAACGGTGGGCAGGTGGAACAGTTTCGTGGCGCGAAGCTAACCACTTGGCGACAGTGCTGTGGAGAAGGCAGGTGTTGGAAAGGTGGCTTTACACCAGGTATCAACAGAGGCTATGTATATTTAATGTTGTGAAAATTGCCAAGCACATGGTTAACAGAGCCAAAGTGGTTTAACTTAAGTGGCTAAGCTGTTGAAGGTTATGTGGAGATAACTGTTTGTTCTACACTACTGCAGCTATGAAATGGAAAAAACCTCCTATTTGGTATGGTTTTAAGTACCAAAACAGCACTCTGTGTATGTACGCATTTGTTACAGAGCTTTTCTCGGAACCGAATTAATACACATAAATCGATTTGAAGGTCATCCGTAATATTTTACTTACTATCAAAAAATAATGATGAAGTGATAAAAGATTATTTCGAGTTGGGTCAGTGCATATCCTGGTGCTGATCAAGGACAGTCATGTTGTGCCCTGCGAATGTCACACTGTCGCATACGTTCGGAGCGCCCTACCATTGTGCGTCGCGCTTCTCGCCGTGCTGTCTGTATCAACATCGCGTGCCTCTCCCAGGCCGAGTCGTCCGACCCGCCGCCGACGGCGTCAGGCCCCGGGTTCGTTCCCCGGGCGGCGTCCGCCGTCGCGGCTCGTCCCCCGCCGCTGCCGCCTCCGCCGCCGGCGCCGCCGCCGCCGCCGCCGTTGGGCCGTCTGCCAGACACGCGGAGCTCGCTGCTGGCCACGGCGTCGTCGCTGGCGGCGCGCACTGGCAGCGAGCCGACGTCGGGCGGCTGTCGGGCGCGCTCCACGCGCTCGGCGGCCAGCGCCAGCTCGTCCGAGACGACGTCCGTGCTGCCGGACGAGTCTCGCTCCCAGCTGCACACGGCCACAGAGTCGAAGCCGTCCCAGTGCGAGGGCCGCGAGGTGAGGACGCTCAGCCGTCCCCGGTGTGGAAGACTGGTGGGCTGTCCTAGTGTGAATACAGCAAGGTGGGCGTCACAAACCGGCTGTGGATGTCGTGTTATGCATGTAGTGGTGTGCGGCGAGATACATTTGCGAGCCATCTGCAGTAGATGTGTGTGGTGGAAGGCCTCTGAGGTTTGGGTTACGGCGCGTCAGCATGAGCTAAAATCTCAGCCACCTATTTACAAGTCATTGCACATCTGCTGAATGTGTGCTGTCGGCTGATGCCTGGTTCTCACCTGTCTCGGTCACTCCAAGGGACAGCCTGACATTGGTCTCGTTACCGGACAGTGCTCGGACACCTGACAATTTTCCCGCCGCCGGGCAGGGCTTGGACACCTGACTCCTGTCACGCCGCCCGGCAGGGCTTGGGCACTTGATTCCTGTCCCGCCGCCGGGCAGGGCTCAGGCACCTGACCCCTGTCCCGCCTCCGTGCAGGGCTGGAGCACTTGACCCCTGTCCCGCCCCAGGGCAGGGCTGGGACACCTGACTCCCGTCCCTCCGCCGGGCAGGGCTGGGACACCTGACTCCCGTCCCTCCGCCGGGCAGGGCTGGGACACTTGACTTCTGTCACGCCGCCGGGCAGGGCTCAGGCACCTGACCCCTGTGCCGCCGCCGGGCAGGGCTGGGACACTTGACCCCTGTCCCGCCCCAGGGCAGGGCTGGAACACCTGACCCCTGTCCCGCCGCCGGGCACGGCTAGGACGCTTGACCCCTGACCCGCCGTCGCTGGCGCCGTCGCCAGGACTCGGATACCGGCTCACGGTTCCGTTCGGCCAGCGAGGCGGCGCTGGCGCTGGGGTCGGCAGCGCCGGTCCAGCAGCGCCAGGTGGAGCAGCTCCGTCTCCAGTTCCAGCGACAGCAGGACCGCCTCCGCCATCTTGAGCACACCAACTACGTAAGCACGGCTTGTGACGCCGGCGCTGGCGGCGGAGCCTTGCTACGCACTGTGGAGTGCGGCTGGAGGTACTGTTTATTCAGAAGTTAATGTAAGTTCCGAAATAAACGCCGCAGTCGGACAACAGTAGCGCCACTGGCCGACCACTGGAAACAGGTACACATTGATCCGTCTTGTGCTGTCTTTATTTTATTAAACAAGGATTCGAAGTGGTGTTTCTGTTGCTGCGCTTGCACACAAATCAGCATGAATGTTGCCGGCTCAAAGTTACGACAACATAGTGTTCGTTGTGATCGGAGGCCCTGAACGGACATAGCATGAGCTAATCCATTCCCTGGGTCTGTAGTCTGATTGCTGTGGTACCAGGCGGCCAGTATCGCCAAATATTTGTGGGATCACCGGTGTCGTCCCAGCCCATCCGCCGTCCTGTTTTCCCCTGTGGAACGTCTGTCCGCTTCCACCGCAGCCGTTCAGTGCGGCCGCCAGCGCGTGTCGCCCGCGGTCGCCCCGAGCTGACGGCCGGCCCGGCTCCAGGTGCTGAACCTGGCCGTGGATGGCCAGGAGAAGACGGTCCGCACGCTCACCACCCAGCTGGCCGACACCAAGGAGGCCCTGCTGCAGGAGATCAGCCAGCAGGCGGCGGGCGCCGGCCCGTCGCGGCGCCAGCACCGCGCCGAGGCCCACCCCAGCCTGCACTCGGTGGCCGTCGGGCCGGACAGTCCTGACTCAGACCGGGACGGGGCGCAGGCGGACAGCAGCGCGGAGTCGGCCGGCGCGGCGCGGCAGCGGGGCCCCGCGTCGGCCGCCAGCCCGACGGCCGACGGCCGGGAGGAGGCCGCCGCGCCGCCGCCGGTCGCCACGCCGCCGGCGCCGGGGGTGAGTGGACGGGTCGATGACGGCATCACAGCGTGGGGCCCCGGCGGGGTGTGATGCTATGCTCGGGGAAGGACCGCGGTCTGCACGCCTTCACGTGTGCGGTAGAGATGATGGCTGGTGAATGCTATGTCTTGCTCAGTGGAGGTGGAATGCCAAATGAGTCGTGGGGAGGGGGAGGGGCTAAGGTTAGTTGGAGCAGTTGCCCCTCCTTTAATTATTAAAGCCAGTTTTTATAGGTTTTGACACAGGATCGAATGCGGTCTCGCCCTCAATAGCCATCAAGTATCACCACTGTTATTACGTGGCGTTCGGTAGCAAGACTCGGTGACATTGAGCGGGCGGGGTCAGTGACCCGATCCACCGTGTGTCGGCGGTGCTCTGCTCGCGCTGACGCTCGAGTGACGGTGCGACAGGTGGCGGCGCCAGTCGGTCCGCCGGCCCTGGAGACGGGACACGACAGGAACCGGCGCGAGGTGGCGCGGCTGAGCGCCGCTCTCGAGACCAAGGTCAGTGGCGCCCGCCCCGCGGCCCGACTGCGTACCGTCGTTTTACCAGTACTTTCTGGCATGAAGTTAATAACTTAGTGTAACGACTCTGAACTCGTAACGCTGTTGTTTTGTTCATTCCTACCAATAACTTCGCTTAGGACGGTTTCAAATGCACAACGCATCCCTTATGGTCTTTTCCTTGGAGCGTAGGCATTAAAACGTACCAAAGCAGTCGTCAAAGCCAAAATATTCGCTCCCGCCAGGAACGGGAGCTTGCAATGCTTCGAATGGATAAGTTACACACTCAAGAGAAAAGCTTCGCTGAAGATGCTAAAGCATTCTCGACTCCGATCAACACAAGTAACTACCCAAGACAGGTATGGATCGTTTTGCTTTATGTTCGTTAATTGACACTGGCTTTATGCTGTTTTTTTTAGTCTTTATCTAGTTAAATTCGGACTCTGTGCAGGGTTGTGTTTGTAAGACGGACTGCCGTACCGACCCTTCATTACCCCTCACGATTCGCCACCGAATGATCTGGAAGCACTCTGAAACTGACCATACCGATCCAAACCAGCCGGTGGAACAGCTGCGCATCCAGCGCTGCTTTGAAGAGCGCGCCCGCTCACTCGTGCCGCGTGGGCCACGACACGACTGGTGGCGGCTGCCACCTGGCCGGGGGGGGGGGGGGGGGGGGGGGGGCTCTCTCGTGGTGCCGGCTGTCCGGCGCGCCTGAGCGGTCCGACTGCGCCCTCAGGCGGCGTCGGACGGAGCCCGCGCCCGCTCCATGGAGGTGTTCGGTGGCGGTGGGCCGGCACTGGCCGACGGGCCGCCGCGCCGCCACAGCTTCACAGCCTCGCCGACGGTCAGTGGGGGCGCCACGCGCTGCTGCGGGCCATCGCAGGGCCGGGGAGACAGTCCTGCACCTCAGCGTCACTGATGGCCAGCACAGGCTCTTAAGCCGTGGTAGTTCTCATGGTGCCGGGGAACATCGGTGAACCCTGTTTGGGTTACATGCCTCAGATGCGCCCATTCAGTGACATGTTCTGGTGCGCGGATGTGTGCACACCAGGCTGCCTCCTGCGTGCCGCGACGTCATTTTGACTTGGGGGTCACCTCCTCACGTATGAGTCCATAACGCATTTTAATATTATGTGTCAAGAAATTCGGTCTTTTTATCGTCATAAACGGGTCGCAAAAATAGCCAGAACTGTGGTTCAATGCCGGTCAGGCCTCACACAAAGTGTCTGTCTGTCTCTAATTTTGTCTATACGTGAGTGTACCTCTGATCCAGTCAGCTTAATGTGTGGCGCAATGTTGTGCAGACCTCGCGCACCCGGTCTTCATTACATGCATGCGTGGGTGCGTTTGTGATCCGATAGACAGATCCCTACCGTGTATACGACGCTCCTGCAGTAGCCAGCGCCCGTTCACGGTCACCGCCCCCTGACCGCCCTCGCCTTGCCTGCAGCACCGGCGGATGGGGGACGAGTGGCGGCAGCCGGGCCGGCCGCGCCGCGCGCAGAGGTCGCTGCTGGCCGAATTTGAGCGTGAGAGCGCGTCGCGCGCTACTGCCCCGGCGAACGCCGACAGGACGACAGGTGACCAGCCCCGCCCAGCCCCGCCCCGCCCCGTCCGTCCAGGGGGCGGCAGCGCCGTGTGGTGTCCAGAGTGGCGCCTGTCTCAGTTTCAGGCTAACCCGGCCAGGCGCGGAGTGACACTGTCTGTTGGGTTATTTATTGCGGGTGGTTACTCATGACTTGTGGTTGTTCGGTTTGTGATCTACTCTCAGGAAATTGTACTAGACATGAGTAATTACGCGAGGCCGATATTCGTATCGAGTCGTCCTGATCGGTCCTGCCCGTTCCCTCTGCCCCTTTCTAAGGCCTGACTGGGCCAAACTGTGGTGACCTCAGACCAAAAGTGTGGGCGTGGCTGTATCGCTATAGGAGGTCCACACGCGACTGTGGCAGTTGTGTGTAGCTATCACACGCGGGAGCTGTGCGCCACACGTGAGATGTGGACTGCTCGGTCCCGGGCGGTGCGGCTTTGCCACTGGCGCTGGCTGCTTCTGGCGCTGAGCGGTCGGTCCCGACTCTTCTGGTGACGCAGAGCCTGGGCTGCAGACTTTGAGGAGCAGTGCGAGGAGCTGCAGCGAGCCGTGAATGAGGGCAGGACCCAAATCAGGAGACTGGAACAGGAGATCTTCGAACTGAAGTGTAGCGGTGGAAAGAACCGGGACAATTTTGGCGTGAGTTGTACCCTGCCCTCAAGCGCTAGTGGCATCTAACTGTTGCTGCTGGTCAACATGCGCCAAGGGACAAACTTATCGAAGGCTGCATGCACTAAATTTCTGTACTTTCCTTGCGTTTGCCTGTTAGCTATATTGTCTGTCTAGGCTGGCTTTGGGGAGCGAAAGGTACAAGTACCTGTCCACTCCAGATCCTCGACCTATCGCAAGCTTGCACAAGGCCGTTCTCGTCGTTTCCTACCAGCGTGTCATCCTGGCCGTTCCTGTCCCCATTCCCCTCCCCTTCTCCACACCTCCCGGCCGGACCGCCTGTCCCCAGTCACCGCCGCCGGCCGCCGCCGACCCGTCGGGCTGGGAAGCCGCCGGCGGTGCCGGCCAGGGGCGACCTGCGCTCGCCAACCCCTTCCCCAACATAGTCCGCCTTACCGAGGTCAAGCTGCAGGAGGCCTACCAGCTGCTGTTGACCGAGAGGCACCGCAGCAAGCTGCTCAGCAAGCAGGCTAAGGAGGCGGTCCACAGGGTTCGTCGCGATCTGGACACACGTGCTCGGGAGGAACCGTGTTATTTCGCTTGCCATCAATCCGAATGTAGGGCTTGCACTGCTCGTGGTGCCAAGGCATTTTGTTCGACCCAAGATTCGCGTATTTTAGCGAGTGCACGTGTGTGCTACCCCCTTGTTCGTCCGTTTCTTGTCATGAACATTTATGCACTTGGGTGTTATGGTATTTTAAGAGAAAAAATACATCGCTATTTCGTCCAGCACGCATGTAGCACACGTTCCGTCGCGCGTCCCCTGCGGCCTTCTGAGTGTTGACCGCTGCCGCGGCGCGACGGCAGCTGAGCAGCGGCGCGCCCTGACGACCGGCCGGGCTCGTTCCAGTTGGAGCAGCTGACGGCCGGCACCGATCTGCTGAAGCAGCAGCTGACGCGCTCGGTGGAGGAGCGCCAGAGCCTGCAGACGGAGCTGACGGCCGCGCAGGCCGCCGCCGCTCGGCTCGAGCCGCAGCTACAGCAGCTCAGGTGGGCGGCGGCCGGCGCCGAGGCCCGTCTCGCGGGCCCGGTCGGGCCGCGCCGTGGGCCAGCGAGCGTGCGGGCTCTGGTCCCGCAAGTCTTGGTGCCGTGGGCGCCGGTCCCGTGGGTCCCGGTCCGCCCACGCCACCAGACAGCGGCATTACCACCCTAGGCCGTGCTGCGCCACGTTTGTTTCGTGTCGGTCCTCTCGTGGGATGAGGCCCCAGCCGTGCCAGTACCTCCTGCTGCCGGGTCTGTGTTACGCCTGGTCAGCACGGTTACATTACCAATGGCTGGTGTCGTCGGGGCAGCTTCTGCTTGGCATCTATCGGTGCTTCAGTATCATAAGTCCGCTACACAGGTTTCGGTTCAAGCTAGAGGATGTAATGGAATATGCGGGATGTGGTTATTGCGCAATGCCTTTTGTCCGCTTCACTCATTGCGAGCTGGGTGCCCCCCCCCCCCCCCCCCCGTGTCCCGTGCTGTCGGTGAGCATCCTCAAGCCTCTATCATCTCTGCAAACAAACTGAGTATGCGCCCCTGTTGCCGGCCTGTGCGTGCGCCGTGCAGTGAGCAGCTGCAGCAGAAGGAGGCTCTGCTGGGCCAGACGTCCCTGCACCTGGAGGAGCGGATTGGTCAGGTCAGCTGTGCTGGGGCGTCAGCTTCTGTGCGCCTCTGCATTTACCCGCCCGCTTATCCATTGCTCAGCTGCTTTCTGTAGGGGACCTGTGCTAGCTGTAAATGGACGGCGAGCTTGCGATGATAAAGCTGTGTGTTCCATCGTAAGATACATTACGTACTAGGATGTAAATGACCGGAAAGCCTAGCATATGTTTCCGAGTGTCTCAATTTTTGTTATCTGAGTGGTGCTCCACGCGTGATCTCTATAGTGTGCGTGCCTCAGTTAGATGGGGAAGCAATGTTACAGATGGTTTTCGCTAGGGTTTGGCGCGGCGCTGAATGTTTTCCATTTTCCCACGATTTTGACACCCCTGTTTTCCATTTTCCCACGATTTTGACACCCCTGCTCTTGTCACATTCAGTTGTGTGCGCTTTATTGGCTCGTTGAGATGCGTTATAAAAATTGACAATTCGGGTATACCTAAATCGAAGTATGTAGGAAAGGATTAATAAGTTGTGTTTATTATAAATCATCCGTACATCGATGCATTTGTACCAAATTATACTAGTCAATTCACATTAGTTATGATGAAGCTGGTGGTCTCGTTGTGTTTTTGCACGTCGTAGAAGCGTTTGCGGAATCAAGGCAGCCTGCTTTGCCTCTAACACAGGTCACCTGCTGCCCGTCAGGTGGCAGCACCGAGCCGGCAGCCGGAGTCAGCCTACTACGTCTCTGACACAGTTCGCCCATTTCCCACCAGGTGACTGTACCGACCCGGGAGCTGGAGGCAGTCTGCCTGGCTTCTGACACAGTTCATTTGTCGCTCGCCAGGTGGCCGCGCTGAGCCGGGAACTGGAGGCAGCACGCGCCGAGGCGGCGCGGGAGGAGCGGCGCGCCTCTGAACGGCTGGAGGAGCAGCTGGCGCGCGCTGCCCAGCTGGAGGAAGCGACCGGCGCGCTCCAGCTGGAGAACAAACGGCTCCGGCAGACGGAGGCAGAAGCCAGCCAGATTGCTGCCGTGAGTGGTCGCATGCGGGGATGCGGGACGCTGAGAAGAGCCCTCGCCGGCGTCCTGGTCCAAGGGCTCACAGAGGCATGTGTCCACACTCATTGTGTCTTGATGTGAAAACGGACCTGTTTGTATGAATGTTGCGGGGGATACGGTAGGGTTTCTACTTTCTACCCGAAATCTCCGGTGTGTTCCACGTCGTAAGATACTCCACATGAGTCTGGTCTGATGATAGGCAGCTGGGCAGGTTGTAACCTTCGAAGCATGACGCAGACATTGCTGTGCGAGTCCATGTGACGACACAACTGGGAGCGTCTGCAGCAGCTGACGGTGTAGCGCACCCTGAGCTGGGGTCGTCGGCGCGTGTCGTCCCGTGTCGGACGCGTGCCTGTTTAGTGTTGGCGACTTCCGCGGCGTTCCTTAGCTCATCCCCCCCCCCCGCAGAATGAACGCCGACTGCGCCAGCGCGCGGTGGAGCTGCAGGAGAGGCTGGACCAGAGTAATGCCACGGCGAAAATGCTGGAGAACTACGTCCACTTCCTGAAGTCATCGTACAACAGCATGTTCGGTGCGCCGTCAGCGACTTCGCCCACGCCTGTGTCGTTTGACGAGCACGGTGCATTCAAGAGTGTGTACAACTCGGCTGCGAGCAAGTAGGATTGTGTCTTCCTAGGAAGCAGTAGGTTGCGCACCTTCATATCGCTGATGAGAGGGAAGGTGGGGCGATTACGTGAGAAAGGAGATTTTGTGTGCCATGGACGAATGAAATACCATAGATTTGTTGGTGCGGGCAATGCGCGATAAGACGGTTTCGTTCTCGCCTCATTGTGTGCGTGGCGTCGAGCAAGTGATGGCCATAAGTGCTGGAGTCCCGGACTGTTGTGTTTACTGCGTCATGTGAGGACATTCTGAATTGTCTGGTGGTAGCCTGCCAGGGCTTCAACACAAGCTGTGGCGACAAAGCACGACCATGGCGCCTGCTTCTGCTGATGGGAAGAGCCGTCATGTCTTGCCGTGTTTTAAATGTGACGCTCGACATACATGTATCCTGTATGTCACGCCGTAGAAGCACGGTTTGCGCGGCGTAAGAACTTCGTGTTATCGTTCTTCGATGTTCTGCACCGTCGGAATGTTTGGGGCCAGTGGCGGCTGCTTGTTATCAGTAAACGGTCCATGGCTTGTAGAATAATGGGAAGATGTGATATTTTTGCCGTTCTAGTCATTAGTTCTTGTCAGCATTGTGTTCTGAATACACGTATTCTTGTAATTCGCTATAGAGGTGGGAGCGTAGCAAGCGCACGCGGTTGGTAGCAAACCTAAACGTTTGGCAGATTTGTAGGCGTTTGCGATTGTACACATTGCAATATTCACCTCAGTGCAACGGAAGTGCTAAAAAATTATACACGCTTGTATGTGCGTGCATGCCAGTGCCTGGAATGGCCACCTTAAAGCAGTTAGTAATCGTTGACGGGAACACTATAGCCAACTGTGGCAATTTTTCGTGACGCCCGGTGTTTCCTGATCGAGTGCCTGGTGACTTACCTTACTTTTACCAACTGTACCGTGCCATACCTTGCCTTACCTTACCTTACCTTACCTTACCTTACCTTACCCCACCCGGTCTGACCCTTCCGTACTCTAGCTTGCCTTACATTATCTTAGCTTAGCTTACCTCACCTTATCTTACCTTACATTATCATATCATACCATACCATAGCATACCGTACCGTACCATATCAATTACATACCATACCATGCCATACCACACACCACACCATACCACACCACACCGCATCATACCATACCATGCCATATCTTACAATGATTGGGAACCTGAAAGCCCACTTGACTTGTCGATCCCGGTCTCTTCGAGCTCCCGTTCAGGTAACGGAACAGTCAAATTAAGGATGTGGTCGGCGTGGCGCGGCCTACGTGTTGTCAGCTCAGCGTAAATCGGGCCTGGATTTTAACCGCTCAACTGAGGTTGACGATGCCACGGCTGGTGGAGGAGCGTTCCAGTCATATACGGCCGGCATGCTGAGCGAGTTTCGACGAACGGAAGTCCCAGCGCGGGGTTTTCCCAGCTTCCACTGGTGTTTTGTCACCTTCGGGTTGTGTCTTGCCAGGCACACCTCCATCGACAGCGACATGCCTCTGTGAAACATTTGTGACGCTGGAGCCATGTCTCTCCCGCGACGACGGTAGTTCAGCGAGGGCAGCTGTAGGAGTCGGAGCATCTCAGGATATGGCGGTGCCTCGCCTCTTGGACAAGACAAGTAGCTCGTCGTTGAACCCGCTCCGGCCGCTCCTGGTCCAGTTTTTGGAACGAACTCCAGGTGATGCCATGCTAAAAAAACATGGTCTCATACTCCCAAATCATGGCGTACCTTGGCCTTGTGCCGCCGTGGCGGCGTGTAAACGCCGATGCTGGCTAATGACCACTCCGCGACGCCATCATCTGGTTGGCCATCAAAATCCCCTCCGCCGTATGCATAAGGAACCTTAGGTTCCATAACCCGACGTTCAGTTCTCGATGGGCTCGACCGCGACTTCGGCGCCATGCATGAAGTAAGTTAGTCTCGGGTTGCAGTTCTTGTAGATGTGCATTACTCTGCACTTGATGTTCTGAAAGGGTGGCTAACCCTCTGACCACTTGACCAGGCTATTGGGGGCCCGCCTGCAGAAGGGACGCAGTCAGGGGCCTCGGAACACGACGATATGCCTAGTGTTATCCGCGGACATCTTAGCCGCGCTTCGTGCATGATCTGGTCAAAGGAGATGATGTATGGCGTCGGTCCCAGCATCCTTGAGGGATGTCGCTGGCGACGTCGATCCAGTTCAACTTTGAGTTCCGGACCGGCACTCTGCAACCGGTGAGTTAGGAAGGCCCTGATCCAGCGCAGCAAGTTACCTCGCACGCCGCAAGCATGGAGCTTCGAGACCAGACGGTCGTGAGGTATATAATCGAAGGCTTGAGGCATGGAATCGAGGTAACCTGCGTCCACCAGCTTCCCATGATCTACCGCTGCGCTCCAATTTTCGGAACTTGGTCAGCTTTATTTGTGTCCGCAGAACTTTTCAGGTGGACACGCATGAAGTGTGCGATACACTTACGGAGTTAGAGTAACAAGCCTTTCCGGAGAAACAGAGTGGGTAGCTTGGTTCCGTACGGAGGGCAGAAGCCCCGTTACTGATCTGATATTAGTGTCATCATTGTACTGTCATTGCCTAACTTTCTGAATGATAAAGTTCCAAGATACGCCGCGGCACTAGCCGCTTTGTTCACAGTCCGCGCATTATGGAGGCGTCCTATGATGTAATCAAGCGATAACGCAGGGAGAAATGCATTTATCAAATGCTCAAACTGTGTCGTTGATATTAGCTTTCCCTGAAAAACTTGCTAATAGTAACAATTAGATTTTTCTGTCTTGTCTGGCATTCGGTTCAACTTTTTTGATCGGGAAACTCTGGATGCAGTAGCAGGACTCATTTCTGTAAGCTGTACCACTTCTGTGAATATCATCGCCGCTGCTTCGCGCTGCTTACGTCACAGGAGAGCAAAGCACGCGGCGCTTGCGCCATGATATGAAACATCGTGCCATCGCTTGCGCGACGACGCGGACGCCGCACCGGGGGCGCGGTATTAAGTGGTGTGTGGGGCGACTCGTGGTCTTTGGACTCGGGGGCGCTGCTGAGAGCGGGAGGGGCCGAGGTGGCGCTCACGTTATAAGCGTTAGTACTTTGCCTACGGTACCAGCGTTCCATATCTTTCTGTCCAATCAGTGTCAATACCTTTGCACGGCATTAGTGTGCTGAAACCTTGGCACTTTCAAGTTGTGAAGCACCCGGCCCACTGGCGAATCGGATCTTCAAAGGAGAGCTACATTAACATGTAAGTGGTTATCTCTGTAGTTACGGTACATCATTGTAAGTACTTTTGGGAAGTTTGTGATTTACAGGTGTTTGTTGTGTCATGTGAGGTGTGCAGAAAGTTTTGAAGAGGAGCAACTGCAGGCTATGTCATACAAATATATGTTATGCAGAAGCATAAAGCATGTTGGCATTATTTGGTCCTGCATTGGGATTTGATTGCACCACAGTGCTACCTGAACACAGTCATGTTTGAAGTGCACTCCAATATAAATATGTTTGGACAAGTTCTCAACAAGTATATATTTATGTATATATGCATATACAATTATGGTGTGTGCACTGTCCTGTCCACCACATGCTCAGCTTATGGTGCCTGATTTTCCCAAGACATTGCAAATGATCATGGCAGAATGAAATTTGCACTCCATATGGCAACTAACAAGATGTTTCATTAATGTAGCACTCAATGTTTTGGCAGGTTTCATGATGGAATGGAGTTGGAGTGTAAAATATCACTTGGCCTGTCATTCCCAGTCTATGAGCTTCTTCAGATTACCAGTTTCAAAAAAGGGATGGATATGATAGGTATGGGATGTTATGCATGATATCAGCCCATTTCAATGAGCATAGGTTTTGGGTGCTCAATCGAGGTTGATGATGCCACTGCAGGTGGGAGGGCCTATTAATCATTTGCTGAGCTATTTTTGATGAGCATAACTCAAGGTGCCAGCTCAAGGTTTCTTCAGCTTCCATTGTTGTCTTCTTGCTACCTCTGAGTTATGTCTTGTGAGGCACCCCTTCACCATCAATGGCATGCCTCCCAGAAACACATGAAACCCTGCAGCTGTGTCTGCTCTGTGACAACCAGTGATTGTAGTTGTGCCAAGAGTAGGATGAGAAGAAAGAACCTCTCAGTAAATGTAGAGGAGTGAGGACCTCTCACTAAATGTGGATGAGTGAAAGCCTCTCAAGATATGTGGAGAACTGGCAGCCTCTCAGGATATGCCTGGTGCTATAACAAGTATATGGGCTAGCCTGTGCTTGTTCCAATGGCAAATGATAATGGTTATATATATATATATATATATATATATATATATATCATGATAAATAGCAGATGAAGATGGGCCTTGCAGTTGGGTTCTGTGGTTTTTGTCAGATTGAATCCAACTTCAGTGTTACCTAACTGAAGCTAACCTGACATTTTTCTTGGTGTTAAGGTTGGTGTTATGTATTCTTTGGAATAACTGTACTTTGAAGGTCATTTAAGACCAATTCCAAGACTACATATTTTAAGGCAAAAATAATTCAAACATGCAGCATAATTTGCCTGGCATAGGTTAGATGTGCATGTTAACCAGGCTCAGCTCACTGATGTTATGTTGGTGTCCAGTACTGCAGATAAATTTTTTGCCGTACTGGAGCCCATCTAATGTGTGCAACAACAACTAAATGTTTAACTGAAACAAAAATAGCAGAAACATTTCTGTCTTGGACAGATTTGTATCAGGCCATCTCACCACACCAAAGACTCAAAAATGCATGTTATATGGGGTATATTTGGCATAGCAGTGCATCCTGCAGAAAAATGGGGAGCATTTATGGCAAAAACCTGAGTGCCCAGAGGTTGTTGCAGGGCTGCCACCAATTTTGCCCCCCCCCCCCTCCCCCCATAGACAGCCAATGTTTCAGGAATCATGGTGTTTTATTAAAGGAAGTTTTCTGACACAAGTAGTCCAAAAATGTTTGTCACATAAGTACTTTAAAAGTTGAGGGTGCTTTAGCTGGGCCTGAGTTCAGTACATGCAAGCTTGAGATTTGGCATGCCAGTGTTTGTAGTTATGCAGTGCAGAATATGTGTCATGATTTTATTGTCACTACTGATTTTTAAATATCTTCAGCTGCATTCCCACTTAGTGTGAGTGAAAATACCAAATATTGAAAATCTATTGCCTGTACATAAAAAATATTTGTCAGTTGCAGACATTGCAACACTTTTTGCTGCATCGCTGAATGAAAGGAGGATGCAGCTGTTTTGAGGAAATCCTGGAATGATGCTTTGCAAGCTGGGACAAGGCAGCACAACCAGCACCTAAAGGATTGCATTTGTTCACATGATAATAAAGAGAGAAAGTGGCATAGTTCAAGACAGTGGCCATGATAGACATATCTGGTTTCTCAAATAGTTCAGTTGTTCATAAGCTGCATTTATGCACCCATTTAGCCGTAGGTGTTAGAAAAGGGGAAAGGTGTGTGGTGTGTGGTGATCAGATTATGAACATCTAGTTTTTGGTCTGTAAAAGTGATGCATGTATTGTGTCATCTTGAATCATATGATGCCATCCTTCACATCAGAAAGTCAAGACAACACAAGGCATGTGTTTAAGGTTCTTGCTCTTTAGTGGTTAGAGGTAGCAGCCCTCATGCAACTGAGACATGACATGACGTCCTCAGTATGCAGACTCGTCGCTGACGCCCTGAGCCGGCCGTCGTAAGTGCCACGCCTCTCCTTGCCTTGCAGAATGGCGGTGCGCACGCAATTCGAGGGTAACAACGAGATTGGCGTGTTTTCCAACCTGACCAACGCCTACTGCCTGGTGGGCATTGGCGGCTCGGAGAACTTTTACAGCCTTTTCGAGTCGGAGCTGGCCGACACGATCCCGGTGGTGCACGCTTCCATCGCTGGCTGCCGCATCGTCGGCAACCTGAGCGTCGGCAATCGGCACGGCCTGCTGGTGCCGAGCACGACCACCGACCAGGAGCTGCAGCACCTGCGCAACGCGCTGCCCGACTCGGTGCAGATCCGGCGCATCGAGGAGCGGCTGTCGGCGCTCGGCAACGTGATCGTGTGCAACGACTACGTGTCGCTGGTGCACCCGGACCTGGACCGGGAGACGGAGGACATCCTGGCCGACACGCTGCGCGTCGAGGTGTTCCGGCACACGCTGGCCGACAACCTGCTGGTGGGCTCGTACAGCTGCCTGAGCAACCAGGGCGGCCTGGTGCACCCGAAGACGTCCAGCCAGGACCTGGACGAGCTGTCGTCGCTGCTGCAGGTGCCGCTCGTCGCCGGCACCGTCAACCGCGGCTCGGACGTCATCGGCGCTGGCATGGTCGTCAACGACTGGTGCGCCTTCGCCGGCCTCGACACCACCTCCACCGAACTCAACGTCATCGAGAGCATATTCAAGCTGCGCGACGATGCCGCCGCGCCCACTATGAGCGCCATGCGCGACACGCTGATCGAGAGTACCACGTAAAGTGGCGGGGCGGGACGGGCGGCCCGCGCGAACGGCCGGCCGCCGTGGTGGGCTTGCCCGGTGGCAATCGGCGTGGTCCGTCTGCCGACGTGTCGGTTGTGTGGGCCAGGCCACGCGTGTGCCACGTGTGGGTGTTTGAGTGTGAGTGGAGCGCGTTTTCGAGGCGTTTCGGCGTGAGCGCGTAAGGCGTTTTCCGGCGACTGATGTGAATCCCGACGAGAGGTTGTTCCGAGAGAAGTTCTGTTAATGACGGGTTTTCAGGGGAAGCGTGCTAAGCCATTTGTGTAACGTCCGACATGGGGTGAAATGCCGGCTGATTATGCGTGGTCATTTTATTCCTTTTTAGACACTTCTCTGCATTAGAACCTCTTTGACATGACATGTGTACACTCATTATTTCGCCTGGCATGAGAATGTCTGGAAATACAAAAGTAATGCTATTTTTGGCCATTGGAAATGAATAAATAGGTAAACGATCCAATCTTTCAGGCCCGGAGACTTCCAAAACCACGACGGATGTCCGTTATGAATGACAACGGATCGCATGCGAGCCTTTTGTCACGACATCCTTCCATTACACCTGATGTGATTAAGAATGGGCTCATCCTACTGAATACTCATGACGACATTCGACATATAACAGCAGCATGCCGTGACCATCGAAATAGCCTTGGTCTAGATGCACGCCATGAAGCACTCGTTGCACCCGTCGCGAGATTGACCTCCGCTCCTCTGTCTTTGCCCGAGATCGGCGGACCGCCGCGCCAACCGGCCCTCCGCGCCGACCCTGTCCGGGCAGCTGGCCGTCTGCGCTGTTGCAGGTCGACGTCGCGGAGCCGCGAGCAGCTGTTGGCGCGGCTGGCCACCTTCTCGCCGGCGCGCTGGCCGGGCGAGCCGCTGAGCGCGCTGGAGTGCGCGCGCCGCGGCTGGCTGCTGGAGCCGGGACCCCGGCTACGCTGCGGCGCATGCCAGGCGGCCGTGTCAGCGCGTCTGCCCAGCCGCGGTCGGCCGCGCCAGCACGCAGCCGGCGTGGCGCGCCTGCGCCGCCTGGTGGCGGCCGGGCACCGGCCCGGCTGCCGCTGGACGGCCGCCGCGCTGCCGGCCGCCGCGTTGCGCCCGCCGCTGCCCGACACGGCCGCCGGCCGCGACCGCCTGCTGCGCCAGCTGCGGCTGCTGGCGCGCGCGGAGCTGCCGCTGCCGGCCGCCGCCGAGCCGCTGGTGGCGGCGGCGCCGGCCGCCGCGCTCCTGGCCGAGGCGTGTGGTGCCGATCTGCCGAGTTCCCAGCGGGCCGAGGTGAGCACTGCCGGCCAACGCCAGCAGCCGGAACAGATGGGGCTTCGGATGTCCATTCGCATGTTGTCTAACTAGCGCTCTGTTGTCCTCGTCCCCGAGTGGTCCGTGAGGAATCTATAGGACTGTGCACGTAAGGCAAGCTGCCGGCTCCCGGTACGTTCGTAGATATCATTAAACAAGAGAATCGATGTGATCGCATGTGACGTCTCGACCGGCGAACATTGTTGCTAGGCGTGCTGCGTTGGGGTAAATCGATGGTGTGGTCGAAGAGCATTTGTCCAGAGCGATTGAATTGCATAATGACGCAAAAGAAGGTTGCATTTGTCCAGGAGGGCTGCGGAGCTTATGGGCGTCGCACATACCGGCATGCGTTTCGCCGCCTACCCCGTTCAAAACTGCAGGGACTGAATTGCTGCCTGTTGGCTGCCTCCAACCCACATTATGGCCCTATATGATCGCGCAGTCGAAGAGCCCGAAAGCCCCAATGGCTACTACTACCACGACGACTGTCTCCAACCGAGTCTACTCTATTTCAGGTGGCTGTCAAGTATGTGCTGTCCGGTTGGGATCTTCTTGACAATGGGAAATACCTGCGCTGCAGTTTTGGCTGCCGCGTGTGGGACCCTTCTCACATTTATTCCGCACCAGCCGCCTGTGAAGACGTAAAGACGGTGGAAGAGAAAGCGAGCATGGCTGCCGATGCGACCGACTGTGACATGGATACGACACCGGAGCGGGCGCGGCAGACCACAGCCCGCGATCATCGCCCGCAAGGCGAGGACCAGGGCGACTGCGCGGGCGTCCCGGCACCTCAGCCTGACGGGGGAGCTTCAGTCGCGTGTGCCAAGTCACCCGATGGGCGGGGAGCCGGGCAAGGACGAGGAGATGGGGAGGAGCACGCGAGCTCCGATGCCTCCGTGGTGAGTGGAGGCCAGGTGCCCTCTCCTGAGAGGCCGAGCAGCGAGCATCGCGACGCCGCGCCTGACGTTCCCTCCGCTGCGGTGTCGCAAGACGAGCCTGCGGATCCAGTCCTGTCTCCTGAATCACCGCTCCGTGAGAAAGAGCCAGCGCTTGCAGCACGGGGGCCGGAGCTAGCGTCGAGTTCGTCGGAGGGAGAAGCAGAGCACCCATCTGTGGACGAGGACGCATGTAAGGTACGGGGCGACGGACCCCAGTCCACGAGTGTACTCTGTGAAGCTTCTGATGCCGGCCAAGATACGCCCATGCCGCAATCCGGTGACGCGGACGAAGTCAGGAGTCATCGGGACGGCTCACAGGGACCGGACGAGCCATCCGAAAAGGCGTCTTACAAATCAGGCGACGCCAGTCAGGAGCGGAGCGCACTCAGCCCGTCGTCAGATCCCGGACCGCCCGAGCAAGGCTCTGACGTCGGCGCGGCCGGCGACGCCTCCGCTCTCGCTAGCGGTGCCGCGCCGCCTACGTCGGCCGAGCCCGCCGTGCGGTCGGGCGATGATGACTCCGGCGCCGCAACGTCGTCCAGCGAGGAGGACGACACTGATGGCTCGGCGTCAGACGTGGATGGCGACACGCGCACGTCGGCCTCTGAGAACGGTGACGGCGATGTGCGCGGGACCGAGGACGGCGACGCTGCTGCGATCACCGCGACAGCCGCCGACGGCTCCGACGGTTCCGGCACGCCCTCTCCGGACGGGTCTCGCGCGCCACCGGCCGGCAAGCCTCGCACGTCATGCGCTGACGCGTCTCGGACGTCATCTCCGGGCGGTGCGCGTGACCGCTCATCATCTAGTGAGGCGGACGTCGGTGACGGCTCGGAGACACACGACCAGAACGGCAACCACGCGCTGTCGCCGTCCGCCAGCGATGATGATGAAAACGGTGCGCAGGCGCCTCCCGCCGAGGAGAGCAGCAGCACGACCTCGTCATCGGACGACAGCGACGGTGGCGATGCGTCCGCGGGGTCTGACGCCGCCGCCGGCGCCGGCGCGCCATCTGAAGCGTCCGTCGCCACCACTAGCACCGAGGCGCGGTCGCCAACTCCAGATGGCGGTGACGAGGGTGGCGAGGGTGACGCCGCGAGTGGCGGCGTGGACGGATGCGAGCCGGACGCCGACACCGCGGAGGCCGGCGCCTCCAAGCGGCCGCGGGAGGGCGAAGTCGGCGCGCCTGAAGCGAAGCGGGCGCGCGGCGCGCGGCGCGGCCCGCTGGAGGCCCACCGCGGCTGGTGCCCGTGGGTGGCGGCCGTGGACGGCGGCGAGCCGGGCTGGCGCCGGGCGCTGGCCGCCGTGGAGGCGCCACGCGACGGAGCCCGTCTCGGCGGCGGCGAGTGGGCCGACGCCGACGCGCTCGAGACCATGACGAAGGTGTGGAGTACCCTGGACCTGTGGACGTCCCCGGTGGCCAAGCCCGTGTCCAGGGCGTGAGCGTCTCAACGTGCGACCGAGATGAAGTCTGTACAGACGTACTGTTGTAGTTCGCGCTGTGTGGATTAGAGGCCGCCGTTGGTCGCTGGAATGCTGGCGAAGTGAAAGCTGGTTGAACAAAGGACTGGTGCGCAGGGCGGCCGGTAGATGGGACACCGTCGTGTATTGCATAACGCACTCCCATTCGTTTGCGGAAAAGCTGGAACGACTCGGAACGGCCATATTGTTCATGCTACGGTATGCCCAGCTTGGGCTGCCCCGCCTGTACATCTGCACGTCCTTGAATACATTCGCGGATATTTAAGGAAGTTGCGCATTCCTCTTTCGTGATTTCCTTCACCGTTCAACGTAGCGTCTTCCAAAAAAATAGGAACCCACGGTTATCGTTCAATGTCAGATGACGAGGAAGCGTGGTTAAGGAAGCCTGTAGCTAAATAAAAAGGAATCACTGGGTGGAGGTGAGCAGTGCAAATAACATCATACCCCAAGAACACCAGCAAACGGGCTTCTGGGATTGGGCCCACTTTTTCTAGAAGATTGGGATTACCCCCTTCCTCGAGCTGATCAGCAAATTATACCCCTGTTCGCAGAACAACCAAGCATGTGTCAGTTCCTCGACAGGAATCCTAGGATGGGATCCCTGAGTCCTGGATCTTAGATCTACGACGTCCACGTCTGTTAAGATGCGATTTACTTGGCGACGACTCGATTTCGATGAAAACCATCCGGTGATATATGACAGCGAGGTAACACCGAATCCGACGCGTTTTTTTTTTCTTCAACTTCACGTGATCTTTAAGGTCAAATGGCGAGGAGCCTCAAATCATCCAAAACGTGCTCGTCGTTTTCTGATTTCCAAGCACCAGAATCATCGGCAGCAAACACAATAACATCCGTTTGGAGGTCCTGACTTCTCAATGCACCCTTCAAGGTCAGATCAAGATCGAATGACTGGAAACTGCGCGTCACTCAAATGCTGCCGGCCGGCTTCCGATTTGTATCAGGATATCTCGTTGCATGAACTTGCATCCGTCATCTAGAAGTCCTCGCCTGTTAAACGGCGTGTCCCACCTCCGGGTGCATTTCAAGAACATACCCGTGTGAAACATCAGGACTGGTCACGTCTAATAACAGCACTGGGTAGTGCCACTGCAGCGCCGTCGAGCTTGATAAGGATATCAATGTTAATTATTTTTTCTAGTCACAATTACGCTGTCAACTATTTACAACAGCACTACACTTTTCTGTGCAGTCGCGACCACCAACATCATTGCAACGACCGCTCGCACATCTATCGGTGCAATTAAAAGACGTTTGTGATTGGCCCAGCGGGCAAGGGCCTGTTACCGAGAAGTTGGATGGTCGAATTTGAGCAAGGGCGTCACGTGGATCATGTGATATCCACATGCCCAAAGCAAAAGTGCGCATCGAAAGGGCTACCGATCTAAACGCCTCAGGGGAGAGGCAAAATCCATAGGATAACGTTTCGTTGAATTCGCGGGATAATAGCGTCATGTTCGCAGATCTTTTGTCTGAACAGACTGCTTCTAGCTTTCGTAGCGTTATTGCCTACTCAAACACGGTGACACAACAGTGTGTTGCAAACATAACAGAACACACGTTGAAAAAACTGGCAAATGAAATGCATTACTTTTACAGTGGTGAGCAGGGAATCAACTGAGATTTTCCCCACAGGGTTGGCTACATTAAATCAACATTCTGGACAATTCAGAAGGATTTCAAGAAAACTGATATTGGTGATCAATTCGTACGGGTTTGAGGTAACATTAAGTGAGAGGAACAAAAAGTGGGGGATTCAAAAACAAAAAATGCACAATGCACAAAAACACCACCTTTAACGTCAAAATCAAGGCAAATGACGGGGACTTCGTATCACTCAAAATTTACCAGCCATTTTGGATTTATCAATAATGGAATATTCTTTAATGCATAGACTTCCCAATTGGCCGGTAACTTTCGGTCGATGTCGAGTTTCCCGTCATTTTACATTTGAAGAGTGACGTTGAGAGATCAGGACTTCTTGACGGACGCCAGTTTATTCGCTGAACACAACAATAAAGCTTGCAAATTCCAGATCCGATGATCGATGGACACTGTCAGTTTTGGTTGATATGAAGCACATGTGTGCTTAGAACCCCCAAAAGAATCACAGGATCCACCCTTAGGATCCAGGTGCATATTTGAATTAAGAAGTTCCCCGTCAATTGATCTTGGAGTATGTCCAAATGATCATTATGAATGAGAAATATGACCATCGTATCTAGAGCATGTCCAAATGCACTAGCAGTTACGTTAATGAAGGTTTCATATTTCGATGCATTTCTCATGATGTATATGACATTAGTTGAAGATATTCTATTCATGGAGGGCTGGGCTGAGAATTTTACCAAGTGTATGCGTGGTTCTTGCCTTGCGATGAATTCCTAGAAATCGTTCAGCTCACTGCTGGATGGTTAATGCAGAAAGCAATGCAGCAACATACAACATATTAAAACAGCATAGCCTTAGCAAGGTTACCCGTATAAATTGGATGGTCCGTTTAAAAAAGGATTGAGAACGTATGTCATGCCTTTAGTGCCGCAGGGAATTTTCATACGCTTCCGTGAGCTTCCTAACTCAATACCACCCACCTTGCCTCTTAGTGTGCTGCCTATGCCGTACACCAAGCGTCTGATTACTGAAGCTCCGCCGCGAAGTGCACATGTGAGCCCGACCAACACGCTAGAGAGACGGCAAATCCTGTGCGCTTCCCCTGGGTCGGTCATATCAAATATGAAATTAGCCCGGCAACCTGGCCGGTCGCGCCCCATCCCGCAGAATGGGGAAGTTCGTGCAACCCGCCCTGCTGACTCGATATCCAAACATCACGGTAGATTACGTGGATGCAGTGGACACAGAACAACGTGGCGGTAGCCCGTTCGTGACCTGGAACCCTCGTTGACATTGCTGGGCAGCATTTTTTATGGCTGACCTCAGTCGTGTAGGCACGCTTTGTGCACCCTTGCCGCCTTCCTTTAGCTTTAGATGCATCTGCAGAGCAGAGCGGCCATGCCTTTATCTAAGTGTCCAGCGCGAGGTGAAATCCCATGAAGGTATTTTATGATTTTCCATGGCTTTGACCCGGGTAGTAAGACACAGTTGGTCGCCGTGAAAGGCCTGCTTACGCTATTTTTGATTGTTCCAAAAGCATGGCCTGACATAGCTTCGTCCTTAAGTAAGTCTGGCACTGCTTGTTGTGTTTTTTCCTTTTTAACTGGTCAATGATGTATCAGAAACGTGTACGCTTAAAAACCGACTTTCAGTGGACCAAGAGGTCGCGGTTAAACGGAAATACCAAGCAAGCTTTGTGATCGTACGGGAATGCTGGACGTCTCAAAGCCGTATTAAGTATTCCCAAGACATTGTCGTAAAGACGTCAATCTCGCAAGGTTATTTGACTTAGCCTGTGACGTAACCTCGACTCGGCTTTACTTAGCACCGCTGTGACCTCGTTGGCCGTTGGGTTACTCTAGCTATGTCTGGGGATGTTTGCCGGCCTTGGAATATAATGATTCATAATCTTGTTCAAATTTGTGTCTTTCTTCCAAAAGTTAATCGTCCGTGGATTTAAAAGAACAGTGGTCAAGTACTTATATCAACCAATGTGCTGAAACTAGCAAGAGGCAACCGTCACTCATAACCATGCAAAGATGACCTAGCAAGTACTTTTGCCTGAACCTACACCTAGCAAAGATGGCACCCACTCGGCGCAGTGATGATTGTTCGTCTGCGCTCGAAGGACCAGTTGTGGACTGTTGTGGCCGAAAAAAACGGAAGACATCATACAAAAGAAAACGCTTAGGGAACGGCATTTGCCAATGCTTCAGAGGCTTGGAATGGACGCTGGTGACCAAGTACGTGCTATCAGAAGTGGGGATGATTGAGTGGATCGCCAGCTTCTGTTTTAACTCGCCGCCTGCATTCGCAATAGATCGATCCACTTACCGCCCAGTTTATCAAGTGCGCGAAAGGCTGATTGTTCCATACAGTCATTATTCGTCATTACCGTGCTTCAAGGCAGTTCGCCCAAAACAAACAGTCTTGACACATTAGGAGCTACCATCACTAATCGTATTAATGCGTGTACCTATTGTCATTCCCCCTCCCCCCCCCCACCCCACAGCACCGGTACTGGGCTCCAAACCTACCTTCCTGCAGGCGCGGCCGCTCGTGCACCCGGACACCGTCTCCCGCGGCTCTTGTGTAACACAGTTTACTTAAGGATGTGCTTTATTAGCGCCAGACGCATCAAGATCTGGGTGCAGTTAACACGATTAGTATAGAGCCTGCGGCAACATTCTCGACTGCTGTTGATTTGGAAGCATCCTTCGTAATTGTATTTCTTTGGCAAAGGAACTCTGGAATAATTGCTACGGTGTGCCGATAGTGTAGTAATTAAGCTGCGCGTCTGGGAAACCAGAGGTTCGCGGTTCGATTCCTCGCGGTGCCCGCCCTTCCTGCCAGGGTGAGAGGCAGGCGACGGCATATAGCCTCAGCAGCTGAGTGCGTCGTAAAACCCCCATGACGACGAAGCATTGCTATGGCAGCTGTTTGTGACCAGCTGGACACATATCCCCATCGCGATGGTATCCTCAGCCCTGCCCAACACGCTCACCGGCAAGGCCACTGCACGGAAGACGATCTGCCCGCCGCTGACAAGGAGCCGGCGAGGAACATTGACAGCGAAGACAGGTGCTTGGCAAACGCTTGTCGATATATGCAAGGCGTGCGACAGTGTTTTTCATGATTAGCTTGTGGCAAAGCTCCAATGTTACGGCGTGGTCTATAATTGGTTCAAAGCTTGTCTGACTGACCGGAAGTGAGTGGTGCGGTGGGACTGACGGCCCTGCCGGTAAATGATGGAGTGTCCCAGGGGTGCATAGCCCAACCATCCTTGTTTACCCTGCCTTGCAAACGACCTCTCCAGTCGTATGTACGCATTAATCGTCCCATAGACGCTTCATCTGTCACGCGGATGCCTTACCTTATATGCAGATGGCATCCAGCTCCTGGTCCTGGGCCATGTTCCCCCCAAGGAGCGCAGTCTTCGCACACTAAAAAGTCGTTTGAATGTCGGCTGGCGAACTTCAGGCGTGGTGCAAGCTCCAGGAATGAAAGGGCAGAAAGCTGATGTGCGGTCTTAGGCGTACCGCTTAAAGAAAATGTTAGTTTTACCAACAGATGTTCACGGCACACCAAATTCCTCTGCGTGATCGTGGACAAAACGGTTCCGTGGGAGAAGCGTGTCGTCAATGACATAGAAAACTGCGGGCCTGGGTTTTGGCCCCATGTGAATGTTTCCTCAGAAAGTACGGCCTGTGTTACAGCAAGCCCTGGTCCTGCACGGTATCACGTGTGGTGCCGTAACCCATATGTACTTTAAGCTTTTTTTCTTCCAAATGAGCACGTTAGTATCTGTGACATTCATCACATTTCGACTTCATACGGGTTGTAGTATCTTACGTCATTATGTTCGACGAACCAAGGCCTGAAAAGACAAGTGGGTGGACTTCTAGTCAATACAATGACTGACCCACACGATGTGTACTCAGTTGTCACCACATGTGGTAAAACGTGTTCGTTTTCTCTCGACTTAGAGCATCTGAAACTTCTGCTCCGCAAGTTTGTCATTGCGATCAAGCGTATCTTAAAAGGTGCTGCGTATCTGGCATGGATTCTGCGTGACGTGACATATATCCTTGTCCGACTGACTCCCAGCAAACGAAAAAAACATTCCAGACGCCATGGATTACACACGACGCCACGAAGATTCTATATTGCCCAGTCTGATCAAATGTACTCTTAGGCCCATGAGCGCCCTACCGCTTTGGTGACCTGTTGCCTGTTTTCATTTCGTTGCCAGTTTATAAGCAGCTATTTAAACAGACAATCGAACTGCTTCTCTCTGGAACAACAGTGAGCATCCATCCCTGGTTCACAATTCGAAATATATCAGGTAAAAGCTGAGGAGTAGCTTTGCAAAACAAGTTCGAGGATGAGCAGTGAAAATGGCGCAACCTACACCCAAAATTGACCAAGAAACGGGATTCTTTCCGGACTTGGCCACTTTCTACTCAAAGCTGGGGGTCTGGGGCGAGAATTAATGAGGTTAATCTCCTCCCTAACTGAATAGGATTCTACATCCTTGCGTAAAAGTGACAACCAACGTATTCGGCGACTGAAAAGTGGAGCTTGGGGCGGCGAAAGAAGTGGCCCCTGATTAGTTGTAATGCGGGTCTTTATAGCAGCTTGCTCATTCTTATCTGGTACCTTGAATAACGCGCGCTACCACTGGCTGAGTCACCAATTTTCCCCATATCCTACACAGCGTGGGTTCCCTGAATGAGAGCCCCCTCCCCCCCCCCCTCTACTCGAATGAGCATTACACAACGACTCCTTTAAATAATTACTTCTTCCTTTAAGCTCATAAAACCATTATTTGCTTAGATAGCTGTCCACCTTGTCAGGTGCTCTTTTAAAAATTTTAAATGAGGAGATTCAAAAATGCCGCCGGTGAACCCTATCGCACAAATTTGTTTTCAGTGCGCTCGAGAGGAGCAGCCACGCTCTAAGAAGACGCGCTACAGAGCAGCTCCTGCGGCTGCGTCAGCCAGTTCACTCAAATGATACAAATGAGGCTCACTTAGCGTGCGTGCGAGCTCGTATTTGGCGTTGCCCGTTCGAGGATAACAGGCGTCTCGCAGCGAATACTGGTGTTCAAGCGGCACGATATTCAGGCGTTAATTCACTGGACACCATGGTGGCAAAGTGAGCCAACGCCTCTGCTCAGAAGTGTAAGAAGCTCATTCACGTAGCGCATTAAACTTTTCCTTAAATGCTTTCCATGAAGCCCATGTAGTATTTAAAGAGGTGTTGAGTTTTATGTCTTTATTGTCAACAAGTAGCTTTTTTAGACAGCACGTTACCCATATATTTTGTGGTAGAATGCTCTCAATTCGTAAATACAATGCGCAACAGGGCACAGTACTTACCGTAACAAAGGGTTTTTGTCGGCTATTGCCCTAATAAAAAGGTTAAAAGTTGCAGTACAGGACGGAAAGATTTTACGCTCGGAACTAAATCGTGTGGGATAAATTTCCGACGGTAAAGATTTTAGTCTCCTCACGACAAGGAAAAATGCGAAGTACTTTCTTTCGCATTGCAGTAAAACATTTCAAACACTAGCTTTCACAGCCCTTGCGGAACTGAACGCTTTACCTTAAAGAATTTGCGCCAACTATTTCGAGTTTTTGTTTTTAGTGAGTTATATCGTGCACTGGTAGAACAGAGGCGACGCAAATGTCAGACATTAATCCAGGCATGGGGCGCAATCGGCGAATCTGCTAAAAATGGACGCGTCAGTCAATAGTCATACATGAATAAAATATGTTTGTTTACAGCAAATATTAGCAAATAGTTACAGCACTGCAGACAGCCGATTTGGGATGTGCTCGGATCCCTGTCACTAACCTTAGTCCGGCGCTATCTTTTTTAACAGTGACAATACTTTCCCTGCAAGCCTGCCCATCTGACACGACTTTACATGCAGTTACGGTGTCTCTACAGTGCTCTCGAGAACCAAGCTGGTGAGATGATATCGCGTGTGCATTTTGGGTGCCACTGTACACCAACTTCCATAGTTAGCCACCTGCAGCGCCTCGGACTACCACTAAACTTCATCGATGGTCCAGAGCAGGTGCCTGGCGCGTACTCCAAGCGGTACAGCACGAATATTAAGGAGCGGATGTGTTCAGCATATGAAATGCTTCTATGCGTCAGTCCAGGCGCGAGGGGGTACGGGGGCACGTGCCCCCTCCCCCTCTCCTGATGTTCCGAAGGGCCCTTTGAGGTCCTTGGGACCTACGATTGGGGGCCGATTGAGGGCCTGACTTGAGCGCCCGAAAAAGCCGAAAGGATGTCCGGAGGTTGTATTCAGGGGCCCCGGCCCGCAGGGCAGGGCGCTCCAATGCCAGCTAGAGGGCCCTGCGCGCTGATCAGGGGCCATGTGAGTAGATAAGGCCCTATATGTCCGTCAGACACCACTAGTGACGCAAAGCCGGCTCCATAATGGCATGGGCCTGAAGACCCATTTCCCAAGCAGGGACAAAGCCGGAGCCAGCGTTCCATTGGTCGGGATCCTAGTGTCTGCCAGAGCCCACAGTGCCTAACGAGGGCCCTGTGTTAGAAGGGGACCGAGTCGGCCAGAGGCAGTGTTCGAGGAGGCCCGGAGAGGCTGGAGAACCCCCGGGTCTGACCATGAATGGCCCGATTGTAGGGTCTAACGGCACGAAGGCCTGGCCGGAGTCTTATCCAGCGGCCCGGCCTACGGGAGCGGGCCCTCAAATGACAGTCAGAGAGCCATTTGCCCCGATCGGGGACCCCTTAGTCGATATGGGCGTATATGTCGGTCAGGCACCACCAGCACCGCTCAGTCGGCTCCGTGTCGGCATGGGCCTGAGGGCCTGCTCCCCAATCAGCTAGAAGTCGGGGGCAGCGAGTTAACTCGTCGGGACCGTTGTATCTGTCAGGGGCCACAGTGCCTAACTCGTCGGGACCGTTGTATCTGTCAGGGGCCACAGTGCCTAACTCGTCGGGACCGTTGTATCTGTCAGGGGCCACAGTGCCTAACCCGTCGGGACCGCTGTATCTGTCAGGGGCCACAGTGCCTAACTCGTCGGGACCGTTGTATCTGTCAGGGGCCACAGTGCCTAACTCGTCGGGACCGTTGTATCTGTCAGGGGCCACAGTGCCTAACAGAGGGTCCTGCTTTTGCAAGGGGCCCCGAGCCGACCAAGGGAAGTGCTCGATGAGGCCCAAAGACGGGCCCGGGCGGCCCACCGGAACCGACGATCAATGGCCAAGTCAGAGGGCATAAGGGCCTGAAGAACTGGCTGTAGGTCGCGTAAATAATCGCGTCCCGTTGAGTCGTTACCTGAAATATCAGTCAGAGGTCCTTTTGTATCGTATTAGTATCCCCTGAGATAATGCGTGTGTCGAAGTCGGCCATAGACCACGAACACTGAACAGCTGGCTACCTGCCAACATGAACCCCTGGGGGCCCATTTCCTAACCAGGAACAAGTCAGCGGCCATGATTTGCATTGGTCTAAGTCCCAGAAACAATGGTTGGGATCCCTGTGTAGGTCAGAAGCCCACAGTACCCAACAGGCGTCATATGTCGGCTGGTGGCCTCGAGTCGGTCACGGACTTTGCTTTGGAAGGTCCGAAGGGCTGCGACCTTAAATGCAAGTCAGAGGGCCTCTTGCCTCAGTTGGGGGCTCCTGGGACCGTGTGTGCCTCTATTTCGGCCAGAGACTACCAACACCGGACAGTGTTGGTCTGGGCCCTTGGGGTCCATTTCCCAAGCATGGGCAAGGTCAGGCGCGCGATTTGCACTAGTTGGGTCGCTGAAACAATGAGGATATCGGTCAGGGGCCTACAGCATCTAACAGGGGGTCCTGTGTCGGCAAGTGACCCGAGTCTCCAGCAGCCGTGTTTACGGGGGTCCGAAGAGGATCCAGAAAGGCACGTAGTGCCGTGACCTACAATCTCAGTTAAAGGGCTTCTTTTATGGCCCTCTTATGAGGATTTCCTATCTCTATTATATAGAGCCTCGACACGGAGCCAAACAGTCGGCCAATGCAAGTCTGAACACTTGGGACACGTTTCCCAAGCAGGAACGAGGCCGGGCCCACGTTTTGCAATGTTCGGGGTTCCTGACACAATAAGGGGCTCCTGCGTCGGTCAGAAGCCGCAGTGCTCAACATGGATCCTGCGGCAGCAAGTGGCCCCTAGTCGGCCACGAGCCGTGTTTTAGGGGACTCGAAGAGGGACTTAAGCATCTCTCGAGACCAAAGATTAAGGGGCCCTACTGGAAGGCTGAAGGGCCAGAGGGGCAGGCTGTAGGTCACGATAAGGACCCCAGCTCGTAGGGCTGTGATCTAAAATGTCAGTTTGAGGGTCTCTTGCACCTGTTGGAAACCCCTGAGACAGACCGCTCCTTTATTTCGGCCGGAGGTCACCAACACTGAACAGTCGGCCCCGTGTAGGTCTGCGGTCTGGGGGCCCACTTCCCATGTAGGGACAAAGCCGGGCCCCGATTTACATGGGTCTGGCCCGTGAAACAATGCGGGGCTCCTTTATTGGTCAGAGGCTCACAATGTCTAACAGGATGTTCTGTGTCAACAAGGGGCCTCGAGTCGGTCAGGGGAACATTTACCCGATAGGAGCGGAGACGGGACCCCGAATGAGGGCTAAAGGGCTTTTTGTGTTGGTCTTGAATGGAAATGAAAGGAAACATGAAATATTATGATGAGTGTTCATTTTGAGACAATGTAAGGTTCTGTGCCAGTCAGGACCCCAGTATCGAACGATGGGCCCTCCAGTCCAATGCAAGCATGGTCCGCAAAGCCGAACTGGAGTCTATGTGCCAATTATTGGACCAGCTGCGGTGATAAGGGATGTTGTTGTATCGATGAGGCCTCATGTCGAGATTCGGGGCCAACTGCGCGGGTTAGAACGTCTCCCGCGTCAGGGAACCATTGCGATTTGATGCATCTCTCTAAGGGCCTCGGGATCGACCAGGGATCTCGCCCCGAGTCGCCAGAATGGCAGCCGGGGCCACACGGCAACGGGACAGAATGGCCCTTCGGCCCTTAACCAGGAACGACAATGTGTCCTGCAATGTTTTGCTCAAGGGGGCTCTATACCGGGAAATAAGGGTTCTCATTTGTTACGTATAGAGTGGATCGAAATGTGTTCAAAAAATGAACAAGGCCATCCCATGTTTGCCTGAGAACGCCTCTTTTTGCAAAATCGACTAGTGAAACAAACAACATCAAAATGTCTGACTCTGCGCGCCCGCAGTCCTAGAAGTAAGGACAGCGATGGTCTGGGTTGCAGCTTCCATAAACTGAACGACGTTTGCCTCTGTAGCTAACACCAGGCGGGGGGCGCCGTTTGCGCGAGAGTGACCGTCGTGAAATAATGGTTGCGAATGTTTTTCAAAGTCAGTTCGCACCATTCAAAGATTTGACTGGGCTTATCTTTCTTACAACTTTGAGGTTTTCCTCTGAACAGATTAACAGCTACAGAAACACGAAAAAATTGACCTTACTCTTCCAGTTCCACCACCAGATTCCAGCAGCGCTTCGTGGTGTTTTAAGGGCCAATCCGTTCAATTCATCAATATAAGAATTGCGCGCCTGAAATATTCGTCCAGACTACATTCGAAATGTTTGATTTGATATCCTAGGGTTCAAAGGTACTTGTTTTAGATATGCCATCGTTTTCACCACCCGTTGGCTTAATGTTAATCGTGAAGCAGACGTGTGAGCAATGGAGACTGCAACCCCCGGCGTCGACGCTTTTGCTGCCAAGATTTGCAAGCGCGCATGTTCAAAACCACGTTGCATAATTTGTATAACTAATCGATACTGAGATAACGTTGAACGCTTCCAGACAAACATGGCTTAGCCTTGTTAATACAAATTGCTGACCCAGTTCGATTTACAAGCTGCACTCACGGATTCCGTTACATCTCTGTAAGACCGAGATAAAAATTCTGAAAATCTATGAGTTTTATCGGTTTGAAAATAATCCACTAGACCATTGTCAAATGAGGAGAGCCGGTGGTTTATTTCATGCAGTCATTCAACGTATGATTTCTTCAGTTTAATGAGGATCGATTTCAGGCAGAATTGGTCTCGCGGTAGCTTCTGGCTTCTTTTCCTGTATAGATTGTGAAAATGAAAATATTAAAGTAAAACGCATGCTCTCATGAACGAATGGGACATATCCGGTGATTTCGTTTGGGGGGGGGGGCTGTCTGTCTTTGTCAATCCTGTACCCCCCCCCCCCCCGCCCCACCTGCCAAGGCTCTGGCTGCGCGCCCGGTTCCATGCGTTTCAAGACCAAGCTGTTAAACCTAGCAATGAGCAGATTTAGCCATCCCTCGCTTGGAATGAGATGAAAGGAGGCGGTCGCCCCGCTGCGCCCATGTTTTCTAGACCACCCGTAAGTTATCAGCTGGGACGCGCAGAGTTCCTTCACCGACATGGCTACTAGAACTACACTCACACCTCATATCTCTCAATAGGTGTTCTGTTTGTGGTATGCTCTGCAGTGATATTGCGACATATTTCGCCACCTTCTACAGCAAACCCATGTGTTTTGACTAGTGTCAGGTACCCACGTAGGTTCGGCGACTTTAGAGACGGTACTGGAAAGGCTTTCGTCACCCAGCCCTTCTGCGCAAACTTACATTTGTAGACATCTTGGTCGCTGTCCTTAGGAATGCTGTCGAATTTCGCTTACATAAAATGAGCCAACCACCATAATGTTCTGATCTATAAGCTAACGAGTTTATGGAAAGATCGGGCGATCGGGCGTGGATAGATTTTTAACGGAGACGCCATCTGGTGGTTGTAGCCCATGCACGACAAGATAAGGGTATGTGTGTCTTAGCTCGTCTGACATGTAAATGTCAATCCCACTCCAGGGGGGATTTGAAATTTCATGGTCGTCCCGCGATGCATATTAGATCTCTTGTGTTTCGTTGGCCAGCAGCCAACCAAAACAATCAAGGCGCGAGCAACAGCAACGTGCCAACATTAAAGGAACGGTGCTCACAGATTCGAAAAGGCTCAACACTGATCCTATAGTGATATGTGGCGATAACTTGGTTTGAAAGAGGTTTCGCACCCTTGCCTTGAATGTTAACTCCTGAAGCTAATATATATATATATATATATATATATATATATATATATATATATATATACTGGGGTGCAGGTGCATTTGACTTGCCCGATGACAGCTAGCTTCCCCAGGCTACACGCGCGTGAGCCGGTCATGACAGTTCAGGTCTGGTAAGCCGTGCCGGCCGGGACGGTCGGCTGACTCCTGCGGCGGGACGCATCGAGCTGGGGACGGCGTCTTACTCATTTCTCGCGAGCACGGGAGCGTATCAGCCGGCTGCAGTGACCTCTGGTCGCCTGATGGTGACCTCTGGCCGCCCGACGGTGACCTCTGGCCTCCTGGAGTTAACCTCTGGCCGTCCGACGGTGCCCCCTGGCCTCCTGACGGTGACCTCTGGCCGCCCAATGGTGACCTCTGGCCACCTGGCGGTGATCTGTGGCTTCCTGACGGTGACCTGGCCGGAGTCGGCGGCTCTTCCGCCAGAGTGCCGACGAGAGCCTCCATCCCGGCTGGCGACGCTGCGGCCGTGGAGGCCGAGAGGCGGCTGGCGCTGGTGCTGATGGTGGCCGGCGTGGAAAGCAGGCTACTGTCGGGCTGGTCGCGCCGCTTCAGACTGAGCAGGCCGGGCCGTCGTCGCCCTTCGCTGGAGCCGCGCTTCTCTGTCTGCCGCGAGCCCAGCGTGCGGCCGCGCACCGTCGTCGACTGCGCCTGCAGCAGCCGCCGTCGCCGCCGCAGCAGGAAGAACACGCCGAAGTTGAGCACGCCCCCGATGTTGCAGAAGGTGGTGGCGAACTGGTGCATGATGAGAGGCGGCGGCTCCAGCAGCTGCCACACGCCCCACACCACCGATGACCACCACTGCACGAAGAAGGCCGACACGAACAGCATGCTCGTGCGTGCCGCACGCGACGCCGAGCTCGCCGCCGTCGACGACGCCTGGCACAGCACCTGTGCGTGCTTCTTCTCCTCCTGGTAGATCTTGCGGTAGGTGAGGATGTACACGATGACGTTGGCGCTGAAGAAGATGACGAGCGGCGCAACCGAGAGGAGGATGTGGGCGAGGACGCCGCTCACCGGGTCGAAGTAGCAGAAGGAGCCGGTCGGGCCGTACGCCCCCACCGCTAGGCAGAGCACGTCCAGCACCAGCGAGCCGCCGAAAGTGTAGGCCAGGAGCTTCCAGTCGCACCGGCCGAAGCGGACCGTGCGCTCACGGTGGATGGTGACGCACGCGCTGACGGCGATCAGGTTGACCAATAGGTGCTGTGCGGCGATGAACTCGCTGATGACGAACGAGTAGAGCGAGCAGAGCCAGGCGGGCCGCACGTGGTCGGCGTACCACAGGTACTGCGCGTGGTCGAACAGGTGCACCAGGTTGAAGCCGCCGTCGCACACGGCCAGGTAGACGATGTTGCGCTCACCCTGCGTCCAGTGGAAGAAGCGCACGCGGCCGACCGTCCAGTTGCAGTGCACCGACCAGGCGATCGTGCAGACGACGCACACCAGGCTCAGCGCGATGCAGAACAGCGCCGGCACGTGTATGCTGTACAGAAGGCCCTCGGCCAGCCCATACACGGGCAGGTCGTAGCCCGACTGCGGCCTGGTCGCGTTGGTCGCCATAGCGGCCGGCTGGCGACGACCTTGCCGCCACCGGCCGGTGACCGGACGCGCCGGCCCCGGCCCGGGCGCCGCCGCGTGCTCGCGCCGCGCCGCCGACTGACCTGGCCGCTGCTCGACGCCGCCGACTGAGCAGGTCGGTGCTGAGGGCGCCGCGGACGGGCGCAGCGTCGATTCATTGATGTCGTTGGGTGACGCCCGTGGACGCGTCGCCGAGCCGGTCTGCGCTCCCGCACTCGCCTGACAGGCCCGGCAGCCCCGCCGGCTCCGGCGGGCCGCAGCTGTATTTGTGCAGGTTGGCGACCATGTTCGCGGCTGTCGGGCAGTTTGTCGGTATCAGCCGAAGTCAGAGAAAAAGTGGCTGTTGGATGGTAAGCGGCATGGAGAGGTACACACAATAACCTGCCCCAGTTTTTCTGTGGTACGATGCCAGTTGAAGACATCTGTTTGCAAATCGAGACAGCGTTGGAATGAGCCGCAGCTGAGAAATAAATACCTTCACGGCATGGATTAAGCCAGCTACATCTAACGTGTAATTTGTTCTAGAACAGGAGGCAGAATATATGACTCCAGAAAGCAGCTTTTCACCGCAGCAAATCTCGAACAACAGCTATTGTGATGTTTTCACTTTGCCTTCGGACGTGATTGGATCGGTTAAATTGCCGTTGCCATGAAAATACTACCACCACGCTTTGTCTCCCATAGAGCGCGTGCTAAGGTCGGAGCATGGCAAAGTGACTATCTGGTTGTCGCGTTGGGGAAAATGGGGCATTGTGTTACAAGGGTGTGTTGTTACAAAGTCGAGTGCCGCTGAACAGACGACGGGATGTCTCGCCAATCGATTAGGTGCATGTGTGTTGCCATAGCAACCTCCTCTTGCGCATTTCGGGGCAGTAGTCGAACAGATTTCTTTCTCTAGCACTGGTGTTGCCCCAATATGTCGTGAGATAAGACATAGGGTTTGGTACCAGCCATTTATGGTTGTGATGCGGTCGCTGAGCAAGCCTGTTCTCACCTTTCTCCGTGCACCCGCCTGCTTACGTTTGAACCGAACCGACGTGCTCACTGGCCGCAAGCCCGCTGCGCCGGTCACTCCTGCACTAAGACCTATGCCTTAATCACCGGGACTTTTGTTATGGCAAGCAAATGATACTTTATCGCGAAAAAATTTTAGAAACGAAAATAGTTACGATATTTATGACACATGTCATTTTATTCAACATTGCTGTGCGTGGTTAATCGCTGATAGAGTGATATTGGAACGGCTTCTGATAGATTTTGACAGCATCGGCCTCAGTCACGCAGGGTCATGTGTGGCGACAGACAAGCATAACATACGGGTTTGGACGATAGTGACCCTTCGAGGTAAGGCTGGCGGGTGAGACATTATTGAGAAGCAAGAGATGAAAGGAAAGCAAGGGGGATAACGACACAAGGTGGACAATAAGCGAATAATAGGGCATCGCGTACTTTTTCAACAATGCTCATCACTTACTTTTTGGACCAACTGGAACAACCTGACTCATAACCGTACATGCTTTCAAGCAGATGCTTGTTATCGATTAGTGTGATAATTCTACATTATTAGACATCTACTAATTGAAATAACGTGAAAGGTACACTTAGTAGCGCATTATTGAAATTCATCGATGTTGGTGCCGGTCGTCGAATAAGCATGGCTCCATTTGCTCACGTTTTGGGGGCCATCTGCGTAACAATACATGACTCTCACAGCTGCCGTCGCCTCACTCACCTCACCCTGCGTAAAGCGTCTTACCGGTGTTCCTTTGCGGCATCAGTTTTACTCGGCGGTTTCAGCGTAAGGCAGGGTAAGCGCAGCGTAACGTAATGTAAATTTATGCCAGGACATACATCGCGGAGTTTTTGTTGCCCAGCCTTAGCAACTCGCCCGTGCATTCTATGCTATTCCAGGCATGTTTCACGGCGCGTGCGGTGTATGTGCGGGAGCCACGCTGGTGCTGACGCACAGTGTACAGTGCTCCAGCATGGACTTCCTGTGAGCCCACGCCGTGTCACAGACGTAAAGCGTAAATCACCGTGCTAGTCACGACGACTGGGTCCGCATAGCGTGAGTGCTCGCTTACGCGCATGGCCTTCATTTGATATTCTTCAGCATGTTCTGTATCATTCATCGGTTTCGAGTCTACAGTAGTTACACGGTTGTTATGTCATTGATTGCATGTTTATGCTCCCAGCGCACCCGCCAAAAATACTATCTTTAGTGACTGGCCCGAAATTACAAGGAGGGGAAAAACAATGAGAGGAAAAGCCGTTGATGATATGACGGTGTTGACCGCCAGGTACACGACCTCTTCACCTGTCGGTGTAGGACTGCTTTTATTCAGCTTGCCTTGTTTTGGTTGGCCGTGATTACCTGGCCGCTTTGCAGCTCGGCGGTATTCTTTGCTAGATGGTGCATACAATTTCGATCCACCCGCCAGGACTCGAACCCGGCCCTTTGGACTGCAGAGATTCGGGTTCGAGTGCAAATGGCGGATCCAAGTCCTAGACATCATCTGGCGAAAAATATCGCCAAGTTGCAGAACGACCACCGACCTTAGGCCCACCGAATCTGGGGAAGATAAATAAAAATATATCACGTTACCATTGCGATTGGAGTTGCCATACCACAAGATTGCGGACGATTCCTTAGACTTGTTAAGCTTTACAATTACAGTCCAGCTTTTTCTAGAAAAACGCTCTCTCTATGTATTCATTAAGGTCTCGGCCACACATCGCAAATACGGCACCCCAACTAAGTAATTCTGCCAAAACATAGCTCAAGCGGATAGTGTCAGCCCTTTGATGACTGGTGCAAATACCATTTGAGCTGAAAAGCTGCGTAGTAAGCGGATCACATAGAAGCGACGATGAGTTACGGTGCGTCATAAATCATGCTTCTCGGGCGACCTCGCATAATGGGATGGCACGATAGCGAGCGCGGAGGGGTCAGATATCACGCACGATGGCGAGCGCGGAGGGGTCAGATATCACGCACGATAGCGAGCGCGGAGGGGTCAGATATCACACACGATAGCGAGCGCGGAGGGGTCAGATGTCACGCACGATAGCGAGCGCGGAGGGGTCAGATATCACGCACGATAGCGAGTGCGGAGGGGTCAGATGTCACGCACGATGGCGAGCGCGGAGGGGTCAGATATCACACACGATAGCGAGCGCGGAGGGGTCAGATGTCACGCACGATGGCGAGCGCGGAGGGGTCAGATATCACACACGATAGCGAGCGCGGAGGGGTCAGATGTCACGCACGATAGCGAGCGCGGAGGGGTCAGATGTCACGCACGATGGCGAGCGCGGAGGGGTCAGATGTCACGCACGATAGCGAGCGCGGAGGGGTCAGATATCACGCACGATAGCGAACGCGGAGGGGTCAGATATCACGCACGATAGCGAGCGCGGAGGGGTCAGATATCACTCACGATAGCGAGCGCGGAGGGGTCAGATATCACGCACTGGACAGCGTACAACACAATGAGGGTGAAAAGTTTTGGTGTGTTCATGTCCAGTGTTAATTTTGAGGAGAACCGACGAAGACAAATCCGAAATCATATTGTTTCATATGTAGGTGACTAGCGGTACCTATGGGGTGCGCGTTTGATGTTCACCATCAAGTCACGCTACGTGACGCTTGACTGAAGGCCTAGGAAGCAGGTTTTATTCTAGTTCACATCAAAGCGTCCATGTCGAGCTTGGGGGGTACGTAGAATGTTATCAGTGCTTGATCACACCTGTGGACAGTGGTCGAGGCTTTGTGCGCACGAACACCGGTTTTCGCCTGCGTCCCAGCACCGCGTACTCCGTTTGGACGAGCCTTATCCTGTACCCGCCACGTCCTCCGAACTTCCGGCCTCTGCTGATCCTCATGGGTCGTCTGGCGAGGAGCTCGACTCTCCTGTTGTATCCGCGGCTGGCCCCGCTGATGGCCCTATCCCTCCCGAAATATCGGATCCGGCCTCTCTGTCATGCCTTCCGGGGTCCCTGTTCTCTCTGCCCCCCCCCCCCCCCCTCCCCCTCCTAGGCCTCACGTCGTTCTCCACGTCATATCCGCCCGCCGCGTCGCTTGGATGATTTTCTGTTTCATTTCCGTTAAATGTGTCCACGTGCCGGGTTCATGTGCCTGTGTGCACGCCGCACAATGCTGGTGGATGCTTTTCGCATTTGTCGAAGAATCCCACTTGGGGTCGTTGCCCTGTCGTCGTTGCTTGCCGCCGCGGTTATATCATGCTAAAGGTCTGCTGCGTTGTGCACGGAAGGCCAAACAAGTAGTCAGCGCCAGTCCGGCCTCAGGATGGCTGAGGACCAGTTGCCACGTCACGGCTGATATGTTTGTTACTGTTTACATTCGCGTTGCTCGCGGTTGGCTGCTCATCGGGCGGTTTGGCTGGTTCAGCCGTGACAGGCTGCCTGCGCGTTGGCGTATTGCCAGCACAGGATCGCCGTGACCAAGCCGAGTCTCCGTCTCTTACTGGCGGTGCGCTCCACGTGAGTTTATCAGTAGGCTCTAGCCTACCTGCGCGTGTGAGGTGATCTTGTGTTTTTTTTCAAGATTTCATCTTTTTTTGTTGTTGAACGGATGGATTTCTGAGGTCAGAGCTTACGCTTAGCGGTGCCCATCGTTTGAGTCCTGACCCCTACAAACCAATCGTGCAGTGTCGGGTCATTGGCGGCATTTGGTGGCAAAACTTTAATGAGCGGCAATGCTCGGCACGGTCCTTTCTGCGCTCTGACGTCATCTGATATTGAGTGCACTCGATGCCAATGACCGCAGGTCAGCGCACTCAAGGGCAAATAGTGAGCATCTACAGCGACTCGAACCCACTTCGCCACGAGTAGGTGGGTTGAAAGGCAGGCATTCCAACCAGCTGAGCTGTCGCGACGGACGGGACCTGAACGTGACTTTATGGGGTGGTGAATTAGTGTGGCAGTGAAAGGCGGATAAACTCCTTTCAGTGAAGGACATCTGTTTAGCGGTCTGGTTTGGAATGGCTCATCAATACTTTGGTGCTGCTGTAGTGGGTTATGTGCACGTGGCGGGACCTGTTTCAAAAGTGACGCACATTGCAAGTTCTTTGAGCCCGAGATCTGACTGACCTTTGTGGTGTATTTGGTCTCATTTACATCTCATACAGCGTGCTATTCATCAGCGATGCTGCTTATTATGCTGAGCTTGCTGCTTATTCACATGAAACCTACTGAGCTATGGCATTAATTTGTGAAGATGTGTCATACCATGCTGCTTTGTTTTACCGTACATTGTGAGCCATCAGCCATTTGTAAAAAAGTACGTGCGTGGGTCGTAAGACCACCTGGATGCAGTTGAAGTTACTCAGTATCGCTCACTTCTACACATATTTTGCGAATTTTCATACGCTCCAATCCGAAATATTCCAAAATTATCGGGGCAAGAAATCTCAAAGATGTTACCAATAACCGACGAAAGACCAAATCGGCCTATATCCGTTGGATTACCAAAATATTGGGCCTCGGAATGGCATCTGCTTAGGCATGACATCATAGTGAGCACTCAAGTGTGCCATTGTTGCATACGCCTTGCATAAAAATGGCAGTCATTGTGCGACGTTGTAGCGGGACCTTAAATAGGTGCGAGGGCTTCAGGGAAACCTCAACGCAAAGGCTGCCGCCGTTCAAAATAAACTGGATTTTGGTATTAGGTCAGTATTACATGAGCAGAATTGCCTCGGAGAACATATCTGCGGAATTTTATCTCCACCAGAACCCCGCCCACTTAGGCTCAGAAAGAGGAACCAATAGCTGGGAGCACATGCGTTCGCAGAGACCAAAGTTATCAAGCAGAGCAGTCACCAATTGTCGATTTGTGACAGAATTGTGACAAATGTGACAGACATTGGTGACAGAAATTGCAGAAGGCAATCAGCATGGATGATGAAGATCGTTTCCATGTGAACAAGCCAAGCTATGCGCCAAATAAGTCATTCTGCTAGTGAGATTCCGGGAGGACGGACGAGCCACTACATAACAACGCTGCATTCGTAAAGGGAGCCCCATTGTGGCCGGTCTTATCACGCAGCGCTGAAGGTGGGCCATCTGCTAGCAACGGCTACCCATCCATGGGAGTGTAGAGCAACACTGATGATGCGGATGGGACGAGGCGACGTCTATCGCCTCGACGCAGTAGAGCCCTGCCTAGGGCCGATCTTTATAACTTGCGGAGGTAGAGGACCTGCAGTGAACATACATAAGTGCCCATATGTTTGCGTAATTTGCGCTACTTTTTTTAGATCACTCAAGATCATGCCAGGCTTGAGGCCACAAGATTAGAGCTGATCGCCTTTATTCCAGATGTTACAACATTGCAGAACATTTGGATTCTGGCCCATGTACCCAGAAAATTTGAAAAGTTAAGTGATACTGAATGTGCTTTGTAACACCAATTTTAACACAGATACAATGGAGGCTTTGGAATAGATTTACAGATACCTGTGACGTCTCATGGCCGGGAGCTCGGTTTCGTATTTAGGGTCCACTGAAATAGGAATCGAGTCCTAGGAACAGCAAACTGAGCCGCAACACCAGGACACCACTGGAAACTGGACCCTCAGGGGACCAAGAAAGAGCAAGGATGTACAGAACTTATCGCAACGTTAAAATTAAACGTATAATCCTATGCCTTCTATTCGTTTGAGCGGGAAGTGGTGTGTTTTTTACTACCTAAGCACCGTAAGTAGTTCTCGGCGGGACGCGATTTAAGTTGTCTTATTTACACAAGTAGCAAAATATGGCGGATTTCTATGGTGAACTTCGGCAGAGCGCTCTCTCTCTCTCTCTCTGTCTGTCTGTCTGTCTGTCTGTCTGTCTGTCTGTCTGTCTGTCTGTCTGTCTGTCTGTCTGTCTGTCTGTCTGTCTGTCTGTCTCTCTCTCTCTCTCTCTCTCTCTCTCTCTCTCTCTCTCTCTCTCTGTCTCTCTCTCTCTCTCTCTCTCTCTCTCTCTCTCTCTCTCTCTCTCTCTCTCTCTCTCTCTCTCTCTCTCTCTCTCTCTCTCTCTCTCTCTCCACAAAATTCCGAAAACGAACAAAATTCGCGATCATTCAGAATGGTCAGTTTTAACAGAATATTTAGCTTTGGTGGCGACACTGGCCTCCATCACCTCTTTTGTGAATATTCTACGGAAGTTTGACAACAAGATATCAAGTCTAGAGACCTCTCGTTATCGCAGGAAATGTGTGGAGGTGTCCAGATCACCACAGCTATAACGTTATCACCCGGCTCCTCGCAAAGGGCTTCGAGAGGGGATACAATATTGGAAATCAGGCATTCAAAACCTTCATGAACCAGAGCGTCATGAACGTTGCGCATACATGTGTGTCTATGCACGTGTGGGAGGCACGTATGGTGCTCACATGGCATGCTCATGTGAGGTGCTCATAGGCATGCTCACCGCGGGTAATATGTAGCTGACCATGTCCATACTTACTCACAAGCATGATAAAACATGCTTTTGTTCTGGCGCTGGTGCCACGCTCTAACAATCAAGCGGGGAACCCGACACGGAAAACTCCCTCCTAAGGCAAAACAACGCAGTGAAACAATGTCTACGCCGCATCATACAGAGCCAACTTCGGCGCCTCTCCAGAGGCGGCGGCCCGCCCCCCGCTGCCGGGGCCGGCTCTGGTGGGACGGGTCTGCGCGCAGGCAACCTCCAGGGGCCGGATATTGCTTGCCGGAGGGCACGGAGGCCAGCGGGGTCGCGGCGCGGGGGGCGCTGCTGGCTGGGCGGCTTGCTGCGGCGCTGTCTAATGAGAGCCGCCACGGGGCCCCGGTCCTGACCAGCGGCGCGCGGCACGTCCGCCGGTCCAACTCCGGCTTATTGGCGGTCCACGCCCACCACTGCAGCCGACTGCTATGTGATGCCAGGTTTCCAGCGTCGCCGGAATGCTCGTGCTACCGGATTACGATTGGAAAGCCACCCAAGTGTAACCAGAATGTCATGTCGAGCGAGACATGTCAACTTCGCCGTTGCTTCCGCAGACTGACCGCGTTACGGCGACACCGCTGAAGCAAAAGCGGAACGTGACTCTTCTCAAGCAGCTCCGTAAGAAAATATCCACTGATCCGAGGTATGGGCGCTGGCCATCGCCTCCTGTCCTCCACCGTTCCAGGACTGCGCTGTGCTCAGCTTCAGAGGCGTCACTTTGACGTTTGAGAGTCTCAGACTCCCGATGCTGACTTCAGACCCCCCCCCCCTTCCACGCTCCCCTGGGCCTCCTCGGTTCATATGAGCAAAGAGCGAGCACGGGCAAAAAAAAATCCAGAAAAAAATGATTGATTATCGGTATGCTAGACACCTAGACGCATCACTATTATTGTCATGCTCACTTCGTACTTAATAGTACCCTGTTGATGCATAAAGGTTTCGTCTTGCCAACTTCTTCATATGTTAGGCTAGTCTGGAAGTGTTTGACAAGACAACGGGTATTCACATTGGTAGTAGATCACCTGATGATACCTGCATTGGAGTAGAGAATAATTTGCTTATTGACAAGCTGCAGCTCTTTACTGCAATACGCGGCAAGGCTGGCTCAAAAAAGCTAACCCGCTGTTTCACTCAGATAACACAGCACCAATAGCCTTATTCCTCGGGGAATACCAAGGAGATGGAGATATAGATTATTTATGTGAATAATGTTATCTATGTGAATAATATTTTGAACTGTCCTATCTATGCGAATAATGCTCGTTCGCTAATGCACTGAACAACTTGCGCTGTTTCACCCAACACTGGCAAGTGTATCTGTTACACAATAGTGACTGGTGGTATTCGACTACCAGTCAAACGACGGAATACGTTTGGCGACAGCGGTAGTTACCAGTGATGCAATACCAGTCACATTGTCAACGGGACGATTTGAAGTGCGGTTCGGTGGCGTATCCTGCGCCTGGTTGTACCTACCACGAAAAAGGTGGCGAGAAGGGAAATTAACATGATTTCTGCGGTGCGTTCCAGAGTGAAATAAATGTTTGTTGGCATCATGTTAATGGCCTTTTGCCAAAAGATGTAACTATGAGCAGAACTTTGAACTGTCAAGTTTTCTCAATCTAACCGTTTTTTTATTGCTAGGTCGTTCAACTTTAGCCTTCTGATATACCGCAGGGCGATGATTTTCAACATGAAAACTTCCAACCATTCATCCTAAAACGCCCACATTTAAAGTCTTTCTTGCCTATATCAACTTCCAACACGTATCAAAACGCTAGTAACGCTATTGTTGCAGGGCGGCCACCCTGGAGGCCCATTCGGTCTTTATCTACTTTGATCTTCCAGTTATCGACATGTGTGTTGGGAATGTCGTGCAAGTTCAGTCTCGTTTTCCTCATATATTGTTACATTGTGGCAGTGTAATTGCTATTTTCTTATAGCTTCACGTCCATGCATGTTAGGCTACGCTGTTCTTCATCAAATCGCGTTTTACGTCTCAGGAAAACTACGATGAATGATTACCGTCGTCCATTTTCGTTGATTACGGGAGAAAAAATTACTGAAACGTTTTTCTTTGAATTGCACCCCATTTTAAGCATTTAGAAACACAATTTCTCATCGCCTTGAATTTGGAAGTCATTCCTCCACAGTGAAACAATTTTTGAATCCACGAACTGTATTAAACAATTGTATTCTGTTTTGAATTGAATGCTCCGCAAGTGAAGATATTCAGGCAAACACCAGATGTGATGAAATAAGCTCACTTGTAAATATTGGCATGCCTATAAGTTAAACAGACTGCTTTAGAGAACAGAATTCCACTATTTAAGAAATATGCGCCCCAATACGTTATCGTTTAGTCGTATCATGGGACGTTTCTATCACGCCAGAGTGGCTACCAAGGTGGCTGTCCGAAACTTGTCATCGTAGCGGATGGGCTGAAATCATATGTAGTAGTGTATCTCGTTGAGAGGTGTGGTGCTAATTGGTGCGTTGTTCACAGAACCCAAACATCCCTACGTACGTGTGTTTTGGCATTATCTCGTGAATAATATTGTTTACTTGCATTCATACGCTCGTTTGTCGCGCTCCCTCTTAAGTCATTCGATTCACATAATTATTTCCGTCGTGACTTGTACCTCTGCCCAAATTTCTGTATGATATCGCACAAAACGTGATTCGTGATATAAATTTCTCAGCCAAAACCATATACAAATGCGGAAGACGTCCTGTAAGCAGCGAGGACCTAAATTATATGAGAATGTGTCAATTTCAAGACGTTCATGACGTTATTATGGCGCCATAGATGCCTGGGTGACCAGGAAATGGTCTCCCCAAAATAGTCCGCACATTTTCGCGGGCGCATATCTTAGAAACTAGATGGGCCTAGCTCTTAAGAAGGGCAGGGCTGTGAGCTGCACCAAACGATCTTCAAAATGGCTAATTCAATTCGAAACCCCATATGTATGTGGAACACTCTCTTAAAAGTAGCCGGAATCCGGGGAGGAATCAGGTTTTGCGGGCAGGCTATGTGGACCTTATCCCTCAGACGGATGTTGAAAGGCGACACTCCTGGTAAGGATGGTCAGTTTACCCATGTTTACGGAGCTATACACGACACTTGTAAGTCATCAGTTACTAAGCCATTGCCAGTGGCGCGCCACTTATCTGCAAATCATGATCACTGTCCTAGAGCAGCGGTATTACGCGCTCGGCGGGACCGGGTGAAACGGGTTACGGTACGGTATTAGCCCACCGATTTGTGTCTGAATGCGTGTCATATAGAAAACTGGGCTCCTTACCCTTGATTTTTGAAAACGTTTTGCCAGGCGTGCAACCCGTTTGACAAGTTTTGGCTTCAACATGCGATGAACGGGAGAGCATTCTGTCGTTCAGAAGACTTTTCCGTTGGGATTAATGCCTTTAGGCCTCGCTTGGTCACTACATCTGGAAAAGTGTATTGCGGTGCTCCCATCGTGCAACAGCCATTTAACTCATAAAAATCCAGCTTAACTGTCTTCGTTTGCGTCGGGATGTAGCGGGACTGATTTGGCACTGGAAAGAGCCGTGCCGCGTTGTTGGCAGGGAGCGTAATTAGTGTTTGGATGCGATGAACCGGTGAGGACTGCAGAGCGTGATCGTGTTGTAACAGGCATCTATCTATCTATCTATCTATCTATCTATCTATCTATCTATCTATATATATATATATATATATATATATATATATATATATATATATATATCCCCCGTGAGACCCCGGAACCGACAAAACTACAGACACCAAGTGAAGAGGCCTGTTGGCCTGTACCTGAACTCACTTAGCTCAAAGTCTGAGGTTCCTAGGCCGTGACTTTCGTATTAAATAAGGTCAAACAATGTCCATCTCCAGATTGGTCTCCAGAGTGCCCTCAGAACCTAGATACCTGTTCTAAAAAAGTCCACATTCTCATTTAAGGTCAGCGACTTTGCTTCACCTTTCGAAGGCCATGGTGACCAAAATTATGTAAGACCGTTTTGAATCTTGCCTTTGAATAAGCGGCAAGGATTACGTTAGACACAATGTTCCTAAAAGAAAAATGTTGACCTGAGTCATTTTATGTTAGCGATCTATTTTGACCTTTAAAGATTTCATGAAAGATGCACAATGCGGCTCATTTCATCAATAAATTCGAAATGTGCACCACAAACTGCTGCATACAGTAAACCATTGAGTAATAAAACAGATTTGCTTTGACCTTGCTCTGACCATCAACGCTGACCTTAAGTCGCTGGAATTTCTTCATTCAACTGTTGCGCTGCTTAAGAATTATCTCAGAGATATATATCTAACTTCGTCCTCGTCTAAGATTCTAAGCCTCTAAAAGATGTATGTCTATGGCCTCGTCTAACACTCCGTTGTTGCATCAGATTAAACGATTCCCGAAAAAATTACTCCGCGGAATCCATGGCCTGAATTTGACCTGCTGTAAGTCAGCGACCCTACAGGGTACATCTAAATTTTTTGATATCGAACAATCCGCTATTCAATTTTCCACAGCTATGCAAAATTTGGCGCGGCTGCGCCGCGCCGTTCGGAAAGCATTCTGGAAAAACCCTGGAGGGGTCAATTTGACCCCACCTAAATGCGTGATAATTGGGGAGGGAATAATCCCCAACGGTGACTGCAAAATTCCTCTCCCTAAAGTCAACCACAAACTCCCTTCCCTCCTTCCTCCCCTCCCCTCCCCAGTGAAAACCTTGGTTTGCCGGCAGCTCACACCCGATCAGTCCTTTGAAACAGTCCAGGCAGAGATCTGTGTCACGGTGGATGCATGCGTTATATATGGGGCCTTGCGTTCTATAGTGAGGCGGCTGTTCTTAACTAAGCAAAGAATAAAACCAAAAATGAGCGAGAAGACTCTTTGGAGATGTCAGACAGTTTTGCGTCACACAAGCCAGACAGGGTAGGTCAAACAGACAGCCAGTGGTGGGTGCCACATGTCTTGCGTATTGTAAAATATCAACACATGCTCTCAATCTTATAAATACGTGTCCACGTCTGTCAGCTGGAATTTGATTGCCGTAGATGCATGCCAAAATTGAGCTTACTACATGGCCAACAGGTGCAAGTCACACCTGTGACAGTTCTGCAAGACTATGCTCTGACTGCTTCAATTTCATAGATAGCTACGACCGCACCTCAGATGCGCTAGATCGCGTAAAAACGCGGCAAATCTCGCTGACGGGTCAATGCAAAATGCATTGCTCCGGGCATGTCGAAGGTGACGTCACGCAAGTAAGATCCTCGCTGGCGGGACAATTCAAAATGCATTGCTCTGAGCATGTTGAACGTCACGTCACGTAGGCGACATGCTCGCTGGCGAGACAATGCAACATGCATTGCTCTGAACATTTCGAACGTGACGTCACGCAGGTGAAATTCTCGCTGACGGGAAAATTCAAAATGTATAGCTACAAACATGCCGAACGTGACGTCATGCAGGTGAGATCCTCACTGGCGGGTCAATTCAAAATGCATAGCTCCAAACACGTTGAACGTGACGTCACACAGGTAACATCCAACTGCACGTGGGACCTGTCCTTTTACCCCGGAGTCTGTGGGCTCTGTAGCAAATTGATTCCGGTAGAGACATTCTCTGAAGGGTTTTGGAGACAAATGCAATTTATCCTTCGGTTCTTTTCATGTAGGATCATAATGTTTATGTTGCATTTTTCGGACTTGGGCTATAGATGACCACTCTTACGGTACTCACTCAGCATCTATTACTGCAGTTTTCCGGGGAGGGGGGAGAAGAAAAAAATAGGGAGAGCTTTTCATGTACCGCTCCTTCGCTGCCATCGCCCGTGTCTGCTTCCTTCACCTGTATGGGTTGTCAAACAAACAATTTTACAGCGTAGCGTACTATGATCCATACAAAACATCGCCCATGCCAGTCATTGTTTACCTATCAGTATCAAAACACGGAGAATCAGCTGATGTTTGGGTCTCATTAGACGTGCATATGCACCGAAATAACTGCTGTAAAGTTGCCTTGCACTCCTACGCACCGGCTGCATGAGACAACGCAGCCATGCCACCCCGATTTTTACGATGACTGTAAATATACGTGTCACTTCACTGCGTCCCAAGCGGGGGGGGGGGGGGGCCATGACTAAAAAATGTTCCTAAAAAACCGAAAAACCTGCCATGCCGATCCCCAGTCACCGCTGGCTTCAAATGAGCACTTTCGCGGCAGCCGGTGGGCGCGTATACGGTGATAACCTGCAGCTCTTCTTCGCCTCCAGATAGCAAGGGTGCAAACAGCTTCATGCTGTTGATACTAGAAGCCACCCCTTAGCCGACCAAGGTCAGAGACGGTGCATGAGGACGGCAGAGACGGCCGCTGACGCGCCTGGTCTGGGGCTACTGCTGCAGACGCTCGTCGCGGGCTCCAGCCGGCGGATCGCCCGACACAGCCCGAAAGTGACCTGGTCGCTCTCACTGCACTGAAGGCTGCCGTGGACACAGGACTTCAGCATGCTGATCGCGCTTCTCGTCTGTATGCTGGCGCTGGTAGCTTTCGTGGTCATACGCAGAGGCAAAGAGAAAAACCACCCGCCAGGTAAGTGGTCCATTATTTGTAATAGCTGGTCCTGAGGTCAGTGGCCGCGTCGTTGCCATGGTGCGGGGGGGGGGGGGACGCTGCCACACGTGAGATCGATTTGCCCGACCTGTCGATCCCTCCTTGAGAGCGATCGATGCTTTGCGATTCCAGATAGAACTGCCATTAGTACCAGCAAAATCGCTGCCAATCGCTGTGTTAGCTGTGCTGTTGAACGGTTCAGTGGGCTTGTCATCAAGCAAATCACGCGCGATCCAGTACGTCGAAGGATCTCGCCCTTCCGGGCATAGCGTTAAGGATGGATGTCAGATCTCAGCAACCAAAGAAGAGAAACACGTGAAACCAACTCCACGGTGAAGGCGCGTGCCCCATCTGAAAATCACGTAGCCACAATGCTCAACAATGCTAAACTGCTGGCCGGCGCGTGCGCCGCTGTACGACCGGGAACCAGCCAGTGGTACCCTTGTCAAAGCATGGGTCGGCTACATGCTGTGGCGGCCTGAACCAAGAGACGTTGAGCGACGTAGTTTGTCGGCCTAGTTGATCTGGCCCAGTGTGACCAAGGTCCGCCGAAGACAGTGGCGTTTTTCCCCGTACTTTGGCCACGACAATTGAAAGTGTGGGTCATCACAGATTATTTGATTTCGTCTTCGGAGACTGTCCGGCCCGGCCTGACTCAAAGACAACCAGTTTTGACCCAATGTGGTCTGTGAATGAGCGCGCGTGCCCTACATCACCGACCCTCTAGATGCTAACCTTAAACGAAAACATAAAATGACCGTTGTTTTGATCCGACCCATCAGACAGCTTGACCTTCGCTAGACAAAGCGACAGTGCGGCAGGTAATAGCTTAACCTCCGCTAGACAAAGGGACAGTGCGGCAGGTAATAGCTTGATTCAGCTCAAGTACCAGAGCCGTGGTATATTGCGCTGGTTGTGAATAATTCTGACTATCGGTACGTTGAAAAAGTGTGTTGTTGGTTCCGTTTCAGGTCCTGGTGGGCTGCCATTTATCGGCCAAGTGTTTTCAATCAACTGGAAGCACCAGGATTTCGCCTTCATGAAATGGTACAAGCAGTACGGGCCCATCTACAAGGTCCGCGCGGGCCCAGAGACCATTGTTGTTCTATCCGACCCCGAGTTGATCAGGGAGGCCTTTAACAAGCCCGCGACCCAGGGCCGGCAGAGCAACGCAGCGTTCACGCTGCTTTATGCCGACAAGGGCATCATCTTCACCAGTGGGGAACTGTGGCATCAGACACGTCGCTTTACCTTGTTCCATCTGAGGAATTTCGGCATGGGCAAGTCTAGACTGGAGGCTGTTATCCATGAGCAGATCGATGGCTTCATGAATGTCGTTCTGGCCCCCAGCGAGGGACGGGCGTTGTCGCTCAACAGGGCCCTGGACATCTCTGTCGCTAACATTATCTGGGGCATCGTAGCCGGGGAGAGCCTTGGCATTGAAGACGAAAGGATTCTGGAGGTCATGGACAACGTTAGAAAGCTCAACGAGGTCGGCTTCCGCATTCTTCTCCTCGGAACGATTCCCGCTCTCTTGAACCTGCCAGACCGCCTGACGGGACTCAACGAAGTGCTCAAGTGCTTCCACTACCCGATCAACAACCTTCTCCAACCAGCCATCAACCTGCACAAAAAATCTGTGGATCTTGGCGGCGAACCGCGCGACTACATCGACTGCTTCTTACAAGAACAGAGCAAGCACCCAACCCTTTACACCGAGCGCCACTTGTTACGCAGCCTCATCGACTTGTTCTTCGCCGGTTTCGACACGACCTCCACGACGCTCCGCTGGGCCTTCTGCTTCCTTTGCGCGCGGCCTGACGTGCAGGAGCGCCTGGCGGCCGAGCTTCACCAGGTGGTGGGCAGGGAGCGCGCGCCCACGCTCGCCGACCGGCCGCACCTGCCGTTCACCGAGGCCGTGCTGATGGAGACGCAGCGGCTGGCCAACATCGCACCCATTGGCGTACCGCACGTGAGCACGGCCGAGTTCCAGCTGGGTGGCTACACCGTGCCGCGTGGTGCGCAGGTGATCTCGCTGCTCACGGCTGTCCACCATAACGAGGCGTACTTTCCGGAGCCGGCGCGGTTTCTACCGGAGCGCTTCCTGGATGCCGAAGGGAAGGTGAAACCGAACAAGGCGCTCATGCCTTTCTCCGTGGGCAAGCGATCCTGCATGGGCGAGGCGATGGCGCGCGCCGAGCTTTTCCTCTTCGTCACAACCGTCGTGCAAAAGTTCCGCCTGCGCTTCCCCGACGGCTTTACACACGACTTCTCCATCAATGAGGAGAGGGCATTTGTCAATGAGCCGTTGCCATACTCTCTCATTCCAGAGAGGCGTTAGGTTGGTGTACCGGTCGTCTGGTGGAGGGTCGCTTCTGGCTAGCCGCCTTTTGGTGCAGACCACTGACATTGCATAACTTTAAACGTGTCATTTTGTCAGCGGCTCGGCACTTGGGTTGGGTAGGTTAATTGGGATCGATCATCCCGCTGAGGACCTGCAATTCATGCGGGGATGGTTGCCCGCCATAGTTTCCATAGGGGAACACATTGTTTCCCGCGATCAGGTTCGTGGTGGGCCTAGATTGTGTCAATGTATTCACGTTTTCCAAGCTACTGCACATCAAGTAGGTCGCATGATGGGTCAGAGGCCGTGCTATGATCCAGATCTAACAAGTAGGCTGTGCTTTGCTTATTGCTGAGCCTCTCCAGGCTGACCTAATCATGATCCAGGTCAGAACAGCTGCCCCTCAGCGCACCGTATGTACAAGGTTGTCCAGAAGATCGGTCCCTCGTCTTCGCCAGACTGCGTGCTATTTTAATTTCCGACGCCGTCGATGTTTGTTGTTGCCAGCTTACACCTGTGTCGAGGTTTGTTGTTGCCAGCTTACACCTGTGTCGAGGTTTGTTGTTGCCAGTTTACACCTGTGTCGAGGTTTGTTGTTGCCAGCTAACACCTGTGTCGAGATTGTGGTTGCCAGCTTACACCTGTGTCGAGGTTTGTTGTTGCCAGCTTACACCTGTGTCGAGGTTTGTTGTTGCCAGCTTACACCTGTGCTATAATGTATACTTTCTAGATACATTTGCTGGTACAAAAGATACACGGACAGCGTCAAAGATATTGGACCAACTTCAGCCCTTGTACATCATGTTTTTGAATTGCATGAACTTAATTTTTAATATCAGCGTGCAATTTTTGTCGCAAGGTTCCACGTTTTGCGGTCACGTAAATGTTTAGCTGTAAGTTTCGTCGGACGGAATAGGCAGTTTGCATATTTTTCCCGTGTATATTATGCGTAGTTATCGTAATCTATATACAGTGGAGAAGAAGTAGTAGTGGAGGTAGTACAAGTAGAAGTAGCACTAGTAGAAGATAAGCATATATATATATATATATATATATATGTATATATGTCTACGTAATTGTTCTAACGGATATACAGTGTGTCAGGGGCAGTAGTAGTAGTAGTAGCAGTAGTAGTAGGCATACCATATATGTATGTAACATGCGTGTGCATCTGCTTATAAAAGTCTAGTGAGTCCAGCATTTCTAGACGAATAAATTGGAGCTAAGGAAACTTGCCTTTTCTTCGAGGCTGTTTGTCAATGTTTTTGCCGGGATGAACTATTGCTAATGTGTAAATCTGCGAGCATAATACGCAAGCGGCGGCATATCCAATTTGTGCATGGTAAAGATTCACAGAGCGTGCGCATAAAAATATGTTTGTGTGTATGCATATATATATATATATATATATATATATATATATATATATATATATATATATATAGGTATATGCACATGTATTAGTAAAGACGGCAGAATATCTTTTTCATACAAACGTAAGCCTTTTTCCCCATGGATAAAAGCACAGAAGAGTTTTTAAAAAGATCTCAATGTCGATTAAAGGTTTAGGAATGCTGTTGATTTGCGTATTGCTCTATGAAATTTTAGTACACACTAACCCCTCTGACTAACCCAATCTAACCTAACATAATCTGACCTCTTTAAGAAGGGCGGTGGTGAACTGCATCGAATTATTTTCAAATAGTTTTTTATCTTAGCCGTTTGTTGTGTGACTGAGAAACCTTTGCGGTTAGGTGCCATTTCGCCTTTGGGACCTTCATAATGACAGAAGCGCAAGTTAGAATTGTGAACGCCAGGGGGGCTCGAGGGGCCGAAAGGATAGCCAGAGGCCCCTCAAGAAATTGTGTCCCTGCGGTTCGGAACCTTCGCATTTTAATGAGTGATTTTTCCAGGGATCGGTAGTCCCTGGAAAATTAAGGGCTCTGGAGGAGAAGTAAAGCGGCTTCCGCTTTTTTGGAGATAGAAGTTTTATACTGAGAACCTTTCTTTAAGCTTTGTGCCCCAACCTTGCCAGAATTCTGCCTGGGCCTCTGCATAGTGCTGACCAGTGGCTTGCGCGGCACAAGGCGGTGCGTGACTGCAGCGATATGAGAGCTATAAGAGATGTACAGGCGCTCGTAGCCTTCACGTACAGTATTTGATACGTTCAACCCACCCGCTATCCGCGAGGATGCACCCACACCCCACTCGTTGGACATTCCTTGTGTCTTGTTACCACCCTTTATCCACCCGTTTGCAACTTCCTACCATTTGTGCTCTAGTTTTTGTAAAGTTTCAGATAAGTTTAAACTTAGACTTGCTCTTTTGTAATGATACTCGCAACTGTAGGATGTTTAAAGCTAATTACTATGAAAGACGCGCAGAGAATAGCACTGCGGAGTATGTTCTACGTATCTGCCCAACATTTTCCAAGCATCATATTCATGCCCGTACCATGCTCGCAACATTCCCCAAATCTGAGTGCAACTTAGCTCATTAGCCATTTCGTGTGGGTGGGTGTGGGTATCTATGCGTTCACGCAATCCTGGCAAGTCTCTACTAGGCTCGGCGATTACAAGTACGCACACACATTCACATTGGTCTGAAATGCACAGTCTGCACCTCCCTTCACAAAAACACATCACGTTTTCAAAAAATTCAGCAAAACTCCTGTCTCATCACCTAAAGACGCATGTAAACGCAGACTTGCTAATGCGTCTTTGTATTTACACGGAAGGGAGGGACAATCCTGCATTGCACGGACGCAGTTCAACATTGCATGGAAACAAAGCACATTTTGGGCCCATGACCCCTACAAGGAAATTAAAATTTTCCATCGCCGCCGAGAAGTGTGGGAAGGTTTTAAACGGCCAAAATGACGAGCGCGTACTCTGGCGTCTGGTGTGCAGGGAGCTTTCTATTGAGAGGATTGGCGAATGTACCTGCAATTTCGGCGCCCTCCGCGGACGTAGCTAGGGAGGGGGCAAGGAGACATGACTCACATTGAGCAAATTGCTTTATATTAAATGCTGGGCAACGTCACTGAAATTTTGTCAAAATTTGCAGGAGTTCGTAAAAACTAGACATTAGTTGCCACTGCTGAGAAATTTTGGCTATGTGCCTGGCTGAGTCTGAATTTCTCCAACGTTTTTACAAAGTTCCAAAGCGGGTGGAAAAACTCACAATCTGGTGCATATTGAGTTTGGGCTTAACTATTTTATCGTATGCAGCCCACCCAACTTATTTTGCATCACTGTGTCCCACTGGGCCAAACTCATGCGAAATCGCCCGGAATCTCTGGCGTAAGTGTAAACTTCTTGCCCCTGGAGGTCCATGGCACACTTGGTCCCACTCATAACTACGTTCCTTCTTTGAAACACGTGACCTTAAACAAATTAGCTTAGGGCCCCAGCTCTTTAAATCTCGTGCCTATGACTTTCCATGCCAAAACTGCAAACCTTCTCCATCTTTATCATGCACAGAACACATTGAATCGACTCAATTAAGTACAAAAGAAAGAAGTAAATAGGCGCAACTGCCATCACTATATTTCGGATGACAATCCTTCGTCCGCTGACTAACCACAAGTCATGAAATCCATCAAGCACGCAATCGATCGCGAACATGATACAAACTACCTAAACATTTGACATTTCCCGAATTTACTGAAACATGTTTTTCACTGAAGGACAGAACGGTGGACACTATACAAAATACCCGAATACACACGACATGATAGCACAGAACGTTTGCGGACGCATATGAAATACTCAGATACATCCTACACAATATCACAATGCAGTTATGATGCACTTAGTCCATAATATAGCTATGCCAGACCAGTTGCTATCACAAAAGAGACCAGATGGCCGCGTTTTTATTCATGGCGGGATTGACACGCGCCCGGTGGCCAATCGAATACCCTTCGCTCGGGTGGAGGTCAATGAGACCCTTCCCTGAGATCTAAAAAACTAAGATAGCTAGTTACGCCAGACTCACAGGTTGGGTTGACCTGCACGGCAAAAAACGTGCGTCAAAATTGTAGGCTCCTAGGTTATGATCTAGGTGTCAAATAAGGTCAAGCAAGTTACAACTCCAGACTGGTGTCCAAAGTGCCCCCAAACTGCTTCATGCAACCCCTTGAACCTAGATACCTGCTCTTAGCAAAAGGCCACCGGTTTTCGCTCGAGGTCAGTAAAGTTTTTGCCTCTAGACTAGAAGATCAAGGTGGCGAAAAACCTACGAGATTGCTCCAAGTTTGCCATTCGAAAAGTGTCGGGATTACGCTAGGAGGTGTGTTCCTAAAAACAGACTTTTGACATTAGCCGTTTTAGATCAGAGATCAACTTCGATCTTAAAGAAATCCATAAAACATGTATGTTGAGGTTCCTATCATTAATACATTCCGATAATAGTTCCAGAAACCACCAAAAGCAGCATGTTCTCGGATACAAAGTCGGTTGGTTTTTACCTTGATCTGACTTTTATACGTGAACTTAGGTCAATGGAGTCTGCTTTAATTATAAGTTTTATTTATGTTTGTCTAAGAAACTATCGCAGAGATGCATGTCTTTGTATAACACTCCGTTGTCTCATCATGTTAAACGATTCCATAGAAATGGCCTTTGCTGACATCCATGGCACGACTTTAAGCTGCCATAGGTCAGCTACCTCACAAGGTGCATATAATTCTGTTCACAAGATATTCACTACTTAACTGCCTTCACTTGTGCAAAGTATGGCGCGGCTACGTCACGCAGTTTCAAAGTCATTCCGGAAAAAACTTTCGGAGGGGTGGTGGCCAAAATTGACCCCACACACAATGCGCGTGTAAGATCCTAAATAAGCATGGCCTCTTTACGTTTTCATTCAAAATAGCCATGGACTTTACCCAACATTTTCCCCGCTATTGGAACTTCAGGAGACACCAAAACTATGAAGAGCATGAGAACGAATTTCAATCGGGCTGTTGATGCCCTTAAAGGCGACATGGCTATGATTAACGAAGCGTTCTCTCACGGGGCATGTGCACGCCCCCAACTAGGTGGCAGGGTCAAGTGTGCAGCTGACTTTACAAACCACGTCGTTCGTCGAGCAGGTTTCATTGAAGCCAGATGTGCAGTGAATGCATGCACCTCGCTTGATGGGGCAGACTGGGCCCCGCATATCAGTGCGAACGAAGTGCTGCATTAACACGCACTCGGGTGGGGGGGGGGGGCAAATTGACCCCCTCCCCCCGAAGATTTTTCCAGAACCGTTTCCGAACGGCGCGACGCAGCCGCGCTAAATTTTTGATAGGTACAGACAATTGAATAGCGGATTGTTTGACATCAAACATTTTGATATGCCTGGTAAGGTCGCTGACTTATGGCAGGTCGAAGTCAGACCATGGTTTCAGCGAAGTCAATTTCTAGGCAGTCGTTCTATCTGATGCAACAACGGAGCGTTAGACGAAGCCATACATCTATGAGATGCTTTCTTAGGCAACACCAATATTGAATGAGCAAATTGCGTTGACCTCAGGTCAGGTACAAAGGTCAGACCAAGGTCAAAACCAACTGTTTTTTTTACTCTAGGGCATGCAGTATTGGACAGTTTCTGATGCTCATTTTGAATTTATTGATAGCAGGAGCCGCATTATATATCTTCAATTGACTTCTTAGAGGTCAGAATAGGTAATTGGCCTAAAATGACCAAGGTCAACATTTTGTTTTTAGAAACATATTGCCTAGCGTAATCTTTTTCGCTTATTCAGATGCAAAACTCAGAGTAGTCTTGCTAAGATTTTGGTCACCATGACCTTTAAAAGGTCAAAAAAGGTTACTGATATTAACTGAACATGTGAACTTTTGCTTAGAAACACTTATCTAGGTTCTGGGGGCATTTTGGAGACCAACCTGGAAGTTGACCTTATTTGACCTTATTCTACCCGGAGGTCATGACCTAGGAACCTCAAACTCTGATCTAAGTGAGTTTACGTACAGGTCAATGCACCCTGTGAGTGGTGTCCTTGGCTCTCTTAGTTTTCAAGATCTCAGGGGGGTCAAACTGGCCCCCCCCCCCAACCGAGCGAGGGGTATCTAGCCGGCCACCCGGGCGCGTGTTGATGAATTTCAACTCGACCATGCTATTTTACATGGTCGGGCGCTGCTGCTCACCAACCGCTCTACCTTTCCGCACAGCGCATCAACAACAAACAGCAAAAGGATAAACGTTACGTTTGGTGTGCTTTGTTTTGGTCTCCGTGCTATGCTCCCTTCAAAGCCATGTCTCTGAGTGGGCTGTTCATGAGCACGGCGTCCCTGAGCATTTTGTCCGCTGATTTGCCGGAGTGTTTTAAAAATTAGTTTTGATGGGTGCAAATGCACGGCGTCATGATGCAAATGGCGCTGCAAATGAACGGCGTCCAGGTTAGTGCTGCCATTGTGCTGCGTTCAGAGAGCGCCGAGTAGTCATACCATGCCCCGGTGGCGCTGCGCTACCCAGCGTTGTCGGTAGACGGCGCCGCTATTGTCTCGTCTTTAGAGGGCGCTGCGAACACGCAGGGTTCAGATGGCGCTGTGTTCGACAGATGTGCACTCAGATGACGCTGTTACAGGGGACCGGGTGTGGTTGTTATATGGAAAGGTTATCAAAGTCTCAAAATCGCCAAGTTGTGAAATCTGGTAATGACACAAATGAACTATTGCTTTGAGAAGCCGTCTCGTATCATATTCCAGGTTGTCGTTTTATCTCCATTCTGGTCTCTATACCGAAAACCTTTTCTACGACTGGCAGTGATTTGCTATTGGTAGGCACTTGCTGTCATTCGCGATAAAGCTTCAGGTATTGTTAGCTGCGTCAGCTTCGTGGCATCGTCTTGTATTCACTTCCCTGGCTTGGGCCGATCAACTTCACATCAAGCATGTCAAGCACGTGTTCGTGATTTTGACGTCACACGAGGCGGTCAGGGTGAACTGCCGCGCAAGTAACTGGGTGAAGGTAAGTATGGTGTATGGGTAGGATTGGACCGGTGATGGGCTGAATGGCGGCTATCTCTCTAATGTATGCGCATCAAGAATCACTCAGGAGCTTGCCGTTTGTACACAAGCGTGCTTGCTCCTAAGCGAGTCAATAGCCGTTTTCACGAAGGTGTGAAAGCTTTTAAAATATTTTAAAAACTTTCAGAGGTTTTGTTATAACCAAACTCATTTTATCAGTGATTTTCGGCTAGAAATGTTTCACGAAAATTTAAAAACAAGTTTCTGCAAGCGCATGATTTGATAACATTGCGGTTACTTAGCTAAAAGCAATCTTATAGTTTTATGGACATGTATGGTGCTAGATCTCTTCCTGCTGAAACTTTTCTAAACTTATCAAACACATTCGGTGGCATCTATGACCCAAACGCGACAGAACAAACTCTTTTATCCTTGCACCGGCCCCGTTCATAGGCATGCAGTACTTAAGAAGCTTACTGTCAGCTTGCTTACAGTACTTACAGGGTTTACAGGAATTACATACCTGAACATGATCCAGGGAGAATGACCGTTAAATCAAATGATCATCAAAGCTTGCCTTCCTCCAAGCATATTCATGCCGGTACACATAAGTACCTCACTGGTGGAGAGATTTGCTGCAGAGTTACCGAATGAGAGGAGTTTTCGTGCCGGGTCGCAAAGTTCTCGAGATACCAAGCGTGAGCATGATGCGCCGCTACGGGTGCGCGACGGTGGCATCCAACTTCCTACAATAGCAGCGCAACAGCGCGTTAGCAGCGCAAGCGTAAGAGTTCTTGAAGTGAACTCGAAGATCAGACTACAGTCTGGTCAGACTACCTCCACCGGATCCTCTCAAACTAGTGCTTGGAGTTTGAAGACAAAAGGTGTTTTTGCTTATCACGGTCAATAATGGCGAGGTACGGTGCAGAGAGCAGAGACAAAATGGCAACGTATTTCGCAAAATGAGTTGGCAAAAGATTGAGCGCTTAAAATCGAAGAGACCCATCTCAAAAGTACGCCACCGTATTACGCCACCGCCACCGTATATATAAAAACATGGTATTCCGCCATTTTTTAACTTTCTTCACAAAGTTGGGGAGGCTGGTGTCTAAGTGTGGTGGGGGAGGGGACTGCTACTGAGTGGAAAAGTACATCTCTGCAACCTGAGGTCTTTTGTTTATTGAGCGCGTACTTGGTGCACATGAACATGGCCCGTCAACCACCATTCCTCTGCCGTTTCCAAACTAAGAAAGAGAAAGTTTAGCGGAAAGCATCAGTGGATTGGTCTCCACGAGACCTCGCAATGGGTGCATTTTCTTCCTAGGTTGATATTTGATCCCCAATTCGACACTTGAACCCCAAAGTCCAGCTCAAATTTTTCTGGGCATCGACTTGTTCAGTTTTATGTTAGAAAATACTACTGAACTAGGGACATCTTAAATGTCAAAAAGATGATATTCCAACCAGCTTGCTTGTGTTCAACAGGAACTCTCGGGATAATCTCTATCCCTTTTCCAGAGGAGAGGAGAGGAGAGGAGGATGAAACTCCCGTCTGTGTGTTGCTTTATACCAACGTCACGAACCACGGTAATACAATGATTGCCTCCCATATATCGCTCACGCCCAGTGGGGCATTTCGGTGGCTCTGTGGTGTACACCCTGCCAGCGCGGCATCACGTGTCTCATGGTCAATAAAAGGACACCTTAAGTCGGCTGCTTGCACGGCCAGGGGTTTGTTCTGAGAGCAGCGTAAGTTTTGTGATGCATAATCTTGTTTGCACTACTCAATTAGCCAAGTCACTCACTGCGACGAAGTTAAGCGTCTGGCATGGAAGCCGAACTTGAAGTCAGTGAATGAAAAAATTGAAGCGGAAGTCGATGGCTTTTTAGTTTGGATTTGTGAAGCCGGAGCCAAAGCAGTGCCTTCTTATCCTTTTTACATACCGTCAACTTTGGCATCATTGGTTTTGAGCTTTTACCTACGATGCGGAAGCCAAAACCACCGGCTTTGAATTTAGGCAACACGAAGCCAAAGCCGAACCCATCCAGTTAAAACGAAGAATCCAAATTCACTGCGAAACTTAGTGCACAACATTGTTTTATGATCCAAAACCATTTTTGCCGTTTGTAAAAACTGCATGGAATGAGCGGACATCATCACGATTTTGCGAAGTGACTGAGACAGAGTTTAAACATTACAGATGAAACATTTTTGTCAGGCTGATGTCCCCGTCTTGTGAGTTATTGTTTAGGTACACAATGTTTCGTGCTTCGAACGGTTGGCTTTTGACCCTCTTTAGGAATTAATTGGTCCTGAGAACGCTCCGCTGATTTTTGCTTTAAGCTATATATGCGTCGCAGCTGATTGCTACGTTGTGTGGTATATTGGAGTGAAAGCACGGTATAGATTGTTTTTGTTAAGTCAGTTTGCAAACTGCAGGGAAAAAGCAGAATCAAAGAGCCGAAGCGGGCGGTTCAAGATGGCGTGAGGCCAAGACTAGAGTGGTGATCTAGAGGTTATTTTCGACGCCGAGGTCGAAGCTGAACTCAGCTTAAAACAAAACCAAGCCGAAACCGAGGCCAGCCGTTTCAAATGGCACGCAGCTGAAGCCGAAGCCGAGCCAACTGTGAAAAGTGGCTCAGAGCCGAAGCGGAGCCAAAGGTCATTGAAGAAAACTGCGCCTTTGCGAATTCGAACCCGAAGCTGAAGCTGAAGTCGACTTTATCTCCATGCCTGAGCCGAGTGTATATTTCTGGAAGTTAGTAAGGACATCTGATCAAAGGCAACTGAACAGACATATTTGGTGTTTTTAAGCTAGTGATCTTCTGAAATAGCTGAATAATCCAACTATACTTGTGCTCTAAACGTCGACGACAGGTCCTAAAGTGCTGGATGTTCCAATGCCATGACAACCTTGCAAGAGTGATCGCGCCAGCCCACATTACACGCTGCTCACGCGATGCAGAGCTTGCATTATGCAATGTCATCTGTTTTGGCGTGGACCAGTTAGCCTAGGGTGTATGTTCTGTGGAGTGTTTTCAGCGACTTCATAAAATGGGACAAACAAAATCTGAGCAGAATGTGAGCTTTTGTATAGGGTTGGTGGCACCTTGCTCGAAATTGACCGGCCATCTGGAGATGGTGCCACTGAACAAAATCTATGGATCCGCCCATGTCATAGCCAGAAAACAATACTCCAGAAATGGTCTGTGTGAGCTGAATGAATTGTCCTGCCCTTTTGAATATTTCAGCCAGGTATATGGGGGGGGGGGGGGGGCAAGCCAACATTGGGGGCCATCAGCGGTTGGGGGCGGGGTGAGGCAGTTTCCTGACAAAAAAACAACTAGATTACGGCGATATGAATTTGAAATTCGTGTAATTTTGTGCATATAGCTACTTAAGATTTGGTTGACCAGAGTTCCCTAGTAGCTCTCTGTCTAGGTGGATAGCAGTAGCGCAGGCAGGTGGGGGGGGGGGGGGGGGGGCACAGAAGGCACGTGCCCCTCCGCCTTCAGAACCTACGGTTAAGGGCCCGATTTGATGGCCCGGAAGGCCAGCCGGAGGTCTCATCCAGGCGCCCAGGCCGCAGGCCCAGGCACTCCAATACCAGCCAGAGGGACCTGCATACTGATCAGGAGCCCACTGAGTCCATAAGGATCTATGTTTCGGACAGACACCAGCAGTAACGCACAGTCGGCTCCAAGGCCGCATGGGCCTGAGGGCCCACTTCCCAAGCAGGGATAAAGCCGGAGCCAGCGATTTACACTGCTCGGACCCCATAGGGCCTAACAGGGGCCCTGTGTTTTCAAGGGGTCCTGAGTCAGCCAGAGGCAGTGTTCGAGGAGACCCGAAGGGCCTAGAGAGCCCACCGGATCCGACGATCAAGGCTCCGATTGGAGGACCTTAGGGCGTAAAGGGCTGGTCGAAGTGAGGGCCCCGAGCTGACCACGGAAAGTGTGCGGTGAGGCCTGAAAAGGGCCCCGATGGTCCGCCGGAACCGACGATTAAAGACCCGGTTGGTGGACACAAGAGCCCAAAGGACTGGCTGTCGGTCACATAACGAATCGCAGCCCGTAAAGTCGTTGCCTGAAATATCAGTCAGATGTCCTCTTGCAACGTTTGAAGAGCCCCTGAGACGATGGGGTAGTCTAAGTCGGTCAGAAACCACGAATACCGACCAGTCGGCTCCATGTCCGTCTGAGCCACTGAGACCCATTTCCCTAGCAGAAACGAGGCCGGGGTTCGCGATTTGCAATGGTCGGGGTCCCTAATACAATGAGGGGCTCCTGTACCGGTTAGGGGCCACAGTGCCGGACAGGGGTCCCGTGACGGCAAGCGGGCCCGCGACGGAGCGCTGGTTGAGGGGGTCCGAAGAAGTGCCGATGGGTCTCTAGAGACCAAGAATTAAGGGCCCAGTGGGATGGTGGAAGGGTCCGAAGGGTTGGCTGTAGGTCACAGTAAGGACCCCGCCCATGGGGTCGTGATCTCAAAAGTCAGTAAGACGATCTCTTGCACCGAGAGGGACCCCTGAGACAGGGCGTTCCTCTATTTCGACTAGAGATCACGGACAGTCGTTCTGTGTTTCTCTGAGCTCTGGGGGTTTATTTACCAGGCAGGGACACGGCCAGACCCGCGATTTACATTGGTCGGACTCCCGCATCGTTCAGGGGCCTGCAGTGCCTAACAGGACATTCTGTGTCAACAAGGGGCCTCGCACAGGTCAGGCGAAGATTTGCTCAGCAGGGACGGGGACGGGAGCCCGAATGGCAAAGGGTCTCTTGCGTTGGTCGTGACCTTCTGGCCTGTGAAGGAAACATCAGGACTCATGATTGGTGCTCACATTGGGGTAATATAAGAGTCCTGTCCCTGTTAAGCACCCAAGTACCAAACTGTGGGCCACAAACCATATTCCAGCATGGGCTCGTTAAGCCCAAGCGGAGTCCACGTGCCAATTATTTTACCGCCTGCGGCGAGCAGGGATGTTGTTGCATAAATGACGGTTCATGCGTTGAGCCGAGGTCAACTGTGCAGGTCAGAAAACCTCATGTGTCAGGGAGCGAACCAATGTAATATGATGTATCTCTCTAAGGGCTTCCGGATCGGCCGGGGATGCCGCCCCGTGTCGCCAGAATGACGGTCGGAAAACACGCTGCGGTGGGATAGAATGGCCCCTCAGCCCTTGACCGGGAACAACAATGTGCCCCGTAGTCAGTTCAAACGCACGAGGCTATCCCATGTTTCTCTGAGGACGTTCCTTATTTTGCTGAATCGACTAGTGAAGCAAGATTAGATCAAAAGACTTGAGTGTACACGCCGGTTGCCGATAGTGTAGTGGTTCACGCGCCTGCGCTAACCACTGCGCGTCTGGAAAATCACAGGCACGAGGTTCGATTCGCCGCGATGCCGCCCTTCCCGTGAGGGTGAGAGGCTGGCGGCGCGATATAGGACCAGCAGCTGAGCCTCAATTATTATTAAACTAAGTTTCAATGGCAGGTCCTTTATCTCGGGGAGCAAGGATAACGACGGCTTGGACCGCAGTTTTCGTAAAACCGAACGGCGTTAGCAACTGCAAATAACGCCAGGGGGCGAGCGACGAGCACTCAACAGTGACCATCGTAAAATAACATTTCTGAATACCTTTAAAAAAATCGTCCAGCTCAAAGATAACACCGGGCCAATCCTTTTTAAAGTTTTGAGGCTGTTCTCTGGATAGATTAACAGGTACATCAGCACGGAATATAGAGATTTTGCTCTACTCTTCCAGTTCTACAGCCAGCTTCCAGCACCACTTCGTGGTGCTGAAAAGGCCAGTATGTTATTGTCATCAATTTAAGAGCCGCACAGGTAAAATATGCGCCCAGAATATCTCTTAAAGTACGAATTGGTGTCCGAAAGGCGTTGTAAAGTGTTTCTTTATGATGTATAACTATTTTCGTTCAGCTGTTGGCCACAGTTTAGTGTTAGCCGCAGGGCCGACACTGCGCGGCCTAAGGAGACTGTAACGCCTGGCGTTGAGTTTTTTTGTGCGAAGATATGCGAGCGCGCGTGCTCAAAACTACCTTATTTAATTTTTACCACCGACCAATTATGTCTGAATGTTGAACATATCCAGACAGACATTGTTTGGCCATGCTAATACAGATTGTTGAACCATTTTGACCTTTGAATCTATATTCGCGGAATCCCTACTATCTCCGTGCAACTCGGATAGAAATTCTGACAAAGTTTCTGAGTTCTGTCGGTTTCAAAAGTCCACTGGAACATGGTAAAACGAAGAACGTACGCTATTTATTTCATGCTGTCATTTTACGCATGATTTTGTCATTTTTTTACTATAAACTTGGGGCAGAGTTCATATCGCGATAACGTCTGGTTTGTTTGCCAGTCATAGAAGGTAAAAATGTGAAATATATGTATATATATATATATATATATATATATATACACACGCACACACACACACACACACATATATATATATATATATATATATATATATATATATATATATATATAAACATATCCTCAATAACAAATGGACCATATCCAGGATCTTGTTGGGGTGGGGGGGAGGTGCTTTAATATCAATGGGCCCCTTTTCAGCCCTGTGGCCCCCTCACCGTGGTTGGAGCCAAATTTCTGCAATATTTGGCGGGGAAAAACGCGGAGCTGCAATGCGGCAAGATAATTATGGTTTACCAAAGCTGGAGGAGCTGAATAAAAACAGGCAATAAAAAAATCGACATATCCAGCTAAAAAAACAACATTGATCTGATAGTGAATTGATAGGATAAACTGAGGAACGGGGATAAGCTCTACTGGCTTTTTCGCAGTGTGTATCTTTTACAGCCCTAGGGGCAACCCAGAAATCGTCTTGAAATCGTCTTCGCGGGCTGCACACCGATGACAAACTGTAGGAAACGTGCCCACCGTAGGGAGCAAGCTGTACGGTTGGTGTCCGATGCGAAGACGTGATTGGAGAGGAAGACATCTCTTTCAAACGTGTATCTTGAGCTTGGAACTCGTCTTCCGCCCGCCAGGTGCAACCACGCACAAAGACTTCCCCCGCGCCAGCAAAGTGGACTGACCCGATGGTCGATCGCTGGCCGGGCGTCACTAGTCAGCTGAGTGCGCTCTCGCCAGTGTAAGCTGTGAACCCGAGTCGGGAGGGCGGGGACACAACGTTCCCCGGTGCTAGCGACATGTGGCTGTCCCGGGACGGTCTCGTGTGGCAACTCTGGTGGATTGTCTTCACCCACACGGCGGCGGGGCACAGGAAACACTGCGTGCACGTGCACCCTCGCCCGGACCAGGTCTGTGAGCGGTGAGCCGCGTGAGATACGGCGCTGAGCGTCGCGCTGGCGCGTGGGTGAGGGGACGCATGGGCGGTGGAGGGCAGGAGGCACAGCCCTCCCCCCGTTCCAACTCTGGGCACCATTGTTACATTAGCCTTATAATGTTTTGGTGTCGAATGGAAAGCAGCGAGGTAAAAATCGCGTTTGACCCCAGTCCATCTCCACCTTGAGGTTCCGCCGACCTTGAAGGCGCGTTTCAGAAGCTAGGGATCCCGAAACTAATTGTGAGTTTGATTCCCTCCATGTGTCGCCGTAGGGTTCATGTTCCGCATTCTGAAAACGTGAGAGTGTCATGGCACTGCACTGCGCTGGCGAATGCGTGTCGTGGAGTTTCGGTGGCCGTTGGCCACGAGCTGGGGCAGTGGCGTAGCCGAGGGGAGGGGGATGGGTCACGCCTTCCCCCCACTTTTGGAGGTGACAGGGCTCCCTTGAGCTGAACTCCTCAGTAATTTTGGCGGCTTAAGACACCTACAGAGCCACTGAAGCAAAAACGAGTCTCCGAGAGCAGGAGCAGCCAGATTTCGTGACGGAAGGTGAGGGGGGGGGGGGGGGGGGGGCTGCCATGATTTGCAACCGGTGGGTTATTTTTGCGCGCGGGCCCCAGCCCATTCACAGTGCCAACGGTCTGCGAACAGGCGTACAAACCCCGTGAACGCCAATAGGGTCAGTACCTAGCATGCCCACAGTACAGAGCTATCGATGTTGGTTTGCCCTGGTGCCGTAAGCAATTTTTTCAGCAGTATTTCAGGTGCGTGCCGTACATATTCAATCGGCTATTTTCCATTTTCGTTGCCAAATTATGGCTATCGGGCTCTATATGTCGCTGCCTATGATAGTCTGTAAAAGATTGATAACTAAACCAGCCTTTATGATCACCAGATTCCGGAATTCAAATTGTCGTGATTAAACACAGCGTTGTATCCCAACGGGGGGGGGACTAAAGCCCCATAACCCCCGCCCCCCCCCCCCACACACACTCACCTTGCATGCGCCGCTTGCTCAGAATCATCAAAATGACATCCAAAGATCCCGATCCAATTTCTTAGCTTACGTGAAGAACAATTCGAAGATGACTATACTGCACAAGAAAAAAGTTAGCGGCTGAGATCAGCTACTCTTGAGTCGGTCCTGAAATTTGACAGAATTTTCTGGGTCAAAGTTATAGTGAAATTTACTTATTCCAGACACCCGGAGTCAAGTGAGGGCTGGACTCCATTCTTTAAAACCTGGTCGGCGTCAGTCAAAATTAAATCTGCATGCTGTGAGTCAGAGTGCCGACACTGCGCAACTTTAATCAAGCACAATTGCGGTAAAGCATCGACCTCGCAACGGGACCCGGTCCCCGTGCTTTTTGGCACGTTCGATGGCACGCCCCTGCCACTACTGCCGAATATCTCGGAAGTGGTGGATGTGACTCTACTATGATTGCTGAAATGAGCATACAAACTCGCTTATTTTTATTGCTTCACGTGACACCGATTGATAGGTACATGATTTTAAAGCACAAACTTCTCCGGAGCAAAGATTTATGGTTATTCTGATAGTCTTGACGACAAACTACAGGTTTCTTTCCTATTTGTCCCATTTTTCGTGCTTTCCAGATTTGGTGCCATATTGCGTTTCCGTTCAATGTCGCTCACGTGAAAGGGGCAGTAAGCCAAAGCTTGCCCGCAAGCGTACTGCATGCCTGTAAGCAACGTCACATGAGCAAGAGGCACGGGTGCATTGTACTCATTCCCCAACGAGCCCTAGCTTCCTCATCCACCGACTGCCCTGAGCTAGCCTATCGACCAGAGTACTTCACTTCCATCGACAATGACAGTGCCGATCGCGTGCCGCGTCTGGGGAGCCAGCGCACCGTCGAACCGCAGCCATCTGCCGTGCGGCGTCCACCGACACCGCGGCGCGCCTCGTCTGCCGCCACGTGTCTCACGCGGCGCCGTTGCAGGTCATCCACGGTGTGCACATCGAGCCGCACCACGTGATGCGTCGGCGCGCCGTGGACCAACAGCTGCGCGTGAAGCTCAGCTACGACCGCAGCGTGTTCAGGTCAGTGGAGACACGGCCGGGGGCGGGGCGCCGCACCTGCCGTCACTGCGAGGCTCGGGACAGGGAGGTAGGCGTGGCGTGAGCACGCGGCTGCGGGGGAAGACCATGTTAGGTGTAGCCCGTGCAGGCCCATGGAGCTCGTAGCGTAACGGTGGCGGCCGGTTTCTGTGCAGCATCTTGCGACTGGCTGGGACTGGACAAGCACACCGGCACTATCTGGCTTTCTTTTCTTTAAACCTCGCCGCACCGATGTCTTCGTTGGTCGCCCCACAGTGAGTTGCAGTGGGTCTGGTCTGTTGTAAGACGATGCTTTAACTGTAATATATTAACGTGCTGAAAATTAAGAATGCGTGACATCTGGTCCAGAGGCCTAGATTTGATAAACCTCAGGTTCTCCCCAAATAAATCACAATGGCGCAGCAGCAGCAGATAGTCCAGAAAAGTGGACTCGTAGAGACAGGACTGGCAATGCTGGGCAATGGCAGACATGACGGACGATAGGCGGCGAAGATCGCCGATAAATGACGCGCGTTCAGGTGGGCGGACGGGATACGCCAACGTTCCATGGTGACTCGCAAGATGTGTCGTCAAAAGTGGGTCACGTGACACTGCATCGCGTTGAGACATTGCCCTCCTGCCACCGCGTGTGATCCAGTTATCGCTGCCTATCACTCGCCCTTGTTTCCTCCCGTCCGATTTTGAAGTTCAACCGAATCATTACGGCTTCTTGGTGCCGGCTCCTCTTTGTCCTGTCAAATATTGAATGGCGCGTTCGCTGTTTTCCTTAGACAGCTGACATAATAGCCGACATGGGGCCCAAACGAACGTCCCATTGTTGATATCGCATAGTCGACCAGCATGCACGTCGCCTCTAAATCCCTGTGATTTAATGACGCTGCCGGGTTGGTTGCGAACTGCTTGACGGAAAGGGTCGATCAACAACCGATCACGCGGTAATGAATGAAGTCCTGTCAAAGAACGGTCACGCGACATGCACTCTCATGCGTATTGATGTGGGCGATGGCCTCACTCCGTCGTTAGCATGCAATTTCTCTCAGAATTCTGCCTTGCCGCGCCTTACCGATATCGACCGGTTGCGCGTCGTGATTGAGGAGCACGACTGCCGTTCCTCAGTCATGTCCGCGGCATGAGGCGTGATGCGGGGTGGGGGTGGGGGTGGGGGTGGGGGGGGGGGGGACGCGTGACGGCATGAGCCCTGTCCGCGCTCGCCGCCTCACCAGAGCGGTGCTGGCACTCACGTGAACTCCCGCCTGTATGTCTGTGATCGGCCCGTGGTTGTGCTCGGGCCGCAGGTCGGCTCGTAGAAAGCATGCGCGCCCCTCCCTCCCCCCCCCCCCCCCCCCAGCTCTGGTCCTGGCTAGGGCTGGTGTTCTGACTAAACGGCCGTGACAACGGTCTGCTGACCTGCACAAACCAGTTGCCGAGCTCTTGTCACGACAGAGGACCGTTGGCACGTTGTTTCTGCTTGTAACTATCGTGTTAACAGTTCCATTCTGTCGTGCTTGAGGACGCTAGATATAACCCGATTTCCCGATTTACGCGGACTTTTCAGCGCCATCCATCTTCCTCCAGATATGTGTTCCTTTTGAGCCGGTCCCTGCATTGTGTACAGGAGTTTGCGTTTTTAGCATGAACAAAAAACGAACGGGAGACTTCATCGCGTTCGTCTTTTTCGAGAAAGAGGAGACCTCCTTCCCCAGACAGAAATCACAGCTAGAAAGCGCCCGGCACCTATTGGGAGCTCAGCCCCATTGTTTGCACGGGCTGGCTGCTCTTTTGATGGCGGTGACCTGGTTGACAGCTCGCAGGCCTCCCGGCGGCCGGAGGCGGCGCACCACGGCTCGGGACCGCCTGCCGCGCGCTCAGACACGCACAGGCTCGCGTCCACCCATGCGTCCACCCGGTGTGGACAGAGCGCACCGGCGCGGACAGCCCACCGCGCCAAACGCACGCCATTAACCGGGCAGCGAGGGCCCACCGCAGTTCGCTTGGCTCGCCGCGCCGCTCGTCGCGATTTGCGGTCGCCGTTTGCGGGGTAATGACGCCGCATTAACTCTGGTCCACTTCTCCGGCGGCGGGCCTTTCCGCGGCGTCTGGCCGTCCGGCCCCGTTCCGCCAGCCGGCGCGCGGAAACAATCCCGATTTCGACGGCGCGGTGCGAGGTCAGAGCCGCGGCTGCGGGGCGCCGCGGCAGGGCAGGGCCCGGGTCCTCCGGGGTCAGGACGCGAGGCGCCGCGCCGGGCCTGCTGCCGCGGCTGTGACGTCAGACTGCGGAGCCGGAGCCCGGTCGCCAAGGGCCGCCGGGCGCTGCATGGTCCGGCCGGACGGCACAGTTGTTCGGCTGTGGGATGACTCCCGGCCTTGGGCACCCCCCCCCCCCCCCCGCCCCCAGCTGCCGAGCTGACCTTCGACGGGACCGTTGAAGATGGAGCGAGGGGAGATGGAAGATGCGTTTCCTGCAGCGTCGCATGTTAACGGCTGATAACGTACGGCTGCTCTCCGTGCATAAGTCGCCTGAAATGCGCCGACATTATGCCCAGTTAACTTTCGTGGCGCTCGCAAGCGAGAAAGCGTGCGGTTGTGCTCATGCAGCGCGCGGATGTGTAGGCTGCGAGCGCCTCGAATCCTGCTCCCCCCCCCCCCCCCCCCGTATCGTACCTTTCCCCCGCTTCCTCACCCGTCAGGACCAGCCGCGAAGGGCGGACCCACGCGACACCCGGGGCGCGCCAGCCCAGCGGCGACACAGGACGCCCAGCGATGAGCTTAACGAGCAGCGCCGGTCAGCGGCGGCGGCGGCACAAAAAGCCCATCTGTCGGCCGGCCACGGACAACTTTCGCCGCCACTGACCCAGTTGGCCGCGGCGGCTCGGTGCCGGGCGCCGTCGGCGGCCCCGGCGCCGCAGCCGGCGTGTCGGGGCCGGACGGCTGGACCCGCCGGGTCACGGGTCAGGTCGCGGGGTCGTCCCGGACAACGCGGCTGGTCACGGGAACGGCCGGCTGCGAACGCCTTGCTCGGTGGTGTCAGCTGATTGTGGTGGACTGCAATTGCCGGAGGGTCATGCGGGAGATCACTTGACGACTCTTGTAATTGCCTTAGAACACTTGTTTAGAATCGCTCGGGAGAGCTCAGACATTTACGTGTTTGAGGGCAACGCAATTGTCATGTAGGGGCCCGCGATCTTGTGACTCGCGTGGGTGCTTCGATGACTGTTAATTCGACACTGCATGAACTCGACCTTTACGGAAACTGACTGCGCTATTCGCTGCGTCATAATAAATTGTGTTGGACATCACTCGTGGACGCGGGTACCATCTATGGTTGCATCAACTAGATACCGTTTATGATATCTTGCAATATATTTTTTAGCCGACCATTTGCCTTCCTTGCTGCAACATGTACCCTTTGTCCAATTTGAGATGCCAACGGTATGAAAGCTCGCCCTTTGGTCGCCCGCAGGGTACCGCAGGACACTATCGAAGTGTCGCAGCTGGTTGCCAATGGACCAGCGCAGCCTGCCAATGTAGGCGATCATGCCTACCCACCCGGTTTTTGTTGGCGCTTCGCGGTGCCCGATCTCTAGTGCTCGCCGTGCAGGCTAAGCCGGGACCGGTTGGCGGGTCATTTGCATGTCGTCACTGTCTCAGGGCGGCCGCTTCCATTGATGGTTTCATGGCCAGCGCAGCACACAGCGAAGCACGTGCGGCCGGCTGGCATGGCCTCTCCCCAACTGCGTGCATACGTGACGTGACGCGCGCCGAGCAGTGCGACGGACGTGACGCGTGAAGGTGCCTGCGGCGGGACCTCCCAGGCGTGGGCCGAATGTGGGCCGCAGCCGATAGGGCGGCCGCCCGCCATCTGGCGCCCGTTTCACTTTTGTCCGGCCGCACGCGCTGATGGGCCCATTTGGTATGTATGCCACCACTGCAGCAGGCCGCACAGTGCGAGGGTGCCGCGCACCCGATGGAGGGAAGGGGTGCGGGGGCGCGGCGGTCCTCCGTGGACGTGCTGCCCGGCCGCCGTCCGGTCTGGGCCGGCGGCGCCTGCGCCGGTGCTAGTTGTACGTGTGTCCACGTAGCGTGCTGGTGCTGTGTTGGATATGTGAGCAAGTACACCTGACGAGCGGGGGCGTCACTTAAAACGCTTTCGGAGGCGGCGGGCCTTAGTCTGTCCAATGCTGATTTAACCGCTTGCCCCCCCCCCCCTCCAATGCTGATTTGAGCCTCCCTCCAATGCTCTCCGAGCCCCCTCAATACATATAAGCAAAAAGAGAAGAACGGACGAAGGAAGCGCATAAAAATAAGATAAATTTGTGAACATTAGGCACATTTTTTATGTTCACATCGGGTGACCTCCTGCTGACAATGGCTGACAAGTGGTATTGCTCTTTGGTGCGGTCCGTTACGCACGATGTCAGCTAACACGCGACGCTTGGCTGCTGGGTTGCGATACACCTTCCACCGCGTATTGAGGTGTGTAGAGGTGCAATCGAGCAAGCCACAGCGCACCCCAAACGGGCCGTGGGTTCATACCGCCACTGGAATGAGGCGCAGTATGTACCGTTACCCCACACGGGGTCGTGTTTCGATGTCTTCAATGTTTTAATTGCAGACAACGCGTCGGTAACTGTTCGTGGTATGCGCTTCCGCCTTGGAAGTCGTCATTGCCAGGTATTCTGCCGCAGGCATGCAACGGAGTACATGCATTGTAGCATGAGTTGCAGCTTACTACCGTGAAACGTATACACGTAGCAGGCCATGGCAGAAGTCACAGCGAAAGCCATGGTGAAAAGGTCATACACGATTCCGACAAGGTTATTGTTGTTTTGAGAAGGGAGGGACAGCAGGGGCGTGACATTGGTGAGATGGAGCTCTGTGTGATTACAGTTGCTTGGAAATCCCAAAAGGCCCGGAGAGGGGTAAACAGAGAGAAGATGGACGTCATTTATCCGTGACATGATTTATGGCCCACAACGTGCATAAATGCATGAGTCGCCCACGAAATGGTACAAACACATCCATAGTAAATGGCTATGACCAGCAGAGATTTATAGCGTGTCCATTCTCGTAACCAGCCATGTGCATACGTGTTGTGGAAAGTTATAATCGGGAGCGAAGGCTCGTACGGTGTGTGTTCGTCCGGCGATGAGGACCCAGACCGATCCAATGCATGGTCCAGCTGGTGAGCCGGTTGGACCAGTTGGGTTTGTAGCTGCTGCTATGCACCAGGGGATGTCGCTTTGTCAAGAGCAGGGTAGTTACTCGGTGAAAAACGTGCCACATGCAATAGCATGCCGCCTATTTGCATGTTGCCAAACGTTTGTCATTCAACTGCGCTTCTTGGGCCGAATATTGATTTACTGCTCGTAAGCTTTGAGTCAAGGTGTAAATCAAGCCATGACATTTTGAAAGTACCGTAGGAAATACGTGCACCTACAACCAGACCCTCTTCCGTTTCTAATAAAATCCGAATCGGCTGCAGAACTTAACAATTTTTTGTTGAGCCAAGGCGCGAAAGATATCTTCGAACTTTTGTCGTAAGTCGGAGTCGAAACTCAATCTTCAGACTCATCGGTGCTCCGGCTCAAGTGTAAAGGTAGTTGTTCGCAGCATAACGTGATAGTCACTGGTGTATATGTGCACCGAATGGATCAGGACCTGCCCTGGCCTGAAAGGATCATGGCCTGTGTGTGACCGTCCTTCGATGAAAAGTTGTGTAGATTCAAGGATGTCCATGGAATGAATTTTGTCGTAAAATGTGACGACAGGGAACTACTTCATCGCAATCGATTCTGGAATCGAGCTATAATATCTCCTTGTGTCGGAGTGCGAACCGACTCAAAGTTGTTTAGTGTTGTTTGCAATCAAGGTCGAAACAATTCCACTGGGTTGGAATCAAACAGAAGTAAGCCTATATTCAAACAGCACGTAACATAGGTTGAGATTTGCAAAGACATGGAAAGGGATGTTGCCTGAGGCCAGTCGCAGTGAACTCTTCCGAAGAGCATTCAGGTTCGCGTGTGTTTGGAAGTTTGTTGTTCACATTCACCGGCGGTACGCCTGGCGAAGCAGTTCGCAGGGTCATGAGCAGGTCTGTTGTATTCCGTTCGCATTCGCCGGCGGGATGCCTGGCGAAGCAGTCCGCAGGCTCATGAGCAGGTCTGTTGCATTCCTTTCGCATTCGCCGGCGGGACGCCTGGCGAAGCAGTCCGCAGGGTCATGAGCAGATCTGTTGTATTTCGTTCACATTCGCCGGCGGGACGCCTGGCGAAGCAGTCCGCAGGGTCATGAGCAGGCCTGTTGTATTTCGTTCGCATTCACCGGCGGGACGCCTGGCGAAGCAGTCCGCAGGGTCATGAGCAGATCTGTTGTATTCCGTTCGCATTCGCCGGCGGGACGCCTGGCGAAGCAGTCCGCAGGGTCATGAGCAGGTTGTGGTATTTCGTTCTCCGCTGATCCCGTGGCCGCGCGGCGCGACAGCAGCCGACTGGACGCCGGTCTGCTGACCATGCACGGGGTGCTCTGATTAAACACCGCGGCTTCTGTCCTGGGACGTGACCTTTTTTACCTCTGGTCTGATTCGGGCCGCCACATGTGGGAATAAAGGAGCGATTGCGGCCCGGCAGCTATTATCTATTACGTCTTGGTCACGGTTAAGCCAACAGCCGGTACTTTGAGAACCGAGACACGTCGGACTGCGCTTTGTTAGATCAGGGTTAGCTTCGGAAAGCAAGGTAAGAGTGCACGAGGCGACGCCGTATACTCGCAGTGGCTCATTTTCGTACGCAAGCATTGCCGCTTTGGTTGCTGATATGTGTTTAAATTGAAGATCGGGGCACCAATAGCGTTCGCATTGGAGAGAGCTCGTGCCAACGTCAATGTATGTTCGATTCGATCTGCCATGCACGATGACCTGTTCCTGAGTGGCCATAGCACCCTTGCCAATAATGCACCTTGCCGGAAGTAGAAACTCGTGCTGCCCACCGGTCCACACAAATTCAGCAGCTTTTTCAGGCGCCAAAAATGTAGGAGTAACAAGGTTCATACACAAAGCCTGTTGGAGAGAATGTGTTTTTTCATGCAGCACTCATGAGTTGACCAGTTGTCTTGAAGAGACGGCAGGCTATACCGCTTGCAGAACCTGTCAGACTAGCACACGCCACCTGTCCACTTAAGCAGGCCGCTATCACCGCACGTCCTGAGACGTGCGCATATCCACCGCGAAACAGAGCCACCAGCCCGGCACCTCACAGCAGCTCTCCCGGCGGTCGGGCCCTTTCGCAGCCGCGCCCGATTGGTGGACGGCGCGTGACGTCACCCGACACGGTTACCACGCTCCGGCGGCGACGCCGGCGGCCGGTCCGCGCCGGTCGCGCCGGGTGGCGGCCCGGCACCGATCCCAGCGGCCGCGCCGCCGGCCGGCCGGGCCTTCTCGCCGCTGGTCGCCGCCATCCGTCGCTCAGCCGGCCAGCAGCGTCTGCCGGCGCCGCCGCCGCTGGCCCCGTCGCTCCGGCGTACACGACCGGCTGGCGGCGTACTCGGCCTATTGATGAGACCGAAAACGAGGCTTCACAACGCTGGGCGGGAATATTGATGGGCCATCTGGCATTGGTGCGTCAGTTGCTGTCCGGCTCGGGGGTGGACACATGTAGGGCGGTTCCTGCTCCTGTCTGCCAGACCCAAACCCCAAACCCGCGCGCGTCGTCAGATCCATGTTAGCATGTGCCGTACGGCGCCGAAGTTCGGTTTACTGAGTGTCCTCCGGTCAACTGAGCCAGGCGCGGCGCTGCGCCAGCCAGCGAGCTGGGAGGAGAGCCGCCCTGTGGCGCCGGGCCGGTGTCCGCCGGGGTGCCTGGGCGGAGCGGACACGGTCCGGCCAGCCAACGCCCCGACCTTGTGCTGCAGGTGTATCAGCCGTGGTCGATGGTGCCGGGCTCGTAAGCACACTTTTGGAGCGTCCGTGGTGTTGTTGCCAATGGAAATACTGACTGTTTAATGACGTCCAAGAAGTTGCGATCATTACTGAAAACAGCTGGTAAGGAGCCCAGGTGCAGTCTGCAGACCCTGGCGTGAGGACCGCGACTGTGGTGAAGAGAATAGCTGACAGAAACGAACAAATACCAAACACCAGTGAAGCCCTGCAGAAAGGCCTCGGCACCAATTATTGGTCGGCGCGCCGAAATGCGCCTCGGAATCCAGACCTAACGCATGTGGGCTTGCGAGAAGTGCTTGTGGTGAGCTGAAAGAACGGATCGCCGGGTGCATATGAGGAAACGGGGAGGGGGGGGGGGGAGAGGCAGGGACAAAGGCGGAGGCAAAGGCAGAGGCAGAGGCAGAGGCAGAGGCAGAGGCAGAGGCAGAGGCAGAGGGAGAGAGAGGCAGAGGGAGAGAGAGAGAGAGGCAAGGAGAGAGAGAGAGGCGGAGAGAGAGGCAGAGATAGAGGCAGAGATAGAGGCAGAGGGAGAGAGAAAGAGAGAGAGGGAGAGAGAGAGGGGGGGGGCGGGAGGTGTGCGTGTTGGGGGCTGGGAGGAGAGAGCGACCCGCGGGAACAGGTCGGCTTCCGATGCAGAGGCACCGTCTCTGGGCGTTTGTGTCCGCTGGGTTTCACCTGTCACCCGGCCACTCGTCTCGAGAGGTTGGCGAACGTAACGAGCTGAGATGTATCGCGCGGTGCAGAGCTCAAAACAAGATATATCGCTGCGCCTTCCAGGGAAGCCTCTCGATCGCCGGTCTCCGAAACAGCTGGGCGTGCCGATGTGCGCCGTCATCACATTCACATACTGGTAGGCTGTCATTAAGCGATGGTTGGGGAAAACGAAGCCACCAGTTATGGGAACAGTTGAGGGGGCGAAATCCGACCCACGAGTGAAACCACATTCGCTTTGTATGTCGACTTGTGGTCGTTGCCCCGCCGCCTCGTCACGACCCCTCTCCGCCCCACGTCGCCAGGCTGTCCTTGGTCGGAGCGTGACCGGCGGGCCCGTCAAACCGTGACGCCTGGCTTGGTGGAGGGGATGGAGATCTGATGACTCATCGCGTCGTGATCTGAACGAGTAGTTATGTCCGAACTGCTATGCATTTGTGTCGGTGTGTGTGGGGGGGGGGGGGGGGAGGGGACGCTGATAGTCACCGCTTATCATCGCACCGTCAACAATCGCGCTTTGGCGCTGGTGGGCGCCGGAACAGCGTTCTCAGCGCTTTATTTCCACCACTGATAGGCAAAGCTACACGAAAACTTCGCTATTTTCGTCCGCTGATCAACCCCGGCGACGTCAGAGAGCGCAGACCTGACCAGGCACTACACATGCGACAGTATTGGAAATATCAGACACCGGTTAGGTCCGGCTTTCATAACGGTGTGTTCAAGGAGTGCGCAGGTGAAATCTGGTGGGAACCGACAGCTGGTGGGATTGTTTTCAAGAACTCAGCGTGGCGCGGTAATGCTTGCGGACGTGGTCAAATGGGGCCAGGGACGCTTGACGGAGTTCAGAGAAGTGGTGCGCATTTACGAAAAGTCCGTTTTCTCCTCCAGCATGCTGGTGTTGTGGTGCGTTACCGAACAGACCGGCTGGTTTTCCTCATCAAAGTATTACCTCTGTGAATATCAAGATCGATCATTTTCGGTCTCGCGGTTATCAGCGCGCGCACATCAGTCCGACGATCTGGAACAGCCTTGGCATTCTTCACGCGCTTGCGTGTGGACTGTGATAAAAAGATGGGATATGCAATACCCGGTTGTGGCGGTCTCCACTGGTTGGCAGAGCGGTCTGTGGACAGATTTTCGGCTCGAAAAACTGTGCAGAACGATGCACCCAATTTGGTCTCGGCAGCCGGGAAATTCAAGGGAGCTCTGGAGCCAGCGCTCTCGTGCATATTCTCACAAAATTTCCACCTTAAGGACATTTTTTCTTCCCATGCCTTCATTTCCGTGCCCTTTTCCTCCGTTCTAAATTATAGATGTGTAGGCCTGTACTTGCGTAACTGAAATCACGCACACATTTGTACATGCCTACGTCATTTAATAAATTCCTAGCCCTCCTCGGCATCCGTCTTATGGCTAACGGCAGGCCCACTGTCTGATGCATGCCTCGCGCGAGAAGACAAACCCTTGGTTTTGAGTGTTTGTGGTAGTACTTGTTTCATCACTGAATGGTTGCTGTCGGGTTCGTATGATGGTTGTGTGTATTGTCCATGCTCTCCCACGCGCTGACTTTTGGAGAGTTCATATGCTCTGCATATGTCCCCCATGATGGAAGTTGTATAACTTTGTTCTGTTTTGCAGGTTAAGCAAGGAGAAGTTCGATCTCATCAATGTAAGTAGCAAACGAATTGAGTACAGTGAAGATTGCAACGTCCGCTTCTGTTCTGCGTATTATTTAGTGGCGTGTTTTTTACCAGCAATACTAAGCTTCCTGTTTTGCCTTACGGGCTGCGAACGGCTGGGCCCACCAGTTGTATCCAGCCCTGTCATGCTCTCCTCTGCTAATGTCCTCTCCGACCATGCAGCAACCCACTTTATTGACTTCAGTTCAGGTCAAGTGCAGTGGTCCGCTGCAGGAGTCCTTTTAGCGGCGAGGAGTATCGAGCCCTTATCACCCGGCAGATCACAGTGGTAACTGAAGCGCGTCCTGTAATTTGTTCACTGCCAAGAATACCACCTAATGCGCTATGTCCTTCCGGGATTTGGAGCTCCCTGGCACGTGAATTGCATGCGTCTGGGGATATCTACGTTTTAGCATAGGTGAGCTCCCCCGGCGGGATGCTACCAGCCGGATGAACTCGTTATTTTCAGTTTATAAGCCCAAATGCCGAAAAGTCAGAAATTTCAGGCATTTCCCACATGTGTGATTTGCATAGCCACCGGCACAAAAGCCCAATACGATTGTCATTAAACTCCGAGACAATGTTCAGCTGAGGCGGCCTCGCCCGGCTCCGCCTTCACGCTCCGTGGAAACTGATGTCGCCACAACCAATGCTCGTAGCTTCATGCAGTTTTCACTAGCGTAATCATTTTAAAGTGGCACCGCTTAAATTTCTTAAGCATTCGCAGAAAGGCTGCTCAAATGGTCTGGCTATGCTGCAACATTGGAATTTGAGCACATTGCTGCTTTCCTCATGTCATTAGCATGTAGGAACACACAATCCCTTGATCGCGATGAAAGCTTCCCAAACGGACCGAGACCGTGTATCACAAGAAGCGTGCAGATCTCGCTGATTCGTGCCATAGAGCTGCGACGTTGTCACGTGGTAACGGAAGCAGCACGGACAGTCAGGTGGGGAGGGGTGCGGGCCGACGGGTGCAGCCGGTCGCGCGGGTCTCAAACACTAACCGCAGATTCGCCCGTATTGACGCGTTTTTAAGGCTTGGTCTCGGAAATCGGCAACCAGGGCGGATAAAAACGTGAAACCGGTGGCATGACTAAGCTGAATGTACCTTGAACAATTAACTAAGCGAGCCAACACCATCAGACACAAAAGGCTCAGAAGTAATCCATTAATCAAGTGGGAAGCATGATTAATGCCGATGCCACGGCCGATATCGCCTTTGCTGAGTGTTCTTCAGTTCAGCACTCCGTGGCCTGAACCGAAAGCATATTTGGCCATGAAGCTGCGCAGGCCTGTAGGCGGGTTTATTGAGAACAGTATGCACCCAGTGTGATATATATGTATATATATATATATATATATATATATATATATATATATATATATATACTTAGTAAATATATGCACAATTTATATTATATATACACCCCTTCAGAGAGAGAGAGAGAGAGAGAGAGAGAGAGAGGAGAGAGAGAGAGAGAGAGAGAGAGAGAGAGAGAGAGAGAGAGAGAGAGAGAGAGAGAGAGAGGAGAGAGAGACAGAGACAGAGACAGAGCAGAGACAGAGACAGAGGACAGAGACAGAGACAGAGACAGAGACAGAGACAGAGACAGAGACAGAAGACAGAGACAGAGACAGAGACAGAGACAGAGACAGAGACAGAGACAGAGACAGAGACAGAGACAGAGACAGAGACAGAGACAGAGACAGAGACAGAGACAGAGACAGAGACAGAGACAGAGACAGAGACAGAGACAGAGACAGAGACAGAGACAGAGACAGAGACAGAGAACAGAGACAGAGACAGAGACAGAGACAGAGACAGAGACAGAGACAGGAGACAGAGACAGAGACAGAGACAGAGACAGAGACAGAGACAGAAGACAGAGACAGAGGACAGAGACAGAGAGGACAGAGACAGAGACAGAGACAAGAGACAGAGACAGAGACAAGACAGAGACAGAGACAGAGACAGAGACAGAGACAGAGACCAGAGACAGAGACAGAGAACAGAGACAGAAAGAGAGAGAGAGAGAGAGAGAGAGAGAGAGAGAGAGAGAGAGAGAGAGAGAGAGAGAGAGAGAGAGAGAGAGAGAGGACATATACCATTTATTATTTATATATATATATATATATATATATATATACCATTTCCTTTCAATGGGTGAAACTTCAGTCTAGTGAACGCTTCATCAGTTGACGTCTGCCTGCTATTTCATTATATACGTTAGGCTTTTTACGCTTTGAGCAATGCCATTTGCTTGTTGTAGTTATCTGGTGCCATCGGATTATGTTAAGGTATAATCTACGCGATGATGCTTCATCAATTCACGTTTACTGTTCTTTGTTCGCACAAAGACGCAAGAGATGTCTTACTTCGTCTTTCCCGCTTTGGAGGTGCAGTGTTTCAGGACCATGGTATGTCAGCCGGTTCCGCGCCGCACTGTGTTCTGACGATACTACGACGGGGGAGGGAAGGGGGGGGGGGGGGGTGCTGACTGGCGGCACGATGCCAGTGTCGGGACATTTTGCAATGCAATGTTGAGTGCATTGCAGGCTGATGCTCAGCTCCTTAAAGACTGGTACCTGTACGGCAACAGTGCCGGATTTTGACAGAGTTCCGCACCTCTTCGCGCGAACTGAAGCCGACCTCCGTCAGTGTCGTGTGCGTATCGTCGACCCGGCGCGACCGGGTGGCGCCGATCTGCGGGGTCACGAGCTCTCCGCCAGCGCGCGCGCTCCGCGGTGCCGCCCTGGCTGTGGAGCCTGACCCCCGCCTGTCACCTCCACAGAACACCGTGCTGCCCCAGGCGGTGCAGTACTGGGAGAAGGCGCTGAGGGTGCGCCGCGTACAGGATGTCATCCGCCTCAACAGGTGGGTCGTACGCGCCGCGCGCCAGCCGGCGGCCGGTGTCAGCGCCAGCAGGATAACGCCGTCCATCGCTGCTCCTGACGCGATGGACGGCGTTATCAGTTTCAAATCAGCAGGGGCTGCCGCTTGGACAACAAAGTATTTCGTGTGCTGGACCCTTGTTTTAATTGTTCCTCGCCTTGTTTCATTTTCATCATGTCAAATTAGCTCTCGTTAGCGTGGGCGCAGCTTTCCAAGATCCATGACAGCAGCGGAAGCCCGGACCGGCACTCCGTGAGTCCAGTAACGCTGCGAACGCTCGTGCAGGCAAGGCCACGTCAGCGTTCAGAAGCCCAACCTTGTCTGCTCTTCATCGTTGTAAGCGGATTTTTAAAACGCATTCTTGCAGGCACGTTGTCAAGAGATTTGCTATTGTATTAAGTGTTTTACAGTTTTAGCCCAGGATAAAGTAGAAGGCATGATCTCGTGAGCTTGCGTCGCGAGTCGTTTCTGCGATGCTAAATCACTGCCATCAGCCGATGACGATCATTTGCAAGCGGGAGACACTGAAATGCTATGACATTTGTGCAGGGACGCACTCTCCATTCTTATCGCCGTGTGGTAACGGGGTTTCAGCTCCGTTTCCGTGTCCCCTGACCATGAGTTGAGAGGCCATATTACGCCCTTCTTCCGAGCGTTCGGTCGTATCGCAGTGGTGCTTAACGCGTCGCGCGGCTCGTGACGTAGTCACGTTCTTTTGTGAACCACATATGGCTAGTGGTGTAATCAGGATTGAACCACACATGACCAGTGGTGCGGTTAGGATTGAACCAGATGTGAATAGTGGTGCAGTTAGTATTAAACCATATATGATCAATGGGATAGTCAGAATTGAACCACATGTGACCAGTGGTGTAGTCTGGGTGCACCTAGGAGGGGTATAAATTCAGTCATGGGGGGTTCGTTCAGCCCAGTGGGATTCGTCTCGTTGCTTAGGGCGCTGTTTGGGATTTGGGGGACCTTTTTCTGCTTGGAATTCGATTTTGATGCATCGGGCCCGTACTTCGACGTTTAAGAAGCTCTACAGGCGTCTTGAACTGACAACAAGTACATGCCCCGCCACCTCCAGGGGATGGGAGCCGCGGCCCCAAGAATTCCCCCTCGGCTACACCACTGCATATGACTGAGGCGAGGTTGCTGTAGGGCTCTTGTCATGATTTCCTTCAGCTCCACTATCTGATGTTGCGGAGAAAGCGGGGGTGGCGAACGTCGCTGCAGAAAATAATAAAAAGCACTGAAGTCTTACATCACCTTATATTCCTGACCACCTGCTAGTGCTCAGTGATATGTCTGATGGGCGTCCTAAATGTGTGTCCGCTCTTGCATTTTCTAAAAAAAAGTGTGGTGGATGCCGCGACCTCGTAGCATAATTCTTGCGGAAAGTTGCCAGCCTCTGGAAACATAATCCAGTGTGCATGTCGTGCTCTGGGCTGCAGGGGGATCTTCGCCAACTCGTTCCAAGGGCAGGTTGAAACGTCGCGGCGCGCGTAGGCACGGCAAATAGAGGGTTTGGCATGGCACAAACCTTGTCCGGCTGCTGTTTGATCATTGGAGTAAAATTTTCACGGTATGTGGCTAAATCGCATAAGTTACGGCAAGCTGAAACTTAACAACTGCTATACTTCATCGAAAAGCCACACAAAGTGTACTCATGAAATGTGGCGCGAGATAGGGGAGAGCGGCCGTAAGAAGCACTGATTGGCCGATTAAGCTGACAGAGATGTTCAAAGCCTATTAAAAATGCTTCTTGATAGGCTTTGAGTGCCAATTAAAAAACTTTTTTTGATTTTTGTCCCGCTGAAGTGGCGGCATTTGGTTTTTCCTAGTAAGGATCTCGCGAAGCCTAATGCTTTGGCACGCTGTGAACGGACACGACCAAGTAGAAATGTTTTCGAGCATTATGTGGCTGTCAGTGCCACGTTCCGTTTGGAGTGTGCTGATATTTTTGCGATGATCCCTAGAAGACTGTAAGCTGACGTTTGCGTCTAGGAAATGTGCTCGCGGGAGTGACATGCCGAGTCGGACCACCATCAAGCGATTCGGAATCTCCACCAAAGAATTTGTATTTATTTGCCCTGTTTTGGCCTACGATTCCCCTCAGCTCTGTCGAGCTGCATTTCCGCTGGTCTGTCGGCGCGCCTGCCACCAGAGGAGGTGCATACCTCGTGGCAGCTCCGTCGTGCCGCGCAGCTCAGGGTTAGCGAGTCCGCTATGTCGTGATCTGAAGCCGCCATCAGCGTATCGTCGTGTCCGTGACTGAGTGCTGATGACGGCAGCACGCTCGGGCCTGGCCGTCTACCAACATTGTGTCGCCTGATCAATATCATCAGCGCGTGCGTTTGTCGGGCTCACTATTACATGAGTGCTGTGAGAAGAGGGAAGGGGAGGAGAGTAAGGAGAGGGAGGGGACTGATACCCGAGAGACATATTGACGGCTTGGAAGAAAGGGAGGGGCAGAATATAAATGATCACTTCGGCTGTGACCGTTTTTTCGCAACCAAACCAACTACCCGGTCTTGGGGTCACGGGCGACCAGGATAAGGTCAAGACGAATGTCACACTAGGGGCGGCGCCGTGTACAACAGTGTACCGCCATACCTTTTCCACGCGTGTGGCGTAAAAACACAGCATTGCATCGGTTTTAGGGCTAGCGGGGGCTTCCCCATCATTTAGGCCGATACTTAATGACATGTTTACCGACCATCCATTATGCACACATACATACATACATACATACATACATACATACATACATACATACATACATACATACATACATACATACATACATACATACACACATACACACACACACACATATATATATATATATATATATATATATATATATATATATATATATATATATGTGTGTGTGTGTGTGTGTGTGTGTGTGTGTGTGTGTGTGTGTGTGTGTGTGTGTGTGTGTGTGTGTGTGTGTGTGTGTGCGTGCGTGCGTGCGTGCGTGCGTGCGTGCGTGCGTGCGTGCGTGCGTGCGTGCGTGCGTGCGTGCGTGCGTGCGTGCGTGCGTGTGTGTGTGTGTGTATATATATAAACTCACCCATATCGTGTATGTCATGCCACCGAGGATATGCCGCTGACCGCGGTGTTTGGCGTGACCGGCGGGCCGTCCCCTCGGCCGCGGGCTGCCTGTGGTTAGTGGTCGGCCCACGGACCGAGACACCCCTGGCTTTGGACGGCCGCAGCTCCCGCCCCCGGTTGGGAGCTGACACGCCAACTACATTCAAAGAAAAAACAGCGGCCGGCAGACACAAAGGACCAAAATACTAGACCCGCCCCCCCCCCCTCCCCACGTAAAAACAAGGCAAAACAAGAAAAGCAAGTGTAATGTGTCAAGTTGTGAGTGTTGTGTGTGATTGTGTGCACATGCGCATGTGTGCATGACATCCAGATCGACTTGTAGCATAGGCGCCGGTAGGGTAGTGGTTAACGCGTCTGCGTTAACCACTGCGCGTCTGGGGAACTGGAAGCACGGGGTTCGATTCCCCGCGGTGCCCGACCTTCCTGCCAGGATGAGAGGCAATTGACGTCATATAGCCCCAGCAGCTGAGTGCGTCGTAAAGCCCCAATGACACACAGACACTTGAATTGTAGCATTGTGCGCAGCCCAACTATGATCTCACCTCGACTGACTACGCGGACACCGCTGTTGACGGTTGGAGAACAATGTTCTCAGTCTTTCGTTGGCAGACGTGCCGGTATGCGCGTACCCAGACCAGATTTCCCCTGAAATGCCCTGATTTGTCCTGAATACTAACGTCCGTTATCCCAGCCTAGTTTTGTATTATCAGATTGGCGTGTCTACCGGTGCCAGTGGCCTTGTCAGTTGTCATGCTTGGCACCAACTGCCTCCATTATCTCTCCTTTCAAGGCACATTTGTGCGTCAAAGCTCCCATCACTAACCTGGAAAATACTAATCTCCTTGCGTTTTTTCTTGTCTCGTTTGTTTAGTAGCTCTCATATTTATCAGCAGGGATTGCCGCGGCTTTGCAGCATCCAGTTCCTAATTTGAGCGTTACAGTAAGGTGTTATGCGCCGCGGCAGATTGCCACGGGCGCTCCTGGCCCCCCGTTCATGAGTGACGTATGACAAAACGGCTGTCCGGACAGCGTCCTGGTTTCGGCGCCGCGTACCACACGCCCGCTCAGCACTGTACGCACTGGTGCAGCGACTGGCCGGTGGCTGAACTTGGCTGCACCTGGTGCGTTCGCTGTGGCGGAACTGTGCGACTCAGACCCACTGACTGTAGCGGGGCTAGGGGCGCAACTGAAGATCCACTCGTGGCGGCGCAGAGCCGCAGCCAGTGGAGAGACCCGGGAGAGGGGCGGGCCTCTCCGCAGGCTCGGATTATTCATGTCTTACCAGGTACGGTTTTCGAAAGAAAGTGAAAAGTTCGCGTGATCCGTACTCACCGGGCGCCGGTCCCTCCCTTAGGAAAATCCTGGCTGCGCCCCGGGGCGGAGCCGAGCAGCATGCATCATTAAGGGCCAGGCGGAGCAACACCTTACACTGTCCGTCTGCTCCAGGAAATGCCGCGATAATCAAGTGTTTTACAAGAAAGGCGACCCGCTGCCATACTGCAAGAACGCGTGCGAAGAGCAGACCATGTGCGGGGAGGTGGAAGTTCCCAAAGACCACCTGCAGGTGAGCTGCCGACACTGTGGAAGGCGCCGCTGCTCCTGGCACGGAACTAGCCACTGCGACGCCGACGCGTTTCACTTGTGCAGGCAGTCGTTGTCTTTTTGTTCTCCTAAACATTGGTTGGACTTCGTGCCCGTCACCGTAATGCATCTTTTTACCGCCACAAAGCTTTGATCCCGTGAACCCCTGAACGCTGCTGCCCGGCGGGGGCGTTGCTCAAATGAACCGGAACAATGACTCCTGCGATGTGCGCGGCTTTGGTGGCGTGTCGGGCACGTTGCGCCGTTCCCCGTCGCTACCGCTGGTCTGTTGCAACACCCACGCTGCGCACACCGGCTTCTACCGCGGACGTGACGTCCGGCTAACGTGCTCGGCAGACAGGCGGGGGCGGGGGCTGGGGTGGGGGTTCCCATGGGCGAGTGTTCTGCCCACTTCCCCCGATGCATGCCTCTCATACTGAATGATCCACGCCGCAGGTAAGCACTAGTACGTTCCCAGAGGCGTGAGTGTTCAGCGCGTACTCGGGGTCCCCCTCCTTCCCCAGTGCAGCTCCTCGCCGCGCCGCGGCCCGGTCGTGATCAGGATGTTGCCCGTGCGGGGCGGCGGCACGGGCACGGCCGGCGCTGTGACCCGCTCAATGAAGCCGAGCTGCAGCGCCGCCGCGGTGCAGCTGAACGGCGCGTTGTCTGACGAGCGGCGGCGGCCCGCGCAGGGCAGCTCTCCTGCGCTGTAGTGCGGCCGCCGCGCCACCGTGCCGGAGGCGAGCACCGCATGCCGCGCCGGCACCGGGCGAGACACCCCGGGTGGGTGCTGCTGCGGACAGCAGCGGCAGAGAGGCCGTGTGATGGTGCCGCCGAGTCAGTGCGCTGGGGGGGGGGGGGGGGGGGGGCGCTGTCTTGGTCGGCATAAAACGTCAGTGATACTGCAGAGACAGCTGCCGCGAGACCTTCACTGGGCGGTGCCGGCACACCGGGCACTGTAACGTCTACTGGGCGATATCAGGCCGCTCTGCTGCATCAGGACCTCTGGGTGCTGTCAGGCCGTTCTGCTGCATCAGGACCTCTGGGTGGTGTCAGGCCGCTCTGCTGCATCAGGGCCTCCGGGTTGTGTCAGGCCGCTCTGCTGCATCAGGGCCTCTGGGTGGTGTCAGGCCGCTCTGCTGCATCAGGGCCTCTGGGTGGTGTCTGGCCGCTCTGCTGCATCAGGGCCTCTGGGTGGTGTCGCCTCCCGGCACCAGATGTACTGAAGATGTGGTCGTCCTGAACGGTGGGATGTCCACAGGACCAGAATCAGGTTGGCTGATCCCCTGGTCGGTACTTGGAACGATGTCCCGTAATTGGAACCGTTATTGTAAATTGAGACGGCTGGCCTTCCCCACACGCTCAGCCGAGGAAGGCACGAACATCGGATTTGTCTTCAGCTTTAAACCACGGTGTCCGACCGCCGATTTGGTTTCGGGCAAAACCCTTATCCACTTAATTGGAAGTTCGTGTTCCTATCAGGCTTCGATTGAGCGCATGCAAGCGGCCATGACCCTCCGTAGTTGCAGGTGCAGCGACCGGCTGGAACGGTTCTCGGGAAACGCGCGGAACAGCGCTGCGTTGTTTCTGATCTGCTTAAGACGGCTGACTGGGAAAGCCGCTCCAGCGGTGGACTATCGCGGCTTCCACGCGAGCTTAGGGAAACCACTGGACCGAGGACATGCATACTCCCGTCGCTAATACTCGAATCGTGCTGAGAGGATCGCAGCTTTTGTAGCGTGACCTTGTTTAGTCCCCTGGGGTGGACAGTCGCGGATGGGACATTTTGTTTCAGTGCCTGCTTGTGGCACCTAAGATAACTGTCATGTAATTATCACAGGCTTGTTTCAAGCTAGCCACGTTTCGGAGACTTAGGCATGTTCTCAGATCTTTTGTTGTTGTTTCGGTAAAGGCATGTTGCCGAAATATCATCCCAATTATATCTCCATTCTCCTGGTTTTTCTCCGAGAAATAAGGTTTTCACTACTGTCTTATCACGTTCTCAGATCAGTGAATTGGTTTAGAATGCAAGCATGATTTATCACAAGAAGTCTCAATAAGTCTCAACTGTTCTATGACTGCGCTGTGCCCTGAGCTGTGCGGCTGTCTTCTCCCGCTTGGAGCCCATACTGGGATTGGCGGCCGGTGTAGGTGCATGTCCGACAGACGGAATGTACCCCGTCCGGAGCGCCTGTCTTCTCTGCAGGCATGTACAGCGACCGCTGCCGGCGCTCCTCTGCGCTTTGAGCCTGGTACCACTGTGAGTTCGCTCGCTGGCTCATTCGTCGAAGGGATTAGGCTTCCGGCGTGGTGAACGGTATTTTTCCGTCTTATCCGGCAGCCACAGCGTTCACTATGCTACTGCTTGCGGTGATTGGAGATACGCTGAACTAAATGAATCGAAACACGCTTTGTCACTGCTAAGCGCCCAACCTGCTTCGCGGCTTCACCAGGAAGCTGGCGGGTGTGCGCAGACTTAACACCGTGCAGCGGTCAGCTTCACCAAGAAGCTGGCGGCGGGTGTGTGCAGACCAAACATCGTGTAGCGGTCGGCATCATCGGAAAGCTGTCGGATGTGCAAAGGCCAAACACCGCTCAGCGGTCGGCTTCACGGGATCTCTGAGCGGCGCTCGTCTCCGTCCTCCGCGCGTGGCGGGGTCGGTGTCGGTTCGCCGCTCGCAGTGGGTGCGACGGACGAGTCTGCCCGGCTGGGCGCCTCCCCTCCCCCGCGTTTTTGTGCCGGCGCGTGCGGCGGTCGGACGGCGGGCGGCGGCGGTGGTCGGCGCGCCGCGCCGGACCTCGTGCGCTATCGCAGTCGACTGGGGCGGCGATCGCGGCAGCGCGCCGCTCGACCCGGATCGGCGCAGACGTCCTGCCGGCCGGCCGGCTGGCCCCGTTGTTCGTGTGGTGTGTGAATAATGAGGAGAGGGCAACGCTGGGTTATCGACGCGTGTCAATGGGGTCAAGATTCAGGCGATGGCTCGTGTGCTTTCTGACAGCTGTATGGGTGAGGGTTTTGGTAGAGGCGTCGCGGTGTGCCCTGTGATACATATGGCACAGTCCGGTCAAGCCAAGTCGAGGGAAAATTCATCACTACGATTATCGTCGGCCTCCATCAGTTGATCCACTTTGGCCATGTGTGGAAAAAAACAGACGTCACCGCTGGTCCGCCTACGATTTAGCCAACCCGAGCAGCTAGCTCTGCGCCGCGGCATCACACGTTGGGAGACATGCAGCCAGCTCGTTAATCGCCTTGGTTTCCAAACCACTCCTGATCACGTTGGTTGCAATTAGCCTAAACAGCATTCATCACGCTCGCCTTCCTCACCAACGCAGCATAAAGGCCTGTGTCAGCGTGTTGATCCTCTTTGCGCCGTTCATCCTTGGCGTCCGCAGCGCAGCCCCAACGCAGCGCACCCTCGCTGAGTTCAGTAAGGAATCGCACAAGAAATACACTCAGGGGCGAAGCTCCATGCATTCGCCCGACAACGGTGAGGGATGGGATATATATATATATATATATATATATATATATATATATATATATATATATATATGTATGTGTGGGGGTGTGTGGGGTGTGTGTGTGTGGGGGTGTGTGTGGGTGTGGGTGTGGGTGTGGGTGTGGGTGGGTGTGTGGGTGTGGGTGGGTGTGCGTATGCGTATGTGTGTGCGTGTGCGTGTGCGTGTGCGTGTGCGCGTGCGTGCGCGTGTGTGTATGTCAATCCATCATCGAAAGTCGGGGCGCAACGATCATCAGTGATGCCCTGGTACAGAATGCCCACGGCAGGCGAAATGCTCCCATTTCATGATTAATGTGGGGTACTGCCCTTCGTGTCATCTGGTCCCCCTGGTGACCCCTGTACCGTGCGTTCCCCCGCCGTACCCCGGTACCAGATCTCTATCGTGACCTCACGGCTGACCTTTGTAACGTACTCCCTTGACCTGACATTGACCCCTGTCCCGTGCGAACCCCATACTGACCCCCTCGCTGCCTCCTACGCCGCACCCTTCCTTCCCCTGACCCCACTCTACCTCTTATACTGTACCCTTTCTTCTCATCTCGCGCTGCCCCGTTGCGGTATTCTTCCCTCCCCTGACCTCGCACTACCCCGTTGCCGTATTCTTCCCTCCCCTGACATCGTACTACCCCGATGTCCCCTAACCCCGCGCTACCACCGGCGCCGTACCCTCTCCTCCCCTGACCCCGTTCTTCTCGCGGTGCCGTACCCTCTCCGCCCCTGACCCCGCTCTACTCCCCGTGGCGTACCCTCTCCGCCCCTGACCCCGCTCTACTCCCGGTGCCGCAGGCGTGCCGCGTCTGTAACGCGTTTGGCCAGAACTGCCGGGTGGCGGAGGAGCCGAGCGGCGAGGGGCTCACCGGCGCCGACTTCGTGTTCTACATCTCAGCCCTGGAGACGGACCGCTGCCACCGCGGCATGACCGTCGCCTACGCCGCCCACTGTCAGCAGGAGGCCGCGCTGGACAGGTCAGTCGGCCGCGGGGTCGACACTGGACCCGCTCGACAGGTCAGTCGGCGCGGGGTCGACACTGGACCCGCTCGACAGGTTGTCGGCCGCGGAGTCGACACTGGACCCGCTCGACAGGTCAGTCGGCGCGGGATGGACACGACCTGCTTGACAGGTCAGTCTGCGGGCGGGGTGGACACTGGGCCCGCTCGACAGGTCAGTCGGCGCGGGGTGGACACTGGGCCCGCTCGACAGGTCAGTCGGCGCGGGGTGGACACTGGGCCCGCTCGACAGGTCAGTCGGCGCGGGGTGGACACTGGGCCCGCTCGACAGGTCAGTCGGCGCGGGGTGGACACTGGGCCCGCTCGACAGGTTGTCGGCCGCGGAGTCGACTCTGGGCCCGCTCGACAGGTCAGTCGGCGCGGGGTCGACGCTGGACCGCCCGGCAGCTGGCCCGGGCGGTGCTCACACGCGTCGCGGCAAAGGTAAAGGTCAGTTCCGTCTGTCGGGTAATCATCATCGAGCGTCATCTCAGCGGGAGATGAGGTTACAAACATGTAAAACAAGTTACAAACGCATACAACACGGAACGTTAAAGCCACGAGGGTATGGGGATCCTTCGAACACCGGCCAAGTGGGACGAACAAAAACGGCTCGGAGCGACGACCCACGATCGCGCTGAAGGCTGCACTGTCGGCTCAAAACAGACCATTCCTTCCTGAGCGGCTGGACAAAGTGGGGCGCTGGCGGGCCCGAAATAAACTTGTCTGCGGGGGATGTAGACTGGTGCTGGGGGGCCTTGAGACGCGAGATTAAGACACCGGAATAGCGTCCCAGACAGCTGGTAGGTGGATATTCATTTGAATTACATTGGTGCCTTGAGCGTGGTTGACGGCTTCGGCTAGTTTCCTTGAACTGAGCACGGGACCAGGCGCGTTTCTCTCGCGAACACAATGGTGCGGAAATATCCGTAGCTGTGGTGGAAATGCCGATTGCACTGATCTCATTCCCTAGAACTGTAATTCATAGAGCACAGACGGAGCTATCGGGGTGTTGTTTGCCTGAACGTGCAGGAAGCAAACAGGTTGGCTGGCATGCAGATGGCGTTTGCGTGCCCGCTCACCGTTGCACATGTCGGTGCCTTGCCGAGTGTGCTTTACCTCATCACGATGACTGGGATGTCTCAAAGTTATCGCCACGGCCCCGAGCATGGTTCACGGCACGCTCACGTGTTCACGTACCGAGCGCTGGCCGGCCGGCAGCGGGCCGCGATCACCGGCCGCGGTCGTGTGGACCGTGCTGGGCGGGCTGCTCTCGACCGTGAACTCGCCTCTCTCACGCCCGCCCGCCGGCTGTACCGCCCGCAGGCCGATCGCCGGCCACGCCAACCTCTGCCCGAGCAGCATCTCCACCAAGCAGCAGGAGCTGCAGACGCTCATCTCGACGGTGAAGCACGAGATCCTGCACGCGCTCGGCTTCTCGGTCAGCTTGTACGCGTTCTTCCGCGACAAGAACGGCGACCCTCTGACTCTGCGCGGCGAGACGGGCAAGCCGCAGCTCAACCCCGGGTGAGTGGACGTCTCGCCCGGCCGCGCTTCGCCGCCCAGCTGGGGAGATGTATCCGGTTGAGCCGTGGGGCGGGGGCGTGGGTGGGTGCGCGATCGCCATCTGTCGCCGTGGGCGGGGGCGTGGGTGGATCATGCGATCGCCATCTGTCGCCGTGGGCTGGGGCATGAGTGGATCGTGCGATGGCCTTCTGTCGCCGTGGGCGGGGGCGTGGGTGGATCATGCGATCGCCATCTGTCGCCGTGGGCTGGGGCATGAGTGGGTCGTGCGATGGCCTTCTGTCGCCGTGGGCGGGGGCGTGGGTGTATCATGCGATCGCCATCTGTCGCCGTGGGCTGGGGCATGAGTGGGTCGTGCGATGGCCTTCTGTCGCCGTGGGCGGGGGCGTGGGTGGATCATGCGATCGCCATCTGTCGCCGTGGGCTGGGGCATGAGTGGGTCGTGCGATGGCCATCTGTCGCCGTGGGCCGGGGTGTGGGTGGATCATGCGATCGCCATCTGTCGCCGTGGGCTGGGGCATGAGTGGGTCGTGCGATGGCCATCTGTCGCCGTGGGCCGGGGTGTGGGTGGATCACGCAATCGTCACCGTGGGCCGGGGCGTGGGTGGGTTGCGCGATCGCCATCTGCCGTGCCGTCAATGTCGGGGCTGGTGGTCTTTGGCCATTACAAGGTGCAGCGCTTTCGAACCGCGCGGAGGTTGCGTTCGCTTAAACTTGAACTTAGAAATTGCTTAAACCTGATATCCATGCCTACATTTCTGCGTCCACGATTTAAAAGTGGTGTAAATACCGCTAATTATGAATTCAAGAACCACAAGCAGTAACATTGCTCAGTATCTAGTAGATCTACCCGATTTACTGCAGATGTCCAACCAATGCTCGTATCCACACCCATAATTTTTCTGAGTCTGTGCCAAGTCATGGAGACATCAAGCCACAAAAAGCCACTGTGGACCATCGATTTTGGCCCACCCTAGGCTCCTCACCCTATCCTTGAACTAATCTTACCACCTGACCTGGCTGAATTTGAGTAGAGACGAGATCCTTAGACGTTTAAAACTTGTCCAAACGATTTTTAAATGCTGCTAGGCAGGGACTTCCTACAGCTTCGTTTGGCAGTTTATTCCAGTGATTCACTACTCTTGGACTAAGTGGCATCTGCCTCCTCATAGTTCTACTCCTACGTTTTGCAAATTGAAACTGGTTTCCTCTAAGTTTCGGCCTAATTTCTAGTGCTCCTTGTAGATTTACCTTGTCTACCGCTTTCAAAATCTTGAGTACCTCAATTAGACCCTCTTTAAGTCTACGATATTTCAGTGAATACAAATCCAAGGCGTTAAGCCTATCCTTATATTATAACCTGCCAACCTCATTGATCATCCTAGTTGCCTTTCGTTGTACTCTCTCCAGCCTGTCTACATATTTTTGGAAGCAGGGGAATCAAGCCTGTACACAAAACTCTTAAGTGTGGTCCGACATAAGCTAAGTACAACTTTTTGACAACTTTCGTACCCTTGTAATTGACATTCCTGTTAATAAGTCCCAGCATCCGAAGTGCCTTGTTCCTAGCAGCCCCACACTGCTTTTCAGCCATTAAATCCCTGGAAATTATAACCCTTAAGTCCATTTCGCCCTTGATCCGTTCCAACTTTCAACCTCCCATTTTATAGCTAATGCCCTCACTGCCGCAGCTACCCAAATTGTATCACCTTACACTTATAATGAAATGACATCTGCCACAGAGAAGCGCTGCTCACTAATTTATTTACGTCAAGCCTCGCCTGGTCTACATTTTTCGACACCCCTATCAGAGCATGTACTAATTCTCTAGAGTCTGAAATACAAGTTCCAACCCGTCACCTATCCCATAGAGTGCTCACGGGCTTACCCATTCTGTGAAGTCTTTTAGATCTGCAACAGGCAACGAGGTATCGCCAACGAACGTTTTCCCGGCACATATTTCCACGCTCTCCCGGATTGCAGTCCTTTGTTCCAGAGCACCCCGTCTCTAATACGCGGCTTTTTAAGGCTAAGCTGCGGGAAGCTGAGCGCCGAAATGGCAGATCATGGGCAAGGCAGCTCTGCATGCACGTTAACTCACGATTATCCTCCATTGGTCGGTGCCTGCTCGGCGCCGGGCACGCGGCCAGCAATGGTGCAGTCGTGCGCCGCTCCTGCAAATCCGATCTGAGCGGGCGGGCTCCGGCGCTCAGCGGCGAGGGCGGCGTGAGGGCGCACCGCCGCCTCCCAGGCGCACCTGGGAGAGTGGCCGGCCGCGGTCAGCCGCCGCCGCCGCCGCCCCCGCCCGGCCTCGCTGCCGCTGACCGGGTTTGCCGGGTGCGGAGCCCGGACCGCAGTGTCGGGCCGTCATCCGCGTGTCTGCCATCCGCGTGACAGGATGCTGGTCGCATGGCAGTCTGTGACCCGCCGCCTCCGCCGCAGCTCCCGCCAGCTCAATCCTGACCAGATCCGCCAAATCCTCAAATCCCTCGGCCGCGGTGAAAGGTGAGCTGGCCGCCAAGGTGGTCTGTTTGGCTCCCCCGTGGCCCGCAGCTCGGTAACGCTGTGGTCTGTAGCGCGGTAACGGACCTGCTGGTTCAGCACGCGCCGCGCGGCGGCACATCGCTGTTGTCTTCTGTTGATGTGCGGGTGTTTTTACGCGCTGCTTTATGCTGTAAACGGTTTGCGGGACCAGCGTCCAGGATCGAGATTGAATAGAACCGACGACTTGGGGCATGCCGGTTAGCCATCTGTGTTGAAACTTGCTGATGTGCAAGCTTCTTAAATCGGTGACTGACGTCGAGGAACTTTAGTGTCACGCCGAATGTGTCCGTATAACAATGCTAAATTTAGTTGTGCTGTTTAAGAGACCTTTTCAAGACCCCAAAATAGTGTCATTCAAATTTTCCGGAACTTTTAAGCCGCGGGACTGTTGGTGTAGCATACGGCGCATACCATGATCTGTCCAGGCCTCTTGAGGCGGGATGTCCACCTCACACGAACGCGGCCCGCGCGCCGACTAACCCCGACAAACCGCGCCCAAAATCAGGAATGACGCAACGAGGCCTTTTCCACTGTAAGCGTGACACGTGAACTCGCAGTGGACGTTCGGCGCTCTGCATCCTCCCCACCACCACTTAATGGGTACGAACAGCCTCCGCCGGCAGTCCGCCATCCCGCTGGTAGGGCGCCGTCCCACCTGACGCCAGCGTGCGTCGCCCCGGCAGGCTGCAGGCGCGCCAGTGGTCCGAGCGCATCATCAAGACCTTCAAGCGGACCGAGTGGGTGACCTCGGAGGGCAACGTCACGCGCACCATCCAGATGGTGGTCACGCCGCGCGTCGTGGAGGAGGTGCGTGACCCGCCGGCGTGAGGCGTGAGGCGCTCGTGTCGGCCGCTCACCGGTGAGAGAGGCAGCCCCGCTCGTGTCGGCCGCTCACCGGTGAGCGAGGCAGCCTGGGGGAACGCGGCAGCCTTCTGGCAAGGCTCGATTCACCGCCGTATGATCGGGCTCAGCTGAAATTTGCAAAGAGGAAGGGAAATTTTGTACCGTCTGCGGACGATCGCCTGTCATTGCTGGTTTGTTCCGCTCTGAGCTGACGTCCCTCGAGGAGATGCACGCCGATCTGAAACGGGCCTGTCTTGGCTCAGCTCCTGTCTTAGAAACGTGTTTTGTTTACTTTGCATTCTGATATTTTTTATCATCCTTGCAAGTTGAGTCAGACCTTCCATCGTATTAAGAAAGACAGGTGCACGGTGGTGTGCGAGGAGGACTACAGAGCCACATGGGCGAGCCTGTTTGTGTGACGGCAGTGCATGACGAAAGAAGCATCCTGGCACACGCATCGCTTATCGTGTGCTGACTCGGCGCACGGCCAGAACAGGCGTGTCAAGTGAAGGTTAATCGAAACAGATGATGATGACAGCGCATGTTACTGCTAGGTGACCCGCGTGCCATTCTCTCGTGCCGTTTATGACTTGAGGTGCCTGTGGTGACTCGAGGTGTACCAGTGGGGACCGGATGTACGATCGGCGACTGCGGGAGTACCAGAGGGGATTAAGGCGTAGCAGAGGTGGCTGGTAGTACCCGTGGTGGCTGCATGTGACGGCTGTGGGTGCACCACCGGGAGCTGGATGAACAGTGCACCAGTGGCGACGGACAGCACCAGTGACGGCGGTGGGAGTGCGAGGGTTGGCCGTGGGCACCGGTGTCTGGCAGTGTGCACCGGCTGTCCTCAGGTGCGGCGCCACTTCAACTGTCCAGAGCTGGAGGGTGCCGAGCTGGAGGACCAAGGCGAGGAGGGCACGGCGCTCACACACTGGGAGAAGCGGCTCTTCGAGGTATGCGCACCACCTCATCGCCGCGAATGAACTCATGGCCCGCCGTTCTGCCGATAAAATGGAATCCTAAGTTATGCACCTCACCGCGGTGAATCCCAACTCGACATGTAAAACGTCTCTCGGTTGGCAGTGTTGGACGCTAAGGCGTCCTCATAACTCGTTAACGCTTCCTTTTTGACTTGGAACGCTTTCGTGTCGCATAATAGCTCGCTCGAATTAACAGACATGAAATAGAGCGGCAGTCGTTTGCCTCACGTAGCCTCGGGTTTACGTAGTTGTCTCCCTGTTTGTTTATGTTCCTGCCCAGTCGGGTACCATTTCCGTCGCGCCAGCGGAGGCCCACCGACCCCACCAGCCTGGGTGGCCGCCCGGACGGCAGTGCGACTCCGACGCGTGGCCGGCCTGCCCACAGAACGAGGCCATGACGGGCACGCACACGCAGAACCCGGTGTACTCGCGCCTCACGCTGGCCCTCATGGAGGACACCGGCTGGTACCAGCCCAACTACGAGCTGGCGCAGCCGCTGTCCTGGGGACGTCGGCTCGGCTGCCAGTTCGCCATGAACAGCTGCAAACACTGGATGGACATGCGCGCCGCCAGGTGGGTCGGCCGGCTCCGCTGCGGGTGGCGCTTTTGGACGCCGCCGCCGCCGTCGGGCGGCCGCGCTGCGACGGCGTTTAAAGGCGCTTCTGGGAGGTGCGCATGCTGGGTACCGTTCAGAGCGGTCCCGCGACGCCAGGGGCCGGGGCTGATGCTGCCAGGTGGAGAATGGCGATTATCTCCGACTTATTCTTGCAGTCTGTTTGCTCTCATAGTTAGCAGTGCATTGACTTATGTATTGTTTACTGCGTGCGCTTTTATCCGCCAGTTTGTGTCTTAACAGTAACACCACCAGTGCGCTGGTTGGTGTTCTAGTGCAGGCGGCTCCTCAACTGGTGGTCATGTTGTTGGCGTGTTGGGTGCCCGGTTTCTGCTCCACTGGTGTAGGCTGCGGTAATGACTTGGGGGAGGGGCTGGCAAGCGCATTACCACATTTGCACCTCATAAAAAGCCGTTGCGCACATGCTGGTGGTAAAATTAGCATATGTTTGAAAACCTTCGGCGCCATCTGTCCGCGAGGTTGTTGACAGCACCAAGAGTCACGCCCAAAACATGGGCAAAAACTCACATCAAGCATCGCTGCTGCTTTGACGCTTTGATGTGCCGCGCTTCATAAAGTCATCCCATTCGAAACGCCGAGACACGCGAACGGCTCAAAGAGGCAGCTAACGAGCCAACTCAGCTCACAGCTCACCCGAAGGCGATTGGCTCGTAAGCCAGTTCATGATTCAGCTCAGCCGAACAAAGTCTGCAACCCCATGTCCACTATCTCGAACGGCGGCAGCCCGCCGGTTTGACCACGTTGTCGCGTTCAGAGAAGAGCAGCGAAAGTAATCCCGCTCGCCAGCCGACGTAACGAAACGTGAGCTTTGACGGCCACCGCAGCAGCCTGCCCGCCATGGTCGGCGAGCCGCCCCGCCGCACCCGTCCGTCGCGGTCGGCGAGCTGCCCCGCTGTACGTGCCCGCTCTGACCGCCAGGAACCAGTCCCTGCACCCGTTCTGCAATAAGGTGAAGCGCGACCCGCTGGAGACGGAGTGTACCGAAGATCGCATGTCAGTGGCGCTCTGCAACCTGGTGGAGTACCCGGACCGGCTGCCCATGAGGTGAGGCCGGCGGCTCCAGGGTGCGCGCGGCCGGCCAGCCCGACTCCTGGCTGTTTCAGGAGTCGGTGACGCGTCACACGTCGGGTGTCTTGCATTAAGTAGTTGTGTATTCACGCTTGTCGCGCTTGTTGCATATTCGTCTGTGGTCGTTGCGGCTCTGATATGCGTGTTGTGGAGATGTTATCTGGTACTTCGCCACAAGTAAACATTCAAGGTTTTCCCTTTTTCCACCTGTCATCTCGTGACGGTTTCAGGTACCAGAACTTCGACCGCGTGCCGCAAGTGCCGTCCGCCCGGACGGGCTACTACGGCGGCTCGGTGATACTGGCCGACTACTGTCCCTACATCCAGGAGTTCACCTGGAAGTCCAACAACGTGATCGTGCGCGGCTCACACTGCTCCTTCCCCGAGAACAACCCATGTAAGGCGCCGAGAACGACATCCGACCGCGATGTTTAGTCCCACGTCTTCAGCTTATCGCCTCCTCAGCTTCCGCAGTGCGCTTCTTCACATCACTCGCGATTGAATCGGCGATAACGCGGTCGATAGTTTGATCCCGCAAAAAGTCAAGAACGTCTATGTGATCGCTGTGTTGAAGGCATAAATAAAGCAGGCCCTGCGTGACGCACGTTGCGAAGCTATTCATGGCGCTGTCGGTGGACTCGTGTTCGGTGCCATCCACCGTGCAGTTGATCACCGTCGTCTGTGCCATCGCTGTGACTACGCCGCGAATGCTGCAGCGACGGTGCCATCTCGGCGCGTGCGGCCCGATCTGTGATTAGGTGACCTGACCTGGCCTGACCTCACCTCCAGACGAGGACCGCAACTTCGCGCTGGAGCGGTACGCGGCCAACAGCAAGTGTTTCGAGCACACCCGGTTGTGGGAGGAACGCACGTGCCAGAAGGTGCGCCAGTGGCAGCACTGGGGCTCCGGCTGTTACCAGCACGCCTGCGTGGCCGGCAGGTGAGTGTCGGGGCGGCGGCGGAGAGACGGCGGCCGCCAGGGGGGCGCAGCCGCCGGAGCCGCGGCTACCACTGGGGTATCGGGAGAGACAGGCCGATGGTGACCGGCTGACGCTGAAGACGGGGCGCTTGACTGCCAGATTCGTGCAAAACGGACGGGAGAAACGGCGCGCGTTAGGTTTGCAAATGCCTTGTTTCTTCTCCGAGGTGGATCGTACCCGTGCTTGTGCATTGTAAGTGGTGACTCTCCATCAAGCTCTGGTCGTATGTGCCTGCGGTTATCGCGCAACAATTGACCGCCCGCTCTCCGGCAGGGTGCACGTGACGGTCACCAACCACACGTACACGTGCTTCCATGCCGGCCAGGAGCTCAACATCAGCCTGATGGCCAACTCTTGGCTGCACGTGGGCGCTATTCGCTGCCCCAAGTGTTCAGACATCTGCCCGGTACGACCGGCGCCCAGCCGCCGTGTAACGCTCAGTTTGGACCGCCCTGATGTGGTGGATGTAGCCGGGGTGGCCTTAAGCCTCGCCGTCTGGTCCCTGTCGCTGTCTGGAGTATTCGTGTTTGCCATGATTTATAAGTTGGCGGGATTAATTTCTGCTAGCGTTGCGCAGTTAAAAAAACCACGTGCGCACGACGCAGGATGCCTGGTGTCCGTGCTGTTACCACGACTCACGATCAGTTATCCCTTCTTGCCTGTATGACTACAGTGGTTTGTGCCCCGCTCGAGACCCAGCTTGACCCACAGTCGGTTATCATCGCCGGTCGGTCGTCCGCTCGCTCGCCCGCGGCCCGTCAGCCGTCTGGCGAGCCCAGCTCACGCTGCGGCGCCTCCCCAGACGATGCGGTGCAAGCCGGACCAGCCGGTGCCGAAGACGGTGCGGTACTACGCCGACAGCCTGATGTGCGCCGGCGCCGAGCCGCAAACCTCGGCCGCCGTGCTGGCCGCCTGGGCGCTGGCGCTGGTATGGCACTGACACCTAGCGGCGCTGCCGGCACATAGCGCGGCGCGGCACTGACATCTAGCGGCAGCGCCGGCACGGCGCGGCGCGGCGTCCCAGTGACATCTAGCGACGGTGTCCGCACTCAGCGCTCAATCAAAGCGAGCCAGGCGGCAGCAGTCTAGTCATGGCGCGCTGTTGGTGTTGATATGTTGATAGGCGAGAGGAATGAGCACGACGGACCTGGCGAGGTGACCAGCGGGGGGCGGGTGAACAGCGGGCGCCATGGGGCAGCTCATGGGCACGGTGTCTCCGCGGGCTCGAAGCGTTCAGTCGTGCTCGAAATGTGGCGTTCTACGTAACGTGGGGAGATGAAACGAGTTGGCATGTCCGATAGCACGATACGGCGTGACACAACACCGGCGACTTGATTAGCGCCTCCGGATACCTCGCTCTGTCCGCCTCGTGTCGGCGCCAGCCAGCTTCACTGACCGGGTGCCCGGGGCACCTGACGTGAAGCTGCGGCGCCGGCCGGTCCTCACCGCCTCAGCGGTCCGCCGCTGCGCTCCCCGGGCGTCACGGCCGCCGGCGCCGCACTCCTCAGCCGCACTGGCCACAGTACAAGCACATGCCTTGGGCGCAGTAGGCGGCCGCCCCTGGCACCAGTCTCGCAACCCTTACCGTCCCAGCGCGTTCCGATCCTGTGATACTTTAGGCCGGCCGCCACCTCCCGGCGATGAGCGCGGCCGGCCGCAGCTTGCGCCGGCCGCCGCCGCGCGGCGCCACCGGCGCTCGCCGCACGGGCTTCCAGTTTCTCAGCGGCGCGGCGCGGCGCGACGCACACGGCGCCCCGGCGCTGCAGCGTCGGCCCGCGCGCGTGCTGTCCACGGCCGCCGCCACTAGTGCGTGTTTGCCGTTATCGGTGTGTATATATATACGATGGTATGTAATAAAGCGAAGCGATGTTTACCCGAACGCACGCGTGTTTGTGACCGCTGGGAGTTAGTGTTGTTTGCTGTTACTTAAACTCCGTTCTATATCAACCCGAGGTCACCGGCAACTCCCGTAAGCGTTCTGGTAAATTTCTAAGACACCTCAGATGGCTCGCCTGACGTCCCATCCTATTGACCATCACCACCCAACCGTGGTAATTACCATCGCGCGCTGGCGCGCCAGGTCGGCGACATAAGCCATGCCACGCCAGGGTGCCAGTCGCCACTGCTGACGCCGCACCCCATCCTAAACAAAATCGCAAAACAGGTTAGCTCGATGAGAAATCGATCCCAACGTAGGTCCTTCGAAAAAGGCATCCGGCAAAGAAAACGAGGCAAATTCGCTGTCACGTAGGCTCTGCTTAAAAGTTCCGAGAGAAGTAGAAAATAAAAGCTGACGGGTTGAAGCAGAAATGTATCAGAAAACCAGCACTGTTCACGAGCATGACTATGGGGCCGGGGTCGGCGGCCTCTGTATCACTAGACGGCGGGCCGGGCTGGCGGCGCCTGCCGTCCCAGCCGACAGCCGACAGCCGACAGCGCTCTCACGCCGCCGCTGGTGCCGTCCACAGTCTGGAGCAGACCCGCACCGGCTGGAGGCGCGCGCGGCGCCGGCGCCGCTCCCTGCGTCAGACCAGCTCCAGTCGTGGGAAGGCCAGGCGCCGCTCCAGCCAGCGGGCCGCCGCCAGCAGGCGCCGCTCGCCCAGCGGCGGCGCCATCAGCTGCAGGCTGATCGGCAGGCCGCGCGACGACAGGCGCACGGGCAGGCTGACGGCGGGCACGCCTGCGGGCAGCGTCAGGCGGCGTCAGGCGCGCGCCACGCCGCCAAGCCCATCAAGTGGCAGCACGGCGTGTGGAAGCCCGTGGCGTCCGACACGAAATCGGCCGCTGACGAGAAGGACGGCGGCGGGCGGCGTCAAGCGCGCGGCGCGAGCCGACCCGCCCGCTGGCGGCATGGCCTGTGGCGACCGATGGCATCGGACACAAGCGCGGCGACGGCTGACGAGGGCGACGATGGCCGGCCGGCACCAGGCGCGGCCAACTGCTGAAGATCCCGCCGGCAGACCAGCAGCTGATGACGTGCCGTTAGAGGCGACATGGCAGGGGTGACGGGTATTACTCATGTGGCATTGAGGCGCCGTTGCTGTCATGTGAAGCACGGCTACAAACTGAATAATAATGGAGGCCGACGAACACCATCGCTGCCTTTCTGGGAGGACCTGGCCACGCTAGCAGAGCCGCGAGTGGACGGCGCAGTGGAGCGACGCGCTCCTGGACTGAATCGAGCGGTGAGCACGCGCCCCGCCGCCGGACACCGCCCGCCGCCCCTCCAGCCGCCAGAGCGGCCTCCACACCGGGCGCTCTGCCGCCCGCAGCGCCACACCACTTCCACCCGCAGCGCCAACGCCACCTCTGCCCGCAGCGACCGACCAGTCACCGCGCCCTGACACCTGAGCCGTCGCCCCCCGCCCGCCAGCGGCCTGCGCGGCGCGCCTCTCACCGGCCATGTTGGCCGGCTGCGTGCAGTAGTCGAGCGCGGCCGTGTTGGTGCGGCTGTCGCGCTGCACAAACTCCGAGTGTAGATGGCCGTCGGTGAGCGTGACCGGCGTGAGCAGCAGGTGGCAGCCGGCCCGCCATGCCAGCTCGAAGTCGCGCTGGATCAGACGCCGCACGCGCATCGCCTGCACCATGTAGTCGTCGTAGTGTCTGCCGAGGCGAGGGCGCTATGAGGAGGTCGGGCTGGCCGGGACGATGCAGCATCGGACGACATAGGACACGGCTGGGCAGGAAGCCACAAGATCCCTCCGACTGACCACCAGACTGTGCAAGGACACCCGCCAACGTTGGCTCCGCACTCTCAGCAAGCCACGCGCCCGCGCGCCACTGATGTCAACGGCGGGATTCGCACTCTTCACAGCCTCATCTGCATCCCCGGGACAGGGGCCATTCTTGCCATACGAACACTCTCGAGGACGTGAAAGGAAACGGCACGGTAATACGCAGATTCTGCCTTTCCGGCGAACACAACCCGTACCGCGACAGAGCGCGCACGTCCTAGGTCCTAGGTCCTAAGTCCGGCGTACAAGACTGATCGATGCGGCCTGCCCTACCCGGCTCAGCGCTCGGTCAGCCCCGCCCCGCCCAGCTCAGCGCTCGGTCAGCCCTGCCCTACCCGGCTCAGCGCTCGGTCAGCCCTGCCCTACCCGGCTCAGCGCTTGTCAGCCCCGCCTACCCGGGTCAGCCCCGCCCGCCCAGCTCAGCGCTCGGTCAACCCTGCCCCGTCCCGCTCACCTCCGCAGAAGGAAGTAGTTGCCGGCCAGCACGCGGCCGCGCACGACCTCGTTGAGGGCGCGGCGCCGGCCGTCGGCGTACATCGCTTCGGTGGAGGCGTGCTCGGTCGAGCGGAAGCCGAACTCGACGCCGTCGTAGCGGGCCATGTTGCTGGCCACCTCCGCCGCATTGAGCACGCTGTAGCACGCGATCGAATGCTGTGTGTGCGGCAGGCTCACCTGGAAGCCGGGTCACGCCAGGTCAGGTCAGGCGGCGCCGACAGGTGGGCGAGGCGGGAGGAGCGGTGGCGTCCTCGGGTCATGGGGACGCAGGAGCGGCACCATTGATGGGAGTTCACCGGAGGAGAAGACGACACGGGATCAGTACGGTTACGCCACGTCGCGGGACACGGCGGCGTCCCAGCGACGAGAGAGAGGAGAGACGAGATGCCAGGAGAGAAGAAAAGAGCCGGGCTGGCTGGCCGTTTGAGGCCGGACGAAACGGGGTCGACGCCATAGCGAGCGGGGCACGCCCTCTTTCCCGGTGGGTCAGCAGCGGCCCCGGGCAGAAGACGGCGCCCGCGGGACGGCTGGCCGGGAGGCGAGGGACAGCACCACTCCGGGCCATGCGGAGCATCATCACGTGCCGGCCGGCAGGGCGCTGATGGCGTGCAACCGAACGGAGCAGCGCGAACGTGGGGGGGGGGGGGGGGCAAATGGCAGCAACGGAGCACAAGGTCGTAAGAGCACCGCCATGACAGAAATGACAACGTACATTGAGAGGCCCCGTGACTGGGAGAGCATGAGCCCGACCATTGACATATCAGGTGCGCTCGCACGGCGTGAAAAGAGGCCTGGTGCCGTGCTGGAATACGAGTATTAAGGTAGTGATACAGAGGCCTACGAAAACACTCGCCACCCTCAGAGTAGGCACGGTCAAGGCACGGTGGCTTGGTTAAGCCGCTCTGCCACGGGTGCGTTACGAGCATGCGGCCTCCAAAATGATATTTTTATGGGTAGCTGTTTTTTTGTCTGCTACCGAATAACCAAGCATTCCTCCAACGTACAGACCTCGCTACGTTTCCACCAGCTGCCAGTGATAAGTTGGCAGCGGTCTGGTCGTGTATCACATGCGCCATCAAACCCGAGGCAGGTGCCTTACTCCCGGACCAAGCCCCTGGCCGACGTCTCTCCTGACCCAGTGTCAGCCAGTGTCTCCCCCAGCCCCTCTCCTGACCCAGCGCCGGCTGGTGTCTCCCCCTCCCCCAACCCCACTCCTGACCCAGCGCCGGCCGGTGTCTCTACCGGCGCCTCTCCTGACCCAGCGCCGGCCGGTGTCTTTCCCAGCCTCTCTCCTGACCCAGTGCCGGCTGATGTCTCCCCCCCCCCCCGTCCCCCAGACCCTCTCCTGACCCAGCGTCGGCCGGTGTATCGATCTGCGCGGCCGCCTCGGAGCGGCGCATCTCCTGCCCGGCGGCGGTCGGCGCGACGCAAGAACCCGGCCATGACCGTGAGCCTGAGCGGCCCCCGCACGCGGACGCCGGCGCCGCCGGCCGGGGCGACAGCTGTGACGACGCGCACCGCAGCCGAGTGAGGTGAAGTGAAGTGAGCGGGCGCGGGCGGCCACCGCCAACAAGAAGCGTGCGACGCCCGCCATGTCCCACGGACGTGGTTTAAGAGCGTGAGCGCAGGAAACGCGAGACATAAACCGGAACCGAGCGGGAGAGCAGAGAGTCAGGCGAGTGGCAGGGCGCACCGGGACGGCCTGCGGGCGGCATGGCCGCCGAGTCGTTCGAGTCGGAGCGGTGCGCGCCGCAGCTGCACCGCTCGCCGCGCGAGGAGGCGCTGGCCGACTACCTGCGCTGTCTGTGCTCCGTGCACGGCCGCTACTGCGGCCAGGTGGTGCCGAGCCCGACGCCGCCCAGCCAGCTGCGCCGGCTGCGTCTCCTCAACTCGCTGCGCGCGGAGCTGACGAAGACAACGATCGACTGGCCGCCGGACCTGGCTCCTCCCCCGCCTCGCGACGACACTCTGCTGCTGGCGCTGGTGGCCGGCGCCATCCTGGCGACCCTGCTCCTGTTCCTGCTCGGGCTCTGCCTGGTCGTACGCAGGCGCGCCGCCGCGCCCGGCGCCGACGCACGCTCGCGGTCGTGGTCGCCGGTGGCGGAGCCCGCGCGCGCGCCGCCGGCTGTGGCGCGTCTCGACCGCCAGATCGTGCGCCTGCCTGACAGGTGGGTGGGATACGGCGCCCGAAGCGGGGCGGGGATGGCGCGAACGGGCGCTTGACACGCGGTGCTGACGGCGGCGGGCAACCCGTGCGGTCACGTGTTCAAGTGAGCACGCAATGTGGGGTGCACGAGGATCAGAATGGAGCGGAAAAGAGAAAAAGCATTTTGGCCCTGAACTTTCGGAGAAACGGAGGAATGTCTTTAAAAATAATAGGCATTCTCGATGGCACTGCCAACCAAATCTTTGCGCGCTTACCTCTAGGGCCGCGAAAAGCAACCGTGCACGAAGCTATCCACGTGACCACGGCTCGGTAACATGGTACTGATTCACCCAGTGCCCGCAAACCTACCGGCTGTTCGCCTGGTTGAATCTGAACGCATGCTCACGTCGGCGTCAGCGCGCGTGACTGACCGTCAGCGCATGTGACTGACCGTCAGCGCGCGTGACTGACCGTCAGCGCGCGTGACTGACCGTCAGCGCATGTGACTGACCGTCAGCGCGCGTGACTGACCGTCAGTGCATGTGACTGACCGTCCGCGCGTGTGTCTGACCGTCAGCGCATGTGACTGACCGTCAGCGCATGTGACTGACCGTCAGCGCGTGTGACTGACCGTCAGCGCATGTGACTGACCGTCAGCGCATGTGACTGACCGTCAGCGCACGTGACTGACCGTCAGCGCACGTGACTGACCGTCAGCGCACGTGACTGACCGTCGGCGTTTGTGTTCACCCCGCGGCCGTAAGCCTCAGCACTAACGATCCGCCCCGGCCGCAGGGACACCGAGCGGCGGCCGACGGCCGCTCCCCCACCGGCGAGTGACGCCGCCGATCCGCCGCCGCCCTACCCGTCGTCGCCGCCCGCCGCCGAGGCGCCGCCACCCTCCTACCAGGACGCCTGCACCGTCATCTACTGCTGAGCGACGGCGGCGGCGCAGGCGGTGGCCCTCCGCCGCCGGGGACGGCCAGGCACCAATGCGGGGGCTTTTTAAGGATCTCGCAAAACCGACGATCTCAGAGAACGTTTTTGTCGAAGGGTTATCTGGGCGCTGTAATCGTTGTAAAAATATCCAGCCATGTCTGTTTAAACACATATACCATCGCGCTGTGAGCGGCACAGGCCGCAGCAACGCGGGTAAGGGGATGCACGTGCTGTCAAACCACTGCTGAGCACCAGGTCTTCCTTTCACCTCCACGGAGAGGCAATGTACCCGGACTGAAGCAGCACCGCCATCCAATGGCGCAGGGGTCTGGTCTTCACGTTGTGATGTGTGCCAATGATCCAACGCCCAGAAGACGTCACCTGTTTTCACCCTGCGATGAGTCGCTGCGGTGGTCTTTCATGCGCGTAAGCACAGCATTTGGATAGCAACACTTCATTTCTGCCCAGACAGCAGTACTGGGGATGGTCCACCTTACGTTTACACAACTAGTTATTTTGTGCAAACAGGCAGCAAAAAATTATTGGTAGTGGCAGGGGCTGAGCGCAGATAAACCTCAATTCCAAGATGTGACAAAGCGCAGAAGTGCAGTTCCCCGCTCATCTGAAGTGTCATTACAGAACAGGATGCTAACTGCTCCCCTTCGTGCTTCCCTTTCCGGCGTTCGGCACGCGCCTGCTGAAACCGGACGGCTGGCGGACTGAAGCGCCGTGATGTTCAGACACTGCTAACGATACTGAGTGACCCCTTCTACGGGCCAGGCCCCAGTAGTGGCAAGTACGATCTGCCGTCAAGCTCCTCGCGTGAATCTGGAGCTCCGCGTGCATCACCATTCCGCCTAGCCAACCACAAACAGCGGTATGACTGTTGAGAGGACACCACTGCACTATCGCGACATATTCCTCTCTAAGTGTTTTACAAGAGCTTGCGGGCTTGCTTCGCTGAGTGACGGAGCTGACTCGCTGAAAGCGCACGGAAAGTCTGTGTCGTTCTACGAACGACTTGTGCTTGCCATTTGATATCGTGATGCGCTCAAACATCATTCCTAGGATTTTCAGTAATCCTGTTGCCAGAAATTGTTACATAATATCAGTATGAAATCTGCTGAGTGGTTTCAGGTGAACTGTGTGGCCTGTGGTGTAAAATGTCGGATGTGCGAGCTAAATGTTGGCGGGTCTCAGCCATTTTTACAACTTCTTTCACTTTTCACGCTGGGGTTCCTCCAAAACAATTAACCCGCCTTCCCAGAAGCCCAATAAAAACTTTTCCCACAGCCACTTGCAAGGCGAGGGCTTCCAGGCAGACCGGATACCCAGAAGGCCAGTGAGGGTGATAGCGCCAGCCAGCGCAGAGCAAACGACTAACAGTCAGGCAGGGTTGACAGCCCGGCTAGCCTGCTGCCACCGCCGTCGGTCCGCCGCCCCCGACCCCGACCCGCAGCGCTGACCTGGAGGCTGGAGCGACCCCCCCCCCGCGTTCAGTGACTGTGTGAGGGGTGACTGGCCTGCCGGACGGTGGCGTCGCCAGCCGCCCCCCCCCCCGCGCTCAGTGACTGTGTGAGGGGTGACTGACCTGTCGGACGGTGGCGCCGCCAGCCGCCAGCTCAGCCGCCGCCGCCTCCCACGCGTCGAGCACCTGGCTGTCGACGCCGGGGCAGTGGTACTCGCGCGGCACGCCCACCACCAGGCCGCGCGCCGAGCACCGCTCCGCAAGCGCCACCGGCGTCCGCGCCTCCGCCACGCACGTCGAGTCGAGCGCGTCCGGCGCCGACAGCAGGTCTGCGGCGGGGGCGAGACGTGAGGACGAGAGGGGCTGAGGATGGGTGGACAGTGGGCATGCCGAGCCGACAAAGAGATCTTTGGAGATGGGACGTTCCCAGACATAGCTGACGGTGTCAACGGGATGGAACGATGTCGTCGCTCCTAAACATCGGCGGCATTGCGAACGATAAGGAGAGGAGATTGGCGTCACGCTCTCCGACGAGGCGTGAGGTGAATGTCGACGTGTTTGAGAACGGGTGCACGGGCGATCAACACTAGGCAGCCGGGTGCCAGAACGCAATATGGGTATCTGGAGCAGATAGCCAACTTTTTAACGACTTATCCATAGATATTATGTATCTTGAAAACCAGACACCAGTCGAGCAACCATAGCAACATTCATAAACACAAAGCAACAGTCACAAAAATCAGTAAACCTCAGTAGGCTGAGCACACCAAGAACATGAAAGAACGTCTGCAACATGTCCCCGAACGCACCGCCGCCAGGTGCCCCACGTCCCCGCCGTGTACCGGCGCGTTTCGGCGCCCCAGCTAGCCCAGCCCGGCCGGCCGACCGACCACTCACCGAAGACGAGCGCCGCGTCTGCCACGGTGCGGGCGAGCAGGCCCGGCGCGTCCATCGAGTGTACGAGCGGCACCAGGCCGTGGCGCGACAGCAGGCCGTAGGAGGGCTTCAGGCCCACCAGGCCACAGCTGGCCGCCGGGTTTCGTACCGAACCGCCAGTGTCCGAGCCTAGCGCGCTGTCGGCGGAGTGGCGGCGTCAGGGCGCGACGGGGCGGGACGGAACGCGGCGGACGCGGCGGGACGCGGCGGGACGCGGCGGGACGCGGCGGGACGCGGCGGGAAGCGGCGGGACGCGGCGGGACGCGGCGGGACGCGGCGGGACGCGGTGAGAAGCGGCGGGACGCGGTGAGAAGCGGGCAGGACGCGGTGGGACGTGGCGGGACGCAACGGGACGCGACGGGACGCGACGGGACGCGACGGGACGCGGCGGGACGCGGTGGGACGCGGTGAACGCGGCGGGACGCGGCGAGAAGCGGCAGGACGCGGTGGGACGTGGCGGGACGCGACGGGACGCGACGGGACGCGACGGGGCGCGGCGGGGAACGACAGGACGCGGCGGGGAACGGCGGGGAACAGCGGGACGCGACGGGATGCGTATCGGTGTCGACGGTGAAGCCGCTGCTGAGAGGGTAGTGTCGGATATCACACCAGTTAACGGCAGAATCCGAGAGTCCGGAGTCAGGCCGCTCGGCCCGGCCCGAACTGTCTGCCCGATGGAACGGCGAGATAGCCCCTCGGTTAGTTCCAGGGTGCAGAGGAAAACAACAGAAATATAAATGGCTCAGAACTCAGACCAAAGGACGTCTTCAAGGGACATGCTCACATGGAGAAAATTTCGCAAACTCCGGGTTGTATGCTGTAAACAAGCACTTCGTGCTGTAAGCCAAACTTGCTGCTAAAGGACTGTAAAGGAAAGGTTCACCTGGCCGACAATACATTACACAAAGCTTGATCCCGATGCAACAGAGACGGCGCTGCCACCTGAGCTCCCGCCAGGGATATAGAAGTCTTCGTCGCTGTCCCTAGGTGGCACTGGAGGATCTGTCGCAGGCTCCCTGCAACGGGATCGAAAACCTTGTTCGAAGCGGATAAGCGAACACGATTACGGCTGCGAAAAGCTGTTTCAATGGTGGAGAGATACGCATGAAAGGTATTAGTTACAAGGTAGATAGCATTCACTATAGCATATAGCTATAACTTTTGATACAGCATTCAAGTATGTACTGAGACCGGTTTGCTTTTATTCTTTCTCGAGTTGAATGAAGACAGGTACAGCGTGTTGGAAATTTTAAGTAGGTTGCCGATGAAATCGGTAAATATCCGTCCCAGGGTCATCAGAGGACAACCAGCAGTGGCACTCACCCATACTTATAGCGTAGCTTGTACTTCACGTTTGATCCCCAGACGTTCTTCGTGGGTCCGAAGAAGCTGTCTACCGTTCCCACGCTGAAACAAGACCGCGACAGTGTCAGTCATCAGAGGGAAAGGAGCGCAACGCCGTTATTGGGGTTTGAAGTGATTTACCCCCGTGACACGGTATTTGCTGGCACTTAAAAAAGGAGCATCCAACGCAGGGCGCCGCGTGGTCGCAGGTGCTCCGCTGTCTTTGACGGAGGTGATGTTTGGAATCGAAACATTCCTTAACAGCTGCGTCTTCGCCCATATCTTGGAAAAATACGCTGCTCTTTTAGAGTTGATGTCATTCTGAGGACATTTGGATAACCACCCACGTAATACATAGAACACAGCACGCGTAGAAACCAGGTTACACAAACTAAAACAGAAATAAGTAATCGTGCAATCACGTCTTTGTGAGAAAGGAAGGCGTGTGCTCACGCCCTCACCCAACCACCCTCTTCCAAAACATAACGACAAACGTCACACTTTTTCCGCCTCGCTGCCCGTCCTCCCTGGGTCGTCGCTTCGCCGCCCGTCTTCTCCGGGCCGCCGCTCCACTGCCCGTCCTCTCCAGGCCGATGCTCACCCCATGCCGAACTCGTCCAGGTTGGTTTTGCCGATGAGGCAGGCGCCCGCTCGCAGCAGGCGTCGCACCACGCTGGCCGTGTATGGCGGCCGGAACTCGGCCAGCATGCGCGAGCCGCACGTGGTGGGCGCGCCGCGCACGCAGAAGTTGTCCTTGACCGACACCGGCACGCCATCCAGTGGCCCCAGCGGTTGACCTGCGTGGTCGGGGTCACGCGGCGCGGGTCAGCCTCTGGGTCACCGAACGTCGACGAGGCGTGGTCAGATCATGATACATCTGTTGACACCTGTCACTGCCCTAGGCGGGAAGACAGCAGTTGTACAAGCTTTCGGCATCTCGTATTTTACCCTGCTAGCTGCGAGTGATGATGTATTCGAGGCAAGCGGGTGACCCACCTTGGCGTCTCCGTTCATCTGACTGTTGCGCTTGCTCTCTGGCCAGGTCGGCAGTGATCGTGACGAACGCGTTCAGATCCTTGGTCTGGTGAGCCCTCGCTAGGCAGTTCTCTACCAGCTCAGATGCAGTGACTTCACCGCTCTGAAGCCGTCGGCTGATCTGGGCACAGTACATCACTGCTTGGGATCTAGAGCAGCAAAACTGCTACTCTGCTTAGTGCTTCCTCCACAGAATAAACATTACTTTTGGCATCATCGTGCATGCGTTATTGGGGCTTTAAGACACACTCAGCTGCTGAGGCTACATGGCGCCACCTGCCTCTCACCCTGGCAAGAAGGGCGGGCGCCGCGGGGAACCGAACCCTGCACCTCTGGTTTCCCAGACGTGCAGTGGTCAAGACAGACACGTTAACCACTACACTGCCGGCACCCTTTTTGGCATCATCAAAGTGAGGCTTTGGCTTTGATTTCATAAAAATGTGTTGTTACAGATACATGGAACCAGACACAGTATTGAACAGAAGAAAGGTAGGGCTTACAAACTAGAGCAGAACTAGCACAGAATAACTGAGCAGTCAGCACTTCAGCTTCAGTGTCACATAATGCACTGGCTGCATTGGCAACACCAATGCATGTATCCAGAGATGTTGAGTCCATGTACACATTTAAAGCTTAAAAGCAATGAGCACGAGTGCAGGGGGCAGGAGGCGGGGGGACAGTGGCAGCCTCAGAATTGGTACAGCTTGGCATTTTGCACCAGACCCTTGAAGATGAGCCTGGCATCACCTAAAACATTTACCCCAACCCACACAACTGACCATCACCAGTCATGCCATGGGACTCTCCAGGGAATAGGTAACCTTATCACTGTTATCTAAGGATATTGCCACCTGATCAAAGAAACACATATGGTCATCTATGGCCCTGAATGTTTTCATCTGGAAAAGTTGAACATCCATGGTATGATAACATATGAAACAATATGAAAAAAACAAAACACTTGAGATCACCAGGTGAACTTGGAGTGACTTACTAGCACCTCTAAAAATGTCCAAAGTGCTTTGTGATTGACACTACACAAAGCTGTTTTTACATATCAAAACCATGCCACCCAATGAGCACAAGTTAGTGATAAGTCAGGTCCAATTGAGGTCAATTTCCAGGTCAAGTTTAGTCAAGAAAAGGCCTGCCATTACAAAAATTTTGTTAAAATTAATTTGTAGATTAGGTTGGCTACACTGGTGCCTGCTGCAAATGTGTGGCATCAATATCTTGGGTCTGACACATGTGAGCTGAACTCACATGTCCAATTTTGGCTCCTGGGTATGATGACAGTCATGGGTACCACCTTCTAAAAAAAGGATTTTCCCCTTTCAATATTTTTTAAATTGATATGGCTCTCCAATAATTGCATGTCAATCCCCTATGTCACATATCATCATTTGTACATGGCAAATCATTTATCTCTTTGATCCTCACATGCCACTATGCTGTATCATGTAGCATCCTTCCAAAAAAATGGAACAATAAAAATCTAAGTAATATAGACAGTAGCACCATGAATGAGAATATACCTTACCTGCTTAATGCTACTTGACAGCATTGCAAAAACAGCAAGCTCAAAATTACTTTCAACTGGAACCCCTGCAAATTAGACCCTGTATGTTATACACCAATATGGGGCATTTCTACTGTGTTGTTCTTAAACATTTGCATGTGGCATAAAGAAACATTATGTGGGTAACTATGGGTATTGAGGATGAATGCAAGTAAATTAAATAAACTGCTCGACTTTACAGGGCACAAGGCCGTGTAGAGGGCAAAAACTAAACGGACAAAACGGGATGGAAACACAGCACGCCACGGTTGTGGACAACTTTGCTGACAAACACCGCTCACAGGCCGCTCAAATGAAGCTTCGAAGCGGAGTTACTGGGAAGCGGGCACAAAACGTGGAAAATCGGGTTTCAAAGAAGACGAGCTGGAAGACATCGCAGACACCTTTTTAAGTATAGCCCCCGCCACCTAACCTCGAACCTTTTCACTACAAGGGCCCTGATATTGGTCGCAGTGGTACGGACCGGTTTTTAATTGACACAAACGCGTCAAGTAACGCAAAAGTACTTCCATACCACAAATAATTATCCATATGGAAGCCACTTTTCTGGTTTCTCCAAGGGTTTCACGCTAAAGGGCCCGTCGTCAATTTTAGCTCTCGTCAGGTTCGCGGGTTGTGTGACCTTGTCAACTTGACGAGCTGTGCGACCTTCTACAGCTCTGGGGGGAGGGGTGGGGGCCCGTACAGATCCACTCGCCGAATCCACATCCGACGCTTTGGAAACAAAATTCAAAAACGGATCGACAAGCAGTGTGTAGTCACCAAGATCAGGTGGGTTCCGGAGTCTGGACCTGAGCAACTTTCAAGCAGAATGGCTTACTTCATGTTCCGTTCGTATGCAAAAGCATGGAAGCAGATTAGGATCCAGCGGCTTTAACTGTGCTGCTACGCTCCTATCAGTAACCGCGTACGTGATACGCAGCTCAATCGAATGGACTTGTCGGTCCGGTTGCTTAACTGCTTACAACGTCGGCCTTCCGATTCAAGGCCCCGCGGCGAGGAGGGTTCGAGTCGCTTTAGACGCGCGCTACTTTCGCCTGGCTGGAATGGGATGCACCTGTTAGAAGCAGCCTCACTTAAGGTCGTATGACGTCAGATGACAAAACAGACTGTGGGGATGGTAAGCATTGCAGCACGTTACGTTTTTCTCCAAAAAATTGTTCGCCGTTGACACGGAATATGACGATCGGTGGGCCCGGAGCTCACGCAACAAATCCCCATAAGTGTGGATGCTGATCTCACAAATTCATGCAATCGAAATGAACCTAAATCTCTAAAAAAGAATACAGCAATAGGCATGGTATACCGCAGTGTTGACCCAACAGCTGATATCATACAAAGACATGCAGCATAGATAAGACAGTACTCATAGCCTTATTCCGCGGAGAAAAACTGGAAGAATGGCGACATAGATTGGCTAGTATGTCGGCAACATGCCGTGATTGAAACAATAGCAGAAACAATGACTTCTGCTATCGTTTCGATAAAGGCATGTTGCCGAAAGATCAACCAATCTATATTTCCATTCTCTTGGTTTTCCCCGCGGAAAAAGGCTGTTAGTACCGTCTTATAATGTTCCTCGCAAATGCACTAAGCAACTGAAGTAAAGACATGCAACGTTTTTGGCGTTTGCAGTTAGTTTTGCGCATGTGGGTAGAGTAGAATATTCACAAAGCAACTGACTAGTCGACATGGGCATCGATTTGCATTCTTTTGTGCCCCTCCCCCCTGTTGAGTTGCCCCCATGTTGGCTTGACCCACCCCCCCCCCCATGTTTTTGGCTGGAAAATACAAAGTCTTTAAAAAGTTGGCCGCCACACAAAGACGTGCCTTTCATCCTTCCTCGCGGTGACGTTGCCATGGAGGATGCAGCAGCGCGACCTGACTCCTCAATCTCAAGCTTATTTCCTCGAATGTATGGAGGCATTGGGAAAAGCCATTCTATATTTGACCTTGGTTTTTTGTCTGTCTTTGAGGCGTAAGCCTGGGGACATTTTTCCTCGCAGCCCAGACATGATATTGACGCCGATCACCGGTCTTCTGGAGGCTCTTTGATGCCAAGCGACATTTGGTCTTCTACCCAGGAGGGCTATGAACCTAATGTTGTTTTACTTCAAGTTGAGACCTGAGTTGTTTTGTTGTAAGGCCTCATAAGAAAACAAAATCGGGTAACATAATTTGGTTTTTGGCCTGCCATAGTTTGTTCATATCATAGATTCCGGTCAGCTGCAAATTAAGAAAAATCCAGAAAGCAAAAACTTTGCTGGCACAGACGTTTAAGCCGATTCCGTGCTGGCTTTAATTTTCTGTTAATTTACTCGAACTCATCATCTCATTGTTGCAATGAATGCTCAACACATTTATTTTGTCACGGCTCCTCATTCAAAAAGCGCAAAAGGACCTTACCGTGCCATGTAACCACACGACTGTCGGCCGCCCTGTAACCAGGCTGACACCATGAAACCAACGGAAAAATGGCCTTCTTTGATGACCCATACACGAACACTTTTTCTGAAAGGCGACCCCAGCACCACGCATTTCGCCACATTACGGATATGGGCAGCGTGACGTCAGCGCCCAACCAAAGGGGGGCTTCCGCCGCGACGATTGGCTTGCCAGTACGGCAATACAAGTTCTCTTTACGAGCATCTTGCGCATGACGACCGACAGCTTCGTTGGAAAGGGATGTCTGTTAACTGTCCCTTCACTTATCTGCTCGCCGGAAGATATCGTCTGTAGACTCGAACTTAGCCACGGCAAGTAGAACTCGGGTAAATGCATAACGTCATTAATTAGAACATTAGTATTGTGTCTGCATCCCTTACGCATTTCGGGGCGACATTACGAGAATGTTCGAAATTCGTCTAGAATCCCTTGGTCAATGTGCTAAAATATTAAGCCACGTTCTTTTACCAATTTAGGGAGCTCAGCGATCTGAGAATAAGTCAAACTTTTGGGCTGCAAGGGAGAGGTGTATCGCCGCGTGCAACAGAAAACGATACCATCAAGTAATGCACAATCTTGCACATTCAAGTCAAGCTGAATTCGTAGGCCGGTGATGGATCACTTTGTTATGCTGGTGAACGACCAAAACACATGAAATTAACATGGCTTATATAATATGACGCACATCCATTAAACAAAAGCTTACGCGTACCCCAGGCGTACAACAATTAGGTAAGAACCACATGCATTGGGCGGTCCTATGAATAGCACATGCGTTTTCTACACCACAGTTACAAAAACTCGCTGTTGTTTTATGGCGTACCTTTATGCATCTAATTACAGCCGCTTGCTCTCAGCCTCAAGCCCATACAAGCATTGGTCGAGGTGAATTGTTCATTATGAGTTGCTGAGCATAATTAAGTAGCTATTGTTGAGTATTGTAGGACGCAGTTGAGTATTGTTGAGTATTGCTGATCATGTTATGTTGTTGGTTATCACTGCTGATGTCGTGATATAGTTAAATTGAAAAAGGCAATGTACCATCAAATTCAGGCCAAAATTACATAATATGACACAGGCCAACATGTAAAAACCAAGACACGTGCATGGAAAAATGCTCCGAATTTGTGCAAGCACTGCGATTAAAACTACATAATAATGATAATAAATCCATCTAGCTACTATACCATGCACGACACAAGGCATTACGCTAAGGACGCACGAAATTAGCGGCTAAACTGAAAAAAGTTACGATGACCCACACAGAGCATGAGGCCAGAAATTGCTTACGAATAGCTGACATCACGAATCTTGCAAAAACATCACGAACATCCCGGTTAATCAGGCTCCTACGTATCAATACACTATGCACTATGCTGTCCTATGGGCTGCCCGAAACACGGGCGGCTGGTAGAAATGCCTCGTCCGACTCGGCCAGAAATGGCCGTTCCCGAGTACAGGGATAGACAGAAACTTGTCAGCGTGCGTTATTGTCCATTAGCTGAATACCCGTACTAAGAACAGATATATATTTCTACACGCTTGTTTTGCTTGCAACGCTTGCTGATGTTTGCTTCTATGTCTTTAAATGCGGAACATTCCCTTTAAACATCACGTACTTATCCAAAATGTTTCCGGAATGGTATATGCTCAAAAAGATCTCAGCATGCTACCAAACAAAACAAAAAAATCAGATCTCGTGGACATTTATATGCAGAAGGCAATTCCTTCGAAACGATATGCAAAATGGCAAGCTTCTAAGAGGATACTCCATCTCCAACGCGGCAGCTGTGACATTGCGATTCCCTGCAACAGCAGCCACCTGCTGCGGGGTCGCAGTCAATGCATTTTCGAACACCAAAGCAGCATTGGGTACCTACTCGTGATCGTGTGAGTAGCCCTGAGAGAAACGCTCTGTCGGGATTTCGTAAAGTATCTGTTCATGTAGTTAACTGATGATGCTGATGAGATGATGATGATGATGATAGTTGCTGCCACATTATCGCAAGATGTGTGACATGTTGTCTGAGGCCCACCATCAGAGACAACGAGCCTCCGTGGCGAGCACTATCTCTGCTTGTGCGTGGTTTAAAACCGAGTGCTAATTTAAGCTTGAGTTGCACTTAGGGGTAGGTTTGGGAAACGCTGTAGGATGAATCATAACTGACTCATTCATCAGGCAAACCTGTGAAAGAACACCTTGCAAACAAGCAGACACAAATGTCAGGATGTTACGGCGTTGCTGTCAGCTTAGTACGTGTTCTCAGGATGTTACTGCGAAGCCGTGGCGACCGGCTCGGTACCTGTATCAAAGAAATAAAAGAAAACAGCACATATGGGTCTGTCTATCACTACCACTGACCAGTGAGGAGTGCCAATGAGGTACATCGAACAACCAGAGACTTTTATACAGCAGGTACACGAATCCACGTGGCTTAGCATAGCAGTGCGTCACAGTTTATCTCTTCCACACTTTTCATCTCTTCCATACCGTGGAGTTGTTGATGTCGCAAAAAAGAAGTTCGAGATATCAACCGCTAGATCCCGCAAATCAACGGATATTTCGCGCACCCCGACAGCGTGCTTTTTGCGATGGTAGCTGACAAGGAGGTTGTGCGGAAGTAAACAGCAGGCGGTAGTTAGCTGCTAGGAAGCAAAGCTCGCGCACCATTCATGTCTTCGATGTTCCAGGGTTGCGCTGAGGGGCATGGCGCTACCCTGACATGACGACGTGAACAAAACAAATTACTGAGCCAACAGCCCCCCCCCCCTCCAATTCAGATCACCTTACTTTTGCTCAAACTCTCAGAAGAGCGAAATTTCTCTATTTTATATCGGCTTTCAAGATGAATTTCTTCTTGTCACGAGACACCTAAAAATATTTTTACAAAGGTCGCCTTGATGCCTATAAAAGAAAAACAAATGCGTTCAAGGATCAGATCAAGGATGAGCGTAATCAGTAAGCGTGTTATGCGAAGTGAATTATTGCCACGCAGCAGGCGATGGTGGTTCACAGTGCCCACAGCGTCCTATGCTCGAGCGACACTAAAAATTCGCAGCTTTATCCGGAGCACAACTATGCTCTGTGACGTTTTACCGCTGTTTTTTCTGGGGGCGGTACCTGTCCGGCACGATCGTTTTGTCCCCTGCGCGACAATGCGCCGATGATGTATGATGCCAATATGACTGGGTCGAAGTGCCCAAAATTCGACACAGTCCGCGACGCGTGGCCAAATAAAACGGCGTGCCGGCGCGCACTCTTTCAGTTACAATCACAGCACGTGTCCACTGCGCCGCGGACGCAGTGCAGCAAAATCAATTCGCGTAAATGTAACACGAAACGACCGCGTCACCGCGCTTATTGCACGTGCACGTGGTCAATCTGTGACGGCACGTGCCGGCGGGCACGTGGCGGCGCGGCGCGGTGTCGCGGTTGGCCGGCGGCGCGGCGCGCGGGACGGCGGGCGGCAGGGGCGCCGCCGCCGGGCCCGCCGCCGCCGCCGGGTGCCGGCGCGGTGGGATGCGGTGCCCGCTGTGCGCCCGGCCCGGTCCACAGGGGGCTGCGCTGTGGGGTGCGGTGCCCGCTGTGCACCCAGCCGGGTCCGCAGGGGGCTGCGCTGTGGACAGTGCAGGGCGCGAGCCCGTCGCTGGAGTGGAACGCTGGCAGGAAGCGTCACGTGGTGTGGCGTGCTGTGGAGGGTGGCAGACGGTGGGATGAAGAGGTGAAGCAGGCTGTGGGCTTGATGTGCGCAGTACTGCCTGCAGTGGCTGCCGTTCAGTCCGTTCTCAGGTCATCGTGCGTGAATGACGATAGGAAGTCGTCCTTCACCACGGCTGCCGAATGGACGGCTGAATGGGCCCTGTACTAACCCACTGTTTGTCGAGCAGCGCGCTGCCAGTGACATTCAGTGCCACCATAAGACCGTGCGCCACTTGGAGCTTCGCAGAACGTAATTGCTTCTTGAGTTGCGCTATTTGAGCCTTGTTCAAACCGAATACTATTGGATTTTCAGGACCACTCCGTGTACCACATGCCGGTTAATCATCGGCAATGCACGACGCGTTCAAGTGCGATTCAAGTTTCCGAAAGGCGAGTGGCCTAATGTGGAGGTCATTAGGTCGCCTCGTGCAGCGTATTTCGGCCAGGTTAAAGTGGCGCACATTAAGCAAACGAATGCGACAGACGTCGTCCGATACATTGATGTAAGCGGCTGATTGCAGAGTGCACATTCGGCGGTTATGAATCACCCGATACACCAAACCGACCGCCCTGAAAACGCGGTGCAGTCGTGGGTCGAGTATGGCCGGAAATGTACATCATGGACAAAAGGTCATGCGAGGAACACATTTGGTAACATAAAAGAAAACTAAGGTGGCTTCGGGTGTGGGAAGGAAACCCCAAAATGTCTGCCCAACACTCCCGGCATGGTGTCCCGCGTGCTGGGGTGCGCTCGGCCTGTCGTCTGGCCTTGGCCTAGGCAAGATTTTAGACCTGGGACAACCGGAAACCTGGGGGGAGGGGTGCAGCCAGCTGATAGTTTGGGCAATCAAACTATCGAAAAACACCATCATTGCTCAGTCAGGGTGCACGCAAGCTTCGAGGGGGAATATTTCTCCCTTCCCCCCCCCTCACCCCCACCCGGCTGAAGCCCACGCGACCGACTTTGAGGCATTCGGCTTGGTTCTGGGGCACCTTTGGCTTGGCTTGCCTTGCGTTTTGATACACGCAGACTTATGCAAACGCACGTTGGTAGCGCCTCCATCCACTCGCAAGCCGTGTATATGCTGTATTCACTCGGAGTTCACCTAGTAAACATTCAACATTCGCTATCTCTGGCGAACGCGCCTGTTTTAACCCCACTGCATTTCGTCTCAGCCGTCGCTTTTACATGCATTTCAAATGCCAGCGACATGAAAGGGCCGTCATCCTGTGCAAAAGTTTCAGCGAGGCACGACACGTGTATTGCTAGAAACAAAGCCGCCTACGCGCCGCCTGTCGACCGCTGAATGGCACCCGTTCTCGGTGAGTGACCAAACACTGAGAGCGGCGGCGCGCGCGCCCGCCCGCGGGCGCGCGCTTTCGGTCGCCCACCATCCGGTCGATAGGCACACACACACACACACACACACACACACACACACACACACACACACACATGAACACCTCATCTAATTACACCCGGTCAAATAGCCATCACCGCTGGCAAGCGCGCGTTTCCTGGCCGTGTTTTACCGTTGCTGTTTTCCCTGGCTCCCGCGGGACGGCGCCCCCCGCGCCGTCTGACAAGTACTAATTTCCCGCCGGCGCGCCGCGAGCCGACTCCGCGGCACCGGGGCGTGCGCAAATTGAACGAATGGTAATCAGGGATATGGTGACCGGCGCGACCCACGAGCTCGTTCCCGATCGGTGGCCGCACCGAGACGGAGACGTGAGGGGGCGGGGAGGCTCCCCGGTGGCCGGCGGTGCGCTCCCCGGCGGATTCATCGTCAGCTGGCGAGTCTTCGGTGTCGATGTGGAAGGGCAAGAGGTGTCCACTGTGCGCTGCTGAATTGGTCATCCTGGGAGGGGGTCGTCGGTGCGCAGCAGCGATGTGCGATCTCTGAGGCGTTAGGCAGTCAGGTGACTATCACCAGCTGTAATCGCTAATCCCACTTCTGTCGGTAAATGTCCCGGGAGCAATGGCGTGTAGCTGATTGGTGACAAGTTCAGGTCGAGGAAAGGAGCAGGGGTGCGAAGGCCCCAAGCCTCCATGAAAGCTCAACATAATCCCGTCAGTTCTGTGTGAAGAGCTGAGTTGAGGTGAGTCGAGACTTAACCCCCGACCCTCCTCTCTTGGCGTTGCCATGCCGTGGTGACTGATGATGACAGACCGATAGATGAAAACGCTATTAGGCGATACGTCCAGACCAGCGAGAATGATCTCGTCTGACTAGCCTGTCGCGGCGGCACTGAAGCCGTGCACGGATGATCTCTATCGAACAGGAACTGACACCTTAGCCAATGAAATGTACAGTGGTAACCCAGCCCCGTTACGTGACCGTTCCCTCATCACCATATTACGCCTGTCAATGTGTCTCAGAAGGCAGCGATCGCATGAACATTAGAGACCCCGCTTCATTACGTTATTTACACTGATGTGTGCAGAGCGTACTCGCAAACAAGCGACTGGCTAGGGATAGGAAAAGGTAGACACACGTGTCATTACATTACATAGGCCACATGTGTCTGCCCTTCTGTTAGTCATCCACACTGGTGGTGTGGGTGACTAGCGCCTGCTGGAAGGAAAGCAGCAATTAGCTTTTAAGGCTGGAAATAGGAAAATGTCCGGCTATCGGGACGAGCAGAGCTGTGTCCGAAGCTGTGCTGTTGTTGGCAAGTCCGCCACTGGTACATCGGTATAATTTTTAGACAACATCGATTTTCGGGGTGCTCACTGATGTCAGGTGCCGTGCTGAATTTAAAGAATCTGTAACCAATCAGTACGAAAAATTGACGCTAGACAGCTTGTTTACAACTACATGGCAAACCTAGATATCATCAATAGACAGAAAACGCCTGTTTGAATCGAACATCATTTGCCATATTATAACAAGATAATACATACACCGGCCACCGCTGGCCAATGCAAAGCCTGCCATAAGTATTCTACCAGCACAAATAACAACGGAACATAGATCAAAGGTCGCACGTAAAACATGCGACTTTCTATCGCCACGAGGTAACAGGATACGTAGCACCAAAGTCTATATCTAAAACCTTAATGGCGGCCAGTCGGCGCCACCGCCAGCGCGCCATTTTCTTATGGTCTAGATCATCCGACGTCGGCACCTGCCCGCGAGCGGCCGCAGTGCCCTCTACCGGTGGGCAAGCTGGATGTCTGTCTCGGCCTTCAGCATGAAGAGCGACCGCAGCGGGCCGTCCTGGACCGCCGCAGGGCTGGTGCCGCCCCTCTCACCGCGCTCCGGCTGCAGGACAAACGGGGTCGCATCATATGGGGTCAGGTTATACGGGGTCAGGCGAGACGGGGTCAGATCATACGGGGTCCAGGGAAGCAGGGTCAGGTCATACGAGGTCGAGGGGAAGGGTCAGGGCAAACGGAGTTAGAGTGGCACGGGCAGGTCAAACGGGGTCAGGGAGAGTGGGGTCAAGTCATACGGGGTCAGGGAAAGGGTCAGGTCAAACGGGGTCAAGGGACGAGGTCAGGTTATACGGGATCAGGGGACGGAGTCAGGGGAGGCGAGGTCAGAGGAGGCAAGGTCAGGGGAGACGGGGCCGGGGAACACGGGGTCAGAGGAGGGGGCAGGCGAGGCAGGGTCAGGAAAGACGGGTTCAGGTCATTCAGGGTCAGAGGTTTAGGGTCGAGTTATACGGGGTCAGGTCATACGCGGTCAAGCGAGATGGGGCCAGGTCATTCAGGGTCGGGCGACACGGACTCGTATCAATCAGAGTCAGGTCGAAAAGCATCAGGCCAAACGGGGTCTGACGCATCAGGTCAGACAAACATGACTCGGTTTAAACGGCATGGAATGGGTCACATCATACTGGGTCAGGTCAAACGGGGTTAAGAAACTGGGTCAAGTAAAACGGGATCAAGTCTGAAGCGCCTTAAGAGTCAGCTCATATAACGTTAGACAAACACAGACCAGATGTAACCAGGACTGGATCAAGCGGGGTCGGAAGGATGACATCATCAGTCATGTCAGTCATGGTCATGTCATCATGTCATGGCCATGTCAGTCATGTCAGTCATGTCAGTCATGCCAGTCATGTCAGTCATGTCAGTCATGGTCATCATGTCAGTCATGGCCATCATGTCAGTCATGGCCATGTCATCATCAAGGATGACATCATCATCAGTCATGTCATCAGTCAGATACCCAGTCAAGGATGACATCATCATCAGTGTCAGGACAATTGAGACCGGACGACTTGTGTCCAACAAGGTTGGGCAAAACGGGATTGCATGGGTCATAAAAGAGCGCTTGACTGTGCTGTCGAACACGGTCGGGAATGTCATGAGGTCAATTAGGCCGAGCTAAATGGGGTATGGTAACACTGGAAGCACGACAAATTAGTTACAACGGGACCAGGTCACACTTGCAGTTCTGATCAAGTAATTCAACTGGAATGCGTCTTTGTCCAAGCAGAGTCACACCAAACATGATTAGTTGGCAGTTGGGGTAGCAGGAATCAAAACATGCCAGGCAACAATTATTTTCCTTGAGTTGAGTTTCTGTTTTGCACTCAAGGGATATGGTTTGCATAAATGGCAAAAAAAAACGACGCGTCGCAGTTACCTTTACACGAAACTTCACAGGTAAGCAACCGTATCAGGATCCTTAAGAAAAGCTTGTTAAAAAATGTTTAATACCTGTTTGTACGATATTTGGTTGCATTCCTTCTTATTACAATCATATCTATATATGCATATATATATATATATATATATATATATATATATATATATATATTTATATATATGCGTATACATATGTATACATACATATATACCTGCTCTAAGAACTGGAGGTGTAAACTGGACTCCTTTTTTGAAATTTCAAACGTTTTCAAAACCTAGTTCTAAAATTAGACGCACAGGGATAAACATCTGGATTTTTTGGACGGCCCATATTATTCTGTTGCTCTGCAAATTATATGCATCTCAACTTATTTAATGCTCCTTATTTTCAAAAATTTAAGTCCAGAGCACAAACAAGGTGGAGATAGAGTAGATAAGGAAATACTCTTTTTTGAACATGAGATAAAATCCCTCACGGCATGCACTGCCACATATTTCTTGGGCCGTGGGACTTATAAACTGAAATGGGAGCGCGAGCACCGATGTCCCCAACTCTCGCAGTTCCCATCAATTTTGGATTACCGCCTTACGACTGGCGCTCTTGGGACAAAATAACAATTTTGTGAAACTGGAGATTTTTGGACATACTGATTGTTAGACTATTTTGGACGGACGCCTGGCCCATCCTTGCACATTGCATTCAATTTTGGACGAGGACTTTTAGAAAACGGTACCTGTGGTTTGAACCGGGATGGTAAATCGCTGAACGCTCTAGCCAATGTGTTCCAAGCTGTGGGTTCGCATCCCGGACACTGCACAGCTTTTTCATTTCGTCGCCACGCCAAAACGGGAATTAACTAGAAGCATCATTTTCCTATGCTATCAGCTGCACCTAGAAAGTATTCTGTTTTTTATCGGAAGGCTTGGTTGGCACGACCGTGGTTTGACTCAGCCGTTGCCTGGAGCTGGATATGTTGGTTTGGGAATGCAAAACAATGTGTCTGATCAGCCCACGAATTTGTAGCATGCAAACAGCAGCCAGTGAGGTGGCATGACGTGCATATGCATACACCCCTGGGTAGTTTAACACACACACACACACACACACACACACACACACACCACACACACACACACACACACACACACACACACACACACACACACACACACACACACACACACACACACACACACACACACCACACACACACACACACACACACACACACACACACACACACACACATATATATATATATATATATATATATATATATATACATATCATCTTCGCGTAACATTACGCGCCTCCAAAATGTCTTCGCTGATCCGCCACCCACAGCACCAATGGGCAGGTATCAGCCGAAGTCCATATTTCCATGCTATCAGCGCATGCGTGAGAAAACATAGTTATATGGTTTAACCAGAGGATGCAAATTTGCAGGGCGTTCTGTTTTGTGGTCAGGATTCACCTACGAGGGGCCAAATCAGCTAATCAAGGTTCTTTCAGCCACGAGGTCCCTCTTTCCTTCGACATCTTTCGTCCTGTTCTCGGCTTTGGGAGACCTTGTTAGCCTCGGGGCTCTTTTTTATATCACGCGGCAGGTTTTTAAGTTCTTCGAGAGGGCAACACAATTTGTTCAAACTCAAACAGCGCTGGGCCTTCGGATCAGGAGAAGGACGGGACCATGGAAGCCCAAAAACCTTGGCTACGCTGCTTCTGATGAGTACCAATGTGGCGAATAGGGAAAGAATGTGAGCAGAACTACATATAAAACGTTTTGAGACTGCAACGTTGCGCGATACATAAATTTGTCTACACGAAGACCCGTGTGTGTGTGATAGTTTGCATTTGCAGAGATTTGCGCATGATCAAATTGTATGCAAATGGAGAACGCAAAGTTCCTCCGAAGGAAGTTTTGAGTATGAGGAAACACGACACGAGAAAACCGGCAGGCTTTTTCTTCTAGCCACTTGCGCACAATTCGTTCAGCTCGTTGCCCAGGTTTTTCCAATGGCTTCCGAAGTGTCGCGCCTGTGGTGGTGATGCACGCCAACACAAGTCTTGCACTGGCAGACAGGGGACAAAAAAGGTAATGATTTCCTCTAGTCCGTCAGTCAGTCATTGACAGCTATATAGGGTCAGTTTAGTAATTAGCAAAGCGGCATGATATTCACACAAGAGAGCTTAAGAGCCTGTTGTGTGCTGCTGGTAATGGCCGGCTAGGATTAAGGAAGACAAAAATGGTGATTACCAGCCATCTGATGCGGCAAGCGTCATTCTCTCCCAGAATAAGTTTTTAAGAACATCCAGCTAAGCGCATTCAACGAAATCCGCCCTTGCAGCCTTCTAAAGGCTCCGGCCTAAGCCCGACGTCATTTCTGTAATGGCTCTCGCGAGTGAAAACAGCTGACAAATGGTGGCTGTCGCCCGGGAACGGTATGTCATTAGACAGCTGGCTTCCGCCGCCCCGAAAGGCAAGCGCCGAATGATAGGGCTCACAACACCCGGCGAGATCTGGGGGTAACGCGTGCAGGGAGCAGTCGAGTGGAGTGTAGGTCAGTTAGCTTGAGTAGCGGCTCCCAAGAGCTGGTGGTTAAAGCACGCAGTCGCGTTAGAGCGCAATGGTGGGCGTTATCGATGGGCGGTGAAAGCGGACAACTGTTATGAAAGTTGTTCTTAAGTCTCACTCAATTAATATGTGTGCTTTACTCCCTTTTTGAAAACCTCTATGCAGTTTCTGTCAAGGTGCATATACTAGTAATAAGCGTACAGTAATTGTGTGAGTGTGTATATTTCTATATTACATCCACGCCGCGTTATTCATTGCAGTGGGTATGAAAACACAATATGCGTGCGTATGCCCTACGCTCTCGAGCATCTTTGACCCAGCAGATTACAGATGATTCCGTGACAAATTTGCCATTTGTGTCACACGATTTTTTCAGCGTGCGAGCCGCTGGTCCTACTTAGCTAGCCGTCTCCAATAGCGGTCGATGTCCACACGACCAGCGTGGAATGCATGCTCATGAATGTCCTCCCTTCAGACCAGCGCCCCATCGACAGACCGAATTTTCGTCCGGAAGCGCGCCGACCTCTCCGCCAGGGCGCATCGATGCGGTAATCAATGGACATTTTAAAGTGATTATTTCAGCGCCGCATGCGACACAATCATGTTAAAAGGATAGGCAACAAGTCGGCGGTCGGCATTGTACACAGCTCGGGCCTGACTGATTGCTTCCATTGGCGGGCGGCCGGGCCGAACGTCGATTAGTTGCTGCCGCCGACAATAGCGAGTGCCCGAGTGGTTAATCGCCACAATACGGGCGGCAGGCCCGACCCGCCCTCAAAGCAAAGTCGGCCGCCGCTCCCATTAAATAAAACGACGCAAAAATGCATTAACGCCCGCGTCACTATGAAAGGGACAATTTAACAGTGGTGAAAGGTGGCGCCGGCGCGCGGCCTGGACGAAAATGGAGCCTGAGCAAACTTCGGGCGTGTTTGCCGCCGTCAGCGACAAAGCGAGCGGCGGGCGCCGCCAACGGTTAACCTGCATTTGCCGATGCACTACAATAACTACTGCTGATGGCCGATGTTTGTGGAGCCGCCAGCTTTGTTACCGCTAATATAATTGCGATTGTCCGGCGAGCGCAGGTCGATGCTGCAAAAGATCAGCGCCGCGGCGAAATGGCGGCGCCGCCGGGCAATGGCGGAGGGCGCAGCGACTGCCAACCGACGTCTTCACCGAAGCAGCCGAAGCGGTGCTTGGAGATGCCCGGGACGTGATTGCATGGCGCAACGGTTGCACATTGACCGGGGGGATTGGTAAAAGGTCGGAGAGATGAGTTTAATATTTTTGCAATAAATTAAGTCTGAGTTGTGATCAAGCGCCTGCAACCAAAGCGTCTGCAGGCGTTGGCTTAGGCCAAACTCGAATGCCTTGCTAAACGTGAGGCTCGGTCTCCCAAAGGTATGGCCGGGGATCCACCGATTATTATGGTCAGGCTCAAAAGTATCATAAATGGTCTGTAACCGGCAACTTATTAATCGCATGCAACGCGCCATAGGTTACAGACAACAGTGGCATCTGTAAAATGTACGAATAATGTACCCACATTGTCGGTCGTGGACGCGTTTGCACGACTTCTCATCCTGCGTCTTGCCGGCAGCGCCTTCTTTGGCCGCCTCGAGCAGCGCGTGCCCCCTGATCTCCGCCTCCAGCATGGAGCGACCTCTGACCTCGGCGTCGAGCAGGGCTTGACCCCTGACCTCGGCGTCGAGCAGCGCCCTGCCACCGGTGGGGTCGGGCAGCCAGGGCTGCCGCAGCGGCCGGAAGGCGGAGGCGGGCGGCGCCTTCTGCTGCCGGGCCGGCTCGGGTGGTGGGGGCGGCGGAGGCGGCGGAGGCGGCGGCGGCAGACCGGCGTACAGCCCCGAGTAATCGAGAAGACCGCCAAGCACACCCGACGCGGCCAGCGGGAAGCCGAAGGCCGGCCGCTTCGGCCAGAGATGTGCCGGCGCCAGCGGCGCCAGCTCGGCCCACTTGGCCGCCGGCCACAGGTAGTCGGCGAAGGTGGCCGGCTCGAGCGCCGTCAGTCGCTTGTAGGCGCCGAACGCTGGCAGGCGGGAGAAGCAGGCGGCTGGAGGCGCCACCAGGCTCGGCGTTGGTCGCACCAGGTCCGGGTAGGGCGCAGCCAGCTCCAGCGGCGCCGCGCCGCTTCCGCCGCCGCCGCCGCCGCCCCCGCCTCCGCCGCCGCCGGTCGTCTCGGCGCGCGCCTGCTTGGCGGGCGCGGCGGCGGCCGGCGGCGGCGCGCACCGCTTGCGCGTGCCGCCGTTGAACATGGCCTTGACATCCTCCCAGGCGTGCACGACCTCCTCGGGTGGGCTGCCGTGCAGGCGGATGTGGCGGCGCCACGAGTTGAAGTTGGCGGCGTCCGGCTGCACGTAGCTGGCCTCCGGGGTGCGGTGCGAGTGGAAGATGAACTTGTTGGGCGAGTAGAACGACCCGCACAGCGTGCACTTGATGCACTTGGCGCGCGATGAGTTGTAGCGCGCCGGGTAGAACTGGCCCTGGCAGCCCCAGGCGCACAGGTGCAGCACGTCGAAGGTGAAGTTGTCGGGAAGCTTGGGCGGCGAGTTGTCGCCCAGAAAGCTCTTGCAGAGTCGCTCGGCCTCGCGTTTGGTAATCATGCCGCAGCGCCGGCTGGAGACGGGCATGGCGCCGGCACGTCGCAGGATCTCCAGCTGCACGGGCGTGCACTGGATGCACGTGATGCCCAACGCCACGCGCCGGTTGTGGATCTCGTTGTAGCTGAAGCCTTTGAGCAGCGTGTTGGAGATCTGCGCCAGGCAGAGTCGGTCTTTGCCGTCCATGGTGAGGGAGACGATCGGCACACCGTACAGCACGACGCTGTTCACCTGTGGCACGGGCCCATACGGTCTCAAGGTATCACGTTACGTCCCACTTTTTATTTTTGAGGATAGCTGTGCCATGAGTGTCAGAATATTGCATTTTCGAAAATCGATCTGTGAATATCAGATGGGTGTTTATCCGCCGAAACAAAGCAGCTGACGCGGTAGCACCATCACCACCCCTGCCCACCCACCCACACCCACGCTTTCTTGAGCGGAGTGACACCACCTAACAGATCCCAGGGCCGTGCTCCAGCCTCCGGCGATATCGTCTCGAGTCCGGCCCCGAGAGGCATGGCCTCGCACCTGGTTCTGTTTGTGCGATGTCTCCTCGCCGCCGGCCGACTCGGTCGACTTCTGGTGTCCCTCCTCCGCCGCCGGTCGACTCAACCGTCGAGTCGGGCATCTCCATCTCGTCACGTGACAGCCTGCAACCAATCAGGACGCCGTCAGGCCAGCGCCGGCCAGCGGGTAAACAGCGCGACAAATTATGCCGGATGCCACTGGCGGAAGTTACGAGCAGGGGTCCTGCGTCCCGCCGCGCCCGATTTGAGGACCACTGGGACGCGAGCAGTGAGGGCGGTGGCGGGAGCGGGGAAGTGCGGCTGCTTTCCTTGTCCGCCCCCTGGCCTGTTACGAAGGCACCACTGACCCCGGGCCGTGGCGAAAGCCGTGGGATTTGTATTCGGACCAGTCTGAAGTCACGCACGAGCTCCAGTTCCGGTTTATAGTTCAAAAAGGCTGTGTGTGATTTCCGACGGGCTGTACGTCCGCTTTTCATATTTCCAGCCGGCGAGGTGCGTGCAGACTGAGGTGGTCAATTGGCAGTCAAGCATCCATCGTTTGTGGTGGGCGAAGCACACATCGGTGGTCAAATACCGCAACCACGGGCAGGTTGGCGCCGATGTCCGGGAAGTTCCAAACGCGGCCAGCATGCAGAGCAAGCCAGCTGTGTGAATCAAACCACACATACGTGAGCTTTGCGTCAGAGGTATATTTGGTCTGCCTGACCCGGGCACAGCCTAAACATGTTGTGGTGATTATGACAGCCGTCTTATTTATCGGCACATATGATATTGACGGCCCAACATCCTGGTCGGTCGTGTGGAACGGGTCGGCGAAGAGCTCGTAAGGCGATATCGTGTACGCAGCCAAGCTTTTCAATCTCTTCCTGCACTGACTCCTTATGACGCCACGTCAATTAACCATCGAAACAGCTGCAGCCGTCCCGTCGTCGACCGATCACCCTTGTTTGTTTCAAAGCACAAGTGTATTCCGCACATGGATGCTACGTGCAAAGTGACGATCATTGCTTTTCATGTCAACAATGTTCATCGTGGGAGACACTTATGCAAAGACGTTCGGAGAGAAAAAAAAATATGACGATAGCTGCAGTGATGTACCTCCGCTTAAAAACATCGCAAGAGACCGGCACAACGCTGGTGGGTCCGTCCCACGGGGATGAGCTAATGTCTGAGGATGCCCAATGCATGCATCATCACCGCACAATCTGTACGTCCAAGCCCCGCCAGCGCAGGCTGGACCGGACCGAGACCGGCCGTCCGACGCTGGTCAGCAGCCCCGGCCGCCGCAGCAGCCGGTCAGCACACAGACACGGCACAGGGGCGGCGGGGATGCTGAGCTCAGCAACGCTTAACAAGCGTCCCCGGGGGCGAGCGAGAATCACATCAGCCACACCCGCCGCAGTCGGCGCCGGCCCCCGCTTACGTATTCATGAAAACCCGTCAATATGCAAAATTGCCTGTTACGCCAACAAATTGTTTCACTCAATTGTAGCGAGTGACTTTGATGGGATTAGGATGGGCCTGTCGCTCGCCGTGCAGTGCTGGTGATGCGGTGGACGTGTCGGTCCTGCTGTGACTTTGCTGGGACGGCACTCTGATATTAAGTGACGGCATCGCGGAGATTATCGAGCCCCTGATTAGGCTGTAAAAATGCGATACGTCAGGCGCTTCGTGATTCGCTGACCGGCCTGTGATTCGTTAAAGCCTCGCAACTCATCAAACAACGAAAACGTATTACTTCTGAGGTCAGAGCTTTGCGTTACGCACGTGAAAACATAACCGCATTGCGCGAGACTATACATAAGTTTATGTGAATGCTAGCGTGTGTTTGAACAGCAGCGACCAGAATTGCTTTACCACCGTCCTTATTTGCAGCTTAACACGCGGTCGTCGACCAGGTTCCATTCGTCAATGTCATCTCATCATCGTTAATAATCTGGTGCAAATTAATCGCATCAAATTATCATACCACGCAAATTACACAAGTTGATTCAAATTACACCATTTAGCCCCCGAGATCTAATTCGTTCAATGCTAATTAACTTTTCAGATTACCGGTTAAATTAATTTAGGAACACGTTTCCGACTCGCTATCTTTGTTCCCAAAGTCATCAGTGGAGATAGGGGCAGGCATAGTTAAGTGGAGCGCTCTGAGCTTCAGCGGAAAGCTTCGCAAACCAACTCAGTACACTGGATCTGGACCACAGCGGCATCTAATGTCGGTGGCATGCACTTCGCACGACTCATTTCATGCATCAGTTTGCACACCTTCATCAGCGGCATTTAACAGCGCTGCTGGGACTGCTGATGACAGCAGTACACGCTGGAATACGTCGGCGATCTCGGACTAAAAACGCTGTGCCCACGACACCGGGTGCAGCGCACTCTATAGCAAGCTGTTTGCATTTGTAGCAAGGGTCTTTCCCGTCCCTGGTCGAAAACGACTCGGATGTTACCGGCACAGACAAAGACAACTTGAATTTTGCCCTGCGGAAAAAAACGGGTGGCCTGTTATCGATCAACGTCCTCTACAAACTCAAATGCCGTCAAGCAATGACCCGTCCTTGGATGATTACGGATTCCATGACTAACACGATCATTGCTTCTGCAGCCCTTTGCCTTGATCGTAGTTGCGAAGCCAAAACGCAACCACCAATAATTCTGGAGCCGATGTAGCCGTCTGCGAAGCAACGGGCAGTCATCAGTACACTGTGGCGCTGCTAAGATCCTGTAGCTTAGCGCGATTCATCTAATAGCCTCGATCAGGTGCTTCATTCGTGGCCACAAACCCTGCTGGGTGCGTCGAAAATTTTCATATGTCCACACAATCGTTTAATATTTTCGTGTCAACGGTATTTGGTATACTGAAGGCCGGTTTTCAGTAATGCAAAGTTATAATGCCGAAAAACCATGAGCATAATGCATACCATGAGGAAAGCATGAGCATAACGGATCATGCATGGGCATGAGCATTTTGTTATAGCAGCTACAATAGAGACAGTGCAACTGCATCCCAGTTCGGAAATGCATTGAGCAAAATTGCATCCTTGGCGTGAGAGTCCTTGAATAAAAAACCCTGTTTACGCTCACAGCCGCTGTACTCCTCTTGGACTGCCGGCTCGGATTGCCGCCCGTGCCTAAGCCGGCGCGGCAAACACGAGAATTGCGCGCCAAGTGACAGTTGTCTGCCATCGAGCCGCGCTCGCTGCGCGGCGAGCCCACCCAAACTAGGTACCAGACGCCGCGTATTTGCTGCCCACCGGGCTCCGTTACGAGTAACTGTTTACACCGGAGTGATTAAATTAATGGGCGCATATTTAACCGGATGAATTTTTAATCGGCTGGCGGGCGATGGCGCGGCCGGGTCGATAGCGCGAGCCTGGACCGAGAGGTCGCGCCGCGGCCGCTGGAGGCGCGTATTTCACGCGGTTATGTTACTTAACTTGTCATTACAAGTCCCCGGCCACTAGCGCCGTCATGCACGCTGCTGGGACGATTATTCACTCGCGTAGCTCTTTAATTCTGCAAGTGGATCGAATCACGCTATGCCGGTGTAAAAGGGTGGAGCCGGGGGCGGCGGGTGCCACTAGGGAGCGCGAGGCTCGGGCGCGACACATGCGGCAGGGGAATAGCGCTCGACATTACGGCGAATCAAATGATTAGATCCCTCAATTGCCGCCGGATCCGTGCAATTACTTTGCAATTATCCTCACAATGGCATAAGTGAAGAATGTAATCCGGCTTGTTTTGACGGTAGTGCTTCGGACAGTATCGCAGCGTGATCCAATATTGTGAGAGGCTCCGGGCGGCCGGTAATGCTGACCTGACAGTAACTGCGGGTCTGAAACATTGACGTGTTTGGCCGCATGGTGTTTCGCTAATTGTATCTCCGATGCCCACAGGCATTATGAACGCGACACCAATCTAGGTTATTTAATGCGCTTTGAACCGTCCATAATAGTGGGAATGAGCTCGTTGCAGCCGCATTTCTTGAAATATGAAATGGGAAAAGATCCAGCACGTAAATCTTCAAAACCACCCTGCGCTATTACCGAAATGCATATGAAAAGGTAAACAATAATGAGAATGTTAATGGCTATCATAGGCGCACCGTGTTCGTGCAGTTTCGTTTCGAACATACCCATCACAACCATATGTTATTTGCTGCGGACTATTTAGTGCAATTTTGCACACTGTAGACAGTCCCTTTGGTCTGATCCGGTGCTTTGTTTCCATTTGTATTGACTTTGAGATAGTGAACAGTGGGAAGCAAACGAGTCCTGAAGATGGCTTTCAACAATTCGCGGAGCCGACAGTTCAGTGTAATGCGGCAGGCAAACTTACGTTGACTAATTCTGCGGGATCGAGTTTGCACGGCCTTACAAGCAGAGCGACGTCCCAGGCGGAATGAAGCTCATGTGAACTGGACTTCTCATGATTAGAGTAAACGGAGTTCATTTCACGCGCCCCATTACTTGGTGCTAACTTATGATTAAAGACTGTGTGTTACGAACTTCTATATGGCATGGCCATGCTTGCTGTGGTTGTGGTCGTGTTTACAACAATACACAGGTGCATGGACGAGAACATTCGCACTTGAAGTGTCCGTGCCGGCTAGCATATTTAAGCAAACGTCTAGCTTTAAATATATGCACAAGGATGCATGTGCACTGAGAACATTCATGTTGGAAACCTTGAGGGAACAATATTAGGAAAGAATGGGTGCGACCATAATGAATGAGCACTGGCATCTATCACGGCGTTCAAATGCGCATAGGCATTGCTGTACCACCGTCCATACCTGAAAATTGCAGTTAGTTTAGATGAACTCTCGCACTCAACACATGCATTCAGTGCATGCAGATCATGGCCCCACACACACCGCACGTGGCGCGTGCTATGGAGCCTTATGCAACATTTTTTAGCATTTTCTAAGTTGAGGCTTGGTGTTCCGATGCATCTTTGTCTTCAGATGTTCATCTGGCGCCGCTTGCCATCCTACCGCGCATGTGTTGGCCTTCGTTATGGTCAAGGTCGTGCTCATAGGGCGCAACTGTGGGCGAGCGGCACGTTTTGCTCCATGGGGAACAGACCGTGCTTCCTGCCCCGTCGGCCGCTCCTGAGTTTTTCGCGGCATCGTGACAGATGGCCAGTTCCGACCTGAGAGAACGTATGCCCCTCCGGTTCTTGGTATCGATGAAGCGAATGAGCCTCGTTTGTCGCGCACTCCTTGTGGTACGTTACAGGAAAACGTATCTACAGGAAAACCATATACTGTTTTAAAATTAATATCCGTACCGATCCCGTCACTCTTTCACTCCATGGAGAAGGTGAGTACCCGGGGAATAGAAAGGCTTACTCCACGGAGTAAAAAGGCTCTTCAGTCGAGTGGGATCGCAAAGATTACTGACGCGGGTGACGTGTCGTTGACGACGCACATCTGACGCAAAACTTTTGACGGCGTGATCGTAGCCTCCTCCTGGACAGGCTATAATGGTGCGATGTGTACCCGGATAGCTCCACGACTACCTGCGAGACTGGAGCAGATTTTGGCGGGTGGCTCTGACCTGATTTTTCCCATTGGCCCACGGTGGGGTCCAGGCCTCCATAGTCGGGCATTCCTCTGTCTTTTCTCCATTCCTTTCCCATGGCCGGCTCTGTCCTATGCTGATGATACTCAACTACTGGACCACTTCCCTCCTTCCCACAAATTTCAAAATCGGTGTCAGTCCAACCGACTTAAAGAAACTTCGATTAGATCTATTTCATCATATTTGGTACCAAATATTCAATCCAAAAGACACACAGCTTCTGCATCACCCTATCAAGTCCACGCATCCCGTCATGTCCCGCTGTCAACGTCCTGGGCAAGGCCATAGACCAAGGCTTGACCTGGCAGCCCCACACATCGGCGGTGATTCCCAAATACAACGCTATCCATTTTTCACTCTACATACTCGCCACCATTTCATACCCAGTCTTTGAGCTCGCGGTAAAGGTCGCTTTTCCTCACCTACTGTACTGCCTCCCTGTTTGGAGCAGCGCCGCCCGATATCATCTGTCGCGGATCCAGATCTCACCCGTCTTTAAGTCGTTCGGGGTGGCTAAGCACGAGCGTAATGGTGCATTACCTCAAAATGTTTGGCGCGCTGAACGAACGCTACTGCCCGCCAGCCCTCAAAACATTTTTGTAAGCCGCTTCTAGGTATCCCAGAGAGAAGCGAGAGCCGCCGCTGCAGGAGAGCTGCAGCTGGAGAGATGTTGGCTGCCAGTCAGGCAGAACCTTCTCCTGTCCATTGACAGGAATATCTACAACCATCTCCTGTCGGGCCCGCGTGCGTGGAATTCCCCTGGCTGCTGTTATTGAGGTGTGGGGTCGCGGGGCGTGCCTAAGTGTCATACCAACATGAATGACAAGTTGATTTCGTTGCTGTGTTTTACTTGTATCGTGACCGTGGCCTCTTTTTTGCCTTCGTGTATGCGTCTGTCATTTTTACGTACAATGTACCCTGACTGGGCTCCTAGTGGCCACTGTGTGGACGAATCCTCACCCGGGCAGGACGCCTGTGCTTGGCAGAAAAAAGTAGTGACAAACCGCGTTGGTCGATGGCAAGCTACTTCATAATGCTCCTTGATCTAAGTAGCACTAATCTGTCTAAGTAGCACTAAGCTAATCTAAGAACACCAATTGTTCGACTCAGTCAGTCTCTTCTCTCGGATTTTTTCACGTACCTTGCGGTCAGTTCATGGTCGATTTTTCTTTCGGTAGGTCGCACATTTTTAAGCATGTTTCTCACGTTAGCTGGAAATTTGAAAATAAAAGGACAGTTTTCGTGCAAGTCACCGACTCTATTAATTCCTTGTTAGATAAGGCTTTCACGTAAGCTGCTCCTCATTTATTTCTTTGTCTCCCATAACCAACCATTATTTGTAATAAATATCCAGCTATCTGAAAGTCTTCAGATATCATAGTGTGCATGTGAGCAGATGAATGCTAACGAATTGCGCCATACACAAGACTTGCCGAGTACGTGATAAAGTCTGTATCTATGTCTCTCGTACGTCATATTTTTCTTGGTCGTCATATTGCAAGAGTGAGATCAATGAATTTGCCACTTGTTACACAAAAGGTAAGTTGGTAACCAACCATGCAATGATGGTCATTTGCAAGTGCGGTGACTGTCTGCGGTAATACTGTGCTTCTTAATATATGTCAATTTGTACTGCTTGCTATGTTAATATGATGCTCAAGTATAATCAAGAAGGCTTGCCATCCAATGGCAAAAAATCCTATGCGCTATCGAGTAAAGTCTTCAGAAGAAGCATTTGAGATCTTGGCTAATCAAGCATGTATATTTGCTCAGAAAAGGAACTTTGGACGAATTTTGAACGCACAAACTTTCCGTTCTTTGCTTACGCACAAGGTACAGTGATTCGAGCTGCATGGAATGATATCAACAACTCCATTCCCCACCCCCAAAAAGCATAGCATTAACGTTGTTCTACCTTTGGACGTAAATTATGCGTGTGTGATATACAGTGGCACGAACCTGAAAGGTACATACATCATCGTTATTGGATAAAGTATTGCATTGGCAGCTTGACCACAGGCCAATAAATATTTCAGATTTTGCAGAGCAATCTAGCCAATGTTTGAAATCCTCTGACACGGAGATAGACAAATGAAGTAGCCGAAATGTAATCAAAAATGACAAAAAAAACCTAGTGGTCATTTTGTTGGTAACGCTGTCACCACATTTAGGGAGAGTGTGTCTAGCCAACTTAGCGGTTTTGCTGTTCACGAAGGATGATGGGGAATTTCTATTTACAAATTTGTGTCATCGTTTCTACAAATTCGCCTCCACTGATGCGATGTTGCGACGGCCCCAAATTTCCTTTGGTTTGCATGGAAGACCAAAGTGGTTGGGTAGCCCCCAAGCAACATTCACTACTAAACACGTCGATATCATAAGGAAGGTTTCGTAGTTCTAGCCAATGGCTTTTCGAGGATGTCACTTGTCAGCGCTGACGGCAGCTTGCCAGCGCAGCGATGTCGGCGGCCATTATGTTGCTGTTTTTTTTTACATTCAGCTGCGCCAGACTCCAGGGAAATGTGATTGTTCTACGTTACCTAGCAACCAAAATAATGGCCATGTCTCTAGCGCACAGTTACTCGCGACATACCAACCAATGCATTCGTCCTTTCCTGCCCGCTGATTGGTTTATCTTTTAGAATTGTATTTGTTCATACACAACCTCGATGGGATCGATAAAAATCAAAATAAAAATTGTTGCAAGGCCCAAATGCATATTCAGCAACCAAATCAGCTATAGATAATTGCCTAACTCCCCTTAAACGTGCATTGAGAAAACCGAAAACATTAGAACACACTGCTTTAAACGTTGTAAAATAACACATGCCTCCTTTTCGACGGGCGAGTTGGAAAAGTTGGCTGAGTCTAGGCTTGTAATTTGTCCCAGAATGGTTCACTTGGCGCTAAAAACGCGTCACAAAGTGGCAATTCTATAAATTTTTGATAACACAATGCTTTGTGAACGGGGTCACAGGCTGCTGTTTTAGGTGCATGGTAGTACATGGTAAGAAGTTGAAGTTTATTCATGAAGTGTAAACAGATTTAAATGCAGGGTGGCTCCAATTGTATTACGGTAGAACAGTTCTGAAAATGCTTAGAAAAGCGAGGTGTTGCGCAGACCTCCTTTGCTAATGAAGGTTAAGTTTACATAACTGCTACAGTTGGCGCGCGCATGTAACTTATTCGAAAAACATCACTAACCAGACATGAACCTCAAACATGCAGTATTCAAGACTCAAGCATCTCTCTCAGACATGGGGGAATTCGAAACAAATTGCTCCACATAAGGAAATCAACGCAACACCGAAAAAGCTACAGACATGGAGTACGCTAATGTGTGCAGAGGATATTGCTGTGAAAAAAACATCTAAACAAATAATATAAGGCACCCTTCGTTTTTTTTTAAGTAACACCACACACAGCAACTAGCAGGACAAGCGTGCCACGGAAAGTATTGTTTGTGATCAAGCTCTGTCAAATTGGGATGTCTCTGAGGAAGGAAACACATACGCCAGTCTGCCA
>NW_023596746.1:33685009-33760349 GCF_011947565.3 Pollicipes pollicipes
AGTGAAGCCCCTGCAGAAAGGCCTCGGCACCAATTATTGGTCGGCGCGCCGAAATGCGCCTCGGAATCCAGACCTAACGCATGTGGGCTTGCGAGAAGTGCTTGTGGTGAGCTGAAAGAACGGATCGCCGGGTGCATATGAGGAAACGGGGAGGGGGGGGGGGAGAGGCAGGGACAAAGGCGGAGGCAAAGGCAGAGGCAGAGGCAGAGGCAGGCAGAGCAGAGGCAGAGGCAGAGGCAGAGGCAGAGGCAGAGGGAGAGAGAGGCAGAGGGAGAGAGAGAGAGAGCAAGGAGAGAGAGAGAGAGGCGGAGAGAGAGAGCAGAGATAGAGGCAGAGATAGAGGCAGAGGGAGAGAGAAAGAGAGAGAGGGGAGAGAGAGGGGGGCGGGAGGTGTGCGTGTTGGGGGCTGGGAGGGAGAGAGCGACCCGCGGGAACAGGTCGGCTTCCGATGCAGAGGCACCGTCTCTGGGCGTTTGTGTCCGCTGGGTTTCACCTGTCACCCGGCCACTCGTCTCGAGAGGTTGGCGAACGTAACGAGCTGAGATGTATCGCGCGGTGCAGAGCTCAAAACAAGATATATCGCTGCGCCTTCCAGGGAAGCCTCTCGATCGCCGGTCTCCGAAACAGCTGGGCGTGCCGATGTGCGCCGTCATCACATTCACATACTGGTAGGCTGTCATTAAGCGATGGTTGGGGAAAACGAAGCCACCAGTTATGGGAACAGTTGAGGGGGCGAAATCCGACCCACGAGTGAAACCACATTCGCTTTGTATGTCGACTTGTGGTCGTTGCCCCGCCGCCTCGTCACGACCCCTCTCCGCCCCACGTCGCCAGGCTGTCCTTGGTCGGAGCATGACCGGCGGGCCCGTCAAACCGTGACGCCTGGCTTGGTGGAGGGGATGGAGATCTGATGACTCATCGCGTCGTGATCTGAACGAGTAGTTATGTCCGAACTGCTATGCATTTGTGTCGGTGTGTGTGGGGGGGGGGGAGGGGACGCTGATAGTCACCGCTTATCATCGCACCGTCAACAATCGCGCTTTGGCGCTGGTGGGCGCCGGAACAGCGTTCTCAGCGCTTTATTTCCACCACTGATAGGCAAAGCTACACGAAAACTTCGCTATTTTCGTCCGCTGATCAACCCCGGCGACGTCAGAGAGCGCAGACCTGACCAGGCACTACACATGCGACAGTATTGGAAATATCAGACACCGGTTAGGTCCGGCTTTCATAACGGTGTGTTCAAGGAGTGCGCAGGTGAAATCTGGTGGGAACCGACAGCTGGTGGGATTGTTTTCAAGAACTCAGCGTGGCGCGGTAATGCTTGCGGACGTGGTCAAATGGGGCCAGGGACGCTTGACGGAGTTCAGAGAAGTGGTGCGCATTTACGAAAAGTCCGTTTTCTCCTCCAGCATGCTGGTGTTGTGGTGCGTTACCGAACAGACCGGCTGGTTTTCCTCATCAAAGTATTACCTCTGTGAATATCAAATCGATCATTTTCGGTCTCGCGGTTATCAGCGCGCGCACATCAGTCCGACGATCTGGAACAGCCTTGGCATTCTTCACGCGCTTGCGTGGACTGTGATAAAAAGATGGGATATGCAATACCCGGTTGTGGCGGTCTCCACTGGTTGGCAGAGCGGTCTGTGGACAGATTTTCGGCTCGAAAAACTGTGCAGAACGATGCACCCAATTTGGTCTCGGCAGCCGGGAAATTCAAGGGAGCTCTGGAGCCAGCGCTCTCGTGCATATTCTCACAAAATTTCCACCTTAAGGACATTTTTTCTTCCCATGCCTTCATTTCCGTGCCCTTTTCCTCCGTTCTAAATTATAGATGTGTAGGCCTGTACTTGCGTAACTGAAATCACGCACACATTTGTACATGCCTACGTCATTTAATAAATTCCTAGCCCTCCTCGGCATCCGTCTTATGGCTAACGGCAGGCCCACTGTCTGATGCATGCCTCGCGCGAGAAGACAAACCCTTGGTTTTGAGTGTTTGTGGTAGTACTTGTTTCATCACTGAATGGTTGCTGTCGGGTTCGTATGATGGTTGTGTGTATTGTCCACGCTCTCCCACGCGCTGACTTTTGGAGAGTTCATATGCTCTGCATATGTCCCCCATGATGGAAGTTGTATAACTTTGTTCTGTTTTGCAGGTTAAGCAAGGAGAAGTTCGATCTCATCAATGTAAGTAGCAAACGAATTGAGTACAGTGAAGATTGCAACGTCCGCTTCTGTTCTGCGTATTATTTAGTGGCGTGTTTTTTACCAGCAATACTAAGCTTCCTGTTTTGCCTTACGGGCTGCGAACGGCTGGGCCCACCAGTTGTATCCAGCCCTGTCATGCTCTCCTCTGCTAATGTCCTCTCCGACCATGCAGCAACCCACTTTATTGACTTCAGTTCAGGTCAAGTGCAGTGGTCCGCTGCAGGAGTCCTTTTAGCGGCGAGGAGTATCGAGCCCTTATCACCCGGCAGATCACAGTGGTAACTGAAGCGCGTCCTGTAATTTGTTCACTGCCAAGAATACCACCTAATGCGCTATGTCCTTCCGGGATTTGGAGCTCCCTGGCACGTGAATTGCATGCGTCTGTCGGGATATCTACGTTTTAGCATAGGTGAGCTCCCCCGGCGGGATGCTACCAGCCGGATGAACTCGTTATTTTCAGTTTATAAGCCCAAATGCCGAAAAGTCAGAAATTTCAGGCATTTCCCACATGTGTGATTTGCATAGCCACCGGCACAAAAGCCCAATACGATTGTCATTAAACTCCGAGACAATGTTCAGCTGAGGCGGCCTCGCCCGGCTCCGCCTTCACGCTCCGTGGAAACTGATGTCGCCACAACCAATGCTCGTAGCTTCATGCAGTTTTCACTAGCGTAATCATTTTAAAGTGGCACCGCTTAAATTTCTTAAGCATTCGCAGAAAGGCTGCTCAAATGGTCTGGCTATGCTGCAACATTGGAATTTGAGCACATTGCTGCTTTCCTCATGTCATTAGCATGTAGGAACACACAATCCCTTGATCGCGATGAAAGCTTCCCAAACGGACCGAGACCGTGTATCACAAGAAGCGTGCAGATCTCGCTGATTCGTGCCATAGAGCTGCGACGTTGTCACGTGGTAACGGAAGCAGCACGGACAGTCAGGTGGGGAGGGGTGCGGGCCGACGGGTGCAGCCGGTCGCGCGGTCTCAAACACTAACCGCAGATTCGCCCGTATTGACGCGTTTTTAAGGCTTGGTCTCGGAAATCGGCAACCAGGGCGGATAAAAACGTGAAACCGGTGGCATGACTAAGCTGAATGTACCTTGAACAATTAACTAAGCGAGCCAACACCATCAGACACAAAAGGCTCAGAAGTAATCCATTAATCAAGTGGGAAGCATGATTAATGCCGATGCCACGGCCGATATCGCCTTTGCTGAGTGTTCTTCAGTTCAGCACTCCGTGGCCTGAACCGAAAGCATATTTGGCCATGAAGCTGCGCAGGCCTGTAGGCGGGTTTATTGAGAACAGTATGCACCCAGTGTGATATATGTATATATATATATACATATATATATATATATGCATATATATATATATATATATATATATATATATATATATACTTAGTAAATATATGCACAATTTATATTAATATACACCCCCTTCAGAGAGAGAGAGAGAGAGAGAGAGAGAGAGAGAGAGAGAGAGAGAGAGAGAGAGAGAGAGAGAGAGAGAGAGAGAGAGACAGAGACAGAGACAGAGAGAGAGACAGAAGAGACAGAGACAGAGACAGACAGAGACAGAGAGAGACAGAGACAGAGACAGAGACAGAGCAGAGACAGAGACAGAGACAGAGACAGAGACAGAGACAGAGACAGAGACAGAGACAGAGACAGAGACAGAGACAGAGACAGAGACAGAGACAGAGACAGAGACAGAGACAGAGACAGAGACAGAGACAGAAGAGACAGAGACAGAGCCAGAGAGACAGAGACAGAGACAGAGACAGGACAGAGACAGAGACAGAGACAGAGACAGAGACAGAGACAGAGACAGAGACAGAGACAGAGACAGAGACAGAGACAGAGACAGAGACAGAGACAGAGACAGACAGAGACAGAGACAAGAGACAGAGACAGAGACAGAGACAGAGACGAGACAGAGACAGAGACAGAGACAGAGACAGAGACAGAGACAGAGACAGAGACAGAGACAGAGACAGAGACAGAGACAGAGACAGAGACAGAGACAGAGACAGAGACAGAGACAGAGACAGAGACAGAGACAGAGACAGACAGAGACAGAGACAGAGACAGAGACAGAGACAGAGAAGAACAGAGACAGAGACAGAGACAGAGACAGAGACAGAGACAGAGGAGAGAGAGAAGAGACAGAGACAGAGAGAGAGAGAGAGAGGACATATACCATTTATTATTTATTATATATATATATATATATATATATATATATATATATATATATACCATTTCCTTTCAATGGGTGAAACTTCAGTCTAGTGAACGCTTCATCAGTTGACGTCTGCCTGCTATTTCATTATATACGTTAGGCTTTTTACGCTTTGAGCAATGCCATTTGCTTGTTGTAGTTATCTGGTGCCATCGGATTATGTTAAGGTATAATCTACGCGATGATGCTTCATCAATTCACGTTTACTGTTCTTTGTTCGCACAAAGACGCAAGAGATGTCTTACTTCGTCTTTCCCGCTTTGGAGGTGCAGTGTTTCAGGACCATGGTATGTCAGCCGGTTCCGCGCCGCACTGTTTCTGACGATACTACGACGGGGGGGGAAGGGGGGGGGGGGTGCTGACTGGCGGCACGATGCCAGTGTCGGGCATTTTGCAATGCAATGTTGAGTGCATTGCAGGCTGATGCTCAGCTCCTTAAAGACTGGTACCTGTACGGCAACAGTGCCGGATTTTGACAGAGTTCCGCACCTCTTCGCGCGAACTGAAGCCGACCTCCGTCAGTGTCGTGTGCGTATCGTCGACCCCGGCGCGACCGGGTGGCGCCGATCTGCGGGGTCACGAGCTCTCCGCCAGCGCGCGCGCTCCGCGGTGCCGCCCTGGCTGTGGGAGCCTGACCCCCGCCTGTCACCTCCACAGAACACCGTGCTGCCCCAGGCGGTGCAGTACTGGGAGAAGGCGCTGAGGGTGCGCCGCGTGCAGGATGTCATCCGCCTCAACAGGTGGGTCGTACGCGCCGCGCGCCAGCCGGCGGCCGGTGTCAGCGCCAGCAGGATAACGCCGTCCATCGCTGCTCCTGACGCGATGGGACGGCGTTATCAGTTTCAAATCAGCAGGGGCTGCCGCTTGGACAACAAAGTATTTCGTGTGCTGGACCCTTGTTTTAATTGTTCCTCGCCTTGTTTCATTTCATCATGTCAAATTAGCTTCGTTAGCGTGGGCGCAGCTTTCCAAGATCCATGACAGCAGCGGAAGCCCGGACCGGCCACTCCGTGAGTCCCAGTAACGCTGCGAACGCTCGTGCAGGCAAGGCCACGTCAGCGTTTCAGAAGCCCAACCTTGTATGCTCTTCATCGTTGTAAGCGGATTTTTAAAAACGCATTCTTGCAGGCACGTTGTCAAGAGATTTGCTATTGTATTAAGTGTTTTACAGTTTTAGCCCAGGATAAAGTAGAAGGCATGATTTCGTGAGCTTTGCGTCGCGAGTCGTTTCTGCGATGCTAAATCACTGCCATCAGCCGAGATGACGATCATTTGCAAGCGGGAGACTATTTGCTATTGTATTAAGTGTTTTACAGTTTAGCCCAGGATAAAGTAGAAGGCATGATTTCGTGAGCTTGCGTCGCGAAGTCGTCTTCTTCGCGATGCTAAATCACTGCCATCAGCCGATGACGATCATTTGCAAGCGGGGAGACACTGAAATGCTATGACATTTGTGCAGGGACGCACTCTCCATTCTTATCGCCGTGTGGTGGTAACGGGGTTTCAGCTCCGTTTCCGTGTCCCCTGACCATGAGTTGAGAGGCCATATTACGCCCTTCTTCCGAGGTTCGGTCGTATCGCAGGTGGTGCTTAACGCGTCGCGCGGCTCGTGACGTAGTCACGTTCTTTTGTGAACCACATATGGCTAGTGGTGTATCAGGATTGAACCACACATGACCAGTGGTGCGGTTAGGATTGAACCAGATGTGAATAGTGGTGCAGTTAGTATTAAACCATATATGATCAATGGGATAGTCAGAATTGAACCACATGTGACCAGTGGTGTAGTCTGGGTGCACCTAGGAGGGTATAAATTCAGTCATGGGGGGTTCGTTCAGCCCAGTGGGATTCGTCTCGTTGCTTAGGGCGCTGTTTGGGATTTGGGGGACCTTTTTTCTGCTTGGAATTCGATTTTGATGCATCGGGCCCGTACTTCGACGTTTAAGAAGCTCTACAGGCGTCTTGAACTGACAACAAGTACATGCCCCGCCACCTCCAGGGGATGGGAGCCGCGGCCCCAAGAATTCCCCCTCGGCTACACCACTGCATATGACTGAGGCGAGGTTGCTGTAGGGCTCTTGTCATGATTTCCTTCAGCTCCACTATCTGATGTTGCGGAGAAAGCGGGGGTGGCGAACGTCGCTGCAGAAAATAATAAAAAGCACTGAAGTCTTACATCACCTTATATTCCTGACCACCTGCTAGTGCTCAGTGATATGTCTGATGGGCGTCCTAAATGTGTGTCCGCTCTTGCATTTTCTAAAAAAAGTGTGGTGGATGCCGCGACCCCGTAGCATAATTCTTGCGGAAAGTTGCCAGCCTCTGGAAACATAATCCAGTGTGCATGTCGTGGTCTGGGCTGCAGGGGGATCTTCGCCAACTCGTTCCAAGGGCAGGTTGAAACGTCGCGGCGCGCATAGGCACGGCAAATAGAGGGTTTGGCATGGCACAAACCTTGTCCGGCTGCTGTTTGATCATTGGACTAAAATTTTCACGGTATGTGGCTAAATCGCATAAGTTACGGCAAGCTGAAACTTAACAACTGCTATACTTCATCGAAAAGCCACACAAAGTGTACTCATGAAATGTGGCGCGAGATAGGGGAGAGCGGCCGTAAGAAGCACTGATTGGCCGATTAAGCTGACAGAGATGTTCAAAGCCTATTAAAAATGCTTCTTGATAGGCTTTGAGTGCCAATTAAAAAGCTTTTTTTGATTTTTGTCCCGCTGAAGTGGCGGCATTTGGTTTTTCCTAGTAAGGATCTCGCGAAGCCTAATGCTTTGGCACGCTGTGAACGGACACGACCAAGTAGAAATGTTTTCGAGCATGATGTGGCTGTCAGTGCCACGTTCCGTTTGGAGTGTGCTGATATTTTTGCGATGATCCCTAGAAGACTGTAAGCTGACGTTTGCGTCTAGGAAATGTGCTCGCGAGAGTGACATGCCGAGTCGGACCACCATCAAGCGATTCGGAATCTCCACCAAAGAATTTGTATTCATTTGCCCTGTTTTGGCCTACGATTCCCCCCAGCTCTGTCGAGCTGCATTTCCGCTGGTCTGTCGGCGCGTCTGCCACCAGAGGAGGTGCATACCTCGTGGCAGCTCCGTCGTGCCGCGCAGCTCAGGGTTAGCGAGTCCGCTATGTCGTGATCTGAAGCCGCCATCAGCGTATCGTCGTGTCCGTGACTGAGTGCTGATGACGGCAGCACGCTCGGGCCTGGCCGTCTACCAACATTGTGTCGCCTGATCAATATCATCAGCGCGTGCGTTTGTCAGGCTCACTATTACATGCGTGCTGTGAGAAGAGGGAAGGGGAGGAGAGTAAGGAGAGGGAGGGGACTGATACCCGAGAGACATATTGACGGCTTGGAAGAAAGGGAAGGGCAGAATATAAATGATCACTTCGGCTGTGACCGTTTTTTTCGCAACCAAACCAACTACCCAGTCTTGGGGTCACGGGCGACCAGGAGAAGGTCAAGACGAATGTCACACTAGGGGCGGCGCCGTGTACAACAGTGTACCGCCCATACCTTTTCCACGCGTGTGGCGTAAAAACACAGCATTGCACCGGTTTTAGGGCTAGCGGGGGCTTGCCCCATCATTTAGGCTAGAGGGCCGATACTTAATGACATGTTTCCGACCATCCATTATGCACACATACATAACATACATACATACATACATACATACATCATACATACATACCTACATACTCATACATAAATTACACACATACATCATAGCATACATACATACATACATGTCACAAATATATATATATATTAATATATATATATAATATATATATATATATATATATATTTGTGTGTGTGTGTGGTGTGGTGTTGCGTGCGTGCGTGCGTGCGTGCGTGCTTGCGTGCGTGCCGTGCTGCGTGCGTGCGTGCGTGCTTGCGTGCCGTTCGTGCGTGTGTGTGTGTGTGTTTGGTGTGTATTATTTATGTTTAATGTATATAAACTCACCCATATCGTGTTATGTCATGTCACCGAAGGATATGCCGCCTGACCGCGGTGTTTGGCGTGACCGGCGGGGCCGTCCACCTCGGCAGCGGGGCGTGCCTGTGTTAGGTGGTCGGCCCACGGACCGAGACACCCCTGGCTTTGGACGGCCGCAGCTCCCGCCGCCGGTTGGGAGCTGACACGCAAACTACATTCAAAGAAAACAGCGGCCGGCAGACACAAAGAACCAAAATACTAGACCCGCCCCCCCCCCCCTCCCCACGTAAAAACAAGGCAAAACAAGAAAAGCAAGTGTAATGTGTCAAGTTGTGAGTGTTGTGTGTGATTGTGTGCACATGCGCATGTGTGCATGACATCCAGGTCGACTTGTAGCATAGGCGCCGGTAGGGTAGTGGTTAACGCGTCTGCGTTAACCACTGCGCGTCTGGGGAACTGGAGGCACGGGGTTCGATTCCCCGCGGTGCCCGACCTTCCTGCCAGGATGAGAGGCAATTGACGTCATATAGCCCCAGCAGCTGAGTGCGTCGCAAAGCCCCGATGACACACAGACACTTGAATTGTAGCATTGTGCGCAGCCCAACTATGATCTCACCTCGACTGACCACGCGGACACCGCTGTTGACGGTTGGACAACAAGGTTCTCAGTCTTTCGTTGGCAGACGTGCCGGTATGCGCGTACCCAGACCAGATTTCCCCTGAAATGCCCTGATTTGTCCTGAATACTAACGTCCGTTATCCCAGCCTAGTTTTGTATCATCAGATTGGCGTGTCTACCGGTGCCAGTGGCCTTGTCAGTTGTCATGCTTGGCACCAACTGCCTCCATTATCTCTCCTTTCAAGGCACATTTGTGCGTCAAAGCTCCCATCACTAACCTGGAAAATACTAATCTCCTTGCGTTTTTTCTTGTGTCGTTTGTTTAGTAGCTCTCATATTTATCAGCAGGGATTGCCGCGGCTTTGCAGCATCCAGTTCCTAATTTGAGCGTTACAGTAAGGCGTTATGCGCCGCGGCAGATTGCCACGGGCGCTCCTGGCCCCCCCGTTCATGAGTGACGTATGACAAACGGCTGTCCGGACAGCGTCCTGGTTTCGGCGCCGCGTACCACACGCCCGCTCAGCACTGTACGCACTGGTGCAGCGACTGGCCGGTGGCTGAAATTGGCTGCACCTGGTGCGTTCGCTGTGGCGGAACTGTGCGACTCAGACCCACTGACTGTAGCGGGGGCTAGGGGCGCAACTGAAGATCCACTCGTGGCGGCGCAAGAGCCGCAGCCAGTGAAGAGACCCGGGAGAGGGGCGGGCCTCTCCGCAGGCTCGGATTATTCATGTCTTACCAGGTACGGTTTTCGAAAGAAAGTGAAAAGTTCGCGTGATCCGTACTCACCGGGCGCCGGTCCCTCCCTTAGGAAAATCCTGGCTGCGCCCCGGGGCGGAGCCGAGCAGCATGCATCATTAAGGGCAGGCGGAGCAACACACCTTACACTGTCCGTCTGCTCCAGGAAATGCCGCGATAATCAAGTGTTTTACAAGAAAGGCGAACCCGCTGCCATACTGCAAGAACGCGTGCGAAGAGCAGACCATGTGCGGGGAGGTGGAAGTTCCCAAAGACCACCTGCAGGTGAGCTGCCGACACTGTGGAAGGCGCCGCTGCTCCTGGCACGGAACTAGCCACTGCGACGCCGACGCGTTTCACTTGTGCAGGCAGTCGTTGTCTTTTTGTTCTCCTAAACATTGGTTGGACTTCGTGCCCGTTCACCGTAATGCATCTTTTTACCGCCACAAAGCTTTGATCCCGTGAACCCCTGAACGCTGCTGCCCGGCGGGGGCGCTGCTCAAATGAACCGGAACAATGACTCCTGCGATGTGCGCGGCTTTGTGGCGTGTCGGGCACGTTGCGCCGTTCCCCGTCGCTACCGCTGGTCTGTTGCAACACCCACGCTGCGCACACCGGCTTCTACCGCGGACGTGACGTCCGGCTAACGTGCTCGGCATGACAGGCGGGGGCGGGGGCTGGGGTGGGGGTTCCCCATGGGCGAGTGTTCTGCCCACTTCCCCCGATGCATGCCTCTCATACTGAATGATCCACGCCGCAGGTAAGCACTAGTACGTTCCCAGAGGCGTGAGTGTTCAGCGCGTACTCGGGGTCCCCCTCCTTCCCCAGTGCAGCTCCTCGCCGCGCCGCGGCCCGGTCGTGATCAGGATGTTGCCCGTGCGGGGGCGGCGGCACGGCACGGCCGGCGCTGTGACACCGCTCAATGAAGCCGAGCTGCAGCGCCGCCGCGGTGCAGCTGAACGGCGCGTTGTCTGACGAGCGGCGGCGGCCCGCGCAGGGCAGCTCTCCTGCGCTGTAGTGCGGCCGCCGCGCCACCGTGCCGGAGGCGAGCACCGCATGCCGCGCCGGCACCGGGCGAGACACCCCGGGTGGGTGCTGCTGCGGACAGCAGCGGCAGAGAGGCCGTGTGATGGTGCCGCCGAGTCAGTGCGCTGGGGGGGGGGGGGGGGGGGGGGCGCTGTCTTGGTCGGCATAAAACGTCAGTGATACTGCAGAGACAGCTGCCGCGAGACCTTCACTGGGCGGTGCCGGCACACCGGGCACTGTAACGTCTACTGGGCGATATCAGGCCGCTCTGCTGCATCAGGACCTCTGGGTGCTGTCAGGCCGTTCTGCTGCATCAGGGCCTCTGGGTGGTGTCAGGCCGCTCTGCTGCATCAGGGCCTCCGGGTTGTGTCAGGCCGCTCTGCTGCATCAGGGCCTCCGGGTGGTGTCTGGCCGCTCTGCTGCATCAGGGCCTCTGGGTGGTGTCTGGCCGCTCTGCTGCATCAGGGCCTCTGGGTGGTGTCGCCTCCCGGCACCAGATGTACTGAAGATGTGGTCGTCCTGAACGGTGGGATGCCCACAGGACCCAGAATCGGGTGGCTGATCCCCTGGTCGGGTACCTGGAACGAGTCCCCGTAATTGGAACCGTTATTGTAAATTGAGACGGCTTGCCTTCCCCACACGCTCAGCCGAGGAAGGCAACGAACATCGGATTTGTCTTCAGCTTTAAACCACGGTGTCCGACCGCCGATTTGGTTTCGGGCAAAACCCTTATCCACTTAATTGGAAGTTCGTGTTCCTATCAGGCTTCGATTGAGCGCATGCAAACGGCCATGACCCTCCGTAGTTGCAGGTGCAGCGACCGGCTGGAACGGTTCTCGGGAAACGCGCGGAACAGCGCTGCGTCGTTTCTGATCTGCTTAAGACGGCTGACTGGGAAAGCCGCTCCAGCGGTGGACTATCGCGGCTTCCACGCGAGCTTAGGGAAACCACTGGACCGAGGACATGCATACTCCCGTCGCTAATACTCGAATCGTGCTGAGAGGATCGCAGCTTTGTAGCGTGACCTTGTTAGTCCCCTGGGGTGACAGTCGCGGATGGGACATTTTGTTTCAGTGCCTGCTTGTGGCACCTAAGATAACTGTCATGTAATTATCACAGGCTTGTTTCAAGCTAGCCACGTTTCGGAGACTTAGGCATGTTCTCAGATCTTTCTGTTATTTGTTTCGGTAAAGGCATGTTGCCGAAATATCATCCCAATTATATCTCCATCTCCTGGTTTTTCTCCGAGAAATAAGGTTTTCACTACTGTCTTATCACGTTCTCAGATCAGTGAATTGGTTTAGAATGCAAGCATGATTTATCACAAGAAGTCTCAATAAGTCTCAACTGTTCTATGACTGCGCTGTGCCCTGAGCTGTGCGGCTGTCTTCTCCCGCTTGGAGCCCATACTGGGATTGGCGGCCGGTGTAGGTGCATGTCCGACAGACGGAATGTACCCTCGTCCGGAGCGCCTGTCTTCTCTGCAGGCATGTACAGCGACCGCTGCCGGCGCTCCTCTGCGCTTTGAGCCTGGTACCACTGTGAGTTCGCTCGCTGGCTCATTCGTCGAAGGGATTAGGCTTCCGGCGTGGTGAACGGTATTTTTCCGTCTTATCCGGCAGCCACAGCGTTCACTATGCTACTGCTTGCGGTGATTGGAGATTACGCTGAACTAAATGAATCGAAACACGCTTTGTCACTGCTAAGCGCCCAACCTGCTTCGCGGCTTCACCAGGAAGCTGGCGGGTGTGCGCAGACTTAACACCGTGCAGCGGTCAGCTTCACCAAGAAGCTGGCGGCGGGTGTTGTACAGACCAAACATCGTGTAGCGGTCGGCATCATCGGAAAGCTGTCGGATGTGCAAAGGCCAAACACCGCCAGCGGTCGGCTTCACGGGATCTCTGAGCGGCGCTCGTCTCCGTCCTCCGCGCGTGGCGGGGGTCGGTGTCGGTTTCGCCGCTCGCAGTGGGTGCGACGGACGAGTCTGCCCGGCTGGGGCGCCTCCCCTCCCCCGCGTTTTTGTGCCGGCGCGTGCGGCGGTCGGACGGCGGGCGGCGGCGGTGGTCGGCGCGCCGCGCCGGACCTCGTGCGCTATCGCAGTCGACTGGGGCGGCGATCGCGGCAGCGCGCCGCTCGACCCGGATCGGCGCAGACGTCCCTGCCGGCCGGCCGGCTGGCCCCGTTGTTCGTGTGGTGTGTGAATAATGAGGAGAGGGCAACGCTGGGTTATCGACGCGTGTCAATGGGGTCAAGATTCAGGCGATGGCTCGTGTGCTTTCTGACAGCTGTATGGGTGAGGGTTTTGGTAGAGGCGTCGCGGTGTGCCCTGTGATACATATGGCACAGTCCGGTCAAGCCAAATCGAGGGAAAATTCATCACTACGATTATCGTCGGCCTCCATCAGTTGATCCACTTTGGCCATGTGTGGAAAAAAACAGACGTCACCGCTGGTCCGCCTACGATTTAGCCAACCCGAGCAGCTAGCTCTGCGCCGCGGCATCACACGTTGGGAGACATGCAGCCAGCTCGTTAATCGCCTTGGTTTCCAAACCACTCCTGATAACGTTGGTTGCAATTAGCCTAAACAGCATTCATCACGCTCGCCTTCCTCACCAACGCAGCATAAAGGCTTGTGTCAGCGTTTTGATCCTCTTTGCGCCGTTCATCCTTGGCGTCCGCAGCGCAGCCCCAACGCAGCACACCCTCGCTGAGTTCAGTAAGGAATCGCACAAGAAATACACTCAGGGGCGAAGCTCCATGCATTCGCCCGACAACGGTGAGGGATGGGATATATATATATATATATATATATATATATATATATATATATATATATATATATGTGGAGTGTGTGGGGGGTGGTGTGTGGGGGTGGGTGTGGGTGTGGGTGTGGGTGTGGGTGTGGGTGTGGGTGTGGGTGTGGGTGGGTGTGTGGGTGTGGGTGGGTGTGCGTATGCGTATGCGTGTGCGTGTGCGTGTGCGTGTGCGCGTGCGTGCGCGTGTGTGTATGTCAATTCATCATCGAAAGTCGGGGCGCAACGATCATCAGTGATGCCCTGGTACAGAATGCCCACGGCAGGCGAAATGCTCCCATTTCATGATTAATGTGGGGTACTGCCCTTCGTGTCATCTGGTCCCCCTGGTGACCCCTGTACCGTGCGTTCCCCCGCCGTACCCCAGCACCAGATCTCTATCGTGACCTCACGGCTGACCTTGTAACGTACTCCCTTGGCCTGACATTGACCCCTGTCCCGTGCGAACCCCATACTGACCCCCTCGCTGCCTCCTACGCCGCACCCTTCCTTCCCCTGACCCCACTCTACCTCTTATACTGTACCCTTTCTTCTCATCTCGCGCTGCCCCGTTGCGGTATTCTTCCCTCCCCTGACCTCGCACTATCCCGTTGCCGTATTCTTCCCTCCCCTGACATCGTACTACCCCGATGTCCCCTAACCCCGCGCTACCACCGGCGCCGTACCCTCTCCTCCCCTGATCCCGTTCTTCTCGCGGTGCCGTACCCTCTCCGCCCCTGACCCCGCTCTGCCCCCCGTGGCGTACCCTCTCCGCCCCTGACCCCGCTCTACTCCCGGTGCCGCAGGCGTGCCGCGTCTGTAACGCGTTTGGCCAGAACTGCCGGGTGGCGGAGGAGCCGAGCGGCGAGGGGCTCACCGGCGCCGACTTCGTGTTCTACATCTCAGCCCTGGAGACGGACCGCTGCCACCGCGGCATGACCGTCGCCTACGCCGCCCACTGTCAGCAGGAGGCCGCGCTGGACAGGTCAGTCGGCCGCGGGGTCGACACTGGACCCGCTCGACAGGTCAGTCGGCGCGGGGTCGACACTGGACCCGCTCGACAGGTTGTCGGCCGCGGAGTCGACACTGGACCCGCTCGACAGGTCAGTCGGCGCGGGATGGACACGACCTGCTTGACAGGTCAGTCTGCGGGCGGGGTGGACACTGGGCCCGCTCGACAGGTCCAGTCGGCGCGGGTGGACACTGGGCCCGCTCGACAGGTCAGTCGGCGCGGGGGTGACACTGGGCCCGCTCGACAGGTCAGTCGGCGCGGGGTGGACACTGGGCCCGCTCGACAGGTCAGTCGGCGCGGGGTGGACACTGGGCCCGCTCGACAGGTCAGTCGGCGCGGGGTGGACACTGGGCCCGCTCGACAGGTTGTCGGCCGCGGAGTCGACACTGGGCCCGCTCGACAGGTCAGTCGGCGCGGGGTCGACGCTGGACCCGCTCGGCAGCTGGCCCGGGCGGTGCTCACACGCGTCGCGGCAAAGGTAAAGGTCAGTTCCGTCTGTCGGGTAATCATCATCGAGCGTCATCTCAGCGGGAGATGAGGTTACAAACATGTAAAACAAGTTACAAACGCATACAACACGGAACGTTAAAGCCACGAGGGTATGGGGATCCTTCGAACACCGGCCAAGTGGGACGAACAAAAACGGCTCGGAGCGACGACCCACGATCGCGCTGAAGGCTGCACTGTCGGCTCAGAAACAGACCATTCCTTCCTGAGCGGCTGGACAAAGTGGGGACGCTGGCGGGCCCGAAATAAACTTGTCTGCGGGGGATGTAGACTGGTGCTGGGGGGCCTTGAGACGCGAGATTAAGACAGCCGGAATAGCGTCCCAGACAGCTGGTAGGTGGATATTCATTTGAATTACATTGGTGCCTTGAGCGTGGTTGACGGCTTCGGCTAGTTTCCTTGAACTGAGCACGGGACCAGGCGCGTTTCTCTCGCGAACACAATGGTGCGGAAATATCCGTAGCTGTGGTGGAAATGCCGATTGCACCGATCTCATTCCCTAGAACTGTAATTCATAGAGCACAGACGGAGCTATCGGGGTGTTGTTTGCCTGAACGTGCAGGAAGCAAACAGGTTGGCTGGCATGCAGATGGCGTTTACGTGCCCGCTCACCGTTGCACATGTCGGTGCCTTGCCGAGTGTGCTTTACCTCATCACGATGACTGGGATGTCTCAAAGTTATCGCCACGGCGCCGGGCATGGTTCACGGCACGCTCACGTGTTCACGTACCGAGCGCTGGCCGGCCGGCAGCGGGCCGCGATCACCGGCCGCGGTCGTGTGGACCGTGCTGGGCGGGCTGCTCTCGACCGTGAACTCGCCTCTCTCACGCCCGCCCGCCGGCTGTACCGCCCGCAGGCCGATCGCCGGCCACGCCAACCTCTGCCCGAGCAGCATCTCCACCAAGCAGCAGGAGCTGCAGACGCTCATCTCGACGGTGAAGCACGAGATCCTGCACGCGCTCGGCTTCTCGGTCAGCTTGTACGCGTTCTTCCGCGACAAGAACGGCGACCCTCTGACTCTGCGCGGCGAGACGGGCAAGCCGCAGCTCAACCCCGGGTGAGTGGACGTCTCGCCCGGCCGCGCTTCGCCGCCCAGCTGGGGAGATGTATCCGGTTGCGCCGTGGGGCGGGGGCGTGGGTGGGTGCGCGATCGCCTTCTGTCGCCGTGGGCGGGGGGCGTGGGTGGATCATGCGATCGCCATCTGTCGCCGTGGGCTGGGGCATGAGGGGTCGTGCGATGGCCTTCTGTCGCCGTGGGGGGGGCGTGGGTGGATCATGCGATCGCCATCTGTCGCCGTGGGGCGGGGTGGGTGATCATGCGATCGCCATCTGGCCGTGGGCTGGGCATGAGTGGGTCGTGCGATGGCCTTCTGTCGCCGTGGGCGGGGGCGTGGGTGGATCATGCGATCGCCATCTGTCGCCGTGGGCTGGGGCATGAGTGGGTCGTGCGATGGCCATCTGTCGCCGTGGGCCGGGGTGTGGGTGGATCATGCGATCGCCATCTTGTCGCCGTGGGCTGGGGCATGAGTGGGTCGTGCGATGGCCATCGGTCGCCGTGGGCCGGGGTGTGGGTGGATCACGCGATCGTCACCGTGGGCCGGGGCGTGGGTGGGTTGCGCGGATCGCCATCTGCCGTGCCGTCAATGTCGGGGCTGGTGGTCTTTGGCCACTTACCAAGGTGCAGCACTTTCGAACCGCGCGGAGGTTGCGTTCGCTTAAACTTGAACTTAGAAATTGCTTAAACCTGATATCCATGCCTACATTTCTGCGTCCACGATTTAAAAGTGGTGTAAATACCGCTAATTATGAATTCAAGAACCACAAGCAGTAACATTGCTCAGTATCTAGTAAATCTACCCGATTTACCTGCAGGATGTCCACCCAATGCTCGTATCCACACCCATAATTTTTCCTGAGTCTGTGCCAAGTCATTGAGACATCAAGCCACAAAAAGCCACTGTGGACCATCGATTTGGTCCCACCCTAGGCTCCTCACCCTATCCTTGAACTAATCTTACCACCTGACCTGCCTGAATTTGAGTAGAGACGAGATCCGTAGACGTTTAAAACTTGTCCAAACGATTTTTAAATGCTGCTAGGCAGGGACTTCCTACAGCTTCGTTTGGCAGTTTATTCCAGTGATTCACTACTCTTGGACTAAGTGGCATCTGCCTCCTCATAGTTCTACTCCTACGTTTTGCAAATTGAAACTGGTTTCCTCTAAGTTTCGGCCTAATTTCTAGTGCTCCTTGTAGATTTACCTTGTCTACCCGCTTTCAAAATCTTGAGTACCTCAATCAGACCCTCTTTAAGTCTACGATATTTCAGTGAATACAAATCCAAGGCGTTAAGCCTATCCTTATATTATAACCTGCCAACCTCATTGATCATCCTAGTTGCCTTTCGTTGTACTCTCTCCAGCCTGTCTACATATTTTTGGAAGCAGGGGAATCAAGCCTGTACACAAAACTCTTAAGTGTGGTCCGACATAAGCTAAGTACAACTTTTTGACAACTTTCGTACCCTTGTAATTGACATTCCTGTTAATAAGTCCCAGCATCCGAAGTGCCTTGTTCCTAGCAGCCCCACACTGCTTTTCAGCCATTAAATCCCTGGAAATTATAACCCTTAAGTCCATTTCGCCCTTGATCCGTTCCAACTTTCAACCTCCCATTTTATAGCTAATGCCCTCACTGCCGCAGCTACCCAAATTGTATCACCTTACACTTATAATGAAATGACATCTGCCACAGAGAAGCGCTGCTCACTAATTTATTTACGTCAAGCCTCGCCTGGTCTACATTTTTCGACACCCCTATCAGAGCATGTACTAATTCTCTAGAGTCTGAAATACAAGTTCCAACCCGTCACCTATCCCATAGAGTGCTCACGGGCTTACCCATTCTGTGAAGTCTTTTAGATCTGCAACAGGCAACGAGGTATCGCCAACCAACGTTTTCCCGGCACATATTTCCACGCTCTCCCGGATTGCAGTCCTTTGTTCCAGAGCACCCCGTCTCTAATACGCGGCTTTTTAAGGCTAAGCTGCGGGAAGCTGAGCGCCGAAATGGCAGATCATGGGCAAGGCAGCTCTGCATGCACGTTAACTCACGATTATCCTCCATTGGTCGGTGCCTGCTCGGCGCCGGGCACGCGGCCAGCAATGGTGCAGTCGTGCGCCGCTCCTGCAAATCCGATCTGTATGGGCGGGCTCCGGCGCTCAGCGGCGAGGGCGGCGTGAGGGCGCACCGCCGCCTCCCAGGCGCACCTGGGAGAGTGGCCGGCCGCGGTCAGCCGCCGCCGCCGCCGCCCCCGCCCGGCCTCGCTGCCGCTGACCGGGTTTGCCGGGTGCGGAGCCCGGACCGCAGTGTCGGGCCGTCATCCGCGTGTCTGCCATCCGCGTGACAGGATGCTGGTCGCATGGCAGTCTGTGACCCGCCGCCTCCGCCGCAGCTCCCGCCAGCTCAATCCTGACCAGATCCGCCAAATCCTCAAATCCCTCGGCCGCGGTGAAAGGTGAGCTGGCCGCCAAGGTGGTCTGTTTGGCTCCCCCGTGGCCCGCAGCTCGGTAACGCTGTGGTCTGTAGCGCGGTAACGGACCTGCTGGTTCAGCACGCGCCGCGCGGCGGCACATCGCTGTTGTCTTCTGTTGATGTGCGGGTGTTTTTACGCGCTGCTTTATGCTGTAAACGGTTTGCGGGACCAGCATCCAGGATCGAGATTGAATAGAACCGACGACTTGGGGCATGCCGGTTAACCATCTGTGTTGAAACTTGCTGATGTGCAAGCTTCTTAAATCGGTGACTGACGTCGAGGAACTTTAGTGTCACGCCGAATGTGTCCGTATAACAATGCTAAATTTAGTTGTGCTGTTTAAGAGACCTTTTCAAGACCCCAAAATAGTGTCATTCAAATTTTCCGGAACTTTTAAGCCGCGGGACTGTTGGTGTAGCATACGGCGCATACCATGATCTGTCCAGGCCTCTTGAGGCGGGATGTCCACCTCACACGAACGCGGCCCGCGCGCCGACTAACCCCGACAAACCGCGCCCAAAATCAGGAATGACGCAACGAGGCCTTTTCCACTGTAAGCGTGACACGTGAACTCGCAGTGGACGTTCGGCGCTCTGCATCCTCCCCACCACCACTTAATGGGTACGAACAGCCTCCTGCCGGCAGTCCGCCATCCCGCTGGTAGGGCGCCGTCCCACCTGACGCCAGCGTGCGTCGCCCCGGCAGGCTGCAGGCGCGCCAGTGGTCCGAGCGCATCATCAAGACCTTCAAGCGGACCGAGTGGGTGACCTCGGAGGGCAACGTCACGCGCACCATCCAGATGGTGGTCACGCCGCGCGTCGTGGAGGAGGTGCGTGACCCGCCGGCGTGAGGCGTGAGGCGCTCGTGTCGGCCGCTCACCGGTGAGAGAGGCAGCCCCGCTCGTGTCGGCCGCTCACCGGTGAGCGAGGCAGCCTGGGGGAACGCGGCAGCCTTCTGGCACGGCTCGATTCACCGCCGTATGATCGGGCTCAGCTGAAATTTGCAAAGAGGAAGGGAAATTTTGTACCGTCTGCGGACGATCGCCTGTCGTTGCTGGTTTGTTCCGCTCTGAGCTGACGTCCCTCGAGGAGATGCACGCCGATCTGAAACGGGCCTGTCTTGGCTCAGCTCCTGTCTTAGAAACGTGTTTTGTTTACTTTGCATTCTGATATTTTTTATCATCCTTGCAAGTTGAGTCAGACCTTCCATCGTATTAAGAAAGACAGGTGCACGGTGGTGTGCGAGGAGGACTACAGAGCCACATGGGCGAGCCTGTTTGTGTGACGGCAGTGCATGACGAAAGAAGCATCCTGGCACACGCATCGCTTATTGTGTGCTGACTCGGCGCACGGCCAGAACAGGCGTGTCAAGTGAAGGTTAAGCGAAACAGATGATGATGACAGCGCATGTTACTGCTAGGTGACCCGCGTGCCATTCTCTCGTGCCGTTTATGACTTGAGGTGCCTGTGGTGACTCGAGGTGTACCAGTGGGGACCGGATGTACGGTCGGCGACTGCGGGAGTACCAGAGGGGATTAAGGTGTAGCAGAGGTGGCTGGTAGTACCCGTGGTGGCTGCATGTGACGGCTGTGGGTGCACCACCGGGAGCTGGGTGAACAGTGCACCAGTGGCGACGGACAGCACCAGTGACGGCGGTGGGAGTGCGAGGGTTGGCCGTGGGCACCGGTGTCTGGCAGTGTGCACCGGCTGTCCTCAGGTGCGGCGCCACTTCAACTGTCCAGAGCTGGAGGGTGCCGAGCTGGAGGACCAGGGCGAGGAGGGCACGGCGCTCACACACTGGGAGAAGCGGCTCTTCGAGGTATGCGCACCACCTCATCGCCGCGAATGAACTCATGGCCCGCCGTTCTGCCGATAAAATGGAATCCTAAGTTATGCACCTCACCGCGGTGAATCCCAACTCGACATGTAAAACGTCTCTCGGCTGGCAGTGTTGGACGCTAAGGCGTCCTCATAACTCGTTAACGCTTCCTTTTTGACTTGGAACGCTTTCGTGTCGCATAATAGCTCGCTCGAATTAACAGACATGAAATAGAGCGGCAGTCGTTTGCCTCACGTAGCCTCGGGTTTACGTAGTTGTCTCCCTGTTTGTTTATGTTCCTGCCCAGTCGGGTACCATTTCCGTCGCGCCAGCGGAGGCCCACCGACCCCACCAGCCTGGGTGGCCGCCCGGACGGCAGTGCGACTCCGACGCGTGGCCGGCCTGCCCACAGAACGAGGCCATGACGGGCACGCACACGCAGAACCCGGTTGTACTCGCGCCTCACGCTGGCCCTCATGGAGGACACCGGCTGGTACCAGCCCAACTACGAGCTGGCGCAGCCGCTGTCCTGGGGACGTCGGCTCGGCTGCCAGTTCGCCATGAACAGCTGCAAACACTGGATGGACATGCGCGCCGCCAGGTGGGTCGGCCGGCTCCGCTGCGGGTGGCGCTTTTGGACGCCGCCGCCGCCGTCGGGCGGCCGCGCTGCGACGGCGTTTAAAGGCGCTTCTGGGAGGTGCGCATGCTGGGTACCGTTCAGAGCGGTCCCGCGACGCCATGGGCCGGGGCTGATGCTGCCAGGTGGAGAATGGCGATTATCTCCGACTTATTCTTGCAGTCTGTTTGCTCTCATGGTTAGCAGTGCATTGACTTATGTATTGTTTACTGCGTGCGCTTTTATCCGCCAGTTTGTGTCTAACAGTAACACCACCAGTGCGATGGTTGATGTTCTAGTGCAGGCGGCTCCTCAACTGGTGGTCATGTTGTTGGCGTGTTGGGTGCCCGGTTTCCGCTCCACTGGTGTAGGCTGCGGTAATGACTTGGGGGAGGGGCTGGCAAGCGCATTACCACATTTGCACCTCATAAAAAGCCGTTGCGCACATGCTGGCGGTAAAATTAGCATACGTTTGAAAACCTTCGGCGCCATCTGTCCGCGAGGTTGTTGACAGCACCAAGAGTCACGCCCAAAACATGGGCAAAAACTCACATCAAGCATCGCTGCTGCTTTGACGCTTTGATGTGCCGCGCTTCATAAAGTCATCCCATTCGAAACGCCGAGACACGCGAACGGCTCAAAGAGGCAGCTAACGAGCCAACTCAGCTCACAGCTCACACGAAGGCGATTGGCTCGTAAGCCAGTTCATGATTCAGCTCAGCCGAACAAAGTCTGCAACCCCATGTCCACTATCTCGAACGGCGGCAGCCCGCCGGTTTGACCACGTTGTCGCGTTCAGAGAAGAGCAGCGAAAGTAATCCCGCTCGCCAGCCGACATAACGAAACGTGAGCTTTGACGGCCACCACAGCAGCCTGCCCGCCATGGTCGGCGAGCCGCCCCGCCGCACCCGTCCGTCGCGGTCGGCGAGCTGCCCCGCTGTACGTGCCCGCTCTGACCGCCAGGAACCAGTCCCTGCACCCGTTCTGCAATAAGGTGAAGCGCGACCCGCTGGAGACGGAGTGTACCGAAGATCGCATGTCAGTGGCGCTCTGCAACCTGGTGGAGTACCCGGACCGGCTGCCCATGAGGTGAGGCCGGCGGCTCCAGGGTGCGCGCGGCCGGCCAGCCCGACTCCTGGCTGTTTCAGGAGTCGGTGACGCGTCACACGTCGGGTGTCTTGCATTAAGTAGTTGTGTATTCACGCTTGTCGCGCTTGTTGCATATTCGTCTGTGGTCGTTGCGGCTCTGATACGCGTATTGTGGAGATGTTATCTGGTACTTCGCCACAAGTAAACATTCGAGGTTTTCCCTTTTTCCACCTGTCATCTCGTGACGGTTTCAGGTACCAGAACTTCGACCGCGTGCCGCAAGTGCCGTCTGCCCGGACGGGCTACTACGGCGGCTCGGTGATACTGGCCGACTACTGTCCCTACATCCAGGAGTTCACCTGGAAGTCCAACAACGTGATCGTGCGCGGCTCACACTGCTCCTTCCCCGAGAACAACCCATGTAAGGCGCCGAGAACGACATCCGACCGCGATGTTTAGTCCCACGTCTTCAGCTTATCGCCTCCTCAGCTTCCGCAGTGCGCTTCTTCACATCACTCGCGATTGAATCGGCGATAACGCGGTCGATAGTTTGATCCCGCAAAAAGTCAAGAACGTCTATGTGATCGCTGTGTTGAAGGCATAAATAAAGCAGGCCCTGCGTGACGCACGTTGCGAAGCTATTCATGACGCTGTCGGTGGACTCGTGTTCAGTGCCATCCACCGTGCAGTTGATCACCGTCGTCTGTGCCATCGCTGTGACTACGCCGCGAATGCTGCAGCGACGGTGCCATCTCGGCGCGTGCGGCCCGATCTGTGATTAGGTGACCTGACCTGGCCTGACCTCACCTCCAGACGAGGACCGCAACTTCGCGCTGGAGCGGTACGCGGCCAACAGCAAGTGTTTCGAGCACACCCGGTTGTGGGAGGAGCGCACGTGCCAGAAGGTGCGCCAGTGGCAGCACTGGGGCTCCGGCTGTTACCAGCACGCCTGCGTGGCCGGCAGGTGAGTGTCGGGGCGGCGGCGGAGAGACGGCGGCCGCCAGGGGGGCGCAGCCGCCGGAGCCGCGGCTGCCACTGGGGTATCGGGAGAGACAGGCCGATGGTGACCGGCTGACACTGAAGACGGGGCGCTTGACTGCCAGATTCGTGCAAAACGGACGGGAGAAACGGCGCGCGTTAGGTTTGCAAATGCCTTGTTTCTTCTCCGAGATGGATCGTACCCGCGCTTGTGCATTGTAAGTGGTGACTCTCCATCAAGCTCTGGTCGTATGTGCCTGCGGTTATCGCGCAACAATTGACCGCCCGCTCTCCGGCAGGGTGCACGTGACGGTCACCAACCACACGTACACGTGCTTCCATGCCGGCCAGGAGCTCAACATCAGCCTGATGGCCAACTCTTGGCTGCACGTGGGCGCTATTCGCTGCCCCAAGTGTTCAGACATCTGCCCGGTACGACCGGCGCCCAGCCGCCGTGTAACGCTCAGTTTGGAGCGCCCTGATGTGGTGGATGTGGCCGGGGTGGCCTTAAGCCTCGTCGTCTGGTCCCTGTCGCTGTCTGGAGTATTCGTGTTTGCCATGATTTATAAGTTGGCGGTATTAATTTCTGCTAGCGTCGCGCAGTTAAAAAACCACGTGCGCACGACGCAGGATGCCTGGTGTCCGTGCTGTTACCACGACTCACGATCAGTTATCCCTTCTTGCCTGTATGACTACAGTGGTTTGTGCCCCGCTCGAGACCCAGCTTGACCCACAGTCGGTTATCATCGCCGGTCGGTCGTCCGCTCGCTCGCCCGCGGCCCGTCAGCCGTCTGGCGAGCCCAGCTCACGCTGCGGCGCCTCCCCAGACGATGCGGTGCAAGCCGGACCAGCCGGTGCCGAAGACGGTGCGGTACTACGCCGACAGCCTGATGTGCGCCGGCGCCGAGCCGCAAACCTCGGCCGCCGTGCTGGCCGCCTGGGCGCTGGCGCTGGTATGGCACTGACACCTAGCGGCGCTGCCGGCACATAGCGCGGCGCGGCACTGACATCTAGCAGCAGCGCCGGCACGGCGCGGCGCGGCGTCCCAGTGACATCTAGCGATGGTGTCCGCACTCAGCGCTCAATCAAAGCGAGCCAGGCGGCAGCAGTCTAGTCATGGCGCGCTGTTGGTGTTGATATGTTGATAGGCGAGAGGAATGAGCACGACGGACCTGGCGAGGTGACCAGCGGGGGGCGGGTGAACAGCGGGCGCCATGGAGCAGCTCATGGGCACGGTGTCTCCGCGGGCTCGAAGCGTTCAGTCGTGCTCGAAATGTGGCGTTCTACGTAACGTGGGGAGATGAAACGAGTTGGCATGTCCGATAGCACGATACGGCATGACACAACACCGGCGACTTGATTAGTGCCTCCGGATACCTCGCTCTGTCCGCCTCGTGTCGGCGCCAGCCAGCTTCACTGACCGGGTGCCCGGGGCGCCTGACGTGAAGCTGCGGCGCCGGCCGGTCCTCACCGCCTCAGCGGTCCGCCGCTGCGCTCCCCGGGCGTCACGGCCGCCGGCGCCGCACTCCTCAGCCGCACTGGCCACAGTACAAGCACATGCCTTGGGCGCAGTAGGCGGCCGCCCCTGGCACCAGTCTCGCAACCCTTACCGTCCCAGCGCGTTCCGATCCTGTGATACTCTAGGCCGGCCGCCACCTCCCGGCGATGAGCGCGGCCGGCCGCAGCTTGCGCCGGCCGCCGCCGCGCGGCGCCACCGGCGCTCGCCGCACGGGCTTCCAGTTTCTCAGCGGCGCGGCGCGGCGCGACGCACACGGCGCCCCGGCGCTGCAGCGTCGGCCCGCGCGCGTGCTGTCCACGGCCGCCGCCACTAGTGCGTGTTTGCCGTTATCGGTGTGTATATATATACGATGGTGTGTAATAAAGCGAAGCGATGTTTACCCGAACGCACGCGTGTTTGTGACCGCTGGGAGTTAGTGTTGTTTGCTGTTACTTAAACTCCGTTCTATATCAACCCGAGGTCACCGGCAACTCCCGTAAGCGTTCTGGTAAATTTCTAAGACACCTCAGATGGCTCGCCTGACGTCCCATCCTATTGACCATCACCACCCAACCGTGGTAATTACCATCGCGCGCTGGCGCGCCAGGTCGGCGACATAAGCCATGCCACGCCAGGGTGCCAGTCGCCACTGCTGACGCCGCACCCCATCCTAAACAAAATCGCAAAACAGGTTAGCTCGATGAGAAATCGATCCCAACGTAGGTCCTTCGAAAAAGGCATCCGGCAAAGAAAACGAGGCAAATTCGCTGTCACGTAGGCTCCGGTTAAAAGTTCCGAGAAGTAGAAAATAAAAGCTGACGGGTTGAAGCAGAAATGTATCAGAAAACCAGCACTGTTCACGAGCATGACTATGGGGCCGGGGTCGGCGGCCTCTGTATCACTAGACGGCGGGCCGGGCTGGCGGCGCCTGCCGTCCCAGCCGACAGCCGACAGCCGACAGCGCTCTCACGCCGCCGCTGGTGCCGTCCACAGTCTGGAGCAGACCCGCACCGGCTGGAGGCGCGCGCGGCGCCGGCGCCGCTCCCTGCGTCAGACCAGCTCCAGTCGTGGGAAGGCCAGGCGCCGCTCCAGCCAGCGGGCCGCCGCCAGCAGGCGCCGCTCGCCCAGCGGCGGCGCCATCAGCTGCAGGCTGATCGGCAGGCCGCGCGACGACAGGCGCACGGGCAGGCTGACGGCGGGCACGCCTGCGGGCAGCGTCAGGCGGCGTCAGGCGCGCGCCACGCCGCCAAGCCCATCAAGTGGCAGCACGGCGTGTGGAAGCCCGTGGCGTCCGACACGAAATCGGCCGCTGACGAGAAGGACGGCGGCGGGCGGCGTCAAGCGCGCGGCGCGAGCCGACCCGCCCGCTGGCGGCATGGCCTGTGGCGACCGATGGCATCGGACACAAGCGCGGCGACGGCTGACGAGGGCGACGATGGCCGGCCGGCACCAGGCGCGGCCAACTGCTGAAGATCCCGCCGGCAGACCAGCAGCTGATGACGTGCCGTTAGAGGCGACATGGCAGGGGTGACGGGTATTACTCATGTGGCATTGAGGCGCCGTTGCTGTCATGTGAAGCACGGCTACAAACTGAATAATAATGGAGGCCGACGAACACCATCGCTGCCTTTCTGGGAGGACCTGGCCACGCTAGCAGAGCCGCGAGTGGACGGCGCAGTGGAGCGACGCGCTCCTGGACTGAATCGAGCGGTGAGCACGCGCCCCGCCGCCGGACACCGCCCGCCGCCCCTCCAGCCGCCAGAGCGGCCTCCACACCGGGCGCTCTGCCGTCCGCAGCACCACACCACTTCCACCCGCAGCGCCAACGCCACCTCTGCCCGCAGCGACCGACCAGTCACCGCGCCCTGACACCTGAGCCGTCGCCCCCCGCCCGCCAGCGGCCTGCGCGGCGCGCCTCTCACCGGCCATGTTGGCCGGCTGCGTGCAGTAGTCGAGCGCGGCCGTGTTGGTGCGGCTGTCGCGCTGCACAAACTCCGAGTGTAGATGGCCGTCGGTGAGCGTGACCGGCGTGAGCAGCAGGTGGCAGCCGGCCCGCCATGCCAGCTCGAAGTCGCGCTGGATCAGACGCCGCACACGCATCGCCTGCACCATGTAGTCGTCGTAGTGTCTGCCGAGGCGAGGGCGCTATGAGGAGGTCGGGCTGGCCGGGACGATGCAGCATCGGACGACATAGGACACGGCTGGGCAGGAAGCCACGAGATCCCTCCGACTGACCACCAGACTGTGCAAGGACACCCGCCAACGTCGGCTCCGCACTCTCAGCAAGCCACGCGCCCGCGCGCCACTGTCAACGGCGGGATTCGCACTCTTCACAGCCTCATCTGCATCCCCGGGACAGGGGCCATTCTTGCCATACGAACGCTCTCGAGGACGTGAAAGGAAACGGCACGGTAATACCCAGATTCTGCCTTTCCGGCGAACACAACCCGTACCGCGACAGAGCGCGCACGTCCTAGGTCCTAGGTCCGGCGTACAAGACTGATCGATGCGGCCTGCCCTACCCGGCTCAGCGCTCGGTCAGCCCCGCCCCGCCCAGCTCAGCGCTCGGTCAGCCCTGCCCTACCCGGCTCAGCGCTCGGTCAGCCCTGCCCTACCCGGCTCAGCGCTTGGTCAGCCCTGCCCTACCCGGCTCAGCGCTCGGTCAGCCCCGCCCGCCCAGCTCAGCGCTCGGTCAACCCTGCCCCGTCCCGCTCACCTCCGCAGAAGGAAGTAGTTGCCGGCCAGCACGCGGCCGCGCACGACCTCGTTGAGGGCGCGGCGCCGGCCGTCGGCGTACATCGCTTCGGTGGAGGCGTGCTCGGTCGAGCGGAAGCCGAACTCGACGCCGTCGTAGCGGGCCATGTTGCTGGCCACCTCCGCCGCATTGAGCACGCTGTAGCACGCGATCGAATGCTGTGTGTGCGGCAGGCTCACCTGGAAGCCGGGTCACGCCAGGTCAGGTCAGGCGGCGCCGACAGATGGGCGAGGCGGGAGGAGCGGTGGCGTCCTCGGGTCATGGGGACGCAGGAGCGGCACCATTGATGGGAGTTCACCGGAGGAGAAGACGACACGGGATCAGTACGGTTACGCCACGTCGCGGGACACGGCGGCGTCCTAGCGACGAGAGAGAGGAGAGACGAGATGCCAGGAGAGAAGAAAAGAGCCGGGCTGGCTGGCCGTTTGAGGCCGGAAGAAGCGGGGTCGACGCCATAGCGAGCGGGGCACGCCCTCTTTCCCGGTGGGTCAGCAGCGGCCCCGGGCAGAAGACGGCGCCCGCGGCACGGCTGGCCGGGAGGCGAGGGACAGCACCACTCCGGGCCATGCGGAGCATCATCACGTGCCGGCCGGCAGGGCGCTGATGGCGTGCGACCGAACGGAGCAGCGCGAACGTGGGGGGGGGGGGGGGCAAATGGCAGCAACGGAGCACAAGGTCGTAAGAGCACCGCCATGACAGAAATGACAACGTACATTGAGAGGCCCCGTGACTGGGAGAGTATGAGCCCGACCATTGACATATCAGGTGCACTCGCACGGCGTGAAAAGAGGCCTGGTGCCGTGCTGGAATACGAGTATTAAGATAGTGATACAGAGGCCTACGAAAACACTCGCCACCCTCAGAGTAGGCACGGTCAAGGTACGATGGCTTGGTTAAGCCGCTCTGCTACGGGTGCGTTACGAGCATGCAGCCTCCAAAATGATATTTTTATGGGTAGCTGTTTTTTTTTGTCTGCTACCGAATAACCAAGCATTCCTCCAACGTACAGACCTCGCTATGTTTCCACCAGCTGCCAGTGATAAGTTGGCAGCTGTCTGGTCGGGTATCACATGCGCCATCAAACCCAAGGCAGGGGCCTTACTCCCGGACCAAGCCCCTGGCCGACGTCTCTCCTGACCCAGTGTCAGCCAGTGTCTCCCCCAGCCCCTCTCCTGACCCAGCGCCGGCTGGTGTCTCCCCCCTCCCCCAGCCCCACTCCTGACCCAGCGCCGGCCGGTGTCTCTACCGGCGTCTCTCCTGACCCAGCGCCGGCCGGTGTCTTTCCCAGCCTCTCTCCTGACCCAGTGCCGGCTGATGTCTCCCCCCCCCCCGTCCCCCAGACCCTCTCCTGACCCAGCGTCGGCCGGTGTATCGATCTGCGCGGCCGCCTCGGAGCGGCGCATCTCCTGCCCGGCGGCGGTCGGCGCGACGCAAGAACCCGGCCATGACCGTGAGCCTGAGCGGCCCCCGCACGCGGACGCCGGCGCCGCCGGCCGGGGCGACAGCTGTGACGACGCGCACCGCAGCCGAGTGAGGTGAAGTGAAGTGAGCGGGCGCGGGCGGCCACCGCCAACAAGAAGCGTGCGACGCCCGCCATGTCCCACGGACGTGGCTTAAGAGCGTGAGCGCAGGAAACGCGAGACATAAACCGGAACCGAGCGGGAGAGCAGAGAGTCAGGCGAGTGGCAGGGCGCGCCGGGTCGGCCTGCGGGCGGCATGGCCGCCGAGTCGTTCGAGTCGGAGCGGTGCGCGCCGCAGCTGCACCGCTCGCCGCGCGAGGAGGCGCTGGCCGACTACCTGCGCTGTCTGTGCTCCGTGCACGGCCGCTACTGCGGCCAGGTGGTGCCGAGCCCGACGCCGCCCAGCCAGCTGCGCCGGCTGCGTCTCCTCAACTCGCTGCGCGCGGAGCTGACGAAGACAACGATCAACTGGCCGCCGGACCTGGCTCCTCCCCCGCCTCGCGACGACACTCTGCTGCTGGCGCTGGTGGCCGGCGCCATCCTGGCGACCCTGCTCCTGTTCCTGCTCGGGCTCTGCCTGGTCGTACGCAGGCGCGCCGCCGCGCCCGGCGCCGACGCACGCTCGCGGTCGTGGTCGCCGGTGGCGGAGCCCGCGCGCGCGCCGCCGGCTGTGGCGCGTCTCGACCGCCAGATCGTGCGCCTGCCTGACAGGTGGGTGGGATACGGCGCCCGAAGCGGGGCGGGGATGACGCGAACGGGCGCTTGACACGCGGTGCTGACGGCGGCGGGCAATCCGTGCAGTCACGTGTTCACGTGGGCACGCAATGTGGGGTGCACGAGGATCAGAATGGAGCGGAAAAGAAAAAAAGCATTTTGGCCCTGAACTTTCGGAGAAACGGAGGAATGTCTTTAAAAATAATAGGCATTCTCGATGGCACTTCCAACCAAATCTTTGCGCACTTACCTCTAGGGCCGCGAAAAGCAACCGTGCACGAAGCAATCCACGTGACCACGGCTCGGTAACATGGTACTGATTCACCCAGTGCCCGCAAACCTACCGGCTGTTCGCCTGGTTGAATCTGAACGCATGCTCACGTCGGCGTCAGCGCGCGTGACTGACCGTCAGCGCATGTGACTGACCGTCAGCGCGCGTGACTGACCGTCAGCGCATGTGACTGACCGTCAGCGCGCGTGACTGACCGTCAGTGCATGTGACTGACCGTCCGCGCGTGTGTCTGACCGTCAGCGCATGTGACTGACCGTCAGCGCATGTGACTGACCGTCAGCGCGTGTGACTGACCGTCAGCGCATGTGACTGACCGTCAGCGCATGTGACTGACCGTCAGCGCACGTGACTGACCGTCAGCGCATGTGACTGACCGTCAGTGCACGTGACTGACCGTCAGCGCACGTGACTGACCGTCAGCGCACGTGACTGACCGTCAGCGCATGTGACTGACCGTCAGGGCATGTGACTGACCGTCAGCGCACGTGACTGACCGTCGGCGTTTGTGTTCACCCCGCGGCCGTAAGCCTCAGCACTAACGATCCGCCCCGGCCGCAGGGACACCGAGCGGCGGCCGACGGCCGCTCCCCCACCGGCGAGTGACGCCGCCGATCCGCCGCCGCCCTACCCGTCGTCGCCGCCCGCCGCCGAGGCGCCGCCACCCTCCTACCAGGACGCCTGCACCGTCATCTACTGCTGAGCGACGGCGGCGGCGCAGGCGGTGGCCCTACGCCGCCGTGGACGGCCAGGCACCAATGCGGGGGCTTTTAAGGATCTCGCAAAACCGACGATCTCAGAGAACGTTTTTGTCGAAGGGTTATCTGGGCGCTGTAATCGTTGTAAAAATATCCAGCCATGTCTGTTTAAACACATATACCATCGCGCTGTGAGCGGCACAGGCCGCAGCAACGCGGGTAAGGGGATGCACGTGCTGTCAAACCACTGCTGAGCACCAGGTCTTCCTTTCACCTCCACGGAGAGGCAATGTACACGGACTGGAGCAGCACCGCCATCCAATGGCGCAGGGGTCTGGTCTTCACGTTGTGATGTGTGCCAATGATCCAACGCCCAGAAGACGCCACCTGTTTTCACCCTGCGATGAGTCGCTGCGGTGGTCTTTTATGTACGTGAGCACAGCATTTGGATAGCAACACTTCATTTCTGCCCAGGCAGCAGTACTGTGGATGGTCCACCTTACGTTTACACAACTAGTTATTTTGTGCAAACAGGCAGCAAAAAATTATTGGTAGTGGCAGGGGCTGAGCGCAGATAAACCTCAATTCCAAGATGTGACAAAGCGCAGAAGTGCAGTTCCCCGCTCATCTAAAGTGTCATTACAGAACAGGATGCTAACTGCTCCCCTTCGTGCTTCTCTTTCCGGCGTTCGGCACGCGCCTGCTGAAACCGGACGGCTGGCGGACTGAAGCGCCGTGATGTTCAGACACTGCTAACGATACTGAGTGACCCCTTCTACGGGCCAGGCCCCAGTAGTGGCAAGTACGATCTGCCGTCAAGCTCCTCGCGTGAATCTGGAGCTCCGCGTGCATCACCATTCCGCCTAGCCAACCACAAGCAGCGGTATGACTGTTGAGAGGACACCACTGCACTATCGCGATATATTCCTCTCTAAGTGTTTTACAAGAGCTTGCGGGCTTGCTTCGCTGAGTGACGGAGCTGACTCGCTGAAAGCGCACGGAAAGTCTGTGTCGTTCTACGAACGACTTGTGCTTGCCATTTGATATCGTGATGCGCTCAAACATCATTCCTAGGATTTTCAGTAATCCTGTTGCCAGAAATTGTTACATAATATCAGTATGAAATCTGCTGAGTGGTTTCAGGTGAACTGTGTGGCCTGTGGTGTAAAATGTCGGATGTGCGAGCTAAATGTTGGCGGGTCTCAGCCATTTTTACAACTTCTTTCACTTTTCACGCTGGGGTTCCTCCAAAACAATTAACCCGCCTTCCCAGAAGCCCAATAAAAACTTTTCCCACAGCCACTTGCAAGGCGAGGGCTTCCAGGCAGACCGGATACCCAGAAGGCCAGTGAGGGTGATAGCGCCAGCCAGCGCAGAGCAAACGACTAACAGTCAGGCAGGGTTGACAGCCTGGCTAGCCTGCTGCCACTGCCGTCGGTCCGCCGCCCCCGACCCCGACCCGCAGCGCTGACCTGGAGGCTGGAGCGACCCCCCCCCCCGCGTTCAGTGACTGTGTGAGGGGTGACTGACCTGCCGGACGGTGGCGCCGCCAGCCGCCCCCCCCCCCCGCGCTCAGTGACTGTGTGAGGGGTGACTGACCTGTCGGACGGTGGCGCCGCCAGCCGCCAGCTCAGCCGCCGCCGCCTCCCACGCGTCGAGCACCTGGCTGTCGACGCCGGGGCAGTGGTACTCGCGCGGCACGCCCACCACCAGGCCGCGCGCCGAGCACCGCTCCGCAAGCGCCACCGGCGTCCGCGCCTCCGCCACGCACGTCGAGTCGAGCGCGTCCGGCGCCGACAGCAGGTCTGCGGCGGGGGCGAGACGTGAGGACGAGAGGGGCTGAGGATGGGTGGACAGTGGGCATGCCGAGCCGACAAAGAGATCTTTGGAGATGGGACGTTCCCAGACATAGCTGACGGTGTCGACGGGATGGAACGATGTCGTCGCTCCTAAACATCGGCGGCATTGCGAACGATAAGGAGAGGAGATTGGCGTCACGCTCTCCGACGAGGCGTGAGGTGAATGTCGACGTGTTTGAGAACGGGTGCACGGGCGATCAACACTAGGCAGCCGGGTGCCAGAACGCAATATGGGTATCTGGAGCAGATAGCCAAATTTTTAACGACTTATCCATAGATATTATGTATCTTGAAAACCAGACACCAGTCGAGCAGCCATAGCAACATTCATAAACACAAAGCAACAGTCACAAAAATCAGTAAACCTCAGTAAGCTGAGCACACCAAGAACATGAAAGAACGTCTGCAACATGTCCCCGAACGCACCGCCGCCAGGTGCCCCACGTCCCCGCCGTGTGCCGGCGCGTTTCGGCGCCCCAGCTAGCCCAGCCCGGCCGGCCGACCGACCACTCACCGAAGACAAGCGCCGCGTCTGCCACGGTGCGGGCGAGCAGGCCCGGCGCGTCCATCGAGTGTACGAGCGGCACCAGGCCGTGGCGCGACAGCAGGCCGTAGGAGGGCTTCAGGCCCACCAGGCCACAGCTGGCCGCCGGGTTTCGTACCGAACCGCCAGTGTCCGAGCCTAGCGCGCTGTCGGCGGAGTGGCGGCGTCAGGGCGCGACGGGGCGGGACGGAACGCGGCGGACGCGGCGGACGCGGCGGACGCGGCGGACGCGGCGGGACGCGGCGGGACGCGGTGAGAAGCGGCGGGACGCGGTGAGAAGCGGCAGGACGCGGTGGGACGTGGCGGGACGCAACGGGACGCGACGGGATGCGACGGGACGCGGCGGGACGCGGCGGGACGCGGTGGGACGCGGTGAACGCGGCGGGACGCGGCGAGAAGCGGCAGGACGCGGTGGGACGTGGCGGGACGCGACGGGACGCGACAGGACGCGACGGGGCGCGGCGGGGAACGACAGGACGCGGCGGGGAACGGCGAAGAACAGCGGGACGCGACGGGATGCGTATCGGTGTCGACGGTGAAGCCGCTGCTGAGAGGGTAGTGTCGGATATCACACCAGTTAACGGCAGAATCCGAGAGTCCGGAGTCAGGCCGCTCGGCCCGGCCCGAACTGTCTGCCCGATGGAACGGCGAGATAGCTCCTCGGTTAGTTCCAGGGTGCAGAGGAAAACAACAGAAATATAAATGGCTCAGAACTCAGACCAAAGGACGTCTTCAAGGGACATGCTCACATGGAGAAAATTTCGCAAACTCCGGGTTGTATGCTGTAAACAAGCACTTCGTGCTGTAAGCCAAACTTGCTGCTAAAGGACTGTAAAGGAAAGGTTCACCTGGCCGACAATACATTACACAAAGCTTGATCCCGATGCAACAGAGACGGCGCTGCCACCTGAGCTCCCGCCAGGGATATAGAAGTCTTCGTCGCTGTCCCTAGGTGGCACTGGAGGATCTGTCGCAGGCTCCCTGCAACGGGATCGAAAACCTTGTTCGAAACGGATAAGCGAACACGATTACGGCTGCGAAAAGCTGTTTCAATGGTGGAGAGATACGCATGAAAGGTATTAGTTACAAGGTAGATAGCATTCACTATAGCATATAGCTATAACTTTTGATACAGCATTCAAGTATGTACTGAGACCGATTTGCTTTATTCTTTCTCGAGTTGAATGAAGACAGGTACAGCGTGTTGGGAATTTTAAGTAGGTTGCCGACGAAATCGGTAAATATCCGTCCCAAGGTCATCAGAGGACAACTAGCAGTGGCACTCACCCATACTTATAGCGTAGCTTGTACTTCACGTTTGATCCCCAGACGTTCTTCGTGGGTCCGAAGAAGCTGTCTACCGTTCCCACGCTGAAACAAGACCGCGACAGTGTCAGTCATCAGAGGGAAAGGAGCGCAACGCCGTTATTGGGGTTTGAAGCGATTTACCCCCGTGACACGGTATTTGCTGGCACTTAAAAAAGGAGCATCCAACGCAGGGCGCCGCGTGGTTGCAGGTGCTCCGCTGTCTTTGACGGAGGTGATGTTTGGAATCGAAACATTCCTTAACAGCTGCGTCTTCGCCCATATCTTGGAAAAATACGCTGCTGTTTTAGAGTTGATGTCATTCTGAGGACATTTGGATAACCACCCACGTAATACATAGAACACAGCACGCGTAGAAACCAGGTTACACAAACTAAAACAGAAATAAGTAATCGTGCAATCACGTCTTTGTGAGAAAGGAAGGCGTGTGCTCACGCCCTCACCCAACCACCCTCTTCCAAAACATAACGACAAACGTCACACTTCTTCCGCCTCGCTGCCCGTCCTCCCTGGGTCGTCGCTTCGCCGCCCGTCTTCTCCGGGCCGCCGCTCCACTGCCCGTCTTCTCCAGGCCGATGCTCACCCCATGCCGAACTCGTCCAGGTTGGTTTTGCCGATGAGGCAGGCGCCCGCTCGCAGCAGGCGTCGCACCACGCTGGCCGTGTATGGCGGCCGGAACTCGGCCAGCATGCGCGAGCCGCACGTGGTGGGCGCGCCGCGCACGCAGAAGTTGTCCTTGACCGACACCGGCACGCCATCCAGTGGCCCCAGCGGTTGACCTGCGTGGTCGGGGTCACGCGGCGCGGTCAGCCTCTGGGTCACCGAACGTCGACGAGGCGTGGTCAGATCATGATACAACTGTTGACACCTGTCACTGCCCTAGGCGGGAAGACAGCAGTTGTACAAGCTTTCGGCATCTCGTATTTTACCCTGCTAGCTGTGAGTGATGATGTATTCGAGGCAAGCGGGTGACCCACCTTGGCGTCTCCGTTCATCTGACTGTTGCGCTTGCTCTCTGGCCAGGTCGGCAGTGATCGTGACGAACGCGTTCAGATCCTTGGTCTGGTGAGCCCTCGCTAGGCAGTTCTCTACCAGCTCAGATGCAGTGACTTCACCGCTCTGAAGCCGTCGGCTGATCTGGGAACAGTACATCACTGCTTGGGATCTAGAGCAGCAAAACTATTACTCTGCTTAGCGCTTCCTCCACAGAATAAACATTACTTTTGGCATCATCGTGCATGCGTTATTGGGGCTTTAAGACACACTCAGCTGCTGAGGCTACATGGCGCCGCCTGCCTCTCACCCTGGCAAGAAGGGCGGGCGCCGCGGGGAACCGAACCCTGTACCTCTGGTTTCCCAGACGTGCAGTGGTCAAGACAGACGCGTTAACCACTACACTACCGGCACCCTTTTTGGCATCATCAAATTGAGGCTTTGGCTTTGATTTCATAAAAATGTGTTGTTACAGATACATGGAACCAGACACAGCATTGAACAGAAGAAAGGTAGGGCTTACAAACTAGAGCAGAACTAGCACAGAATAACTGAGCAGTCAGCACTTCAGCTTCAGTGTCACATAATGCACTGGCTGCATGGGCAACACCAATGCATGTATCCAGAGATTTTGAGTCCATGTACACATTTTAAGGCTTAAAAGCAATGAGCACGAGTGCAGGGGGCAGGAGGCGGGGGGACAGTGGCAGCCTCAGAATTGGTACAGCTTGGCATTTTGCACCAGACCCTGGAAGATGAGCCTGGCATCACCTAAAATATTTACCCCAACCCACACAACTGACCATCACCAGTCATGCCATGGGACTCTCCAGGGAATAGGTAACCTTATCACTGTTATCCAAGGATATTGCCACCTGATCAAAGAAACATATATGGTCATCTATGGCCCTGAATGTTTTCATCTGGAAAAGTTGAACATCCATGGTATGATAACATATGAAACAATATGAAAAAAACAAAACACTTGAGATCACCAGGTGAACTTGGAGTGACTTACTAGCACCTCTAAAAATGTCCAAAGTGCTTTGTGATTGACACTACACAAAGCTGTTTTTACATATCAAAACCATGCCACCCAATGAGCACAAGTTAGTGATAAGTCAGGTCCAATTGAGGTCAATTTCCAGGTCAAGTTTAGTGAAGAAAAGGCCTGCCATTACAAAAATTATGTTAAAATTAATTTGTACATTAGGTTGGCTACACTGGTGCCTGCTGCAAATGTGTGGCATCAATATCTTGGGTCTGAGACATGTGAGCTGAAGTCACATGTCCAGTTTTGGCTCCTGGGTATGATGACAGTCATGGGTACCACCTTCTAAAAAAAGGATTTTCCCCTTTCAATATTTTTAAAATTGATATGGCTCTCCAATAATTGCATGTGAATACCCTATGTCACATATCATCATTAGTACATGGCAAATCATTTATCTCTTTGATCCTCACATGCCACTATGCTGTATCATGTAGTATCCTTCCAAAAAAATGGAACAATAAAAATCTAAGTAATATAGACAGTAGCACCATGAATGAGAATATACCTTACCTGCCTAATGCTACCTGACAGCATTGCAAAAACAGCAAGCTCAAAATTACTTTCAACTGGAACCCCTGCAAATTAGACCCTGTATGTTATACACCAATATGGGGCATTTCTACTGTGTTGTTCTTAAACATTTGCATGTGGCATAAAGAAACATTATGTGGGTAACTATGGGCATTGAGGATGAATGCAAGTAAATTAAATAAACTGCTCGACTTTACAGGGCACAAGGCCGTGTAGAGGGTAAAAACTAAACGGACAAAACGGGATGGAAACACAGCAAGCCACGGTTGTGGACAACTTTGCTGACAAACACCGCTCACAGGCCGCTCAAATGAAGCTTCGAAGCGGAGTTACTGGGAAGTGGGCACAAAACGTAGAAAATCGGGCTTCAAAGAAGACGAGCTGGAAGACATCGCAGACACCTTTTTAAGTATAGCCCCCGCCGCCTAACCTCGAACCTTTTCACTACAAGGGCCCTGATATTGGTCGCATTGGTACGGACCGGTTTTTAATTGACACAAACGCGTCAAGTAACGCAAAAGTACTTCCATACCACAGATAATTATCGATATGGAAGCCACTTTTCTGGTTTCTCCAAGGGTTTCACGCTAAAGGGCCCGTCGTCAATTTTAGCTCTCGTCAGGTTCACGGATTGTGTGACCTTGTCAACTTGACGAGCTGTGCGACCTTCTACAGCTCTGGGGGGAGGGGTGGGGGCCCGTACAGATCCACTCGCCGAATCCACATCCGACGCTTTGGAAACAAAATTCAAAAACGGATCGACAAGCAGCGTGTAGTCACCAAGATCAGGTGGGTTCCGGAGTCTGGACCTGAGCAACTTTCAAGCAGAATGGCTTACCTCATGTTCCGCTCGTATGCAAAAGCATGGAAGCAGATTGGGATCCAGCGGCTTTAACTGTGCTGCTACGCTCCTATCAGTAACCGCGTACGTGATACGCAGCTCAATCGAGTGGACTTGTCGGTCCGGTTGCTTAACTGCTTACAACGTCGGCCTTCCGATTCAAGGCCCCGCGGCGGGGAGGGTTCGAGTCGCTTTAGACGCGCGCTACTTTCGCCTGGCTGGAATGGGATGCACCTGTTAGAAGCAGTCTCACTTAAGGTCGTATGACGTCAGATGACAAAACAGACTGTGGGGATGGTAAGCATTGCAGCACGTTACGTTTTTCTCCAAAAAACTGTTCGCCGTTGACACGGAATATGACGATCGGTGGGCCCGGAGCTCACGCAACAAATCCCCATAAGTGTGGATGCTGATCTCACAAATTCATGCAATCGAAATGAAACTAAATCTCTAAAAAAGAATACAGCAATAGGCATGGTATACCGCAGTGTTGACCCAACAGCTGATATCATACAAAGACATGCAGCATAGATAAGACAGTACTCATAGTCTTATTCCTCGGAGAAAAACTGGAAGAATGGCGACATAGATTGGCTGGTATGTCGGCAACATGCCGTGATTGAAACAATAGCAGAAACAATGACTTCTGCTATTGTTTCGATAAAGGCATGTTGCCGAAAGATCAACCAATATATATTTCCATTCTCTTGGTTTTCTCCGCGGAAAAAGGCTGTCAGTACCGTCTTATAATGTTCCTCGCAAATGCACTAAGCAACTGAAGTAAAGACATGCAACGTTTTTGGCGTTTGCAGTTAGTTTTGCGCATGTAGGTAGAGTAGAATATTCACAAAGCAACTGACCAGTCGACATGGGCATCGATTTGCATTCTTTTGTGCCCCTCCCCCCTGTTGAGTTGCCCCCATGTTGGCTTGACCCCCCCATGTTTTTGGCTGGAAAATACAAAGTCTTAAAAAAGTTGGCCGCCACACAAAGACGTGCCTTTCATCCTTCCTCGCGGTGACGTTGCCATGGAGGATGCAGCAGCGCGACCTGACTCCTCAATCTCAAACTTATTTCCTCGAATGTATGGAGGCATTGGGAAAAGCCCTTCTATATTTGACCTTGGTTTTTTGTCTGTCTTTGAGGCGTAAGCCTGGGGACATTTTTCCTCGCAGCCCAGACATGATATTGACGCCGATCACCGGTCTTCTGAAGGCTCTTTGATGCCAAGCGACATTTGGTCTTCTACCCAGGAGGGCTATGAACCTAATGTTGTTTTACTTCAAGTTGAGACCTGAGTTGTTTTGTTGTAAGGCCTCATAAGAAAACAAAATCGGGTAACATAATTTGGTTTTTGGTCTGCCATAGTTTGTTCATATCATAGATTCCGGTCAGCTGCAAATTAAGAAAAATCCAGAAAGCAAAAACTTTGCTGACACAGACGTTTAAGCCGATTCCGTGCTGGCTTTAATTTTCTGTTAACTTACTCTAACTCATCATCTCATTGTTGCAATGAATGCTCAACACATTTATTTTGTCACGGCTCCTCATTCAAAAAGCGCAAAAGGACCTTACCGTGCCATGCAACCACACGACTGTCGGCCGCCCTGTAACCAGGCTGACACCATGAAACCAACGGAAAATGGCCTTCTTTGATGACCCATACACGAACACTTTTTCTGAAAGGCGACCCCGGCACCACGCATTTCGCCACATTACGGATATGGGCAGCGTGACGTCAGCGCCCAACCAAAGGGGGGCTTCCGCCGCGACGATTGGCTTGCCAGTACGGCAATACAAGTTCTCTTTACGAGCATCTTGCGCATGACGACCGACAGCTTCGTTGGAAAGGGATGTCTGTTAACTGTCCCTTCACTTATTTGCTCGCCGGAAGATATCGTCTGTAGACTCGAACTTAGCCACGACAAGTAGAACTCGGGTAAATGCATGACGTCATTAATTAGAACATTAGTATTGTTTCTGCATCCCTTACGCATTTCGGGGCGATATTACGAGAATATTCGAAATTCATCTAGAATCCCTTGATCAATGTGCTAAAATATTAAGCCACGTTCTTTTACCAATTTAGGGAGCTCAGCGATCTGAGAATAAGTCAAACTTTTGGGCTGCAAGGGAGAGGTGTATCGCCGCGTGCAACGGAAAACGATACCATCAAGTAATGCACAATCTTACACATTCAAGTCAAGCTGAATTCGTAGGCCGGTGATGGATCACTTTGTTATGCTGGTGAACGACCAAAACACATGAAATTAACATGGCTTAGATAATATGACGCACATCCATTAAAAAAAAGCTTGCGCGTACCCCAGGCGTACAACAATTAGGTAAGAACCACATGCATTGGGCGGTCCTATGAATAGCACATGCGTTTTCTACACCACAGTTACAAAAACTCGCTGTTGTTTTTATGGCGTACCTTTATGCATCTAATTACAGCCGCTTGCTCTCAGCCTCAAGCCCATACAAGCATTGGTCGAGGTGAATTGTTCATTATGAGTTGCTGAGCATAATTAAGTAGCTATTGTTGAGTATTGTAGGACGCAATTGAGTATTGTTGAGTATTGCTGATCATGTTATGTTGTTGGTTATCACTGCTGATGTCGTGATATAGTTAAATTGAAAAAGGCAATGTACCATCAAATTCAGGCCAAAATTATATAATATGACACAGGCCAACATGTAAAAACCAAGACACGTGCATGGAAAAATGCTCCGAATTTGTGCAAGCACTGCGATTAAAACTACATAATAATGATAATAAATCCATCTAGCTACTATACCATGCACGACACAAGGCATTACGCTAAGGACGCACGAAATTAGCGGCTAAACTGAAAAAGTTACGATGACCCACACAGAGCATGAGGCCAGAAATTGCTTACGAATAGCTGACATCACGAATCTTGCAAAAACATCACGAACATCCAGGTTAATCAGGCTCCTACGTATCAATACACTATGCACCATGCTGTCCTATGGGCTGCCCGAAACACGGGCGGCTGCTAGAAATGCCTCGTCCGACTCGGCCAGAAATGGCCGTTCCCGAGTACAGGGATAGACAGAAACTTGTCAGCGTGCGTTATTGTCCATTAGCTGAATAATAGTACCCGTACTAAGAACAGATATATATTTCTACACGCTTGTTTTGCTTGCAACGCTTGCTGATGTTTGCTTCTATGTCTTTAAATGCGGAACATTCCCTTTAAACATCACGTACTTATCCAAAATGTTTCCCGAATGGTATATGCTCAAAAAGATCTCAGCATGCTACCAAACAAAACAAAAAAATCAGATATCGTGGACATTTATATGCAGAAGGCAATTCCTTCGAAACGATATGCAAAATGGCAAGCTTCTAAGAGGATACTCCATCTCCAACGCGGCAGCTGTGACATTGCGATTCCCTGCAACAGCAGCCACCTGCTGTGGGGTCGCAGTCAATGCATTTTCGAACACCAAAGCGGCATTGGGTACCCACTCGTGATCGTGTGAGTAGCCCTGAGAGAAACGCTCGGTCGGGATTTCATAAAGTATCTGTTCATGTAGTCAACTGATGATGCTGATGAGATGATGATGATGATGATAGTTGCTGCCACATTATCGCAAGATGTGTGACATGTTGTCTGAGGCCCACCATCAGAGACAACGAGCCTCCGTGGCGAGCACTATCTCTGCTTGTGCGTGGTTTAAAACCAAGTGCTAATTTAAGCTTGAGTTGCACTTAGGGGTAGGTTTGGGAAACGCTGTAGGATGAATCATAACTGACTCATTCATCAGGCAAACCTGTGAAAGAACACCTTGCAAACAAGCAGACACAAATGTCAGGATGTTACGGCGTTGCTGTCAGCTTAGTACGTGTTATCAGGATATTACTGCGAAGCCGTGGCGACCGGCTCGGTACCTGTATCAAAGAAATAAAAGAAAACAGCACATATGGGTCTGTCTATCACTACCACTGACCAGTGAGGAGTGCCAATGAGGTACATCGAACAACCAGAGACTTTTATACAGCAGGTACACGAATCCACGTGGCTTAGCATAGAAGTGCGTCACAGTTTGTCTCTTCCACACTTTTCATCTCTTCCATACCGTGGAGTTGTTGATGTCGCAAAAAAGAAGTTCGAGATATCAACCGCTAGGTCCCGCAAATCAACGGATATTTCGCGCACCCCGACAGCGTGCTTTTTGCGATGGTAGCTGACGAGGAGGTTGTGCGGAAGCAAACAGCAGGCGGTAGTTAGCTGCTAGGAAGCAAAGCTCGCGCACCATTCATGTCTTCGATGTTCCAGGGTTGCGCTGAGGGGCATGGCGCTACCCTGACATGACGACGTGAACAAAACAAATTACTGAGCCAACAGCCCCCCCCCCCCTCCAATTCAGATCACCTTACTTTTGCTCAAACTCTCAGAAGAGCGAAATTTCTCTATTTTATATCAGCTTTCAAGTTGAATTTCTTCTTGTCACGAGACACCTAAAAATATTTTTACAAAGGTCGCCTTGATGCCTATAAAAGAAAAACAAATGCGTTCAAGGATCAGATCAAGGATGAGCGTAATCAGTAAGCGTGTTATGCGAAGTGAATTATTGCCACGCAGCAGGCGATGGTGGTTCACAGTGCCCACAGCGTCCTATGCTCGAGCGACACTAAAAATTCGCAGCTTTATCCGGAGCACAACTATGCTCTGTGACGTTTTACCGCTGTTTTTTTCTGGGGGCGGTACCTGTTCGGCACGATCGTTTTGTCCCCCGCGCGACAATGCGCCGATGATGTATGATGCCAATATGACTGGGTCGAAGTGCCCAAAATTCGACACAGTCCGCGACGCGTGGCCAAATAAAACGGCGTGCCGGCGCGCACTCTTTCAGTTACAATCACAGCACGTGTCCACTGCGCCGCGGACGCAGTGCAGCAAAATCAATTCGCGTAAATGTAACACGAAACGACCGCGTCACCGCGCTTATTGCACGTGCACGTGGTCAATCTGTGACGGCACGTGCCGGCGGGCACGTGGCGGCGCGGCGCGGTGTCGCGGTTGGCCGGCGGCGCGGCGCGCGGGGCGGCGGGCGGCAGGGGCGCCGCCGCCGGGCCCGCCGCCGCCGCCGGGTGCCGGCGCGGTGGGATGCGGTGCCCGCTGTGCGCCCGGCCCGGTCCACAGGGGGCTGCGCTGTGGGATGCAGTGCCCGCTGTGCACCCAGCCGGGTCCGCAGGGGGCTGCGCTGTGGACAGTGCAGGGCGCGAGCCCGTCGCTGGAGTGGAACGCTGGCAGGAAGCGTCACGTGGTGTGGCGTGCTGTGGAGGGTGGCAGACGGTGGGATGAAGAGGTGCAGCAGGCTGTGGGCTTGATGTGCGCAGTACTGCCTGCAGTGGCTGCCGTTCAGTCCGTTCTCAGGTCATCGTGCGTGAATGACGATAGGAAGTCGTCCTTCACCACGGCTGCCGAATGGACGGCTGAATGGGCCCTGTACTAACCCACTGTTTGTCGAGCAGCGCGCTGCCAGCGACATTCAGTGCCACCATAAGACCGTGCGCCACTTGGAGCTTCGCAGAACGTAATTGCTTCTTGAGTTGCGCTATTTGAGCCTTGTTCAAACCGAATACTATTGGATTTTCAGGACCACTCCGTGTACCACATGCCGGTTAATCATCGGCAATGCACGACGCGTTCAAGTGCGATTCAAGTTTCCGAAAGGCGAGTGGCCTAATGTGGAGGTCATTAGGTCGCCTCGTGCAGCGTATTTCGGCCAGGTTAAAGTGGCGCACATTAAGCAAACGAATGCGACAGACGTCGTCCGATACATTGATGTAAGCGGCTGATTGCAGAGTGCACATTCGGCGGTTATGAATCACCCGATACACCAAACCGACCGCCCTGAAAACGCGGTGCAGTCGTGGGTCGAGTATGGCCGGAAATGTACATCATGGACAAAAGGTCATGCGAGGAACACATTTGGTAACATAAAAGAAAACTAAGGTGGCTTCGGGTGTGGGAAGGAAACCCCAAAATGTCTGCCCAACACTCCCGGCATGGTGTCCCGCGTGCTGGGGTGCGCTCGGCCTGTCGTCCGGCCTTGGCCTAGGCAAGATTTTAGACCTGGGACAACCGGAAACCTGGGGGGAGGGGTGCAGCCAGCTGATAGTTTGGGCAATCAAACTATCGAAAAACACCATCATTGCTCAGTCAGGGTGCACGCAAGCTTCGAGGGGGAATATTTCTCCCTTCCCCCCCCCCCCCCCTCACCCCCACCCGGCTGAAGCCCACGCGACCGACTTTGAGGCATTCGGCTTGGTTCTGGGGCACCTTTGGCTTGGCTTGCCTTGCGTTTTGATACACGCAGACTTATGCAAACGCACGTTGGTAGCGCCTCCATCCACTCGCAAGCCGTGTATATGCTGTATTCACTCGGAGTTCACCTAGTAAACATTCAACATTCGCTATCTCTGGCGAACGCGCCTGTTTTAACCCCACTGCATTTCGTCTCAGCCGTCGCTTTTACATGCATTTCAAATGCCAGCGACATGAAAGGACCGTCATCCTGTGCAAAAGTTTCAGCGAGGCACGACACGTGTATTGCTAGAAACAAAGCCGCCTACGCGCCGCCTGTCGACCGCTGAATGGCACCCGTTCTCGGTGAGTGACCAAACACTGAGAGCGGCGGCGCGCGCGCCCGCCCGCGGGCGCGCGCTTTCGGTCGCCCACCATCCGGTCGATAGGCACACACACACACACACACACACACACACACACACATGAACACCTCATCTAATTACACCCGGTCAAATAGCCATCACCGCTGGCAAGCGCGCGTTTCCTGGCCGTGTTTTACCGTTGCTGTTTTCCCTGGCTCCCGCGGGACGGCGCCCCCCGCGCCGTCTGACAAGTACTAATTTCCCGCCGGCGCGCCGCGAGCCGACTCCGCGGCACCGGGGCGTGCGCAAATTGAACGAATGGTAATCAGGGATATGGTGACCGGCGCGACCCACGAGCTCGTTCCCGATCGGTGGCCGCACCGAGACGGAGACGTGAGGGGGTGGGGAGGCTCCCCGGTGGCCGGCGGTGCGCTCCCCGGCGGATTCGTCGTCAGCTGGCGAGTCTTCGGTGTCGATGTGGAAGGGCAAGAGGTGTCCACTGTGCGCTGCTGAATTGGTCATCCTGGGAGGGGGTCGTCGGTGCGCAGCAGCGATGTGCGATCTCTGAGGCGTTAGGCAGTCAGGTGACTATCACCAGCTGTAATCGCTAATCCCACTTCTGTCGGTAAATGTCCCGGGAGCAATGGCGTGTAGCTGATTGGTGACAAGTTCAGGTCGAGGAAAGGAGCAGGGGTGCGAAGGCCCCAAGCCTCCATGAAAGCTCAACATAATCCCGTCAGTTCTGTGTGAAGAGCTGAGTTGAGGTGAGTCGAGACTTAACCCCCGACCCTCCTCTCTTGGCGTTGCCATGACATGGTGACTGATGATGACAGACCGATAGATGAAAACGCTATTAGGCGATACGTCCAGACCAGCGAGAATGATCTCGTCTGACTAGCCTGTCGCGGCGGCACTGAAGCCGTGCACGGATGATCTCTATCGAACAGGAACTGACACCTTAGCCAATGAAATGTACAGTGGTAACCCAGCCCCGTTACGTGACCGTTCCCTCATCGCCATATTACGCCTGTCAATGTGTCTCAGAAGGCAGCGATCGCATGAACATTAGAGACCCCGCTTCATTTCGTTATTTACACTGATGTGTGCAGAGCGTACTCGCAAACAAGCGACTGGCTAGGGATAGGAAAAGGTAGACACACGTGTCATTACATTACATAGGCCACATGTGTCTGCCTTTCTGTTAGTCATCCACACTGGCGGTGTGGGTGACTAGCGCCTGCTGGAAGGAAAGCAGCAATTAGCTTTTAAGGCTGGAAATAGGAAAATGTCCGGCTATCGGGACGAGCAGAGCTGTGTCCGAAGCTGTGCTGTTGTTGGCAAGTCCGCCACTGGTACATCGGTATAATTTTTAGACAACATCGATTTTCGGGGTGCTCACTGATGTCAGGTGCCGTGCTGAATTTAAAGAATCTGTAACCAATCAGTACGAAAAATTGACGCTAGACAGCTTGTTTACAACTACATGGCAAACCTAGATATCATCAATAGACAGAAAACGCCTGTTTGAATCGAACATAATTTGCCATATTATAACAAGATAATACATACACCGGCCACCGCTGGCCAATGCAAAGCCTGCCATAAGTATTCTACCAGCACAAATAACAACGGAACATAGATCAAAGGTCGCACGTAAAACATGCGACTTTCTATCGCCACGAGGTAACAGGATACGTAGCACCAAAGTCTATATCTAAAACCTTAATGGCGGCCAGTCGGCGCCACCGCCAGCGCGCCATTTTCTTATGGTCTAGATCATCCGACGTCGGCACCTGCCCGCGAGCGGCCGCAGTGCCCTCTACCGGTGGGCAAGCTGGATGTCTGTCTCGGCCTTCAGCATGAAGAGCGACCGCAGCGGGCCGTCCTGGACCGCCGCAGGGCTGGTGCCGCCCCTCTCACCGCGCTCCGGCTGCAGGACAAACGGGGTCGCATCATATGGGGTCAGGTTATACGGGGTCAGGCGAGACGGGGTCAGATCATACGGGGTCCAGGGAAGCAGGGTCAGGTCATACGAGGTCGAGGGGAAGGGTCAGGGCAAACGGAGTTAGAGTGGCACGGGCAGGTCAAACGGGGTCAGGGAGAGTGGGGTCAAGTCATACGGGGTCAGGGAAAGGGTCAGGTCAAACGGGGTCAAGGGACGAGGTCAGGTTATACGGGATCAGGGGACGGAGTCAGGGGAGGCGAGGTCAGAGGAGGCAAGGTCAGGGGAGACGGGGCCGGGGAACACGGGGTCAGAGGAGGGGGCAGGCGAGGCAGGGTCAGGAAAGACGGGTTCAGGTCATTCAGGGTCAGAGGTTTAGGGTCGAGTTATACGGGGTCAGGTCATACGCGGTCAAGCGAGATGGGGCCAGGTCATTCAGGGTCGGGCGACACGGACTCGTATCAATCAGAGTCAGGTCGAAAAGCATCAGGCCAAACGGGGTCTGACGCATCAGGTCAGACAAACATGACTCGGTTTAAACGGCATGGAATGGGTCACGTCATACTGGGTCAGGTCAAACGGGGTTAAGAAACTGGGTCAAGTAAAACGGGATCAAGTCTGAAGCGCCTTAAGAGTCAGCTCATATAACGTTAGACAAACACAGACCAGATGTGACCAGGATTGGGTCAAGCGGGGTCGGAAGGATGACATCATCAGTCATGTCAGTCATGGTCATGTCATCATGTCATGGCCATGTCAGTCATGTCAGTCATGTCAGTCATGCCAGTCATGTCAGTCATGTCAGTCATGGTCATCATGTCAGTCATGGCCATCATGTCAGTCATGGTCATGTCATCATCAAGGATGACATCATCATCAGTCATGTCATCAGTCAGATACCCAGTCAAGGATGACATCATCACCAGTGTCAGGACAATTGAGACCGGACGACTTGTGTCCAACAAGGTTGGGCAAAACGGGATTGCATGGGTCATAAAAGAGCGCTTGACTGTGCTGTCGAACACGGTCGGGAATGTCATGAGGTCAGTTAGGCCGAGCTAAATGGGGTATGGTAACACTGGAAGCACGACAAACTAGTTACAACGGGACCAGGTCACACTTGCAGTTCTGATCAAGTAATTCAACTGGAATGCGTCTTTGTCCAAGCAGAGTCACACCAAACATGATTAGTTGGCAGTTGGGGTAGCAGGAATCAAAACATGCCAGGCAACAATTATTTTCCTTGAGTCGAGTTTCTGTTTTGCACTCAAAGGATATGGTTTGCATAAATGGCAAAAAAAAACGACGCGTCGCAGTTACCTTTACACGAAACTTCACAGGTAAGCAACCGTATCAGGATCCTTAAGAAAAGCTTGTTAAAATATGTTTAATACCTGTTTGTACGATATTTGGTTGCATTCCTTCTTATTACAATCATATCTATATATGCATATATATATATATATGCGTATACATATGTATACATACATATATACCTGCTCTAAGAACTAGAGGTGTAAACTGGACTCCTTTTTTGAAATTTCAAACGTTTTCAAAACCTAGTTCTAAAATTAGACGCACAGGGATAAACATCTGGATTTTTTGGACGGCCCATATTATTCTGTTGCTCTGCAAATTATATGCATCTCAACTTATTTAATGCTCCTTATTTTCAAAAATTTAAGTCCAGAGCACAAACAAGGTGGAGATAGAGTAGATAAGGAAATATTCTTTTTTGAACATGAGATAAAATCCCTCATGGCATGCACTGCCACATATTTCTTGGGCCGTGGGACTTATAAACTGAAATGGGAGCGCGAGCACCGATGTCCCCAACTCTCGCAGTTCCCATCAATTTTGGATTACCGCCTTACGACTGGCGCTCTTGGGACAAAATAACAATTTTGTGAAACTGGAGATTTTTGAACAAACTGATTGTTAGACTATTTTGGACGGACGCCTGGCCCATCCTTGCACATTGCATTTAATTTTGGACGAGGACTTTTAGAAAACGGTACCTGTGGTTTGAACCGGGATGGTAAATCGCTGAACGCTCTAGCCAATGTGTTCCAAGCTGTGGGTTCGCATCCCGGACACTGCACAGCTTTTTCATTTCGTCGCCACGCCAAAACGGGAATTAACTAGAAGCATCATTTTCCTATGCTATCAGCTGCACCTAGAAAGTATTCTGTTTTTTATCGGAAGGCTTGGTTGGCACGACCGTGGTTTGACTCAGCCGTTGCCTGGAGCTGGATATGTTGGTTTGGGGATGCAAAACAATGTGTCTGATCAGCCCACGAATTTGTAGCATGCAAACAGCAGCCAGTGAGGTGGCATGACGTGCATATGCATACACCCCTGGGTAGTTTACACACACACACACACACACACACATATATATATATATATATATATATATATATATATATATATATATATATACATATCATCTTCGCGTAACATTACGCGCCTCCAAAATGTCTTCGCTGATCCGCCACCCACAGCACCAATGGGCAGGTATCAGCCGAAGTCCATATTTCCATGCTATCAGCGCATGCGTGCGAAAACATAGTTATATGGTTTAACCAGAGGATGCAAATTTGCAGGGCGTTCTATTTTGTGGTCAGGATTCACCTACGAGGGGCCAAATCAGCTAATCAAGGTTCTTTCAGCCACGAGGTCCCTCTTTCCTTCGACATCCTTCGTCCTGTTCTCGGCTTTGGGAGACCTTGTTAGCCTCGGGGCTCTTTTTTATATCACGCGGCAGGTTTTTAAGTCCTTCGAGAGGGCAACACAATTTGTTCAAACTCAAACAGCGCTGGGCCTTCGGATCAGGAGAAGGACGGGACCATGGAAGCCCAAAAACCTTGGCTACGCTGCTTCTGATGAGTACCAATGTGGCGAATAGGGAAAGAATGTGAGCAGAACTACATATACAACGTTTTGAGACTGCAACGTTGCGCGATACATAAATTTGTCTACACGAAGACCCGTGTGTGTGTGATAGTTTGCATTTGCAGAGATTTGCGCATGATCAAATTGTATGCAAAATGGAGAACGCAAAGTTCCTCCGAAGGAAGTTTTGAGTATGAGGAAACACGACACGAGAAAACCGGCAGGCTTTTTCTTCTAGCCACTTGCGCACAATTCGTTCAGCTCGTTGCCCAGGTTTTTCCAATGGCTTCCGAAGTGTCGCGCCTGTGGTGGTGATGCACGCCAACACAAGTCTTGCACTGGCAGACAGGGGACAAAAAAGGTAATGATTTCCTCTAGTCCGTCAGTCAGTCATTGACAGCTATATAGGGTCAGTTTAGTAATTAGCAAAGCGGCATGATATTCACACAAGAGAGCTTAAGAGCCGGTTGTGTGCTGCTGGTAATGGCCGGCTAGGATTAAGGAAGACAAAAAATGGTGATTACCAGCCATCTGATGCGGCAAGCGTCATTCTCTCCCAGAATAAGTTTTTAAGAACATCCAGCTAAGCGCATTCAACGAAATCCGCCCTTGCAGCCTTCTAAAGGCTCCGGCCTAAGCCCGACGTCATTTCTGTAATGGCTCTCGCGAGTGAAAACAGCTGACAAATGGTGGCTGTCGCCCGGGAACGGTATGTCATTAGACAGCTGGCTTCCGCCGCCCCGAAAGGCAAGCGCCGAATGATAGGGCTCACAACACCCGGCGAGATCTGGGGGTAACGCGTGCAGGGAGCAGTCGAGTGGAGTGTAGGTCAGTTAGCTTGAGTAGCGGCTCCCAAGAGCTGGTGGTTAAAGCACGCAGTCGCGTTAGAGCGCAATGGTGGGCGTTATCGATGGGCGGTGAAAGCGGACAACTGTTATGAAAGTTGTTCTTAAGTCTCACTCAATTAATATGTGTGCTTTACTCCCTTTTTGAAAACCTCTATGCAGTTTCTGTCAAGGTGCATATACTAGTAATAAGCGTACAGTAATTGTGTGAGTGTGTATATTTCTATATTACATCCACGCCGCGTTATTCATTGCAGTGGGTATGAAAACACAATATGCGTGCGTATGCCCTACGCTCTCGAGCATCTTTGACCCAGCAGATTACAGATGATTCCGTGACAAATTTGCCATTTGTGTCATACGATTTTTTCAGCGTGCGAGCCGCTGGTCCTACTTAGCTAGCCGTCTCCAATAGCGGTCGATGTCCACACGACCAGCGTGGAATGCATGCTCATGAATGTCCTCCCTTCAGACCAGCGCCCCATCGACAGACCGAATTTTCGTCCGGAAGCGCGCCGACCTCTCCGCCAGGGCGCATCGATGCGGTAATCAATGGACATTTTAAAGTGATTATTTCAGCGCCGCATGCGACACAATCATGTTAAAAGGATAGGCAACAAGTCGGCGGTCGGCATTGTACACAGCTCGGGCCTGACTGATTGCTTCCATTGGCGGGCGGCCGGGCCGAACGTCGATTAGTTGCTGCCGCCGACAATAGCGAGTGCCCGAGTGGTTAATCGCCACAATACGGGCGGCAGGCCCGACCCGCCCTCAAAGCAAAGTCGGCCGCCGCTCCCATTAAATAAAACGACGCAAAAATGCATTAACGCCCGCGTCACTATGAAAGGGACAATTTAACAGTGGTGAAAGGTGGCGCCGGCGCGCGGCCTGGACGAAAATGGAGCCTGAGCAAACTTCGGGCGTGTTTGCCGCCGTCAGCGACAAAGCGAGCGGCGGGCGCCGCCAACGGTTAACCTGCATTTGCCGATGCACTACAATAACTACTGCTGATGGCCGATGTTTGTGGAGCCGCCAGCTTTGTTACCGCTAATATAATTGCGATTGTCCGGCGAGCGCAGGTCGATGCTGCAAAAGATCAGCGCCGCGGCGAAATGGCGGCGCCGCCGGGCAATGGCGGAGGGCGCAGCGACTGCCAACCGACGTCTTCACCGAAGCAGCCGAAGCGGTGCTTGGAGATGCCCGGGACGTGATTGCATGGCGCAACGGTTGCACATTGACCGGGGGGATTGGTAAAAGGTCGGAGAGATGAGTTTAATATTTTTGCAATAAATTAAGTCTGAGTTGTGATCAAGCGCCTGCAACCAAAGCGTCTGCAGGCGTTGGCTTAGGCCAAACTCGAATGCCTTGCTAAACGTGAGGCTCGGTCTCCCAAAGGTATGGCCGGGGATCCACCGATTATTATGGTCAGGCTCAAAAGTATCATAAATGGTCTGTAACCGGCAACTTATTAAATCGCATGCAACGCGCCATAAGTTACAGACAACAGTGGCATCTGTAAAATGTACGAATAATGTACCCACATTGTCGGTCGTGGACGCGTTGCACGACTTCTCATCCTGCGTCTTGCCGGCAGCGCCTTCTTTGGCCGCCTCGAGCAGCGCGTGCCCCCTGATCTCCGCCTCCAGCATGGAGCGACCTCTGACCTCGGCGTCGAGCAGGGCTTGACCCCTGACCTCGGCGTCGAGCAGCGCCCTGCCACCGGTGGGGTCGGGCAGCCAGGGCTGCCGCAGCGGCCGGAAGGCGGAGGCGGGCGGCGCCTTCTGCTGCCGGGCCGGCTCGGGTGGTGGGGGCGGCGGAGGCGGCGGAGGCGGCGGCGGCAGACCGGCGTACAGCCCCGAGTAATCGAGAAGACCGCCAAGCACACCCGACGCGGCCAGCGGGAAGCCGAAGGCCGGCCGCTTCGGCCAGAGATGTGCCGGCGCCAGCGGCGCCAGCTCGGCCCACTTGGCCGCCGGCCACAGGTAGTCGGCGAAGGTGGCCGGCTCGAGCGCCGTCAGTCGCTTGTAGGCGCCGAACGCTGGCAGGCGGGAGAAGCAGGCGGCTGGAGGCGCCACCAGGCTCGGCGTTGGTCGCACCAGGTCCGGGTAGGGCGCAGCCAGCTCCAGCGGCGCCGCGCCGCTTCCGCCGCCGCCGCCGCCGCCCCCGCCTCCGCCGCCGCCGGTCGTCTCGGCGCGCGCCTGCTTGGCGGGCGCGGCGGCGGCCGGCGGCGGCGCGCACCGCTTGCGCGTGCCGCCGTTGAACATGGCCTTGACATCCTCCCAGGCGTGCACGACCTCCTCGGGTGGGCTGCCGTGCAGGCGGATGTGGCGGCGCCACGAGTTGAAGTTGGCGGCGTCCGGCTGCACGTAGCTGGCCTCCGGGGTGCGGTGCGAGTGGAAGATGAACTTGTTGGGCGAGTAGAACGACCCGCACAGCGTGCACTTGATGCACTTGGCGCGCGATGAGTTGTAGCGCGCCGGGTAGAACTGGCCCTGGCAGCCCCAGGCGCACAGGTGCAGCACGTCGAAGGTGAAGTTGTCGGGAAGCTTGGGCGGCGAGTTGTCGCCCAGAAAGCTCTTGCAGAGTCGCTCGGCCTCGCGTTTGGTAATCATGCCGCAGCGCCGGCTGGAGACGGGCATGGCGCCGGCACGTCGCAGGATCTCCAGCTGCACGGGCGTGCACTGGATGCACGTGATGCCCAACGCCACGCGCCGGTTGTGGATCTCGTTGTAGCTGAAGCCTTTGAGCAGCGTGTTGGAGATCTGCGCCAGGCAGAGTCGGTCTTTGCCGTCCATGGTGAGGGAGACGATCGGCACACCGTACAGCACGACGCTGTTCACCTGTGGCACGGGCCCATACGGTCTCAAGGTATCACGTTACGTCCCACTTTTTTATTTTTGAGGATAGCTGTGCCATGAGTGTCAGAATATTGCATTTTCGAAAATCGATCTGTGAATATCAGATGGGTGTTTATCCGCCGAAACAAAGCAGCTGACGCGGTAGCACCATCACCACCCCTGCCCACCCACCCACATCCACGCTTTCTTGAGCGGAGTGACACCACCTAACAGATCCCAGGGCCGTGCTCCAGCCTCCGGCGATATCGTCTCGAGTCCGGCCCCGAGAGGCATGGCCTCGCACCTGGTTCTGTTTGTGCGATGTCTCCTCGCCGCCGGCCGACTCGGTCGACTTCTGGTGTCCCTCCTCCGCCGCCGGTCGACTCACCGTCGAGTCGGGCATCTCCATCTCGTCACGTGACAGCCTGCAACCAATCAGGACGCCGTCAGGCCAGCGCCGGCCAGCGGGTAAACAGCGCGACAAATTATGCCGGATGCCACTGGCGGAAGTTACGAGCAGGGGTCCTGCGTCCCGCCGCGCCCGATTTGAGGACCACTGGGACGCGAGCAGTGAGGGCGGTGGCGGGAGCGGGGAAGTGCGGCTGCTTTCCTTGTCCGCCCCCTGGCCTGTTACGAAGGCACCACTGACCCCGGGCCGTGGCGAAAGCCGTGGGATTTGTATTCGGACCAGTCTGAAGTCACGCACGAGCTCCAGTTCCGGTTTATAGTTCAAAAAGGCTGTGTGTGATTTCCGACGGGCTGTACGTCCGCTTTTCATATTTCCAGCCGGCGAGGTGCGTGCAGACTGAGGTGGTCAATTGGCAGTCAAGCATCCATCGTTTGTGGTGGGCGAAGCACACATCGGTGGTCAAATACCGCAACCACGGGCAGGTTGGCGCCGATGTCCGGGAAGTTCCAAACGCGGCCAGCATGCAGAGCAAGCCAGCTGTGTGAATCAAACCACACATACGTGAGCTTTGCGTCAGAGGTATATTTGGTCTGCCTGACCCGGGCACAGCCTAAACATGTTGTGGTGATTATGACAGCCGTCTTATTTATCGGCACATATGATATTGACGGCCCAACATCCTGGTCGGTCGTGTGGAACGGGTCGGCGAAGAGCTCGTAAGGCGATATCGTGTACGCAGCCAAGCTTTTCAATCTCTTCCTGCACTGACTCCTTATGACGCCACGTCAATTAACCATCGAAACAGCTGCAGCCGTCCCGTCGTCGACCGATCACCCTTGTTTGTTTCAAAGCACAAGTGTATTCCGCACATGGATGCTACGTGCAAAGTGACGATCATTGCTTTTCATGTCAACAATGTTCATCGTGGGAGACACTTATGCAAAGACGTTCGGAGAGAAAAAAAAATATGACGATAGCTGCAGTGATGTACCTCCGCTTAAAAACATCGCAAGAGACCGGCACAACGCTGGTGGGTCCGTCCCACGGGGATGAGCTAATGTCTGAGGATGCCCAATGCATGCATCATCACCGCACAATCTGTACGTCCAAGCCCCGCCAGCGCAGGCTGGACCGGACCGAGACCGGCCGTCCGACGCTGGTCAGCAGCCCCGGCCGCCGCAGCAGCCGGTCAGCACACAGACACGGCACAGGGGCGGCGGGGATGCTGAGCTCAGCAACGCTTAACAAGCGTCCCCGGGGGCGAGCGAGAATCACATCAGCCACACCCGCCGCAGTCGGCGCCGGCCCCCGCTTACGTATTCATGAAAACCCGTCAATATGCAAAATTGCCTGTTACGCCAACAAATTGTTTCACTCAATTGTAGCGAGTGACTTTGATGGGATTAGGATGGGCCTGTCGCTCGCCGTGCAGTGCTGGTGATGCGGTGGACGTGTCGGTCCTGCTGTGACTTTGCTGGGACGGCACTCTGATATTAAGTGACGGCATCGCGGAGATTATCGAGCCCCTGATTAGGCTGTAAAAATGCGATACGTCAGGCGCTTCGTGATTCGCTGACCGGCCTGTGATTCGTTAAAGCCTCGCAACTCATCAAACAACGAAAACGTATTACTTCTGAGGTCAGAGCTTTGCGTTACGCACGTGAAAACATAACCGCATTGCGCGAGACTATACATAAGTTTATGTGAATGCTAGCGTGTGTTTGAACAGCAGCGACCAGAATTGCTTTACCACGTCCTTATTTGCAGCTTAACACGCGGTCGTCGACCAGGTTCCATTCGTCAATGTCATCTCATCATCGTTAATAATCTGGTGCAAATTAATCGCATCAAATTATCATACCACGCAAATTACACAAGTTGATTCAAATTACACCATTTAGCCCCCGAGATCTAATTCGGTTCAATGCTAATTAACTTTTCAGATTACCGGTTAAATTAATTTAGGAACACGTTTCCGACTCGCTATCTTTGTTCCCAAAGTCATCAGTGGAGATAGGGGCAAGGCATAGTTAAGTGGAGCGCTCTGAGCTTCAGCGGAAAGCTTCGCAAACCAACTCAGTACACTGGATCTGGACCACAGCGGCATCTAATGTCGGTGGCATGCACTTCGCACGACTCATTTCATGCATCAGTTTGCACACCTTCATCAGCGGCATTAGACAGCGCTGCTGGGACTGCTGATGACAGCAGTACACGCTGGAATACGTCGGCGATCTCGGACTAAAAACGCTGTGCCCACGACACCGGGTGCAGCGCACTCTATAGCAAGCTGTTTGCATTTGTAGCAAGGGTCTTTCCCGTCCCTGGTCGAAACGACTCGGATGTTACGGCACAGACAAAGACAACTTGAATTTTGCCCTGCGGAAAAAACGGGTGGCCTGTTATCGATCAACGTCCTCTACAAACTCAAATGCCGTCAAGCAATGACCCGTCCTTGGATGATTACGGATTCCATGACTAACACGATCATTGCTTCTGCAGCCCTTTGCCTTGATCGTAGTTGCGAAGCCAAAACGCAACCACCAATAATTCTGGAGCCGATGTAGCCGTCTGCGAAGCAACGGGCAGTCATCAGTACACTGTGGCGCTGCTAAGATCCTGTAGCTTAGCGCGATTCATCTAATAGCCTCGATCAGGTGCTTCATTCGTGGCCACAAACCCTGCTGGGTGCGTCGAAAATTTTCATATGTCCACACAATCGTTTAATATTTTCGTGTCAACGGTATTTGGTATACTGAAGGCCGGTTTTCAGTAATGCAAAGTTATAATGCCGAAAAACCATGAGCATAATGCATACCATGAGGAAAGCATGAGCATAACGGATCATGCATGGGCATGAGCATTTTGTTATAGCAGCTACAATAGAGACAGTGCAACTGCATCCCAGTTCGGAAATGCATTGAGCAAAAATTGCATCCTTGGCGTGAGAGTCCTTGAATAAAAAACCCTGTTTACGCTCACAGCCGCTGTACTCCTCTTGGACTGCCGGCTCGGATTGCCGCCCGTGCCTAAGCCGGCGCGGCAAACACGAGAATTGCGCGCCAAGTGACAGTTGTCTGCCATCGAGCCGCGCTCGCTGCGCGGCGAGCCACCCAAACTAGGTACCAGACGCCGCGTATTTGCTGCCCACCGGGCTCCGTTACGAGTAACTGTTTACACCGGAGTGATTAAATTAATGGGCGCATATTTAACCGGATGAATTTTTAATCGGCTGGCGGGCGATGGCGCGGCCGGGTCGATAGCGCGAGCCTGGACCGAGAGGTCGCGCCGCGGCCGCTGGAGGCGCGTATTTCACGCGGTTATGTTACTTAACTTGTCATTACAAGTCCCCGGCCACTAGCGCCGTCATGCACGCTGCTGGGACGATTATTCACTCGCGTAGCTCTTTAATTCTGCAAGTGGATCGAATCACGCTATGCCGGTGTAAAAGGGTGGAGCCGGGGGCGGCGGGTGCCACTAGGGAGCGCGAGGCTCGGGCGCGACACATGCGGCAGGGGAATAGCGCTCGACATTACGGCGAATCAAATGATTAGATCCCTCAATTGCCGCCGGATCCGTGCAATTACTTTGCAATTATCCTCACAATGGCATAAGTGAAGAATGTAATCCGGGCTTGTTTTGACGGTAGTGCTTCGGACAGTATCGCAGCGTGATCCAATATTGCGAGAGGCTCCGGGCGGCCCGGTAATGCTGACCTGACAGTAACTGCGGGTCTGAAACATTGACGTGTTTGCCGCATGGTGTTTCGCTAATTGCATCTCCGATGCCCACAGGCATTATGAACGCGGCACCAATCTAGGTTATTTAATGCGCTTTGAACCGTTCATAATAGTGGGAATGAGCTCGTTGCAGCCGCATTTCTTGAAATATGAAATGGGAAAAGATCCAGCACGTAAATCTTCAAAACCACCCTGGGCTATTACCGAAATGCATATGAAAAGGTAAACAATAATGAGAATGTTAATGGCTATCATAGGCGCACCGTGTTCGTGCAGTTTCGTTTCGAACATACCCATCACAGCCATTGTGTTATTTGCTGCGGACTATTTAGTGCAATTTTGCACACTGTAGACAGTCCCTTTGGACTGATCCGGTGCTTTGTTTCCATTTGTATTGACTTTGAGATAGTGAACAGTGGGAAGCAAACGAGTCCTGAAGATGGCTTTCAACAATTCGCGGAGCCGACAGTTCAGTGTAATGCGGCAGGCAAAACTTACGTTGACTAATTCTGCGGGATCGAGTTTGCACGGCCTTACAAGCAGAGCGACGTCCCAGGCGGAATGAAGCTCATGTGAACTGGACTTCTCATGATTAGAGTAAACGGAGTTCATTTCACGCGCCCCATTACTTGGTGCTAACTTATGATTAAAGGCTGTGTGTTACGAACTTCTATATGGCATGGCCATGCTTGCTGTGGTTGTGGTCGTGTTTACAACAATACACAGGTGCATGGACGAGAACATTCGCACTTGAAGTGTCCGTGCCGGCTAGCATATTTAAGCAAACGTCTAGCTTTAAATATATGCACAAGGATGCATGTGCACTGAGAACATTCATGTTGGAAACCTTGAGGGAACAATATTAGGAAAGAAATGGGTGCGACCATAATGAATGAGCACTGGCATCTTTCACGGCGTTCAAATGCGCATAGGCATTGCTGTACCACCGTCCATACCTGAAAATTGCAGTTAGTTTAGATGAACTCTCGCACTCAACACACGCATTCAGTGCATGCAGATCATGGCCCCACACACACCGCACGTGGCGCGTGCTATGGAGCCTTATGCAACATTTTTTTAGCATTTCTAAGTTGAGGCTTGATGTTCCGATGCATCTTTGTCTTCAGATGTTCATCTGGCGCCGCTTGCCATCCTACCGCGCATGTGTTGGCCTTCGTTATGGCCAAGGCGTGCTCATAGGGCGCAACTGTGGGCAGAGCGGCACGTTTTGCTCCATGGGGAACAGACCGTGCTTCCTACCCCGTCGGCCGCTCCTGAGTTTTTCGGGCATCGTGACAGATGGCCAGTTCCGACCTGAAGAGAACGTATACCCCTCCGGTTCTTGGTATCGATGAAGCGAATGAGCCTCGTTGTCGCGCACTCCTTGTGGTACGTTACAGGAAAACGTATCTACAGGAAAACCATATACTGTTTTAAAATTAATATCCGTACCGATCCCGTCACTCTTTCACTCCACGGAGAAGGTGAGTACTCGGGGAATAGAAGGCTTGCTCCTTGGAGTAAAAGGCTCTATCAGTCGAGTGGATCGCAAAGATTATTGCCGCGGGTGAACGTGTCGTTAACGACGCACATCTGACGCAAAACTTTTGACGGCGTTGATCGCAGCCTCCTCCTGGACGGGCTATAATGGTGCAATGTGTGCCCGGATGGCTCCGCGACTACCTGCGAGACTGGACGCAGATTTTGGCGGGTGGCTCTGACCTGATTTTTCCCATTGGCCCACGGTGGGGTCCAGGGCTCCATAGTCGGGCACACCCTCTGTCTTTTCTCCATTCCTTTCCCATGGCCGGCTTCTGTCCTATGCTGATGATACTCAACTACTGGACCACTTCCCTCCTTCCCACAAATTTCAAAATCGGTGTCAGTCCAACCGACTTAAAGAAACTTCGATTAGACCTATTTCATCATATTTGGTACCAAATATTCAATCCAAAAGACACACAACTTCTGCATCACCCTATCAAGTCCACGCATCCCGTCATGTCCCGCTGTCAACGTCCTGGGCAAGGCCATAGACCAAGGCTTGACCTGGCAGCCCCACACATCGGCGGTGATTCCCAAATACAACGCTATCCATTTTTCACTCTACATACTCGCCACCATTTTATACCCAGTCTTTGAGCTCGCGGTAAAGGTCGCTTTTCCTCACCTACTGTACTGCCTCCCTGTTTGGAGCAGCGCCGCCCAATATCATCTGTCGCGGATCCAGATCTCACCTGTCTTTAAGTCGTTCGGGGTGGCTAAGCACAAGCGTAATGGTGCATTACCTCAAAATGTTTGGCGCGCTGAACGAACGCTACTGCCCGCCAGCCCTCACAAACATTTTTGTAAGCCGCTTCTAGGTATCCCAGAGAGAAGCGAGAGCCGCCGCTGCAGGAGAGCTGCAGCTGGAGAGACGTTGGCTGCCAGTCAGGCGGAGAACATTCTCCTGTCCATTGACAGGAATATTTACAACCATTCTCCTGTCGGGACGCGCGTGCGTGGAATTCCTCCTTGGCTGCTGTTATTGAGGTGTGGGGTCGCGGGGCGTTCCTACGTGCCATACCAACATGAATGACAAGTTGATTTCGTTGCTGTGTTTTACTTGTATCGTGACCGTGGCCTCTTTTTTGCCTTCGTGTATGCGTCTGTCATTTTTACGTACAATGTATACCTGACTGGGCTCCTAGTGGCCACTGTGTGGACGAATCCTCACCCGGGCAGGACGCCTGTGCCTTGGCAGAAAAAAAGTAGTGACAAACCGCGTTGGTCGATGGCAAGCTACTTCATAATGTTCCTTGATCTAAGTAGCACTAATCCGTCTAAGTGGCACTAAGCTAATCTAAGAAGCACCAATTGTTCGACTCAGCCAGTCTCTTCTCTCGAATTTTTTCACCTACCTTGCGGTCAGTTTATGATCGATTTTTCGTTTACGGTAGGTCGCACATTTTTAAGAATGTTTCTCACGTCAGCTGGAAAATTTGAAAACAAAAGGACAATTTTCGTGTCAAGTCACCGCCTCTATTAATTCCTTGTTGGATAAGGCTTTCACGTAAGCTGCTCCTCATTTTATTTCTTTGTCTCCCATAACCAACCATTATTTGTAATAAAATATCGCCAGCCATCTGAAAGCTCTTCAGATATCACAGCGTGTCATGTGAGGCAGATGAATGCTAACGAATTGTGCCATAGTACAAGACTTGCCGAGTACATGATAAAGTCTGTATCTCTGTCTCCCGTGCGTCATATTTTCTTGGTCGTCATATTGCAAGAGTGAGATCAATGAATTTGCAACTTGTTACACAAAAGGTAAGTTGGTAACCAACCATGCAGTGATGGTCATTTGCAAGTGCGGTGACTGTCTGCGGTAATACTGTGCTTCTTAATATATGTCAATTTGTACTGCTTGCTATGTTTATATGATGCGCAAGTATGATCAAGAAGGCTTGCCATCCAATGGCAAAAAAAATCCTATGCGCTATCGGGTAAAGTCTTCAGAAGAAGCATTTGAGATCTTGGCTAATTAAACATGTATATTTGCTCAGAAAAGGAACTTTGGACGAATTTTGAACGCACAAACTTTCCGTTCTTTGCTTACGTCACAAGGTGCAGTGATTCGAGCTGCATGGAATGATATCAACAACTCCATTCCCCACCCCCAAAAAGCATGGCATTAACGTTGTTCTACCTTTGGACAGTAAATTATGCGTGTGTGATATACAGTGGCACGAACCTGAAAGATACATACATCATCGTTATTGGATAAAGTATTGCATAGGCAGCTTGACCATAGGCCAATAAATATTTCAAATTTTGCAGAGCAATCTAGCCAATGTTTGAAATCCTCTGACACGGAGATAACAGACAAATGAAGTAGCCGAAATGTAATACAAAAATGACAAAAAAAACATAGTGGTTAATTTTGTTGGTAACGCCTGTCACCACCTTTTGGGAGAGTGTGTCTAGCCAACTTAGCGGTTTTTACTGCTCACGAAGGATGATGGGGAATTTCTATTTACAAATTTGTGTCATTGGTTTCTACAAATTCGCCTCCACTGATGCGATATTGCGACGGCCCCAAATTTCCTTTGGTTTGCATGGAAGACCAAAGTGGTTGGGTAGCCCCCAAGCAAAATTCACTACTAAACACGTCGATATCATAAGGAAGGTTTCGTAGTTCTAGCCAATGGCTTTTCGAGGATGTCGCTTGTCAGCGCTGACAGCAGCTTGCCAGCGCAGCGATGTCGGCGGCCATTATGTTGCTGTTTTTTTTTTTTACATTCAGCTGCACCAGACTCCAGGGAAATGTGATTGTTCTACGTTACCTAGCAACCAAAATAATGGCCATGTCTCTAGCGCACAGTTACTCGCCACATACCAACCAATGCATTCGTCCTTTCCTGCCCGCTGATTGGTTTATCTTTTAGAATTGTATTTGTTCATACACAATCCTCGATGGGATCGATAAAAATTAACAAATAAAAATTGTTGCAAGGTCCAAATGCATATTCAGCAACCGAAATCAACTATAGATAATTGCCCAACTCCCCTTAGGCGTGCATTGATAAAACCGAAAACATTAGAACACACTGCCTTTAAACGTCGAAAAATAACACATGCCTCCAATTTCGACGGGCGAGTTGGAAAAAGTTGGCTGAGTCTAGGCTTGTAATTTGTCCCAGAATGGTTCACTTGGCGCTAAAAACGCGTCACAAAGTGGCAATTCTATAAATTTTTGATAACACAATGCTTTGTGAACGGGGTCACAGGCTGCTGTTTTAGGTGCATGGTAGTACATGGTAAGAAGTTGAAGTTTATTCATGAAGTGTAAACAGATTTGAATGCAGGGTGGCTCCAGTTGTATTACGGTAGAACAGTTCTGAAAATGCTTAGAAAAGCGAGGTGTTGCGCAGACCTCCTTTGCTAATGAAGATTAAGTTTACATAACTGCGACAGTTGGCGCGCGCATGTAACTTATTCGAAAAACATCACTAACCAGACATGAACCTCAAACATGCAGTATTCAAGACTCAAACATCTCTCTCAGACATGGGGAAATTCGAAACAAATTGCTCCATATAAGGAAATCAACGCAACACCGAAAAAACTACAGACATGAAGTACGCTAATCTGTGCAGAGGACATTGCTGTGAAAACAAACATCTAAACAAATAATATAAGTCACCCTTCGTTTTTTTTAATTAACACCAACACAAGCAACTAGCAGGACAAGCGTGCCACGGAAAGTATTGTTTGTGATCAAGCTCTGTCAAATTGGGATGTCTCTGAGGAAGGAAAACACATACGCCAGTCTGCCACATCAGGCGAGCAATCCCAGCTAAGCGGGAACACTTTACCGGAACATTACGCCCTTCGCGTCCCGGCCGCGTTAAGAGGCGATGCCGCGTTACGGTCAATGCCGCGCTACGGCTGCGTTAAGAGGCGATGCCGCGCCATGGTCGCGTCAAGAAGCGTTGCCGCGATACGGTCGCGTCAAGAGGCGATGTCATGCCACGGTCGATGCCGCGCTACGGTCGCGCCAAGAGGTGATGCCGCGCTACGGTCGCATCAGGAGATGATGCCGCGCTACGGTCGCGTCAAGAGGCGATGCTGCGCCACGGCCGCGTCAAAACGCGATGCTGCGCCACGGTCGCGTCAAGAGGCGATGCCGCGCCAAGGCCACCTCTTCTCATGGCTCGCTTGGTTAGTTACTAAATAGCCATCAATGACGAGCAACTTAAACATAAATCCGAAACTCTCTATCACATGTCACATGTTGGTCCTAGCGCCCGACGCTCTACTTACGGATTTGCAAGAATAGTTAACCTCGTCGATCGCGCGGCATTTATGTGTCTTTCCTCACTTTTGCACTAAATGGTGTCATTCACAGCTTCAACAGAGCTGTGAATGGCATAGCTGTGTTGCCTGCTATTTTTCTTAAAAGCCGTTCTCATGCGCCAAACTAAGCGTCAAAACTAACAGAATAAATGTTTCTGGGAAATACGATCAAGTCTAAAGCGAAGAATCAGGCATGGCGCGCTAATTAAGACTAGAACAGGCATTTTGAGTTGTTAATTTCAATTTTATAACGACGTCAAGCCTTTGCTGGAAATCCAGGGAGAGCCGCTACACTACGGGCACCACGAAATTCGTCGGAACTGTCACTGGAAGCAGTAACGAAACAAAAGTCAAGCTTTGTTCGGGCGTCACGACACTGCGAATGTGAAGTTGATTGTTTAGAGCTGTCGAGACATAAAGGATGCATTCAATATACTTCGAATTTGTTTTAAGACTATGAACTGTATTGATTTCGCACTAATCTAGGTGACCAAATGGCCACTATCGTCGGTTTGCTGGTTTCTATTGTGCCCATGCACTTTCATCTAACGCCATGCAGTGGGTATGAGTGGGTTTCGGCAACTAGCATTCTTCGAATGGCCCATATCTTCCATCATCACGAACGTATTTTAGGGTTGAAAACCGCACTCAAAACTCGCATGTAGGGCAAGACGAGCTTTGCATGGCTCGAACAGAACTGTTTTTGTTCCGCTCAGTCTATGCCCTGATGAAATGTATCAAACGTACTTACCTCCCTACAAATATAACCAAAAACAACAAAAGGAGTCATCTGATCTTGGTCTCTTGTGGTCTTTAATGATCAAGACTGAAAATTAGCCAATTACAGTAGCAAAACAAGAAAAACTGGTTTAAAAGTGTGTTGTGAATGCAGCATCCCCCTAGGGAACACTGTCAAGCATTTTTCGGACTAAACATGCCAAACCTGCTTTTCACTTACATCCTGTTAACAGTCTACTAACAAGAGCAGCTAACAATTGTTTCACCAAGATTGTCAAGCATGGAATTTAGGATTTGGCACTCGTTTAAGTGAAGCTCTCGTGATGAACATTGGTGTCGGAACATGCTGTCTTTTACGCTTTGGCTTCCATTCATTAGGAAATCAATGATTAAATTTCAACATGTTTACACCTCATCCAACATTTCACGCTTAACGCCTTGTAGCAGTTATACATTCTAGTCACCTCAATTTCAGGAAACGTATATATGGCTGAAACTGCAAAATGCTCTGAGCGCCGGACATCGGAAACTGCCTACGTTCGAGCTAGATTGCACGTATGCGCGATGAAAAAGTTGCCTCAAGTGATGTTCCATATGTTTGAGCGTTTATGACCCAACATAATATGTTGACTTATCGTATCTGAAAGCAGACACATAAATCCTCAGCCGACTCGGTCACCAGAAATGAAACCGCAAGGCTATAGAAAGCATGCAGGGTGCATGATAATTTCTGCCGACTTCGTTTCGACCTCCAAAACCCAGTCTAGTCTATAAAACTAGCTGTATTCATGTAAGTTTAGGTGCTCGATGTAAGACATTTAATCTCATCGGCCTTTCTTACACTGGCGACATCAGCTCGCTGTCTTAAACGTGGAAGCATGCACCACCAAAATACGCCGGACGTGAATAGAATGCAAGGTCATTTTAAGCTATTTGGGGGCATATTTCCTTCCATTTTTGGTCGTCCTTATTAGTTTTCACAACAAGTCTGTGGTACGGGGATCTCGCGAAACCTCGGCGTAAGTCGCTGAGGGATGCAAGCAGGCATTTCATTTCAGGTTTATCTCCGCACTCATTTTCGTCCGAAGCAGATTGTGCGAAAACTCCCGTGCAGTAGCGGCTTGATAAAAGCCTACAGTCTATCAGAGCTACCTCAGTTGATACAATATAGCTAAAAGTAAGTTCTTAAAGCAACTTACCGCAGTGTATTTAACTTTGTGTCTGACTCCTGATAAACGCATAACAACATAGTGCAAACATGCCAGAAGACACGCTGATGAAGCGTATATGTTCCAGGCGCACTGGTGAGCGGAGCTTGTGTAGCAAGATGGTACGTGTGCGTTCTCTGACCCGACGTCGTTTGCTTCTAGGTCCGATGCGCCCTGGAGGCAGCGCTTTCATTGCCATCTTTACTGTCGGATACCAGCGTTGTGCGGGTGGCCGAGGTCTGATTGCTGTGTGATTTGTGATTGCAATTGTGATTGGCCGTCGCAAAGAAACTTAGTGTTCGATTGGTGCCAGACCGTGCATTGCCGAGATATGTGCCCAGTTTGGACCACTGCTTTGGTGAGGTCCGGGACATGTTTTATGCATTTTGAGGGGTACACCAGACAACTAAGTTCAGTAGCATGACGGTAACATGCCATTGGCCAGTACCGCTTGGTTTAAGCACGAGGTCGATTTGAGGCGGAACTTGCTCACATCATTTTGGGTTGATTATTGGCGTTTGTATGGGTCGGGCAACAATCAGTTTGCTGCATGATTTGTAATCACACTAAGGGAATGCACCTTGCTGCTTCAAGTTTCAAGTTTCGACTGTTTCAAGCCTAGTGTAGCTGCGGTATGCTGTTAGTTTCTGCTCTCCTTTGTGTGATATTCCTAAAAGCGATAGTGTATTTACCGCCACCTCTGAAAAAATTATTGCACGTTTGTTTAACAAGTAGGTATGTTCGTTCCCATTTAATGCGCTCCAATCAAAAAGGCTGTTCTTGTTCACTTAGTTAGCCTGCCTGCAATTTATTACTTCGCTTAGATTCCTTACTGCTTTATTCATGTTTGTCAAACCCTAAAATAACATTTCATGACGGAAATCATCGGCACGACCATACCAGCAGGGACTGGTTACATGCGGACATCAAAAAGTAATCGGACTACATTAAGGAAACGTTTGGCGGTAACATAAGTGTTTATAATCATCCGTTTTTGAGGAAATGTTATCGCATATTTGCAAAGAGTCTCTTTGAGATAAGAATCTTTGTCAACTCCGTGCATAGCCCGTCGCGAAGCCGTTACCTCCCTTCCCAACGGACTACTTCAATTTAACGAATAGCTCTGCCGACAGACCTTATGTGCCGCGCAGGGCCATGTCGCCGCCTTCCGAGACGGTCTGGCCGTGTTGGCCAGTACCAACTGACCGGCATTGACACGCCACGTGGCGTGGTTACCTATGTCTGCATCTCAGCGGTCGTATGTTCGGTACTCTGCCAACTGAGCCACGAGGAGGTCAAAACGTAGTTAGATCATTGGAATGCTGCGAGGTGCTCCACACATCTTTGTTTCTCAAACAGCAATCTTCGTGTGCTCAGAGATGCAAACTGTTCGTTCGATTCCTCGGGCTTTTTTATCCACTTTTGTGCCAAGGGCACGATGAAGTCGCGCAGTTCTCGGACGCATTGAAAAGTGCTAAGTGGTCCACCGCGCAAATATTCACAAAGCGGATACCGCACCGCATTCCAACATTGATGGCCTTTCAGCGCAAACCATGCGATCGGGCCGTTGTGACAGCGAGCCAGCGGCAGAGCAAAGGATCCGCTGACTCGGAGGATGGCGCAGTCGGCGGTGACCTGCCTGTGAAGTCTTGAAGGTGTGCACAGTCGACCCAGATTGGGCAGCCTGCCCCTGAGTGCAGCCGGATCGGCTAGGACCGGCTACAGGTGTCGATGTGAGGTGTTCAGATCACATCAACAACAGGTCACTCGCTCTCGCTGGGGAGAACGGGCTCCATAGGAGACGCGCGCGGTCAGGATGGGGACTGACAACTTGTCATCGGGTGACAACTTGGAATCCGGCAATGGTAGCAAGGTTTCTCCAAGGGTATAGACAGCGGGCTGCGTACCAGAGCGCAGAAGCCACGATATCCTTGACACCATCGGCGTAACAAACAAGGCACCTTCATGACGCAGCACTTCTCTTCACGCCAGTAGCCAGGTACCACGTGAATCATTCGAACACTCACGGCAATTTGAGAACATATGTTTAAATGACACTAAAGCATTGAATGCTATGCGTGTTGTGACTCAGTTCAAACGATTATGTTTTCAGTAAGAAATCTGGAATTATATTAACGCGTCGCATGTTGCGCTGATCCTTACTGATAATGAGGTTCCGAAGTAGACACCTCATCAGCGATTTTCAGCATGCAGTATTGCACAAAAAGGTTCGTGTACACCCTAAGTTTGAGACAAGGCAACGTGGCCGCTACGACATAAGCCTTAAGAAATAAAGTCTCCTTCCAATCAAAACGTCATCCTTCTATATCCATTGGTTAGGAGCCTATAGTCCCACCAAAAAACATTGAGTAGGCTCTGGTCGGCTCGGGTAGGACTGCCCATGCAAATACAAACTTCCTCGAAATTTCGTAAAAGCTTCACCAGCCGCTTTGCGACTCGCTTGCGGTTTCATTGCACAATGGATGCTAGCGATGCTCGCTATGTACATTGCGCTTCCGAATACGTACATAAAAGCCGCTTTTCCCATTTCAAGACCGACATCACGTAATCTAGAATATCTTGACAATGTGCATCCCCAATGAATGGCGCCAGGCTCCACGTCCATGCACGATTTCGTAATATCGGCTTTCACGCATGATTAAACGCATGATATCGGCTGTCCCTAGGTTACCCGACCAGCTGCGCAACCCAACAGATGAGGATAGCGGCTCCCGGGACACTAAAGTATTCTTGTCTGCTTTGCCAGTTGACAACCCAGCGGTCCTGTGTGGTTTTTTGACCCTCTCCCCTCCCCGTTAACTGTATTCACCCTTGAACGCAATCCGAATTATGTGCTCTGGTACCTGTATCAGGTCACAATGAAGGCGCTGCTCACCTTGCTAGACAGCTGAAGTCGCTCTCCGTCGCCTCTATCTGCCTCGGGCTGCCGGTCTCTGCCGGGCAGCTTCCGCCGCGGCCTCGTCGATGTCGTTACCGCACGTCCGTACACCGGTCATAAAACGGCCGCAGCCAATCGGCGCCGGCGCCGGCGTCGCGTGGGCGGAGCCGCGCCGTCGGCGGCGACGCTGACAGGCGGACGCGGCTCTGACGCGGCCGACGGACGGCGTCGGCTTCGACGAACGACGCCGCGGCTGTTATTACCGACACACGATCCGGGCGGCGCTCTCTGCTGGCCTGAAAGCTGGTTAACGCTCGGACGGCGGGCGAGTTTAGCTCCGTGTGATTAGGTGGCGGCTGTAAGCGGGGCCGGTCAGTTACAGGTTCGCTCGGTGGAGGACGGCGGAGGCATGCCGAGCTTCGGGGTGCTCCGTCGCTGCTGTGCCACGGAGTGTCAGCAGAGTTTCGCGGCGCTGAATGGCGGGCACACTCGGCACCAGACTGCGATGTCACTAGATGTCTGGTGACATGTGTGATGTCACCAGACGTAAATGTAAATCAGCGGTAACCCTCAAGTTGCTGCTTCTCGTTGATGCTGATATATAGCAAATGAAGAACAGTAGAAAACAAAACAGCTCCTGCAGCGTTGTTACACAAGATTGCAACAATATTTATCTCTCGTACCCATCGAATCTATGGTTTTCCTTCTGAAAAAGATTAACTTGCTTACGCAATGAGCCCAGGCTGGGACGAGGTGACAGTATCGTGACTTTGGATGACAGGACGAAGACTTTAGTTGGTAAGAAACAGATGAGGCGAAAAACTTCCTTGGAAATGGGATTGTGCTAATCAGCTGTAAGCCAGCAATACTGTCATCGGTGGTAGTGTGAAACAATACCGTGTAAGACCAGACAGATCCCGGATCAGGATACCCTGCTTTGGGATAACGAGGCCTTTTGGCTATAGTTGGAGGCCTCCCTCGTGAAGCGGAAGCATCCTGCTCTGGATTAGGGGACCACACTATGTGTCAGGAGGCCCTTTCCCGGAACAGGAGGGCCTGTTTTATAAAAGCGCGATCCTTTGCTGTATAATCAGGAGAACCCCGTTCTGGATTTTCTCATTGCTGACATTTATTCCCTTACATGTGATGTACGTAACAAATGGATAAGGGGCACATGCCCTCGGTGCCCCTCCCTCTTGCATACGCCACTGCCCAGTATGCCCCCGTTGAGGGGGCTTTATTTTGTCCAGTAGGTCCTCTGAAAAATCCTGCTCCTTCTCTTCCCAAGTCAAAATTCGTGGCGCCTCCCCTGCTAGAAGCTCTGGTTTCTTTTCCTTAGTTTAAGAGGGTGAAAAGGAAAAAGACAAAGGAAATGGACTTTCAGAATAAAGCAAAGCAAATATAACGAACAGTTTTTATTAGGATTGGCGCTGCTGGATGTGTGGCCCATCGCCGATTACGGCGCTCCTCCCACGTCAAGACCGACCGTGCATGTGCACACACAAACATATCGCTCCACACATTCTCGTTTTAAGATCCTCTTCGCACACTTTTTCCTTCGCTTACGGCTGAAGCCCATCACCGTCAAAGGGGACCACGACGTTTAAGGGACACTGAAAAAACTGCCGACTCTCCCCCCCCCCCTCCATCCGAAATTTACATCTGCCGCCAGTGGTCATGTGGTCATGGCACATTCATGCCTCTTGCACGAAAACTGAAGGGGACAAGCAAAATAGCACTCAGCACCACCAGCATTCTACCAGCGTCACAAAAGCAAACCTCCTGGAAGGCACCGGCCGTGGACCGGGCCTACAGAAAATGTGTCTGTACAAGCAAATCCGCGGGCCGAACGGGACCCACCTCACATTTGAGATGTTCAGCTTCACTGATTCGGTGCGGCACTGTCACCACACTTCTGAAAGATGATATGTTCCATGATTAAAAGCGCGTGCTGATTTCAATGACAACACCATGATGTCTTACAAGCTGCATTGGGTATGTTCTTCGGGGTTGGTATGAAAATTTTCGGGTGGGTGACGTTCTTGATTGAGTGGTGATGTGGCTCTTGCAAGGAACATTGCAATATCACCGCTGTTTGATCTCCCGCTCGATGAGCATGGGAAATGTACATTTTGCTGTACATGTACATTGTTAACATTGTTAACATCTGATATGTTGATATCAATGTTATGTTAATGTTGATACTGTAACATTAACATAACATTGTTAACTTCCAAACGGTGCTAAAGCCAAGGTTAGGTGCGTATATATGTGCGCAGATGGCCATGAAGCTCAGTGTGCAAACCGAGGACCCGCTCGCCAATCTCAGCAATCAGAGCAGATGAATGTGATGTCAACTGTATATTGCGAGCTAACGCAGCAGCTACAGCTCACGGGCGTGTTTCAACGCAGTGCGCTCCACCATTGCGCCAGTAATTGACTGGACGACATCCATTTCACCATTCCCGAATAGCGCGATCGGTGCTACCATTGGCACCCTGCGATAACTGGACAACAATTACTTGCAGTTATGCGGAGCAACTGGCTTACGGTGACCTGGCTTCGTTAAGTGGGTTGAGCGTGCCAAAAGGTGTTCCATTTGTATTGTGCTTGAGACACGTTAAATGACGTGAATTACACAGAAGTCACCATTTAGCTGTGAATTGTGGCACAAATGCTGGACGAGTGTACCTCCTCACAACAAAATAATAAAAACGACGGAACTTCCAACGCATCGTTGCATACCACACGCTGACACCAGTGTTGCTATTCATTACAGTCTTTTCGCGATATTCTGGTCACAGCTGTCAAAGTGAGATGGCCTGACCCAGGCTAATTGATATTAATATGCCTGACCCGGCCATAGTTAACCAATTCCAGGCAATCTTATTCAAGATTTAATCAATGGTAGCAGCGGATTACACAAAAGTCAGCTACCATCGCTGACTGTGCGACTGTGTAGCTGTGAATTGCTGCACAAAGGCTGGACGAGTGGGCCTCCTCCTAAAAAACAATCAAGAACGACGGAATTCCCAACCAACGCATCGTTACACAACCGCATACTGGCACCCACCACCAAAGCGGTAGTGAATCATTACATACTTGTACCCTAACGCAGCGGTTGCAGGCCTTCGAACTGTGATGTCTTGAGCTTAACCAGCAGTGAAGAAGTTACAAAATATACCCTTAGTAGAATATGTGGGGGCTGAAATGCTGCTTTTTACATCCCGTCATTTGACACGTCTAAAGCACGTCTAAAGACCGATGAATATGGAACGACCTTCTGGCGCGCGCCTGGCCATTTAAGAGGCCAGATCCCGTAACTGCAGATGTTCCACATAGCTGCGAGTAATTGCTACCCTTCTGTCCCAGGGTGTCAACAGCGGTTACCAACAGCGCTATTCGGGCCAGCAAACCTCCCTCATTGTCACCGAGCACAGCTTTTTTGCTGCAATAACACACACACACACACACAGCACACACACACACACACACACACACACAAACACACCACACACACACACACACACACACACACACACACACACACACACACACACACACACACACCACACCACACACACACACACACACACACACACACACACACACACACACACACACACACACACACACACACACACACACACACACACACACAGATACATATATATATATATATATATATATATATATAGATATATATATATATAGTATGTGTGTGTTGTGTGTGTTCATAATATGTGTTTTAAATTCACGCTTTTCGACGTCATGAAGCATAATGTTGAAATGCCTTTTTCTTACATTGCCAAACGACCTTGTAATCAAACACAGCAAGAGAAGCCTTCGTCAGACGAGTTTTAGTTCATTTCATATCATGAGATCATTCCCAGTGTTGTATGTTATCAAGTTTTGGAAACATCGCTAACAGTCAAACATATGCACAGATAATCCGTAGTTTTTCGTATTTTGTATGTATGCATTTCGTATGATATGCGCCAGTCGCCTGCAGCACGAGCAGCGGTGGTGTGGGATTTCACGACGCTCGGCTCTGGACGTGCCGGTCCTTGGTTCTGAACCCGGCCACATCACTGCCGCATCCCTTATGGTTGTCTACGAAGGCATCCCGTCTCGAAATGGTTCTACCAGCCAGTCAGAAGTGAAGCCCGATCATTGTCATGAATCGCACTGAGCAACGGTGGGCTTCATGCTGTAACTGCAATCACGGGACTGATCTTGCCCGTAAGACAACGGCTTAAGCGCTCGGTTGTCGATATTTTACTACTCCTTATTCGTATAACCGTCTTCCGGTAAACCCACGCAAATGGGTTTTGCTTTGTCCAGATTGCAAGCTCGTGCATTCAGCGTGGTGCACCAGATTCATAGCACCTCATGATGCATTGATCCTTTGTGTGTGGGGGCGGCGAGCTGCGCAGGCTGAGCGGCATACCTTTGCCCCCGAAAGATGGATGAGATGCACATCCAACAGTCGCTAACAACCCATACCACTCGGGAAGTGCTGAATCTTATTCAGTTTGGACATTGTAGTGAATAGTGCCCATCCTAAACTCGTTTGATGACAGGTTTTAAAGAAATTAAACTTCTGCCCGGGTGGCTACCGCGCTAGCTAAGCCGATTGATGTCATATACACAAGGCCCCGGCCCTTGGTTAAGCTCTGCGATCCGGTTGTGATGCTGGCAACAGAGAGCTTAGTGAGATTTGCGAATAAAACGCCTACGGGCGCGCGCGCCGGTGAGCCGGGATCGGCACAGGCGGGCTGAGGTGCGCGAGCCGCCTGCAGCTGTCGATCTCAGCCTGCGACAGAAGGTCGCATAAATGACAGTAAACAATGCGTAAGACACAGTATAATGGGAGAACTATATCAGGATTTCCCCGTTTCATTCGGCTGCTAATGAGGCGTTTGATCCGCACTTTCAATCGACTTCACGCAGTCAACCGGCAGTTGGTTCTCACCGCGGGGTCGGGGGCTACCGGTAATGCAGCATGACTGCAGTTTTATCAGCGTCTGCCCTCGCTCCTTAACCGCATGGCTTCATTATTCCACATGCAGGATGAAAGAGATAAACCTGACTAAAAAAAGGTTTGCGTGCACTCGTCACTGTGGCATTTATCAATCACAAATTAAAACTTGAAAAGTGGTAATGGCGCATCTCCTGTCGAGCTTGGATGTGCGCAGATTATCGATGCGATTGCAAACCTAAGAATAAATACGACAAGTGGTGTTTGTGTGCTAAACAGTTTCACGCTCCATGTAGCAAAGATTCAAGGGTGCGTGGTGGAAAAATGTGCTGTCACTTTCAAATGTCCAAAGTGTGCAGTTCCTGGAGCGACAATTCATTTTTGTCATACATATGTCATAAAATAAACATAAATCTGAGCCTGCATTTCTCACCAGTGTTGAACTCCTTGGGCTATAGATCTGTCCGAGTGCAAACGCGTTCCTAAGCATCGATGCACTCCGAAGCCAAACAAGCTGCCTCAGAGTCGTCACTTTCCACGCTTGGCCACTCAAGACGCCGCCGTTGATCTAGAGCTCTGCATCAGGAGCTTTTATTACACGCAAACAAGCCTGAATGGCTGCGAAGGTAGTGAAGGCGCCCGATTGGCCCATCTGCTCCTCAGAACTGGCCCGCAGGCCAGGTCTCAGCGGCTTTCGCAATGCTAATTCAGCTCAGACGAGCTCGCTGGCGGAAATTGAGGCGCCACCAAATTGATTCCTTCCTCTAACTAACAAGGGTGCTCGGCCGATGTAAAATTAATTGGGCAGGTTCATTTATAGCCAAACTTTGTTGGACGGTTGGTTTAATGATTCTTTACACGTCGGCGAGGCGGCGGGTGATTTACCGCCACCATGAGGACGCGCCATTCCGCCTGGCGCGCTGATGCCTTGCCGGGAGTGTGCGTCATCAGGGGGAGGGGGACGGGTCCTTGGTCCCAGTAAGTTGGGGTTCGTGCGGCCTGCTTGACCCCGAGCCATCTGGTGGAGCACTGGGCTCCACGGTGATCCGTAACGTACTCTCGCAAGGATTAGTCATGTGATGGAGTACTTGGTTTCATAGTGACTCGAGTCAAGACCGCCAAGGCAGCCATTTGGGATCGCCTGGAGAGACGCGCATTTTGGGCGCGTTAAGAGGTGTCTACACAAGAGGAGCATCTCTCTCTATCTCTCCTTCTCTCTCTCTCTCTCTCTCTCTCTCTTCTCTTCTCTCTCTCTCTCTCTCTCTCTCTCTCTCTCTCTCTCTCTTCTCTCTCTCTCTATCTCTCTCTCTCTCTCTCTCTCTCTTCTCTCTCTCTCTCTCTCTTCTCTCTCTCTCTCCTCTCTCTCCCACCGTCTTTGCCTCTACATCACCCTCTCCCTCCCTCCTCTCTCTCTCCCCTTTTCCTTCTACCTCTGCCTCTGCCCTGCCTCTCCCTGCTCTCCCTCTGTCTCTCCCTCTGACTCTTCTTCTGCCTCTGCCTCTGCCTCTCCCTCCCTCTCTCCTCTACGCTTCCCTCCACCGGACACCAGACCCTCACCGCCCGACAAAATCCTCCGGACACCTCAGCCCTGCCCCAGGCCGGCGACGTCCCATACGGGGCATCTCATTCAATCCTCTTAATCCGGCGGCGATGTATTTCGTTCCGGTAATTGGGATTTCCCCGTTAAAAGTGCGGCTATACGGGCGCGCCGGGCGTCCGGCGCTCCCCCGGGGGCCCTCGCCGGCCAGAACGAGCCGGCCGGCCGACGCCGCTTTCACCCTCTGCCGATCAGGCTCGATAGTTTCGTTAGTTTTACGCCGCCGGCCGGCCTGATGTTGATTCGGCCGCTCATAACGACCGGCTGCGGTGCCGATTTATCGTCCGGTGGGATGGGGCGGTGCGGGCGCGGCCGCTCGCCCGGTGCCGCGCTGCGGGCCGCCCGCGGTGCACGGGGGGCCGGCCGACGGAGCTCCGTCGGTCGAGCGGGAGCGCTAGACGAGACACGTCGTGCTGGACGAGATGCGCCGCGGCGCCTCGCCGCGACACCGGCCGGTCAGCTCCGGCCTGGGCGGGAAAGATGCGGCAGCAGCCGGCCGAGACGCCGACATCCGCGCCGTGTCGGTCGCGCCAGGCGCCTGGCGACGGGTCAGATCTCACCCGTGACTATCACGGCGCGCCTCTGCTTCTGCTTCGCCGATCTCGCCGTTCTCGCAGAGTCACGAGCGCAGCCGGTCTGGCCGCGGCTGAGTCGGCGGCCTCCCCCGCCGCGCCTCGCCGCGCCGTGCAGAGCTCTCTCCAGCTGCGCTCCTCCGACGGCGGCGCTATTTGCCGCGACTTAGATAACAGGCTCCCCTCCCGCTGCGCGTCTAATCCGTGCCGGCAATCTGTCAGCTCTTTATGCGGCTGGCCACATGAGCCGGTACGGCGCCAGTTACTCCGCCGCCGGCCGCGTCAGCAGGCTAGCCGGCGCAGGGGCCGGTCAGCTGTCGGGCCGGCGCCCCGGTCCGCTGCCGCCACCGGATAGCGGCTGCAGTGCAATGAGGACGGGGCACAGCTCAAACTCGTGAGCTGTCAGCACGCCGAAGGCAGGGGGAGCTCACAGGTCCCCTTCTGATCTCGATGTAGGTTGTGCGCTCCGCAAACGCGGCCGACAT
>NW_023596746.1:33761349-33811349 GCF_011947565.3 Pollicipes pollicipes
CGAGGAGGCGCTGGCCGACTACCTGCGCTGTCTGTGCTCCGTGCACGGCCGCTACTGCGGCCAGGTGGTGCCGAGCCCGACGCCGCCCAGCCAGCTGCGCCGGCTGCGTCTCCTCAACTCGCTGCGCGCGGAGCTGACGAAGACAACGATCAACTGGCCGCCGGACCTGGCTCCTCCCCCGCCTCGCGACGACACTCTGCTGCTGGCGCTGGTGGCCGGCGCCATCCTGGCGACCCTGCTCCTGTTCCTGCTCGGGCTCTGCCTGGTCGTACGCAGGCGCGCCGCCGCGCCCGGCGCCGACGCACGCTCGCGGTCGTGGTCGCCGGTGGCGGAGCCCGCGCGCGCGCCGCCGGCTGTGGCGCGTCTCGACCGCCAGATCGTGCGCCTGCCTGACAGGTGGGTGGGATACGGCGCCCGAAGCGGGGCGGGGATGGCGCGAACGGGCGCTTGACACGCGGTGCTGACGGCGGCGGGCAACCGTGCGGTCACGTGTTCACGTGAGCACGCAATGTGGGGTGCACGAGGATCAGAATGGAGCGGAAAAGAGAAAAAAGCATTTTGGCCCTGAACTTTCGGAGAAACGGAGGAATGTCTTTAAAATAATAGGCATTCTCGATGGCACTGCCAACCAAATCTTTGCGCACTTACCTCTAGGGCCGCGAAAAGCAACCGTGCACGAAGCATCCACGTGACCACGGCTCGGTAACATGGTACTGATTCACCCAGTGCCCGCAAACCTACCGGCTGTTCGCCTGGTTGAATCTGAACGCATGCTCACGTCGGCGTCAGCGCGCGTGACTGACCGTCAGCGCATGTGACTGACCGTCAGCGCGCGTGCTGACCGTCAGCGCGTGACTGACCGTCAGCGCATGTGACTGACCGTCAGCGCGCGTGACTGACCGTCAGTGCATGTGACTGACCGTCCGCGCGTGTGTCTGACCGTCAGCGCATGTGACTGACCGTCAGCGCATGTGACTGACCGTCAGCGCATGTGACTGACCGTCAGCGCATGTGACTGACCGTCAGCGCAGTGACTGACCGTCAGCGCATGTGACTGACCGTCAGCGCATGTGACTGACCGTCAGCGCACGTGACTGACCGTCAGCGCGTGACGACCGTCAGCGCATGTGACTGACCGTCAGGCATGTGACTGACCGTCAGCGCACGTGACTGACCGTCGGCGTTTGTGTTCACCCCGCGGCCGTAAGCCTCAGCACTAACGATCCGCCCCGGCCGCAGGGACACCGAGCGGCGGCCGACGGCCGCTCCCCCACCGGCGAGTGACGCCGCCGATCCGCCGCCGCCCTACCCGTCGTCGCCGCCCGCCGCCGAGGCGCCGCCACCCTCCTACCAGGACGCCTGCACCGTCATCTACTGCTGAGCGACGGCGGCGGCGCAGGCGGTGGCCTACGCCGCCGTGGACGGCCAGGCACCAATGCGGGGGCTTTTTAAGGATCTCGCAAAACCGACGATCTCAGAGAACGTTTTGTCGAAGGGTTATCTGGGCGCTGTAATCGTTGTAAAAATATCCAGCCATGTCTGTTTAAACACATATACCATCGCGCTGTGAGCGGCACAGGCCGCAGCAACGCGGGTAAGGGGATGCACGTGCTGTCAAACCACTGCTGAGCACCAGGTCTTCCTTTCACCTCCACGGAGAGGCAATGTACCCGGACTGAAGCAGCACCGCCATCCAATGGCGCAGGGGTCTGGTCTTCACGTTGTGATGTGTGCCAATGATCAACGCCCAGAAGACGTCACCTGTTTTCACCCTGCGATGAGTCGCTGCGGTGGTCTTTATGTACGTGAGCACAGCATTTGGATAGCAACACTTCATTTCTGCCCAGACAGCAGTACTGTGGATGGTCCACCTTACGTTTACACAACTAGTTATTTTGTGCAAACAGGCAGCAAAAAATTATTGGTAGTGGCAGGGGCTGAGCGCAGATAAACCTCAATTCCAAGATGTGACAAAGCGCAGAAGTGCAGTTCCCCGCTCATCTGAAGTGTCATTACAGAACAGGATGCTAACTGCTCCCCTTCGTGCTTCCTTTCCGGCGTTCGGCACGCGCCTGCTGAAACCGGACGGCTGGCGGACTGAAGCGCCGTGATGTTCAGACACTGCTAACGATACTGAGTGACCCCTTCTACGGGCCAGGCCCCAGTAGTGGCAAGTACGATCTGCCGTCAAGCTCCTCGCGTGAATCTGGAGCTCCGCGTGCATCACCATTCCGCCTAGCCAACCACAAACAGCGGTATGACTGTTGAGAGGACACCACTGCACTATCGCGACATATTCCTCTCTAAGTGTTTTACAAGAGCTTGCGGGCTTGCTTCGCTGAGTGACGGAGCTGACTCGCTGAAAGCGCACGGAAAGTCTGTGTCGTTCTACGAACGACTTGTGCTTGCCATTTGATATCGTGATGCGCTCAAACATCATTCCTAGGATTTTCAGTAATCCTGTTGCCAGAAATTGTTACATAATATCAGTATGAAATCTGCTGAGTGGTTTCAGGTGAACTGTGTGGCCTGTGGTGTAAAATGTCGGATGTGCGAGCTAAATGTTGGCGGGTCTCAGCCATTTTTACAACTTCTTTCACTTTTCACGCTGGGGTTCCTCCAAAACAATTAACCCGCCTTCCCAGAAGCCCAATAAAAACTTTTCCCACAGCCACTTGCAAGGCGAGGGCTTCCAGGCAGACCGGATACCCAGAAGGCCAGTGAGGGTGATAGCGCCAGCCAGCGCAGAGCAAACGACTAACAGTCAGGCAGGGTTGACAGCCGGCTAGCCTGCTGCCACCGCCGTCGGTCCGCCGCCCCGACCCCGACCCGCAGCGCTGACCTGGAGGCTGGAGCGACCCCCCCCCCGCGTTCAGTGACTGTGTGAGGGGTGACTGACCTGCCGGACGGTGGCGCCGCCAGCCGCCCCCCCCCCCCCGCTCAGTGACTGTGTGAGGGGTGACTGACCTGTCGGGGTGGCGCCGCCAGCCGCCAGCTCAGCCGCCGCCGCCTCCCACGCGTCGAGCACCTGGCTGTCGACGCCGGGGCAGTGGTACTCGCGCGGCACGCCCACCACCAGGCCGCGCGCCGAGCACCGCTCCGCAAGCGCCACCGGCGTCCGCGCCTCCGCCACGCACGTCGAGTCGAGCGCGTCCGGCGCCGACAGCAGGTCTGCGGCGGGGGCGAGACGTGAGGACGAGAGGGGCTGAGGATGGGTGGACAGTGGGCATGCCGAGCCGACAAAGAGATCTTTGGAGATGGGACGTTCCCAGACATAGCTGACGGTGTCGACGGGATGGAACGATGTCGTCGCTCCTAAACATCGGCGGCATTGCGAACGATAAGGTAGAGGAGATTGGCGTCACGCTCTCCGACGAGGCGTGAGGTGAATGTCGACGTGTTTGAGAAACGGGTGCACGGGCGATCAACACTAGGCAGCCGGGTGCCAGAACGCAATATGGGTATCTGGAGCAGATAGCCACTTTTTAACGACTTATCCATAGATATTATGTATCTTGAAAACCAGACACCAGTCGAGCAGCCATAGCAACATTCATAAACACAAAGCAACAGTCACAAAAATCAGTAAACCTCAGTAAGCTGAGCACACCAAAGAACATGAAAGAACGTCTGCAACATGTCCCCGAACGCACCGCCGCCAGGTTGCCCCCACGTCCCCGCCGTGTACCGGCGCGTTTCGGCGCCCCAGCTAGCCCAGCCCGGCCGGCCGACCGACCACTCACCGAAGACGAGCGCCGCGTCTGCCACGGTGCGGGCGAGCAGGCCGGCGCGTCCATCGAGTGTACGAGCGGCACCAGGCCGTGGCGCGACAGCAGGCCGTAGGAGGGCTTCAGGCCCACCAGGCCACAGCTGGCCGCCGGGGTTTCGTACCGAACCGCCAGTGTCCGAGCCTAGCGCGCTGTCGGCGGAGAGGCGGCGTCAGGGCGCGACGGGGCGGGACGGAACGCGGCGGACGCGGCGGACGCGGCGGGACGCGGCGGGACGCGGCGGGACGCGGCGGGACGCGGCGGGACGCGGCGGGACGCGGCGGGACGCGGCGGGACGCGGCGGGACGCGGTGAGAAGCGGCGGGACGCGGTGAGAAGCGGCAGGACGCGGTGGGACGTGGCGGGACGCAAGGGGGACGCGACGGGACGCGACGGGATGCGACGGGATGCGACGGGACGCGGCGGGACGCGGCGGGACGCGGCGGGACGCGGCGGGACGCGGCTGGACGCGGTGGGACGCGGTGAACGCGGCGGGACGCGGCGAGAAGCGGCAGGACGCGGTGGGACGTGGCGGACGCGACGGGACGCGACAGGACGCGACGGGGGCGGGGGCGGGGAACGACAGGACGCGGCGGGGAAACGGCGAGGAACAGCGGGACGCGGACGGGATGCGTATCGGTGTCGACGGTGAAGCCGCTGCTGAGAGGGTAGTGTCGGATATCACACCAGTTAACGGCAGAATCCGAGAGTCCGGAGTCAGGCCGCTCGGCCCGGCCCCGAACTGTCTGCCCGATGGAACGGCGAGATAGCTCCTCGGTTAGTTCCAGGGTGCAGAGGAAAACAACAGAAGTATAAATGGCTCAGAACTCGGACCAAAGTACGTCTTCAAGGGACATGCTCACATGGAGAAAAATTTCGCAAACTCCGGGTTGTATGCTGTAAACAAGCACTTCGTGCTGTAGCCAAACTTGCTGCTAAAGGACTGTAAAGGAAAGGTTCACCTGGCCGACAATACATTACACAAAGCTTGATCCCGATGCAACAGAGACGGCGCTGCCACCTGAGCTCCCGCCAGGGATATAGAAGTCTTCGTCGCTGTCCCTAGGTGGCACTGGAGGATCTGTCGCAGGCTCCCTGCAACGGGATCGAAACCTTGTTCGAAACGGATAAGCGAACACGATTACGGCTGCGAAAAAGCTGTTTCAATGGTGGAGAGATACGCATGAAAGGTATTAGTTACAAGGTAGATAGCATTCACTATAGCATATAGCTATAACTTTTGATACAGCATTCAAGTATGTACTGAGACGGTTTGCTTTTATTCTTTCTCGAGTTGAATGAAGACAGGTACAGCGTGTTGGGAATTTTAAGTAGGTTGCCGACGAAATCGGTAAATATCCGTCCCAAGGTCATCAGAGGACAACTAGCAGTGGCACTCACCCATACTTATAGCGTAGCTTGTACTTCACGTTTGATCCCCAGACGTTCTTCGTGGGTCCGAAGAAGCTGTCTACCGTTCCCACGCTGAAACAAGACCGCGACAGTGTCAGTCATCAGAGGAAAGGAGCGCAACGCCGTTATTGGGGTTTGAAGTGATTTACCCCCGTGACACGGTATTTGCTGGCACTTAAAAAAGGAGCATCCAACGCAGGGCGCCGCGTGGTTGCAGGTGCTCCGCTGTCTTTGACGGAGGTGATGTTTGGAATCGAAACATTCCTTAACAGCTGCGTCTTCGCCCATATCTTGGAAAAATACGCTGCTGTTTTAGAGTTGATGTCATTCTGAGGACATTTGGATAACCACCCACGTAATACATAGAACACAGCACGCGTAGAAACCAGGTTACACAAACTAAAACAGAAATAAGTAACCGTGCAATCACGTCTTTGTGAGAAAGGAAGGCGTGTGCTCACGCCCTCACCCAACTACCCTCTTCCAAAACATAACGACAAACGTCGCATTTCTTCCGCCTCACTGCCCGTCCTCCCTGGGTCGTCGCTTCGCCGCCCGTCTTCTTCCGGGCCGCCGCTCCACTGCCCGTCCTCTCCAGGCCAATGCTCACCCCATGCCGAACTCGTCCAGGTTGGTTTTGCCGATGAGGCAGGCGCCCCGCTCGCAGCAGGCGTCGCACCACGCTGGCCGTGTATGGCGGCCGGAACTCGGCCAGCATGCGCGAGCCGCACGTGGTGGGCGCGCCGCGCACGCAGAGAGTTGTCCTTGACCGACACCGGCACGCCATCCAGTGGCCCCCAGCGGTTGACCTGCGTGGTCGGGGTCACGCGGCGCGGGTCAGCCTCTGGGTCACCGAACGTCGACGAGGCGTGGTCAGATCATGATACAACTGTTGACACCTGTCACTGCCCTAGGCGGGAAGACAGCAGTTGTACGAGCTTTCGGCATCTCGTATTTTACCCTGCTAGCTGCGAGTGATGATGTATTCGAGGCAAGCGGGTGACCCACCTTGGCGTCTCCGTTCATCTGACTGTTGCGCTTGCTCTCTGGCCAGGTCGGCAGTGATCGTGACGAACGCGTTCAGATCCTTGGTCTGGTGAGCCCTCGCTAGGCAGTTCTCTACCAGCTCAGATGCAGTGACTTCACCGCTCTGAAGCCGTCGGCTGATCTGGGCACAGTACATCACTGCTTGGGATCTAGAGCAGCAAAACTGCTACTCTGCTTAGCACTTCCTCCACAGAATAAACATTACTTTTGGCATCATCGTGCATGCGTTATTGGGGCTTTAAGACACACTCAGCTGCTGAGGCTACATGGCGCCGCCTGCCTCTCACCCTGGCAAGAAGGGCGGGCGCCGCGGGGAACCGAACCCTGTACCTCTGGTTTCCCAGATGTGCAGTGGTCAACACAGACGTGTTAACCACTACACTACCGGCACCCTTTTTGGCATCATCAAATCGAGGCTTTGGCTTGATTCCATAAAAATGTGTTGTTACAGATACATGCAACCAGACACAGCATTGAACAGAGGAAAAGTAGGGCTTACAAACTAGAGCAGAACTAGGACAGAATAACTGAGCAGTCAGCACTTCAGCTTCAGTGTCACATAATGCACTGGCTGCATTGGCAACAACCAATGCATGTATCCAGAGATGTTGAGTCCATGTACACATTTAAGCTTAAAGCAATGAGCACAAGTGTAGGGGGCAGGGGGCAGGGGGGACAGTGGCAGCCTCAGAATTGGTACAGCTTGGCATTTTGCGCCAGACCCTTGAAGATGAGCCTGGCATCACCTAAATATTTACCCCAACCCACACAACTGACCCGCACCAGTCATGCCATGGGACTCTCCAGGGTATAGCTAACCTTATCATTGTTATCCAAGGATATTGCCATCTGATCAAAGAAACACATATGGTTATCTATGGCCCTGAATGTTTTCATCTGGAAAAGTTGAACATCCATGGTATGATAACATATGAAACAATATGAAAAAACAAAACACTTGAGATCACCAGGTGAACTTGGAGTGACTTACTAGCACCTTTAAAAATGTCCAAAGTGCTTGTGATTGGACACTACACAAGCTGTTTTTACATATCAGAACCATGCCACCCAGTGAGCATGAGTTAGTGATAAGTTAGGTCCAATTGAGGTCAATTTCCAGGTCGAGTTTAGTCAAGAAAAGGCCTGGCATTACAAAAATTATGTTAAAATTAATTTGTAGATTAGGTTGGCTACACTGGTGCCTGCTGCAAATGTGTGGCATCATATCTTGGGTCTGACACATGTGAGCTGAAACTCACATGTCCAATTTTGGCTCCTGGGTATGATGACAGTCATGGGTACTGCCTTCTAAAGAAGGATTTTCCCCTTTCAATATTTTTTAAATTGATATGGCCCTCCAATAATTGCATGTCAATCCCCTATGTCACATATCATCATTTGTACATGGCAAATCGTTTATCTCTTTGATCCTCACATGCCACTATGCTGTATCATGTAGTACCCTTCCAAAAAAAATAGAACAATAAAAATCTAAGTAATATAGACAGTGGCACCATGAATGAGAACATACCTTACCTGCTTAATGCTACTTGACAGCATTGCAAAAACAGTGAGCTCAAAATTACTTTCAACTGGAACCCCTGAAAATTAGACCCTGTATGTTATACACCAATATGGGGCATTTCTACTGTGTTGTTCTTTAACATTTGCATGTGGCATAAAGAACATTATGTGGGTAACTATGGGTATTGAGGATGAATGCAAGTAAATTAAATAAACTGCTCGACTTTACAGGGCACAAGGCCGTGTAGAGGGCAAAAACTAAACGGACAAAACGGGATGGAAACACAGCAAGCCACGGTTGTGGACAACTTTGCTGACAAACAAACCGCTCACAGGCCGCTCAAATGAAGCTTCGAAGCGGAGCTACTGGAAAGTGGGCACAAAACGTAGAAAATCGGGTTTTCAAAAGAAGACGAGCTGGAAGACATCGCAGACACCTTTTTAAGTATAGCCCCCGCCACCTAACCTCGAACCTTTTCACTACAGGGCCCTGGTATTGGGTCGCATTGGTACGGACCGGTTTTTAATTGACACAAACGCGTCAAGTAACGCAAAAGTACTTCCATATCACAGATAATTATCCATATGGAAGCCACTTTTCTGGTTTCTTCTCCAAGGGTTTCACGCTAAAGGGCCCGTCGTCAATTTTAGCTCTCGTCATGTTCACGGGTTATGTGACCTTGTCAACTTGACAAGCTGTGCGACCTTCTACAGCTCTGGGGGGAGGGTGGGGGCCGGTGCAGATTCACTCGCCGAATCCACATCCGACACTTTGAAACAAAATTCAAAAAACGGATCGGCAAGCAGAGTGTAGTCACCAAGATCAGGTGGGTTCCGGAGTCTGGACCTGAGCAACTTTCAAGCAGAATGGCTTACTTTATGTTCCGTCCGTATGCAAAAGCGTGGAAGCAGATTGGGATCCAGCGGCTTTAACTGTGCTGCTACGCTCCTATTAGTAACCGCGTACGTGATACGCAGCTTAATCGAGTGGACTTGTCGGTCCGTTTGCTTAATTGCTTACAACGTCGGCCTTCCGATTCAAGGCCCCACGGCGGGGAGGGTTCGAGTCGCTTTAGACGCGCGCTACTCTCGCCTGGCTGGAATGGGATGCACCTGTTAGAAGCAGCCTCACTTAAGGTCGTATGACGTCAGATGACAAAGCAGACTGTGGGGATGGTAAGCATTGCAGCACGTTACGTTTTCTCCAAAAAATTGTTCGCCGTTGACACGGAGTATGGCCCGAAGCTCACGCAACAAACCCCCATAAGTGTGGATGCTGATCTCACAAATTCATGCAATCGAAATGAAACTAAATCTCTAAAAAGAATACAGCAATAGGCATGGTATACCGCAGTGTTGACCCAACAGCTGATATCATACAAAGACATGCAGCATAGATAAGACAGTACTCATAGTCTTATTTCTCGGAGAAAAACTGGAAGAATGGCGACATAGATGGGCTGGTATGTCGGCAACATGCCGTGATTGAAACAATAGCAGAAACAATGACTTCTGCTATTGTTTCGATAAAGGCATGTTGCCGAAAGATCAACCAATCTATATTTCCATTCTCTTGGATTTCTCCGCGGAAAAAGGCTGTTAGTACCGTCTTATAATGTTCCTCGCAAATGCACTAAGCAACTTAGGTAGAGACATGCAAACGTTTTTGCGTTTGCAGTTAGTTTTGCGCATGTGGGTAGAGCAGAAATATTCGCAAAGCAACTGACTAGTCAACATGGGCCATCGATTTGCATTCTTTTGTGCCCCTCCCCCCTGTTGAGTTGCCCCCATGTTGGCTTGACCCCCCATGTTTTTGGCTGGAAATACAAAGTCTTAAAAAAGTTGGCCGCCACACAAGACGTGCCTTTCATCCTTCCTCGCGGTGACGTTGCCATGGAGGATGCAGCAGCGCAACTGACTCCTCAATCTCAAACTTATTTCCTCGAATGTATGGAGGCATTGGGAAAAGCCATTCTATATTTGACCTTGGTTTTTTGTCTGTCTTTGAGGCGTAAGCCTGGGGACATTTTCCTCGCAGCCCAGACATGATATTGACGCCGATCACCGGTCTTCTGGAGGCTCTTTGATGCCAAGCGGCATTGGGTCTTCTACCCAGGAGGGCTATGAACCTAACGTTGTTTTACTTCAGTTGAGACCTGAGTTGTTTTGTTGTAAGGCCTCATAAGAAAACAAAATCGGGTAAGATAATTTGGTTTTTGGCCTGCCATAGTTTGTTCATATCATAGATTCCGGTCAGCTGCAAATTAAGAGAAATCCAGAAAGCCAAAACTTTGCTGGCACAGACGTTTAAGCTGATTCCGTGCTGGCTTTAATTTTCTGTTAATTTACACGAAACTCATCATCTCATTGTTGCAATGAATGCTCACACATTTATTTTGTCACGGCTCCTCAATCAAAAAGCCAAAAGGACCTTACCGTGCCATGCAACCACACGACTGTCGGCCGCCCTGTAACCAGGCTGACACCATGAAACCAACGGAAAAATGGCCTTCTTTGATGAACCCATACACGAACACTTTTTCTGAAAGGCGACCCCAGCACCACGCATTCGCCACATTACGGATATGGGCAGCGTGACGTCAGCGCCCAACCAAAGGGGGCTTCCGCCGCGACGATTGACTGCCAGTACGGCAATACAAGTTCTCTTTACGAGCATCTTGCGCATGACGACCGACAGCTTCGTTGGAAAGGGATGTCTGTTAACTGTCCCTTCACTTATTTGCTCGCCGGAAGATATCGTCTGTAGACTCGAACTTAGCCACGACAAGTAGAACTCGGTAAATGCATGACGTCATTAATTAGAACATTAGTATTGTTTCTGCATCCCTTACGCATTTCGGGGCGACATTACGAGAATGTTCGAAATTCATCTAGAATCCCTTGGTCAATGCGCTAAAATATTAAGCCACGTTCTTTTACCAATTTAGGGAGCTCAGCGATCTGAGAATAAGTCAAACTTTTGGGCTGCAAGGGAGAGGTGTATCGCCGCGTGCAACAGAAAACGATACCATCAAGTAATGCACAATCTTACACATTCAAGTCAAGCTGAATTCGTAGGCCGGTGATGGATCACTTTGTTATGCTGGTGAACAACCAAACACATGAAATTAACATGGCTTATATAATATGACGCACATCCATTAAACAAAAGCTTACGCGTACCCCAGGCGTACAACAATTAGGTAAGAACCACATGCATTGGGCGGTCCTATGAATAGCACATGCGTTTTCTACACCACAGTTACAAAAACTCGCTGTTGTTTTTATGGCGTACCTTTATGCATCTAATTACAGCCGCTTGTTCTCAGCCTCAAGCCCATACAAGCATTGGTCGAGGTGAATTGTTCATTATGAGTTGCTGAGCATAATTAAGTAGCTATTGTTGAGTATTGTAGGACGCAATTGAGTATTGTTGAGTATTGCTGATCATGTTATGTTGTTGGTTATCACTGCTGATGTCGTGATATAGTTAAACTGAAAAAGGCAATGTACCATCAAATTCAGGCCAAAATTACATAATATGACACAGGCCAACATGTAAAAACCAAGACACGTGCATGGAAAAGTGCTCCGAATTTGTGCAAGCACTGCGATTAAACTTACATAATAATGATAATAAATCCATCTAGCTACTATACCATGCACGACACAAGGCATTACGCTAAGGACGCACGAAATTAGCGGCTAAACTGAAAAAGTTACGATGGCCCACACAGAGCATGAGGCCAGAAATTGCTTACGAATAGCTGACATCACGAATCTTGCAAAAACATCACGAACATCCCGGTTAATCAGGCTCCTACGTATCAATACACTATGCACCATGCTGTCCTATGGGCTGCCCGAAACACGGGCGGCTGGTAGAAATGCCTCGTCCGACTCGGCCAGAAATGGCCGTTCCCGAGTACAGGGATAGACAGAAACTTGTCAGCGTGCGTTATTGTCCATTAGCTGAATAATAGTACCCGTACTAAGAACAGATATATATTTCTACACGCTTGTTTTGCTTGCCACGCTTGCTGATGTTTGCTTCTATGTCTTTAAATGCGGAACATTCCCTTTAAACATCACGTACTTATCCAAAATGTTTCCGGAATGGTATATGCTCAAAAGATCTCAGCATGCTACCAAACAAAACAAAAAAAATCAGATCTCGTGGACATTTATATGCAGAAGGCAATTCCTTCGAAACGATATGCAAAATGGCAAGCTTCTAAGAGGATACTCCATCTCCAACGCGGCAGCTGTGACATTGCGATTCCCTGCAACAGCAGCCACCTGCTGCGGGGTCGCAGTCAATGCATTTTCGAACACCAAAGCAGCATTGGGTACCCACTCGTGATCGTGTGAGTAGCCCTGAGAGAACGCTCGGTCGGGATTTCATAAAGTATCTGTTCATGTAGTCAACTGATGATGCTGATGAGATGATGATGATGATGATAGTTGCTGCCACATTATCGCAAGATGTGTGACATGTTGTCTGAGGCCCACCATCAGAGACAACGAGCCTCCGTGGCGAGCACTATCTCTGCTTGTGCGTGGTTTAAAACCGAGTGCCAATTTAAGCTTGAGTTGCACTTAGGGGTAGGTTTGGGAAACGCTGTAGGATGAATCATAACTGACTCATTCATCAGGCAAACCTGTGAAAGAACACCTTGCAAACAAGCAGACACAAATGTCAGGATGTTACGGCGTTGCTGTCAGCTTAGTACGTGTTATCAGGATATTACTGCGAAGCCGTGGCGACCGGCTCGGTACCTGTATCAAAGAAATAAAAGAAAACAGCACATATGGGTCTGTCTATCACTATCACTGACCAGTGAGGAGTGCCAGTGAGGTACATCGAACAACCAGAGACTTTATACAGCAGGTACACGAATCCACGTGGCTTAGCATAAAAGTGCGTCACAGTTTATCTCTTCCACACTTTTCATCTCTTCCATAACCGTGGAGTTGTTGATGTCGCAAAAAGAAGTTCGAGATATCAACCGCTAGGTCCCGCAAATCAACGGATATTTCGCGCACCCCGACAGCGTGCTTTTTGCGATGGTAGCTGACAAGGAGGTTGTGCGGAAGCAAACAGCAGGCGGTAGTTAGCTGCTAGGAAGCAAAGCTCGCGCACCATTCATGTCTTCGATGTTCCAGGGTTGCAGCTGAGGGGCATGGCGCTACCCTGACATGACGACGTGAACAAAACAAATTACTGAGGCCAACAGCCCCCCCCCCCCCCCCTCCAATTCAGATCACCTTACTTTTGCTCAAACTCTCAGAAGAGCGAAATTCTCTATTTTATATCAGCTTTCAAGTTGAACTTCTTCTTGTCACGAGACACCTAAAAATATTTTTACAAGGTCGCCTTGATGCCTATAAAAGAAAACAAATGCGTTCAAGGATCAGATCAAGGATGAGCGTATCAGTAAGCGTGTTATGCGAAGTGAATTATTGCCACGCAGCAGGCGATGGTGGTTCACAGTGCCCACAGCGTCCTATGCTCGAGCGACACTAAAAATTCGCAGCTTATATCCGGAGCAACAACTATGCTCTGTGACGTTTTAAAAACCGCTGTTTTTTTTCTGGGGGCGGTACCTGTTCGGCACGATCGTTTTGTCCCCCGCGCGACAATGCGCCGATGATGTATGATGCCAATATGACTGGGTCGAAGTGCCCAAAATTCGACACAGTCCGCGACGCGTGGCCAAATAAAACGGCGTGCCGGCGCGCACTCTTTCAGTTACAATCACAGCACGTGTCCACTGCGCCGCGGACGCAGTGCAGCAAAATCAATTCGCGTAAATGTAACACGAAACGACCGCGTCAACCGCGCTTATTGCACGTGCACGTGGTCAATCTGTGACGGCACGTGCCGGCGGGCACGTGGCGGCGCGGCGCGGTGTCGCGGTTGGCCGGCGGCGCGGCGCGCGGACGGCGGGCGGCAGGGGCGCCGCCGCCGGGCCCGCCGCCGCCGCCGGGTGCCGGCGCGGTGGGATGCGGTGCCCGCTGTGCGCCCGGCCCGGTCCACAGGGGGCTGCGCTGTGGGGTGCGGTGCCCGCTGTGCACCCAGCCGGGTCCGCAGGGGGCTGTGCTGTGGACAGTGCAGGGCGCGAGCCCGTCGCTGGAGTGGAACGCTGGCAGGAAGCGTCACGTGGTGTGGCGTGCTGTGGAGGGTGGCAGACGGTGGGATGAAGAGGTGAAGCAGGCTGTGGGCTTGATGTGCGCAGTACTGCCTGCAGTGGCTGCCGTTCAGTCCGTTCTCAGGTCATCGTGCGTGAATGACGATAGGAAGTCGTCCTTCACCACGGCTGCCGAATGGACGGCTGAATGGGCCCTGTACTAACCCACTGTTTGTCGAGCAGCGCGCTGCCAGCGACATTCAGTGCCACCATAAGACCGTGCGCCACTTGGAGCTTCGCAGAACGTAATTGCTTCTTGAGTTGCGCTATTTGAGCCTTGTTCAAACCGAATACTATTGGATTTTCAGGACCACTCCGTGTACCACATGCCGGTTAATCATCGGCAATGCACGACGCGTTCAAGTGCGATTCAAGTTTCCGAAAGGCGAGTGGCCTAATGTGGAGGTCATTAGGTCTCCTCGTGCAGCGTATTTCGGCCAGGTTAAAGTGGCGCACATTAAGCAAACGAATGCGACAGACGTCGTCCGATACATTGATGTAAGCGGCTGATTGCAGAGTGCACATTCGGCGGTTATGAATCACCCGATACACCAAACCGACCGCCCTGAAAACGCGATGCAGTCGTGGGTCGAGTATGGCCGGAAATGTACATCATGGACAAAAGGTCATGCGAGGAACACATTTGGTAACATAAAAGAAAACTAAGGTGGCTTCGGGTGTGGGAAGGAAACCCCAAAATGTCTGCCCAACACTCCCGGCATGGTGTCCCGCGTGCTGGGGTGCGCTCGGCCTGTCGTCCGGCCTTGGCCTAGGCAAGATTTTAGACCTGGGACAACCGGAAACCTGGGGGGAGGGGTGCAGCCAGCTGATAGTTTGGGCAATCAAACTATCGAAAAACACCATCATTGCTCAGTCAGGGTGCACGCAAGCTTCGAGGGGGAATATTTCTCCCTTCCCCCCCCCCCTCACCCCCACCCGGCTGAAGCCCACGCGACCGACTTTGAGGCATTCGGCTTGGTTCTGGGGCACCTTTGGCTTGGCTTGCCTTGCGTTTTGATACACGCAGACTTATGCAAACGCACGTTGGTAGCGCCTCCATCCACTCGCAAGCCGTGTATATGCTGTATTCACTCGGAGTTCACCTAGTAAACATTCAACATTCGCTATCTCTGGCGAACGCGCCTGTTTTAAACCCCACTGCATTTCGTCTCAGCCGTCGCTTTTACATGCATTTTAAATGCCAGCGACATGAAAGGACCGTCATCCTGTGCAAAAGTTTCAGCGAGGCACGACACGTGTATTGCTAGAAACAAAGCCGCCTACGCGCCGCCTGTCGACCGCTGAATGGCACCCGTTCTCGGTGAGTGACCAAACACTGAGAGCGGCGGCGCGCGCGCCCGCCCGCGGGCGCGCGCTTTCGGTCGCCCACCATCCGGTCGATAGGCACACACACACACACACACACACACACACACACACACACACACACATGAACACCTCATCTAATTACACCCGGTCAAATAGCCATCACCGCTGGCAAGCGCGCGTTTCCTGGCCGTGTTTTACCGTTGCTGTTTTCCCTGGCTCCCGCGGGACGGCGCCCCCCGCGCCGTCTGACAAGTACTAATTTCCCGCCGGCGCGCCGCGAGCCGACTCCGCGGCACCGGGGCGTGCGCAAATTGAACGAATGGTAATCAGGGATATGGTGACCGGCGCGACCCACGAGCTCGTTCCCGATCGGTGGCCGCACCGAGACGGAGACGTGAGGGGGCGGGGAGGCTCCCCGGTGGCCGGCGGTGCGCTCCCCGGCGGATTCGTCGTCAGCTGGCGAGTCTTCGGTGTCGATGTGGAAGGGCAAGAGGTGTCCACTGTGCGCTGCTGAATTGGTCATCCTGGGAGGGGGTCGTCGGTGCGCAGCAGCGATGTGCGATCTCTGAGGCGTTAGGCAGTCAGGTGACTATCACCAGCTGTAATCGCTAATCCCACTTCTGTCGGTAAATGTCCCGGGAGCAATGGCGTGTAGCTGATTGGTGACAAGTTCAGGTCGAGGAAAGGAGCAGGGGTGCGAAGGCCCCAAGCCTCCATGAAAGCTCAACATAATCCCATCAGTTCTGTGTGAAGAGCTGAGTTGAGGTGAGTCGAGACTTAACCCCCGACCCTCCTCTCTTGGCGTTGCCATGACGATGGTGACTGATGATGACAGACCGATAGATGAAAACGCTATTAGGCGATACGTCCAGACCAGCGAAAATGATCTCGTCTGACTAGCCTGTCGCGGCGGCACTGAAGCCGTGCACGGATGATCTCTATCGAACAGGAACTGACACCTTAGCCAATGAAATGTACAGTGGTAACCCAGCCCCGTTACGTGACCGTTCCCTCATCACCATATTACGCCTGTCAATGTGTCTCAGAAGGCAGCGATCGCATGAACATTAGAGACCCCGCTTCATTACGTTATTTACACTGATGTGTGCAGAGCGTACTCGCAAACAAGCGACTGGCTAGGGATAGGAAAAGGTAGACACACGTGTCATTACATTACATAGGCCACATGTGTCTGCCTTCTGTTAGTCATCCACACTGGCGGTGTGGGTGACTAGCGCCTGCTGGAAGGAAAGCAGCAATTAGCTTTTAAGGCTGGAAATAGGAAAATGTCCGGCTATCGGGACGAGCAGAGCTGTGTCCGAAGCTGTGCTGTTGTTGGCAAGTCCGCCACTGGTACATCGGTATAATTTTTAGACAACATCGATTTTCGGGGTGCTCACTGATGTCAGGTGCCGTGCTGAATTTAAAGAATCTGTAACCAATCAGTACGAAAAATTGACGCTAGACAGCTTGTTTACAACTACATGGCAAACCTAGATATCATCAATAGACAGAAAACGCCTGTTTGAATCGAACATCATTTGCCATATTATAACAAGATAATACATACACCGGCCACCGCTGGCCAATGCAAAGCCTGCCATAAGTATTCTACCAGCACAAATAACAACGGAACATAGATCAAAGGTCGCACGTAAAACATGCGACTTTCTATCGCCACGAGGTAACAGGATACGTAGCACCAAAGTCTATATCTAAAACCTTAATGGCGGCCAGTCGGCGCCACCGCCAGCGCGCCATTTTCTTATGGTCTAGATCATCCGACGTCGGCACCTGCCCGCGAGCGGCCGCAGTGCCCTCTACCGGTGGGCAAGCTGGATGTCTGTCTCGGCCTTCAGCATGAAGAGCGACCGCAGCGGGCCGTCCTGGACCGCCGCAGGGCTGGTGCCGCCCCTCTCACCGCGCTCCGGCTGCAGGACAAACGGGGTCGCATCATATGGGGTCAGGTTATACGGGGTCAGGCGAGACGGGGTCAGATCATACGGGGTCCAGGGAAGCAGGGTCAGGTCATACGAGGTCGAGGGGAAGGGTCAGGGCAAACGGAGTTAGAGTGGCACGGGCAGGTCAAACGGGGTCAGGGAGAGTGGGGTCAAGTCATACGGGGTCAGGGAAAGGGTCAGGTCAAACGGGGTCAAGGGACGAGGTCAGGTTATACGGGATCAGGGGACGGAGTCAGGGGAGGCGAGGTCAGAGGAGGCAAGGTCAGGGGAGACGGGGCCGGGGAACACGGGGTCAGAGGAGGGGGCAGGCGAGGCAGGGTCAGGAAAGACGGGTTCAGGTCATTCAGGGTCAGAGGTTTAGGGTCGAGTTATACGGGGTCAGGTCATACGCGGTCAAGCGAGATGGGGCCAGGTCATTCAGGGTCGGGCGACACGGACTCGTATCAATCAGAGTCAGGTCGAAAAGCATCAGGCCAAACGGGGTCTGACGCATCAGGTCAGACAAACATGACTCGGTTTAAACGGCATGGAATGGGTCACAGTCATACTGGGTCAGGTCAAACGGGGTTAAGAAACTGGGTCAAGTAAAACGGGATCAAGTCTGAAGCGCCTTAAGAGTCAGCTCATATAACGTTAGACAAACACAGACCAGATGTAACCAGGACTTGGATCAAGCGGGGTCGGAAGGATGACATCATCAGTCATGTCAGTCATGGTCATGTCATCATGTCATGGCCATGTCAGTCATGTCAGTCATGTCAGTCATGCCAGTCATGTCAGTCATGTCAGTCATGGTCATCATGTCAGTCATGGCCATCATGTCAGTCATGGCCATGTCATCATCAAGGATGACATCATCATCAGTCATGTCATCAGTCAGATACCCAGTCAAGGATGACATCATCATCAGTGTCAGGACAATTGAGACCGGACGACTTGTGTCCAACAAGGTTGGGCAAAACGGGATTGCATGGGTCATAAAAGAGCGCTTGACTGTGCTGTCGAACACGGTCGGGAATGTCATGAGGTCAATTAGGCCGAGCTAAATGGGGTATGGTAACACTGGAAGCACGACAAATTAGTTACAACGGGACCAGGTCACACTTGCAGTTCTGATCAAGTAATTCAACTGGAATGCGTCTTTGTCCAAGCAGAGTCACACCAAACATGATTAGTTGGCAGTTGGGGTAGCAGGAATCAAAACATGCCAGGCAACAATTATTTTCCTTGAGTTGAGTTTCTGTTTTGCACTCAAGGGATATGGTTTGCATAAATGGCAAAAAAAAAACGACGCGTCGCAGTTACCTTTACACGAAACTTCACAGGTAAGCAACCGTATCAGGATCCTTAAGAAAAGCTTGTTAAAAAATGTTTAATACCTGTTTGTACGATATTTGGTTGCATTCCTTCTTATTACAATCATATCTATATATGCATATATATATATATATATATATATATATATATATATATATATATTATATATATGCGTATACATATGTATACATACATATATACCTGCTCTAAGAACTGGAGGTGTAAACTGGACTCCTTTTTTGAAATTTCAAACGTTTTCAAAACCTAGTTCTAAAATTAGACGCACAGGGATAAACATCTGGATTTTTTGGACGGCCCATATTATTCTGTTGCTCTGCAAATTATATGCATCTCAACTTATTTAATGCTCCTTATTTTCAAAAATTTAAGTCCAGAGCACAAACAAGGTGGAGATAGAGTAGATAAGGAAATACTCTTTTTTGAACATGAGATAAAATCCCTCACGGCATGCACTGCCACATATTTCTTGGGCCGTGGGACTTATAAACTGAAATGGGAGCGCGAGCACCGATGTCCCCAACTCTCGCAGTTCCCATCAATTTTGGATTACCGCCTTACGACTGGCGCTCTTGGGACAAAATAACAATTTTGTGAAACTGGAGATTTTTGGACATACTGATTGTTAGACTATTTTGGACGGACGCCTGGCCCATCCTTGCACATTGCATTCAATTTTGGACGAGGACTTTTAGAAAACGGTACCTGTGGTTTGAACCGGGATGGTAAATCGCTGAACGCTCTAGCCAATGTGTTCCAAGCTGTGGGTTCGCATCCCGGACACTGCACAGCTTTTTCATTTCGTCGCCACGCCAAAACGGGAATTAACTAGAAGCATCATTTTCCTATGCTATCAGCTGCACCTAGAAAGTATTCTGTTTTTTATCGGAAGGCTTGGTTGGCACGACCGTGGTTTGACTCAGCCGTTGCCTGGAGCTGGATATGTTGGTTTGGGAATGCAAAACAATGTGTCTGATCAGCCCACGAATTTGTAGCATGCAAACAGCAGCCAGTGAGGTGGCATGACGTGCATATGCATACACCCCTGGGTAGTTTACACACACACACACACACACACACACACACACACACACACACACACACACACACACACACACACACACACACACACACACACACACACACACACACACACACACACACACACACACACACACACACACACACACACACACACACACACACACACACACACATATATATATATATATATATATATATATATATATATACATATCATCTTCGCGTAACATTACGCGCCTCCAAAATGTCTTCGCTGATCCGCCACCCACAGCACCAATGGGCAGGTATCAGCCGAAGTCCATATTTCCATGCTATCAGCGCATGCGTGAGAAAACATAGTTATATGGTTTAACCAGAGGATGCAAATTTGCAGGGCGTTCTGTTTTGTGGTCAGGATTCACCTACGAGGGGCCAAATCAGCTAATCAAGGTTCTTTCAGCCACGAGGTCCCTCTTTCCTTCGACATCTTTCGTCCTGTTCTCGGCTTTGGGAGACCTTGTTAGCCTCGGGGCTCTTTTTTATATCACGCGGCAGGTTTTTAAGTTCTTCGAGAGGGCAACACAATTTGTTCAAACTCAAACAGCGCTGGGCCTTCGGATCAGGAGAAGGACGGGACCATGGAAGCCCAAAAACCTTGGCTACGCTGCTTCTGATGAGTACCAATGTGGCGAATAGGGAAAGAATGTGAGCAGAACTACATATACAACGTTTTGAGACTGCAACGTTGCGCGATACATAAATTTGTCTACACGAAGACCCGTGTGTGTGTGATAGTTTGCATTTGCAGAGATTTGCGCATGATCAAATTGTATGCAAAATGGAGAACGCAAAGTTCCTCCGAAGGAAGTTTTGAGTATGAGGAAACACGACACGAGAAAACCGGCAGGCTTTTTCTTCTAGCCACTTGCGCACAATTCGTTCAGCTCGTTGCCCAGGTTTTTCCAATGGCTTCCGAAGTGTCGCGCCTGTGGTGGTGATGCACGCCAACACAAGTCTTGCACTGGCAGACAGGGGACAAAAAAGGTAATGATTTCCTCTAGTCCGTCAGTCAGTCATTGACAGCTATATAGGGTCAGTTTAGTAATTAGCAAAGCGGCATGATATTCACACAAGAGAGCTTAAGAGCCTGTTGTGTGCTGCTGGTAATGGCCGGCTAGGATTAAGGAAGACAAAAAATGGTGATTACCAGCCATCTGATGCGGCAAGCGTCATTCTCTCCCAGAATAAGTTTTTAAGAACATCCAGCTAAGCGCATTCAACGAAATCCGCCCTTGCAGCCTTCTAAAGGCTCCGGCCTAAGCCCGACGTCATTTCTGTAATGGCTCTCGCGAGTGAAAACAGCTGACAAATGGTGGCTGTCGCCCGGGAACGGTATGTCATTAGACAGCTGGCTTCCGCCGCCCCGAAAGGCAAGCGCCGAATGATAGGGCTCACAACACCCGGCGAGATCTGGGGGTAACGCGTGCAGGGAGCAGTCGAGTGGAGTGTAGGTCAGTTAGCTTGAGTAGCGGCTCCCAAGAGCTGGTGGTTAAAGCACGCAGTCGCGTTAGAGCGCAATGGTGGGCGTTATCGATGGGCGGTGAAAGCGGACAACTGTTATGAAAGTTGTTCTTAAGTCTCACTCAATTAATATGTGTGCTTTACTCCCTTTTTGAAAACCTCTATGCAGTTTCTGTCAAGGTGCATATACTAGTAATAAGCGTACAGTAATTGTGTGAGTGTGTATATTTCTATATTACATCCACGCCGCGTTATTCATTGCAGTGGGTATGAAAACACAATATGCGTGCGTATGCCCTACGCTCTCGAGCATCTTTGACCCAGCAGATTACAGATGATTCCGTGACAAATTTGCCATTTGTGTCACACGATTTTTTCAGCGTGCGAGCCGCTGGTCCTACTTAGCTAGCCGTCTCCAATAGCGGTCGATGTCCACACGACCAGCGTGGAATGCATGCTCATGAATGTCCTCCCTTCAGACCAGCGCCCCATCGACAGACCGAATTTTCGTCCGGAAGCGCGCCGACCTCTCCGCCAGGGCGCATCGATGCGGTAATCAATGGACATTTTAAAGTGATTATTTCAGCGCCGCATGCGACACAATCATGTTAAAAGGATAGGCAACAAGTCGGCGGTCGGCATTGTACACAGCTCGGGCCTGACTGATTGCTTCCATTGGCGGGCGGCCGGGCCGAACGTCGATTAGTTGCTGCCGCCGACAATAGCGAGTGCCCGAGTGGTTAATCGCCACAATACGGGCGGCAGGCCCGACCCGCCCTCAAAGCAAAGTCGGCCGCCGCTCCCATTAAATAAAACGACGCAAAAATGCATTAACGCCCGCGTCACTATGAAAGGGACAATTTAACAGTGGTGAAAGGTGGCGCCGGCGCGCGGCCTGGACGAAAATGGAGCCTGAGCAAACTTCGGGCGTGTTTGCCGCCGTCAGCGACAAAGCGAGCGGCGGGCGCCGCCAACGGTTAACCTGCATTTGCCGATGCACTACAATAACTACTGCTGATGGCCGATGTTTGTGGAGCCGCCAGCTTTGTTACCGCTAATATAATTGCGATTGTCCGGCGAGCGCAGGTCGATGCTGCAAAAGATCAGCGCCGCGGCGAAATGGCGGCGCCGCCGGGCAATGGCGGAGGGCGCAGCGACTGCCAACCGACGTCTTCACCGAAGCAGCCGAAGCGGTGCTTGGAGATGCCCGGGACGTGATTGCATGGCGCAACGGTTGCACATTGACCGGGGGGATTGGTAAAAGGTCGGAGAGATGAGTTTAATATTTTTGCAATAAATTAAGTCTGAGTTGTGATCAAGCGCCTGCAACCAAAGCGTCTGCAGGCGTTGGCTTAGGCCAAACTCGAATGCCTTGCTAAACGTGAGGCTCGGTCTCCCAAAGGTATGGCCGGGGATCCACCGATTATTATGGTCAGGCTCAAAAGTATCATAAATGGTCTGTAACCGGCAACTTATTAAATCGCATGCAACGCGCCATAGGTTACAGACAACAGTGGCATCTGTAAAATGTACGAATAATGTACCCACATTGTCGGTCGTGGACGCGTTGCACGACTTCTCATCCTGCGTCTTGCCGGCAGCGCCTTCTTTGGCCGCCTCGAGCAGCGCGTGCCCCCTGATCTCCGCCTCCAGCATGGAGCGACCTCTGACCTCGGCGTCGAGCAGGGCTTGACCCCTGACCTCGGCGTCGAGCAGCGCCCTGCCACCGGTGGGGTCGGGCAGCCAGGGCTGCCGCAGCGGCCGGAAGGCGGAGGCGGGCGGCGCCTTCTGCTGCCGGGCCGGCTCGGGTGGTGGGGGCGGCGGAGGCGGCGGAGGCGGCGGCGGCAGACCGGCGTACAGCCCCGAGTAATCGAGAAGACCGCCAAGCACACCCGACGCGGCCAGCGGGAAGCCGAAGGCCGGCCGCTTCGGCCAGAGATGTGCCGGCGCCAGCGGCGCCAGCTCGGCCCACTTGGCCGCCGGCCACAGGTAGTCGGCGAAGGTGGCCGGCTCGAGCGCCGTCAGTCGCTTGTAGGCGCCGAACGCTGGCAGGCGGGAGAAGCAGGCGGCTGGAGGCGCCACCAGGCTCGGCGTTGGTCGCACCAGGTCCGGGTAGGGCGCAGCCAGCTCCAGCGGCGCCGCGCCGCTTCCGCCGCCGCCGCCGCCGCCCCCCGCCTCCGCCGCCGCCGGTCGTCTCGGCGCGCGCCTGCTTGGCGGGCGCGGCGGCGGCCGGCGGCGGCGCGCACCGCTTGCGCGTGCCGCCGTTGAACATGGCCTTGACATCCTCCCAGGCGTGCACGACCTCCTCGGGTGGGCTGCCGTGCAGGCGGATGTGGCGGCGCCACGAGTTGAAGTTGGCGGCGTCCGGCTGCACGTAGCTGGCCTCCGGGGTGCGGTGCGAGTGGAAGATGAACTTGTTGGGCGAGTAGAACGACCCGCACAGCGTGCACTTGATGCACTTGGCGCGCGATGAGTTGTAGCGCGCCGGGTAGAACTGGCCCTGGCAGCCCCAGGCGCACAGGTGCAGCACGTCGAAGGTGAAGTTGTCGGGAAGCTTGGGCGGCGAGTTGTCGCCCAGAAAGCTCTTGCAGAGTCGCTCGGCCTCGCGTTTGGTAATCATGCCGCAGCGCCGGCTGGAGACGGGCATGGCGCCGGCACGTCGCAGGATCTCCAGCTGCACGGGCGTGCACTGGATGCACGTGATGCCCAACGCCACGCGCCGGTTGTGGATCTCGTTGTAGCTGAAGCCTTTGAGCAGCGTGTTGGAGATCTGCGCCAGGCAGAGTCGGTCTTTGCCGTCCATGGTGAGGGAGACGATCGGCACACCGTACAGCACGACGCTGTTCACCTGTGGCACGGGCCCATACGGTCTCAAGGTATCACGTTACGTCCCACTTTTTTATTTTTGAGGATAGCTGTGCCATGAGTGTCAGAATATTGCATTTTCGAAAATCGATCTGTGAATATCAGATGGGTGTTTATCCGCCGAAACAAAGCAGCTGACGCGGTAGCACCATCACCACCCCTGCCCACCCACCCACACCCACGCTTTCTTGAGCGGAGTGACACCACCTAACAGATCCCAGGGCCGTGCTCCAGCCTCCGGCGATATCGTCTCGAGTCCGGCCCCGAGAGGCATGGCCTCGCACCTGGTTCTGTTTGTGCGATGTCTCCTCGCCGCCGGCCGACTCGGTCGACTTCTGGTGTCCCTCCTCCGCCGCCGGTCGACTCACCGTCGAGTCGGGCATCTCCATCTCGTCACGTGACAGCCTGCAACCAATCAGGACGCCGTCAGGCCAGCGCCGGCCAGCGGGTAAACAGCGCGACAAATTATGCCGGATGCCACTGGCGGAAGTTACGAGCAGGGGTCCTGCGTCCCGCCGCGCCCGATTTGAGGACCACTGGGACGCGAGCAGTGAGGGCGGTGGCGGGAGCGGGGAAGTGCGGCTGCTTTCCTTGTCCGCCCCCTGGCCTGTTACGAAGGCACCACTGACCCCGGGCCGTGGCGAAAGCCGTGGGATTTGTATTCGGACCAGTCTGAAGTCACGCACGAGCTCCAGTTCCGGTTTATAGTTCAAAAAGGCTGTGTGTGATTTCCGACGGGCTGTACGTCCGCTTTTCATATTTCCAGCCGGCGAGGTGCGTGCAGACTGAGGTGGTCAATTGGCAGTCAAGCATCCATCGTTTGTGGTGGGCGAAGCACACATCGGTGGTCAAATACCGCAACCACGGGCAGGTTGGCGCCGATGTCCGGGAAGTTCCAAACGCGGCCAGCATGCAGAGCAAGCCAGCTGTGTGAATCAAACCACACATACGTGAGCTTTGCGTCAGAGGTATATTTGGTCTGCCTGACCCGGGCACAGCCTAAACATGTTGTGGTGATTATGACAGCCGTCTTATTTATCGGCACATATGATATTGACGGCCCAACATCCTGGTCGGTCGTGTGGAACGGGTCGGCGAAGAGCTCGTAAGGCGATATCGTGTACGCAGCCAAGCTTTTCAATCTCTTCCTGCACTGACTCCTTATGACGCCACGTCAATTAACCATCGAAACAGCTGCAGCCGTCCCGTCGTCGACCGATCACCCTTGTTTGTTTCAAAGCACAAGTGTATTCCGCACATGGATGCTACGTGCAAAGTGACGATCATTGCTTTTCATGTCAACAATGTTCATCGTGGGAGACACTTATGCAAAGACGTTCGGAGAGAAAAAAAAAATATGACGATAGCTGCAGTGATGTACCTCCGCTTAAAAACATCGCAAGAGACCGGCACAACGATGGTGGGTCCGACCCACGGGGAGGACCTAATGTCTGAGGATGCCCAATGCATGCATCATCACCGCACAATCTGTACGTCCAAGCCCCGCCAGCGCAGGCTGGACCGGACCGAGACCGGCCGTCCGACGCTGGTCAGCAGCCCCGGCCGCCGCAGCAGCCGGTCAGCACACAGACACGGCACAGGGGCGGCGGGGATGCTGAGCTCAGCAACGCTTAACAAGCGTCCCCGGGGGCGAGCGAGAATCACATCAGCCACACCCGCCGCAGTCGGCGCCGGCCCCCGCTTACGTATTCATGAAAACCCGTCAATATGCAAAATTGCCTGTTACGCCAACAAATTGTTTCACTCAATTGTAGCGAGTGACTTTGATGGGATTAGGATGGGCCTGTCGCTCGCCGTGCAGTGCTGGTGATGCGGTGGACGTGTCGGTCCTGCTGTGACTTTGCTGGGACGGCACTCTGATATTAAGTGACGGCATCGCGGAGATTATCGAGCCCCTGATTAGGCTGTAAAAATGCGATACGTCAGGCGCTTCGTGATTCGCTGACCGGCCTGTGATTCGTTAAAGCCTCGCAACTCATCAAACAACGAAAACGTATTACTTCTGAGGTCAGAGCTTTGCGTTACGCACGTGAAAACATAACCGCATTGCGCGAGACTATACATAAGTTTATGTGAATGCTAGCGTGTGTTTGAACAGCAGCGACCAGAATTGCTTTACCACGTCCTTATTTGCAGCTTAACACGCGGTCGTCGACCAGGTTCCATTCGTCAATGTCATCTCATCATCGTTAATAATCTGGTGCAAATTAATCGCATCAAATTATCATACCACGCAAATTACACAAGTTGATTCAAATTACACCATTTAGCCCCCGAGATCTAATTCGGTTCAATGCTAATTAACTTTTCAGATTACCGGTTAAATTAATTTAGGAACACGTTTCCGACTCGCTATCTTTGTTCCCAAAGTCATCAGTGGAGATAGGGGCAAGGCATAGTTAAGTGGAGCGCTCTGAGCTTCAGCGGAAAGCTTCGCAAACCAACTCAGTACACTGGATCTGGACCACAGCGGCATCTAATGTCGGTGGCATGCACTTCGCACGACTCATTTCATGCATCAGTTTGCACACCTTCATCAGCGGCATTTAACAGCGCTGCTGGGACTGCTGATGACAGCAGTACACGCTGGAATACGTCGGCGATCTCGGACTAAAAACGCTGTGCCCACGACACCGGGTGCAGCGCACTCTATAGCAAGCTGTTTGCATTTGTAGCAAGGGTCTTTCCCGTCCCTGGTCGAAACGACTCGGATGTTACGGCACAGACAAAGACAACTTGAATTTTGCCCTGCGGAAAAAACGGGTGGCCTGTTATCGATCAACGTCCTCTACAAACTCAAATGCCGTCAAGCAATGACCCGTCCTTGGATGATTACGGATTCCATGACTAACACGATCATTGCTTCTGCAGCCCTTTGCCTTGATCGTAGTTGCGAAGCCAAAACGCAACCACCAATAATTCTGGAGCCGATGTAGCCGTCTGCGAAGCAACGGGCAGTCATCAGTACACTGTGGCGCTGCTAAGATCCTGTAGCTTAGCGCGATTCATCTAATAGCCTCGATCAGGTGCTTCATTCGTGGCCACAAACCCTGCTGGGTGCGTCGAAAATTTTCATATGTCCACACAATCGTTTAATATTTTCGTGTCAACGGTATTTGGTATACTGAAGGCCGGTTTTCAGTAATGCAAAGTTATAATGCCGAAAAACCATGAGCATAATGCATACCATGAGGAAAGCATGAGCATAACGGATCATGCATGGGCATGAGCATTTTGTTATAGCAGCTACAATAGAGACAGTGCAACTGCATCCCAGTTCGGAAATGCATTGAGCAAAAATTGCATCCTTGGCGTGAGAGTCCTTGAATAAAAAACCCTGTTTACGCTCACAGCCGCTGTACTCCTCTTGGACTGCCGGCTCGGATTGCCGCCCGTGCCTAAGCCGGCGCGGCAAACACGAGAATTGCGCGCCAAGTGACAGTTGTCTGCCATCGAGCCGCGCTCGCTGCGCGGCGAGCCACCCAAACTAGGTACCAGACGCCGCGTATTTGCTGCCCACCGGGCTCCGTTACGAGTAACTGTTTACACCGGAGTGATTAAATTAATGGGCGCATATTTAACCGGATGAATTTTTAATCGGCTGGCGGGCGATGGCGCGGCCGGGTCGATAGCGCGAGCCTGGACCGAGAGGTCGCGCCGCGGCCGCTGGAGGCGCGTATTTCACGCGGTTATGTTACTTAACTTGTCATTACAAGTCCCCGGCCACTAGCGCCGTCATGCACGCTGCTGGGACGATTATTCACTCGCGTAGCTCTTTAATTCTGCAAGTGGATCGAATCACGCTATGCCGGTGTAAAAGGGTGGAGCCGGGGGCGGCGGGTGCCACTAGGGAGCGCGAGGCTCGGGCGCGACACATGCGGCAGGGGAATAGCGCTCGACATTACGGCGAATCAAATGATTAGATCCCTCAATTGCCGCCGGATCCGTGCAATTACTTTGCAATTATCCTCACAATGGCATAAGTGAAGAATGTAATCCGGGCTTGTTTTGACGGTAGTGCTTCGGACAGTATCGCAGCGTGATCCAATATTGTGAGAGGCTCCGGGCGGCCCGGTAATGCTGACCTGACAGTAACTGCGGGTCTGAAACATTGACGTGTTTGCCGCATGGTGTTTCGCTAATTGTATCTCCGATGCCCACAGGCATTATGAACGCGACACCAATCTAGGTTATTTAATGCGCTTTGAACCGTCCATAATAGTGGGAATGAGCTCGTTGCAGCCGCATTTCTTGAAATATGAAATGGGAAAAGATCCAGCACGTAAATCTTCAAAACCACCCTGCGCTATTACCGAAATGCATATGAAAAGGTAAACAATAATGAGAATGTTAATGGCTATCATAGGCGCACCGTGTTCGTGCAGTTTCGTTTCGAACATACCCATCACAACCATTATGTTATTTGCTGCGGACTATTTAGTGCAATTTTGCACACTGTAGACAGTCCCTTTGGTCTGATCCGGTGCTTTGTTTCCATTTGTATTGACTTTGAGATAGTGAACAGTGGGAAGCAAACGAGTCCTGAAGATGGCTTTCAACAATTCGCGGAGCCGACAGTTCAGTGTAATGCGGCAGGCAAAACTTACGTTGACTAATTCTGCGGGATCGAGTTTGCACGGCCTTACAAGCAGAGCGACGTCCCAGGCGGAATGAAGCTCATGTGAACTGGACTTCTCATGATTAGAGTAAACGGAGTTCATTTCACGCGCCCCATTACTTGGTGCTAACTTATGATTAAAGGACTGTGTGTTACGAACTTCTATATGGCATGGCCATGCTTGCTGTGGTTGTGGTCGTGTTTACAACAATACACAGGTGCATGGACGAGAACATTCGCACTTGAAGTGTCCGTGCCGGCTAGCATATTTAAGCAAACGTCTAGCTTTAAATATATGCACAAGGATGCATGTGCACTGAGAACATTCATGTTGGAAACCTTGAGGGAACAATATTAGGAAAGAAATGGGTGCGACCATAATGAATGAGCACTGGCATCTATCACGGCGTTCAAATGCGCATAGGCATTGCTGTACCACCGTCCATACCTGAAAATTGCAGTTAGTTTAGATGAACTCTCGCACTCAACACATGCATTCAGTGCATGCAGATCATGGCCCCACACACACCGCACGTGGCGCGTGCTATGGAGCCTTATGCAACATTTTTTAGCATTTCTAAGTTGAGGCTTGGTGTTCCGATGCATCTTTGTCTTCAGATGTTCATCTGGCGCCGCTTGCCATCCTACCGCGCATGTGTTGGCCTTCGTTATGGTCAAGGCGTGCTCATAGGGCGCAACTGTGGGCGAGCGGCACGTTTTGCTCCATGGGGAACAGACCGTGCTTCCTGCCCCGTCGGCCGCTCCTGAGTTTTTCGGGCATCGTGACAGATGGCCAGTTCCGACCTGAAGAGAACGTATGCCCCTCCGGTTCTTGGTATCGATGAAGCGAATGAGCCTCGTTGTCGCGCACTCCTTGTGGTACGTTACAGGAAAACGTATCTACAGGAAAACCATATACTGTTTTAAAATTAATATCCGTACCGATCCCGTCACTCTTTCACTCCATGGAGAAGGTGAGTACCCGGGGAATAGAAGGCTTACTCCACGGAGTAAAAGGCTCTGTCAGTCGAGTGGATCGCAAAGATTACTGACGCGGGTGAACGTGTCGTTGACGACGCACATCTGACGCAAAACTTTTGACGGCGGTGATCGTAGCCTCCTCCTGGACAGGCTATAATGGTGCGATGTGTACCCGGATAGCTCCACGACTACCTGCGAGACTGGAGGCAGATTTTGGCGGGTGGCTCTGACCTGATTTTTCCCATTGGCCCACGGTGGGGTCCAGGCCTCCATAGTCGGGCATTCCTCTGTCTTTTCTCCATTCCTTTCCCATGGCCGGCTCCTGTCCTATGCTGATGATACTCAACTACTGGACCACTTCCCTCCTTCCCACAAATTTCAAAATCGGTGTCAGTCCAACCGACTTAAAGAAACTTCGATTAGATCTATTTCATCATATTTGGTACCAAATATTCAATCCAAAAGACACACAGCTTCTGCATCACCCTATCAAGTCCACGCATCCCGTCATGTCCCGCTGTCAACGTCCTGGGCAAGGCCATAGACCAAGGCTTGACCTGGCAGCCCCACACATCGGCGGTGATTCCCAAATACAACGCTATCCATTTTTCACTCTACATACTCGCCACCATTTCATACCCAGTCTTTGAGCTCGCGGTAAAGGTCGCTTTTCCTCACCTACTGTACTGCCTCCCTGTTTGGAGCAGCGCCGCCCGATATCATCTGTCGCGGATCCAGATCTCACCCGTCTTTAAGTCGTTCGGGGTGGCTAAGCACGAGCGTAATGGTGCATTACCTCAAAATGTTTGGCGCGCTGAACGAACGCTACTGCCCGCCAGCCCTCAGAAACATTTTTGTAAGCCGCTTCTAGGTATCCCAGAGAGAAGCGAGAGCCGCCGCTGCAGGAGAGCTGCAGCTGGAGAGATGTTGGCTGCCAGTCAGGCAGAGAACCTTCTCCTGTCCATTGACAGGAATATCTACAACCATTCTCCTGTCGGGCCGCGCGTGCGTGGAATTCCCCCCTGGCTGCTGTTATTGAGGTGTGGGGTCGCGGGGCGTGCCTAAGTGTCATACCAACATGAATGACAAGTTGATTTCGTTGCTGTGTTTTACTTGTATCGTGACCGTGGCCTCTTTTTTGCCTTCGTGTATGCGTCTGTCATTTTTACGTACAATGTACACCTGACTGGGCTCCTAGTGGCCACTGTGTGGACGAATCCTCACCCGGACAGGACGCCTGTGCTTTGGCAGAAAAAAAGTAGTGACAAACCGCGTTGGTCGATGGCAAGCTACTTCATAATGCTCCTTGATCTAAGTAGCACTAATCTGTCTAAGTAGCACTAAGCTAATCTAAGTAACACTAATTGTTCGACTCAGTCAGTCTCTTCTCTCGGATTTTTTCACGTACCTTGCGGTCAGTTCATGGTCGATTTTTCTTTTCCGGTAGGTCGCACATTTTTAAGCATGTTTCTCACGTTAGCTGGAAATTTGAAAATAAAAGGACAGTTTTCGTGCTAAGTCACCGACTCTATTAATTCCTTGTTAGATAAGGCTTTCACGTAAACTGCTCCTCATTTATTTCTTTGTCTCCCATAACCAACCATTATTTGTAATAAAATATATCCAGCTATCTGAAAGTTCTTCAGATATCATAGTGTGCCATGTGAGCCAGATGAATGCTAACGAATTGCGCCATAGCACAAGACTTGCCGAGTACGTGATAAAGTCTGTATCTATGTCTCTCGTACGTCATATTTTTCTTGGTCGTCATATTGCAAGAGTGAGATCAATGAATTTGCCACTTGTTACACAAAAGGTAAGTTGGTAACCAACCATGCAATGATGGTCATTTGCAAGTACGGTGACTGTCTGCGGTAATACTGTGCTTCTTAATATATGTCAATTTGTACTGCTTGCTATGTTAATATGATGCTCAAGTATAATCAAGAAGGCTTGCCATCCAATGGCAAAAAATCCTATGCGCTATCGAGTAAAGTCTTCAGAAGAAGCATTTGAGATCTTGGCTAATCAAGCATGTATATTTGCTCAGAAAAGGAACTTTGGACGAATTTTGAACGCACAAACTTTCCGTTCTTTGCTTACGCCACAAGGTACAGTGATTCGAGCTGCATGGAATGATATCAACAACTCCATTCCCCACCCCCAAAAAGCATAGCATTAACGTTGTTCTACCTTTGGACGGTAAATTATGCGTGTGTGATATACAGTGGCACGAACCTGAAAGGTACATACATCATCGTTATTGGATAAAGTATTGCATTGGCAGCTTGACCACAGGCCAATAAATATTTCAGATTTTGCAGAGCAATCTAGCCAATGTTTGAAATCCTCTGACACGGAGATAACAGACAAATGAAGTAGCCGAAATGTAATGCAAAAATGACAAAAAAAAACCTAGTGGCTCATTTTGTTGGTAACGCTTGTCACCACATTTAGGGAGAGTGTGTCTAGCCAACTTAGCGGCTTTTGCTGTTCACGAAGGATGATGGGGAATTTCTATTTACAAATTTGTGTCACTCGTTTCTACAAATTCGCCTCCACTGATGCGATGTTGCGACGGCCCCAAATTTCCTTTGGTTTGCATGGAAGACCAAAGTGGTTGGGTAGCCCCCAAGCAACATTCACTACTAAACACGTCGATATCATAAGGAAGGTTTCGTAGTTCTAGCCAATGGCTTTTCGAGGATGTCACTTGTCAGCGCTGACGGCAGCTTGCCAGCGCAGCGATGTCGGCGGCCATTATGTTGCTGTTTTTTTTTACATTCAGCTGCGCCAGACTCCAGGGAAATGTGATTGTTCTACGTTACCTAGCAACCAAAATAATGGCCATGTCTCTAGCGCACAGTTACTCGCGACATACCAACCAATGCATTCGTCCTCTCCTGCCCGCTGATTGGTTTATCTTTTAGAATTGTATTTGTTCATACACAACCATCGATGGGATCGATAAAAATCAAGAAATAAAAATTGTTGCAAGGCCCAAATGCATATTCAGCAACCAAAATCAGCTATAGATAATTGCCTAACTCCCCTTAAACGTGCATTGAGAAAACCGAAAACATTAGAACACACTGCTTTTAAACGTTGTAAAATAACACATGCCTCCTATTTCGACGGGCGAGTTGGAAGAAGTTGACTTGAGTCTAGGCTTGTAATTTGTCCCAAAATGGTTCACTTGGCGCTAAAAACGCGTCACAAAGTGGCAATTCTATAAATTTTTGATAACACAATGCTTTGTGAACGGGGTCACAGGCTGCTGTTTTAGGCGCATGGTAGTACATGGTAAGAAGTTGAAGTTTATTCATGAAGTGTAAACAGATTTAAATGCAGGGTGGCTCCAATTGTATTACGGTAGAACAGTTCTGAAAATGCTTAGAAATGCGAGGTGTTGCGCAGACCTCCTTTGCTAATGAAGGTTAAGTTTACATAACTGCTACAGTTGGCGCGCGCATGTAACTTATTCGAAAAACATCACTAACCAGACATGAACCTCAAACATGCAGTATTCAAGACTCAAGCATCTCTCTCAGACATGGGGGAATTCGAAACAAATTGCTCCACATAAGGAAATCAACGCAACACCGAAAAAGCTACAGACATGGAGTACGCTAATGTGTGCAGAGGATATTGCTGTGAAAAAAACATCTAAACAAATAATATAAGGCACCCTTCGTTTTTTTTAAGTAACACCAACACAAGCAATTAGCAGGACAAGCGTGCCACGGAAAGTATTGTTTGTGATCAAGCTCTGTCAAATTGGGATGTCTCTGAGGAAGGAAAACACATACGCCAGTCTGCCACATCAGGCGAGCAATCCCAGCTAAGCGGGAACACTTTACCGGAACATTACGCCATTCGCGTCCCGGCCGCGTTAAGAGGCGATGCCGCGTTACGGTCAATGCCGCGCTACGGCCGCGTCAAGAGGCGATGCCGCGCCATGGTCGCGTCAAGAAGCGTTGCCGCGCTACGGTCGCGTCAAGAGGCGATGTCATGCCACGGTCGATGCCGCGCTACGGTCGCGCCAAGAGGTGATGCCGCGCTACGGTCGCATCAGGAGATGATGCCGCGCTACGGTCGCGTCAAGAGGCGATGCTACGCCACGGCCGCGTCAAAACGCGATGCTGCGCCACGGTCGCGTCAAGAGGCGATGCCGCGCCAAGGCCACCTCTTCTCATGGCTCGCTTGGTTAGTTACTAAATAGCCATCAATGACGAGCAACTTAAACATAAATCCGAAACTCTCTATCACATGTCACATGTTGGTCCTAGCGCCCGACGCTCTACTTACGGATTTGCAAGAATAGTTAACCTCGTCGATCGCGCGGCATTTATATGTCTTTCCTCACTTTTGCACTAAATGGTGTCATTCACAGCTTCAACAGAGCTGTGAATGGCATAGCTGTGTTGCCTGCTATTTTTCTTAAAAGCCGTTCTCATGCGCCAAACTAAGCGTCAAAACTAACAGAATAAATGTTTCTGGGAAATACAATCAAGTCTCAAGCGAAGAATCAGGCATGGCGCGCTAATTAAGACTAGAACAGGCATTTTGAGTTGTTAATTTCAATTGTATAACGACGTCAAGCCTTTGCTGGAAATCCAGGGAGAGCCGCTACACTACGGGCACCACGAAATTCGTCGGAACTGTCACTGGAAGCAGTAACGAAACAAAAGTCAAGCTTTGTTCGGGCGTCACGACACTGCGAATGTGAAGTTGATTGTTTAGAGCTGTCGAGACATAAAGGATGCATTCAATATACTTCGAATTTGTTTTAAGACTATGAACTGTATTGATTTCGCACTAATCTAGGTGACCAAATGGCCATTATCGTTGGTTTGCTGGTTTCTATTGTGCCCATGCACTTTCATCTAACGCCATGCAGTGGGTATCAGTGGGTTTCGGCAACTAGCATTCTTTGAATGGCCCATATCTTCCATCATCACGAACGTATTTTAGGGTTGAAAACCGCACTCAAAACTCGCACGTAGGGCAAGACGAGCTTTGCATGGCTCGAACAGAACTGTTTTTGTTCCGCTCAGTCTATGCCCTGATGAAATGTATCAAACGTACTTGCCTCCCTACAAATATAACCAAAAACAACAAAAGGAATCATCTGATCTTGGTCTCTTGTGGTCTTTAATGATCAAGACTGAAAATTAGCCAGTTACAGTAGCAAAACAAGAAAAACTGGTTTAAAAGTGTGTTGTGAATGCAGCATCCCCCTAGGGAACACTGTCAAGCATTTTTCGGACTAAACATGCCAAACCTGCTTTTCACTTACATCCTGTTAACAGTCTACTAACAAGAGCAGCTAACAATTGTTTCACCAAGATTGTCAAACATGGAATTTAGGAGTTGGCACTCGTTTAAGTGAAGCTCTCGTGATGAACATTGGTGTCGGAACATGCTGTCTTTTACGCTTTGGCTTCCATTCATTAGGAAATCAATGATTAAATTTCAACATGTTTACACCTCATCCAATATTTCACGCTTAACGCCTTGTAGCAGTTATACATTCTAGTCACCTCAATTTCAGGAAACGTATATATGGCTGAAACTGCAAAATGCTCTGAGCGCCGGACATCGGAAACTGCCTACGTTCGAGCTAGATTGCACGTATGCGCGATGAAAAAGTTGCCTCAAGTGATGTTCCATATGTTTGAGCGTTTATGACCCGACATAATATGTTGACTTATCGTATCTGAAAGCAGACACATAAATCCTCAGCCAACTCGGTCACCAGAAATGAAACCGCAAGGCTATAGAAAGCATGCAGGGTGCATGATAATTTCTGCCGACTTCGTTTCGACCTCCAAAACCCAGTCTAGTCTATAAAACTAGTTGTATTCATGTAAGTTTAGGTGCTCGATGTAAGACATTTAATCTCATCGGCCTTTCTTACACTGGCGACATCAGCTCGCTGTCTTAAACGTGGAAGCATGCACCACCAAAATACGCCGGATGTGAATAGAATGCAAGGTCATTTTAAGCTCTTTGGGGGCATACTTCCGTCCATTTTTGGTCGTCCTTATTAGTTTTCACAACAAGTCTGTGGTACGGGCATCTCGCGAAACCTCGGCGTAAGTCGCTGAGGGATGCAAGCAGGCATTTCATTTCAAGTTTATCTCCGCACTCATTTTCGTCCGAAGCAGATTGTGCGAAAACTCCCGTGCAGTAGCGGCTTGATAAATACCTACAGTCTATCAGAGCTACCTCAATTGATACAATATAGCTAAAAGTAAGTTCTTAAAGCAACTTACCGCAGTGTATTTAACTTTGTGTCTGACTCCTGATAAACGCATAACAACATAGTGCAAACATGCCAGAAGACACGCTGATGAAGCGTATATGTTCCAGGCGCACTGGTGAGCGGAGCTTGTGTAGCAAGATGGTACGTGTGCGTTCTCTGACCCGACGTCGTTTGCTTCTAGGGTCCGATGCGCCCTGGAGGCAGCGCTTTCATTGCCATCTTTACTGTCGGATACCAGCGTTGTGCGGGTGGCCGAAGTCTGATTGCTGTGTGATTTGTGATTGCAATTGTGATTGGCCGTCGCAAAGAAACTTAGTGTTCGATTGGTGCCAGACCGTGCATTGCCGAGGTATGTGCCCAGTTTGGACCACTGCTTTGGTGATGTCCGGGACATGTTTTATGCATTTTGAGGGGTACACCAGACAACTAAGTTCAGTAGCATGACGGTAACATGCCATTGGCCAATACCGCTTGGTTTAAGCACGAGGTCGATTTGAGGCAGAACTTGCTCACATCATTTTGGGTTGATTATTGGCGTTTGTATGGGTCGGGCAACAATCAGTTTGCTGCATGATTTGTAATCACACTAAGGGAATGCACCTTGCTGCTTCAAGTTTCAAGTTTCGACTGTTTCAAGCCTAGTGTAGCTGCGGTATGCTGTTAGTTTCTGCTCTCCTTTGTGTGATATTCCTAAAAGCGATAGTGTATTTACCGCCACCTCTGAAAAAATTATTGCACGTTTGTTTAACAAGTAGGTATGTTCGTTCCCATTTAATGCGCTCCAATCAAAAAGGCTGTTCTTGTTCACTTAGTTAGCCTGCCTGCAATTTATTACTTCGCTTAAATTCCTTACTGCTTTATTCATGTTTGTCAAACCCTAAAATAACATTTAATGACGGAAATCATCGGCACGACCATACCAGCAGGGACTGGTTACATGCGGACACCAAAAAGTAATCGGACTACATTAAGGAAACGTTTGGCGGTAACATAAGTGTTTATAATCATCCGTTTTTGAGGAAATGTTATCGCATATTTGCAAAGAGTCTCTTTGAGATAAGAATCTTTGTCAACTCCATGCATAGCCCGTCGCGAAGCCGTTACCTCCCTTCCCAACGGACTACTTCAATTTAACGAATAGCTCTGCCGACAGACCTTATGTGCCGCGCAGGGCCATGTCGCCGCCTTCCGAGACGGTCTGGCCGTGTTGGCCAGTACCAACTGACCGGCATTGACACGCCACGTGGCGTGGTTACCTATGTCTGCATCTCAGCTGTCGTATGTTCGGTACTCTGCCAACTGAGCCACGAGGAGGTCAAAACGTGGTTAGATCATTGGAATGCTGCGAGGTGCTCCACACATCTTCTTTGTTTCTCAAACAGCAATCTTCGTGTGCTCGGAGATGCAAACTGTTCGTTCGATTCCTCGGGCTTTTTTATCCACTTTTGTGCCAAAGGCACGATGAAGTCGCGCAGTTCTCGGACGCATTGAAAAGTGCTAAGTGGTCCACTGCGCAAATATTCACAAAGCGGATACCGCACCGCATTCCAACATTGATGGCCTTTCAGCGCAAACCATGCGATCGGGCCGTTGTGACAGCGAGCCAGCGGCAGAGCAAAGGATCCGCTGACTCGGAGGATGGCGCAGTCGGCGGTGACCTGCCTGTGAGGTCTTAAAGGTGTGCACAGTCGACCCAGATTGGGCAGCCTGCCCCTGAGTGCAGCTGGATCGGCTAGGACCGGCTACAGGTGTCGATGTGAGGTGTTCAGATCACATCAACAGCAGGTCACTCGCTCTCGCTGGGGAGAACGGGCTCCATAGGAGACCCGCGCGGTCAGGATGGGGACTGACGACTTGTCATCGGGTGACAACTTGGAATCCGGCAATGGTAGCAAGGTTTCTCCAAGGGTATAGACAGCGGGCTGCGTACCAGAGCGCAGAAGCCACGATATCCTTGACACCATCGGCGTAACAAACAAGGCACCTTCATGACGCAGCACTTCTCTTGACGCCAGTAGCCAGGTACCACGTGAATCATTCGAACACTCACGGCAATTTGAGAACATATGTTTAAATGACACTAAAGCATTGAATGCTATGCGTGTGGTGTCTCAGTTCAAACGATTATGTTTTCAGTAAGAAATCTGGGATTATATTAACGCGTCGCATGTTGCGCTGATCCTTACTGATAACGAGGTTCCGAAGTAGACACCTCATCAGCGATTTTCCGCATGCAGTATTGCACAAAAAGGTTCGTGTACACCCTAAGTTTGAGACAAGGCAACGTGGCCGCTACGACATAAGCCTTAAGAAATAAAGTCTCCTTCCAATCAAAACGTCATCCTTCTATATCCATTGGTTAGGAGCCTATAGTCCCACCAAAAAACATTGAGTAGGCTCTGGTCGGCTCGGGTAGGACTGCCCATGCAAATACAAACTTCCTCGAAATTTCGTAAAAGCTTCACCAGCCGCTTTGCGACTCGCTTGCGGCTTCATTGCACAATGGATGCTAGCGATGCTCGCTATGTACATTGCGCTTCCGAATACGTACATAAAAGCCGCTTTTCCCATTTCAAGACCGACATCACGTAATCTAGAATATCTTGACAATGTGCATCCCCAATGAATGGCGCCAGGCTCCACGTCCATGCACGATTTCGTAATATCGGCTTTCACGCATGATTAAACGCATGATATCGGCTGTCCCTAGGTTACCCGACCAGCTGCGCAACCCAACAGATGAGGATAGCGGCTCCCGGGACACTAAAGTATTCTTGTCTGCTTTGCCAGGTGACAACCCAGCGGTCCTGTGTGGTTTTTTGACCCTCTCCCCTCCCCGTTAACTGTATTCACCCTTGAACGCAATCCGAATTATGTGCTCTGGTACCTGTATCAGGTCACAATGAAGGCGCTGCTCACCTTGCTAGACAGCTGAAGTCGCTCTCCGTCGCCTCTATCTGCCTCGGGCTGCCGGTCTCTGCCGGGCAGCTTCCGCCGCGGCCTCGTCGATGTCGTTACCGCACGTCCGTACACCGGTCATAAAACGGCCGCAGCCAATCGGCGCCGGCGCCGGCGTCGCGTGGGCGGAGCCGCGCCGTCGGCGGCGACGCTGACAGGCGGACGCGGCTCTGACGTGGCCGACGGACGGCGTCGGCTTCGACGAACGACGCCGCGGCTGTTATTACCGACACACGATCCAGGCGGCGCTCTCTGCTGGCCTGAAAGCTGGTTAACGCTCGGACGGCGGGCGAGTTTAGCTCCGTGTGATTAGGTGGTCGCTGTAAGCGGGGCCGGTCAGTTACAGGTTCGCTCGGTGGAGGACGGCGGAGGCATGCCGAGCTTCGGGGTGCTCCGTCGCTGCTGTGCCACGGAGTGTCAGCAGAGTTTCGCGGCGCTGAATGGCGGGCACACTCGGCACCAGACTGCGATGTCACTAGATGTCTGGTGACATGTGTGATGTCACCAGACGTAAATGTAAATCAGCGGTAACCCTCAAGTTGCTGCTTCTCGTTGATGCTGATATATAGCAAATGAAGAACAGTAGAAAAGAAAACAGCTCCTGCAGCGTTGTCACACAAGATTGCAAAAATATTTATCTCTCGTACCCATCGAATCTATGGTTTTCCTTCTGAAAAAGATTAACTTGCTTACGCAATGAGCCCAGGCTGGGACGAGGTGACAGTATCGTGACTTTGGATGACAGGACGAAGACTTTAGTTGGTAAGAAACAGCTGAGGCGAAAAACTTCCTTGGAAATGGGATTGTGCTAATGAGCTGTAAGCCAGCAATACTGTCATCGGTGGTAGTGTGAAACAACACCGTGTAAGACCAGACAGATCCCGGATCAGGATACCCTGCTTTGGGATAACGAGGCCTTTTGGCTGTAGTTGGAGGCCTCCCTCGTGAAGCGGAAGCATCCTGCTCTGGATTAGGGGACCACACTATGTGTCAGGAGGCCCTTTCCCGGAACAGGAGGGCTCGTTTTATAAAAGCGCGATCCCATGCTGTATAATCAGGAGAACCCCGTTCTGGATTTTCTCATTGCTGACATTTATTCCCTTACATGTGATGTACGTAACAAATAGATAAGGGGCACATGCCCTCGGTGCCCCTCCCTCTTGCATGCGCCACTGCCCAGTGTGCCCCCGTTGAGGGGGCTCCATTTTGTCCAGCAGGTCCTCTGAAAAATCCTGCTCCTTCCCTTCCCAAGTCAAAATTCGTGGCGCCTCCCCTGCTGGAAGCTCTGGTTCCTTTTCCTTAGTTTAAGAGGGTGAAAAGGAAAAAGACAAAGGAAATGGACTTTCAGAATAAAACAAAGCAAATATAACGAACAGTTTTTGTTAGGATTGGCGCTGCTGGATGTGTGGCCCATCGCCGATTACGGCGCTCCTCCCACGTCAAGACCGACCGTGCATGTGCACACACAAACATATCGCTCCACACATTCTCGTTTTAAGATCCTCTTCGCACACTTTTTACTTCGCTTACGGCTGAAGCCCATCACCGTCAAAGGGGACCACGACGTTTAAGGGACACTGAAAAAACTGCTGACCCCCCCCCCCCCTCCATCCGAAATTTACATCTACCGTCAGTGGTCATGTGGTCATGGCACATTCATGCCTCTTGCACGAAAACTGAAGGGGACAAGCAAAATAGCACTCAGCACCACCAGCATTCTACCAGCGTCACAAGAGCAAACCTCCTGGAAGGCACCGGCTGTGGACCGGGCCTGCAGAAAATGTGTCTGCACAAGCAAATCCGCAGGCCGAACGGGACTCACCTCACATTTGAGAAGATGTTCAGCTTCACTGATTCGGTGCGGCACTGTCACCACACTTCTGAAAGATGATATGTTTGCAATCCATGATTACAAGCGCGTGCTGATTTCAATGACAACACCACGATTTTTTACAAGCTGCATGGGGTATATTCTTCGGGGTTGGTATGACAATTTTCGGGTGGGTGACGTTCTTGATTGAGTGATGATGTGGCTCTTGCAAGGAACATTGCAATGTCACCGCTCTTTGATCTCCCGCTCGATGAACATGGGAAATGTGCATTTTGCGATGCAAATTTTTAACTTTCAAACGGTGTTAAAGCCAAGGTTAGATGCGTATATATGTGTGCAGATGGCCATGAACCTCAGTGTGCAAACCGAGGACCCGCTCGCCAATCTCAGCAATCAGAGCAGATGAATGTGATGCCAACTGTATATTGCGAGCTAACGCAGCAGCTACAGCTCACGAACGTGTTTCAACGCAGTGGCCCCACCGTTGTGCCAGTAATTGACTGGACGACGTCCATTTCACCATTTCCGAATAGCGCGATCGGTGCTACCATTGGCACCCTGCGATAGCTGGACAACAATTACTTGCAGTTATGTGGAGCAACTGGCTTACGGTGACCTGGCTTCGTTAAGTGGGTTGAGCGTGCCAAAAGGTGTTCCATTTGTATTGTGCTTGAGACACGTTAAATGACGTGAATTACACAGAAGTCACCATTTAGCTGTGAATTGTGGCACAAATGCTGGACGAGTGTACCTCCTCACAACAAAATAATAAAAACGACGGAACTTCCAACGCATCGTTGCATACCACACGCTGACACCAGTGTTGCTATTCATTACAGTCTTTTCGCGATATTCTGGTCACAGCTGTCAAAGTGAGATGGCCTGACCCAGCTAATTGATATTAATATGCCTGACCCGGCCATAGTTAACCAATTCCAGGCAATCTTATTCAAGATTTAATCAATGGTAGCAGCGGATTACACAAAAGTCAGCTACCATCGCTGACTGTGCGACTGTGTAGCTGTGAATTGCTGCACAAAGGCTGGACGAGTGGGCCTCCTCCTAAAAAACAATCAAGAACGACGGAATTCCCAACCAACGCATCGTTACACACCGCATACTGGCACCCACCACCAAAGCGGTAGTGAATCATTACATACTTGTACCCTAACGCAGCGGTGCAGGCCTTCGAACTGTGATGTCTTGAGCTTAACCAGCAGTGAAGAAGTTACAAAATATACCCTTAGTAGAATATGTGGGGCTGAAATGCTGCTTTTTACATCCCGTCATTTGACACGTCTAAAGCACGTCTAAAGACCGATGAATATGGAACGCCTTCTGGCGCGCGCTGGCCATTTAAGAGGCCAGATCCCGTACTGCAGATGTTCCACATAGCTGCGAGTAATTGCTACCCTTCTGTCCCAGGGTGTCAACAGCGGTACCAACAGCGCTATTCGGGCCAGCAAACCTCCCTCATTGTCACCGAGCACAGCTTTTTGCTGCAATACACACACACACACACACACACACACACACACACACACACACACACACACACACACACACACACACACACACACACACACACACACACACACACACACACACACACACACACACACACACACACACACACACACACACACACACACACGCACACACACACACACACACACACACACACACACACACACACACACACACACACACACACACACGCATACATATATATATATATATATATATATATATATATATATATATATATATATGTATGTGTGTGTGTGTGTGTTCATATATATGTGTTTTAAATTCACGCTTTTCGACGTCATGAAGCATAATGTTGAAATGCCTTTTTCTTACATTGCCAAACGACCTTGTAATCAAACACAGCAAGAGAAGCCTTCGTCAGACGAGTTTTAGTTCATTTCATTCATGAGATCATTCCCAGTGTTGTATGTTATCAAGTTTTGGAAACATCGGATAACAGTCAAACATATGCACAGATAATCCGTAGTTTTTCGTATTTTGTATGTATGCATTTCGTATGATATGCGCCAGTCGCCTGCAGCACGAGCAGCGGTGGTGTGGGCTTTCACGACGCTCGGCTCTGGACGTGCCGGTCCTTGGTTCTGAACCCGGCCACATCACTGCCGCATCCCTTATGGTGTCTACGAAGGCATCCCGTCTCGAAATGGTTCTACCAGCCAGTCAGAAGTGAAGCCCGATCATTGTCATGAATCGCACTGAGCAACGGTGGGCTTCATGCTGTAACTGCAATCACGGGACTGATCTTGCCGTAAGACAACGGCTTAAGCGCTCGGTGTCGATATTTTACTACTCCTTATTCGTATAACCGTCTTCCGGTAAACCCACGCAAATGGGTTTGCTTTGTCCAGATTGCAAGCTCGTGCATTCAGCGTGGTGCACCAGATTCATGCACCTCATGATGCATTGATCCTTTGTGTGTGGGGGCGGCGAGCTGCGCAGGCTGAGCGGCATACCTTTGCCCCCGAAAGATGGATGAGATGCACATCCAACAGTCGCTAACAACCCATACCACTCGGGAAGTGCTGAATCTTATTCAGTTTGGACATGTAGTGAATAGTGCCCATCCTAAACTCGTTTGATGACAGGTTTTAAAGAAATTAAACTTCTGCCCGGGTGGCTACCGCGCTAGCTAAGCCGATTGATGTCATATTACACAAGGCCCCGGCCCTTGGTTAAGCTCTGCGATCCGGTTGTGATGCTGGCAACAGAGAGCTTAGTGAGATTTGCGAATAAAACGCCTACGGGCGCGCGCCGGTGAGCCGGGATCGGCACAGGCGGGCTGAGGTGCGCGAGCCGCCTGCAGCCTGTCGATCTCAGCCTGCGACAGAAGGTCGCATAAATGACAGTAAACAATGCGTAAGACACAGTATAATGGGAGAACTAATATCAGGATTTCCCCGTTTCATTCGGCTGCTAATGAGGCGTTTGATCCGCACTTTCATCGACTTCACGCAGTCAACCGGCAGTTGGTTCTCACCGCGGGGGTCGGGGGCTACCGGTAATGCAGCATGACTGCAGTTTTTATCAGCGTCTGCCCTCGCTCCTTAACCGCATGGCTTCATTATTCCACATGCAGGATGAAAGAGATAAAATCTGACTAAAAAAATGTTTGCGTGCATTCGTCACTGTGGCATTTATCAATCACAAATTTAAAACTTGAAAAGTGGTAATGGCGCATCTCCTGTCGAGCTTGGATGATGCGCAGATTATCGATGCGATTGCAAACCTAAGAATAAAATACGACAAGTGGTGTTCGTGTACTAAACAGTTTCACGCTCCATGTAGCAAAGATTCAAAGGGTTGCGTGAGAAAAAATGTGTCTGTCACTTTCAAATGTCCAAAAGTGTGCAGCTTCTGGAGCGACAATTCATTTTTGTCATACATATGTCATAAAATAAACATAAATCTGAGCCTGCATTTCTCACCAGTGTTGAACTCCTTGGGCTATATATCTGTCCGAGTGCAAACGCGTTCCTAAGCATCGATGCACTCCGAAGCCAAACAAGCTGCCTCAGAGTCGTCACTTTCCACGCTTGGCCACTCAAGACGCCGCCGTTGATCTAGAGCTCTGCATCAGGAGCTTTTATCACACGCAAACAAGCCTGTATGGCTGCGAAGGTAGTGAAGGCGCCCGATTGGCCCATCTGCTCCTCAGAACTGGCCCGCAGGCTAGGTCTCAGCGGCTTTCGCAATGCTAATTCAGCTCAGACGAGCTCGCCTGGCGGAAATTGAGGCGCCACCAAATTGATTCCTTCCTCTAACTAACAAGGGTGCTCGGCCGAGTGTAAAATTAATTGGGCAGGTTCATTTATAGCCAAACTTTGTTGGACGGTTGGTTTAATGATTCTTTACACGTCGGCGAGGCGGCCGGGTGATTTACCGCCACCATGAGGGCGCGCCATTCCGCCTGGCGCGCTGATGCCTTGCCGGGAGTGTGCGTCATCAGGGGGAGGGGGACGGGTCCTTGGTCCCAGTAAGTTGGGGTTCGTGCGGCCTGCTTGACCCCGAGCCATCTGGTGGAGCACTGGGCTCCACGGTGATCCGTAACGTACTCTCGCAAGGACTAGTCATGTGATGGAGTATTTGGTTTCATAGTGACTCGAGTCAAGACCGCCAAGGCAGCCATTTGGGATCGCCTGGAGAGACGCGCATTTTGGCGCGTTAAGAGGTGTCTTACACAAGAGGAGCATCTCTCTCTCTCTCTCTCTCTCTCTCTCTCTCTCTCTCTCTCTCTCTCTCTCTCTCTCTCTCTCTCTCTCTCTCTCTCTCTCTCTCTCTCTCTCTCTCTCTCTCTCTCTCTCTCTCTCTCTCTCTCTCTCTCTCTCTCTCCCACCGTCTTTGCCTCTACATCACCCTCTCCCTCCCTCCTCTCCTCTCCTCCATTTTCCTTCTGCCTCTGCCTCTGCCCTGCCTCTCCCCTGCCTCTCCCTCTGTCTCTCCCTCTGACTCTTCTTCTGCCTCTGCCTCTGCCTCTGCCTCCCTCTCTCCCTCTACGCTTCCCTCCACCGGACACCAGACCCTCACCGCCCGACAAAATCCTCCGGACACCTCAGCCCTGCCCCAGGCCGGCGACGTCCCATACGGGGCATCTCATTCAATCCTCTTAATCCGGCGGCGATGTATTTCGTTCCGGTAATTGGGATTTCCCCGTTAAAAGTGCGGCTATACGGGCGCGCCGGGCGTCCGGCGCTCCCCCGGGGGCCCTCGCCGGCCAGAACGAGCCGGCCGGCCGACGCCGCTTTCACCCTCTGCCGATCAGGCTCGATAGTTTCGTTAGTTTTACGCCGCCGGCCGGCCTGATGTTGATTCGGCCGCTCATAACGACCGGCTGCGGTGCCGATTTATCGTCCGGTGGGATGGGGCGGTGCGGGCGCGGCCGCTCGCCCGGTGCCGCGCTGCGGGCCGCCCGCGGTGCACGGGGGGCCGGCCGACGGAGCTCCGTCGGTCGAGCGGGAGCGCTAGACGAGACACGTCGTGCTGGACGAGACGCGCCGCGGCGCCTCGCCGCGACACCGGCCGGTCAGCTCCGGCCTGGGCGAGAAAGATGCGGCAGCAGCCGGCCGAGACGCCGACATCCGCGCCGTGTCGGTCGCGCCAGGCGCCTGGCGACGGGTCAGATCTCACCCGTGACTATCACGGCGCGCCTCTGCCTCTGCTTCGCCGATCTCGCCGTTCTCGCAGAGTCACGAGCGCAGCCGGTCTGGCCGCGGCTGAGTCGGCGGCCTCCCCCGCCGCGCCTCGCCGCGCCGTGCAGAGCTCTCTCCGGCTGCGCTCCTCCGACGGCGGCGCTATTTGCCGCGACTTAGATAACAGGCTCCCCTCCCGCTGCGCGTCTAATCCGTGCCGGCAATCTGTCAGCTCTTTATGCGGCTGGCCACATGAGCCGGTACGGCGCCAGTTACTCCGCCGCCGGCCGCGTCAGCAGGCTAGCCGGCGCAGGGGCCGGTCAGCTGTCGGGCCGGCGCCCCGGTCCGCTGCCGCCACCGGATAGCGGCTGCAGTGCAATGAGGACGGGGCACAGCTCAAGACTCGTGAGCTGTCAGCACGCCGAAGGCAGGGGGAGCTCACAGGTCCCCTTCTGATCTCGATGTAGGTTGTGCGCTCCGCAAACGCGGCCGACATCGTGCCCGGTCAGTCGTCAAAACTCGGTTATACCTGGAATGTTCAGACTTATTGTTTAGACTTATATGTAAAGCTTGCCATATTTTAGAAACATTATCTTGCACCTTGAATAAGCAAAAACAATCAATAACTAAACATAAGATATATCAAACTCACAGTTGCTTTCCATCTCGTGCTTTGTTCATTGAGCGTCAACGAAAACCCAGGCCAATGTCAGAAACGTATTCTTAAAGCATTAAAATAATATTTCATAAGGTTTGAGCGATAGCTTGTCAGGCCCGTATGAGGATACGGAAGCCTTCATTGAAATAGTTAACTCCATCCACTGGCAACCTGCTTTCCCAGGTAGCGAAGGAGGTAAAGTTTGCGAGTGCCAAGCGCACCGTTTCCCTCTTTGAACTGTCTGTTTACGCATGTTCTGTACCGTCTTTTGGCTGAGACATTGCCCATGATCAGCGCTGTGATGAATCTCGGGTCCCGATGGCCAGTAGCGCAGGCAGGGGACACAGGGGCACGTGCCCCCCCCCCCCCATCTTAGGCTAGAGAGGCCCGAAGGGCCACTAGTTTGCACCGAATGGGTCCCGCTGAGTCGACGAGGGCGTCTATTTCTGTCAGGTACAACGAGTACCGAGGAAGTTCCTTGTCGGTCTGGGCCTGATGGCCAAATTCCCAAGGAGGGACAACTTCCCAAGGGGGCGCTGTGTCGGCCGCTCACAGACACAGGGGGCTAGGGGTCCACAGTGCCGAACATCCGGTCTCATGTTCGCAAGGGGTTCTGATTCGGCGGAGGGCAGTGTTCGCATGAGTCGCTGAAGAGAAACCAAGGCCGATCAAGGGCCCGTGGGGCCGTCACCTCAGATGTCAGTCAGAGGTCCTCTTGCACCGATTGAGAACCCATGGGACAATGCGGGCCTCTATTTGGGGCAGAGAATACCATCATCGACCAGCTGTGACCGTGCCGGTCTGAGCTCTGGGGAGCGATTTTCCACGCAGGAATAAGACTGGAGCCCGCGACTTGCATAGTTCCCGTGTTCTGAAACAATGAGGAGCCCCTGTGTCGGTCAGATACCAAAAGTGCCTGATAGGGGGCCTTGTGTCGGTCCGCGGTTCCAATTCGGCCAGGGGCCGTGTTCGAGGAGACCCGAAAGTCCCCTCGAAACCAAAGATCAAGGGCCTGACGGGAATGCTCAAGTGCCCGAATGACTGAAAGGGCTGGCTGTAGGTCGCATTAAGGACCACTACCCGTAGGGCTGTGACCTGAAATGCCGGTCATAGTCGTACACCGATTTGGAACCTTTGGGACAATGTGGGTCGTTATTTCAGCCAGCAAACCACCAACACCAAGCAGTCGGCTTCGGGTCGGTCTAAGCCCTGGGGTATATTTCCCAAGCAAGAATGTGGCCGGGACGGCGATTTGTATTGGTCGGGGTGTCTGCCACAATGAGGGGATCTCGTAACGGTCAAGGGTTCACAGTCCCTAATAGGGGTCCTGCGTTGGCTAGGTGTCCCGAGTCGTTCATGGGGACATTTGTAAACAGGGACAAGGACGCGACCTCGAACGCCAGAGGGCCCCTTGCGTTGGTCGGGGCCCTCTGACTATGAAAGGGGATATAAGAACTCATGATGGCAATCGCAATAAGGCAATGGAAGAGTCCTGTGTCAGACGGGGCCCAGTACCGTGCGAGGCCCCCTATCCCATTTCAGCCAAGCGCCCGTTAAGCCGAACCGGGGTCTCGGCACCAATTATTAGACTACCTGCAGCGATACGGAACTTTACTGTGTTAATGAGGGCTCCTGCGTCGATCTGGGGCCAACCGTCCGGGTCAGAGGGCCTCCCGCGTTAGGAAAAGGACCGATGCATGATGTATCTCTCCAATGCCCTTCGAATCGACCAGGGGGCCTTTCACCATGTTGATAGATTGGTAGCCGGTAGGCACCCCGCGCTTGGACAGAATGCCCGCTCAGACATTGACCGTGAACGACAATGTGTCCCTAGTGTTCTACCCACAGGAACCACTGTGTCCATTCTTTTTGCAGAATCAACTTGTGAAACAAATTACATAAGCAACTTCAGCCTGCTCGCGCACAGTCTTAAGAGCAAGACAGCATGACAGCAGCTTTGGCCGGGGTTGCAGTTTTTGTAAATCCGAACGGGGTTGGCCCTCTGCAGGACCAACAAACGGTGAACGCTGAGTGTGTGAGGACAACCATCGTGAAACATTGCTTCCTACCGACTTTAAAACCAGTGCGGTCTGTTCAAAGATATGATTGAGTCGTATATTTCGCCTGTATAACTTCTGCCCGTCTGCGCCTCGGCCGATGAGACGCGTTACCTTTAAGGGCACATGACCCGGTCCGGCAGTCAAGCGACGCGTGGCAGACGTAGCGGCGGGCGCTCAGACTGTCGCGGCCGCAGCCAGGCGATGTAGGCTGTGCCGCTTTACTCTGCTGCTATGCGGTACAGCGTCCAGGTTTTCGTGAACGTCTATTCGTGAACGGCTCAACATTTCCAATGTTGAGAAATTGATGGGAGTGTTCCATATTTATATGGGGCTTGAACTGAAACAGCCATCTTGAAGATCTTTTGGTGCTGTTCACAATCCTGCCCTTCTTAATACTTAAGCCCCTTTAGTTTCAAAGCTACACTCTCGCGAAAATGGGAAAGGTATATCGGGGAGAGAATTTCAAGGTCACCTTGGCATTCATAACGTCACAATAATATCATTCGAATCTTTCCTTTCCATAAGCCATGAAGCGATCAAGGCCAAGGGCGATATAACTGTAGAGGCGTTCATATCTGGCGTCCGTGAGTACGACTTGCGGATATCACAGCCCTCAATTGGCTCTCAGTCAATGTTGTGCAAGGTACGATAACGTAATGAAACCATGACATCCTGAGCAGCATATTTACTAAACGGAGGACTGTGATGTCTAGAGCAGTTTTTAAAAAAAAAGTACACCGAACTTGTAAGTGAGCTGGCTTAGTCATATATGATGCTTACTTCAATATGTTTAAATGCGAGACATTCCCTTTATTAATGACTTGCGTTTAATTGTAAGTCCTGTGGATGCCTAAATGGCTAGGCCATTTTTTAGCATTATTTCTGCCTATCCATGGTTCCGGTGCCACAGGGTTACGAAACGAACGAGTCTAGCCAGATGGTATTACAGATGGAATACTTACACGAGCCACCGCCCTCGTCCCGCGCGTTATTATCTCCACAATGTTTCAGCCAGTTAATTCCTCGACCGTCGTCATGAGGTGTTGAGTCCTGGGGGATGGCGCAAACTTATCTGACCACCCACCAAACTCAGCAAAGTCAGACTACAGGCGCCTACTGAACATGCGAAGAGTTGGATATGCGAAGAACCATACAGCTGGGGCAGGTCCACCGGCGAATAACGAGTCGCTCTTTGTCGGCCAGACGAGAAGAGCACAGAAAGGTAGCTATCAGGGGTGATATTCCGAATTCTCTCATGGCAGGGCATGCATGGGCAGAAAGCGATCATCGACCAGCATGGGACGAGATAGCCATTACGGACAGAAAGCAAAGCTGGAAAGTTAGGAGGGTCAAGGAGACAGTACGCATGGTATCCGCTAAGAGCTCAGCATCAGTAATCCAAGCACCCGTAGACATCCGCCCAATATGGCAGCTAATTCTGCGAATTAGTACC
>NW_023596746.1:33813849-33898768 GCF_011947565.3 Pollicipes pollicipes
CTCAACTGCCTCCCCGCCTCCCATCCTCATCCCAGTTCGTCCCCCGTTACCCACCTCCCCCCTCCCCAGCTGACCTGTCTGGGACCGGCCATGCAGGGCTGCGCCGGCCGCCTCTCAGGGCGAACTAGTGGCGGTGCTTGACGGCTACGACAAGGAGGTGCCGCCGCTGCCCTCCCAACATCCAGACGGACGGCTCATCGTCATGCTTTCCATCCAGTTCGTGAGCATGCTGGAGATCAACGAGGTTCAGGGAGTGAGTAAATAGGTGTCCCACTGGACCGAGTCCGGTGGAGGACTTGTCAGCAACTCTCGTTGCACCCTCAAAAAAATTGCCCCGCCATCACGCCAAGCTGGCATTAATTACGTGCGTGTCCTTTTTTCAAACATATTAATCTTGCAATAGACTGTGGTTTCCTGCTTCAGGAATAGTTTTAAGTTCCCCATATCATTTCTGGTAGAAGCAGCATCTCTCTGCATCCTAAATCGGCCGTATCGGCATCCTATATAGGCAGGCGCTGTGACTCCCAGGAGCAGCATTTCTCCCAATCTTGGATCATCTGTATCAACCCACATGAAATGTATTTTTCCTCGTTGTGTTTTTACCCTGCAAGCTGCTGTTATTTCGTTACCGTTCACCAACTCTACCAACCGTCTATGAAACAGTTTTCATGTCTTGCAAGTTGTATATGCGTATGTTTCATATCTTTAACATAAAAACTTTCACATGTTCTGTATCTTGCACATGAGGTGCCCCGAAAGCAGCGATGGATCTAGGACTTCGACAGGGAAAAGTCACCCAAAATAGTTGGGCTCCCCTGTAGTGCAGGGGCCCTCCCAAAAATACCCCTATTCCGGCCACTGAATCCTGTGATTTTTAAGGTGTGATATTTGGTATACTGGATGTATATCGGCCATTGATTTTTTAGCGTTATTGTTTAATCACCTCATAAGATGTACCCTTGTGCTAGCCACCGCGCTGAGAACGAGATAACATATTTGTACGTTTTCTCGGCAGAGAAATACGTTGCAGTCCGGAAATTTAAGTTACGCGAATACAGCCTACTTTTGTATAAAGGCAAACTCTGCTTTATAACATAATGACGACGAGGGTGGGCTCGGCAATTATAGCAGTATAACATACGATTAATGTATAAAATAGCCTCTCACGATTTTAGCGTAGCGTTGCAGCGTTTGGGGGTCTGTGGACCCAGTACAGGCGACAGTGATATGACACCCAGTCGTTAAGGTAAAATAATCGTAATCGTGATTTGTGAGCTTGTGGACCCGGTAAAGGCCAGAGAGATTTGACGCCCAGTATTTCGAGCAATGTAACTGTGTTTTGGGAATGTGTGGACCCGGTATTCAGGCCACTGTAGCATGGCGCTCATTCTCAGTACACCAGAGAAGTTCAGTGAAGGTGACAACTTCGAGATATGGCTGGATGAATTCGAGGTGCATTTATGTGCCTTAGACATTGGAGAAATGACCCGGAAGAGAGCACTCTTGCTTCATCTGCTGGGGACAGATATCCAACAAAAATTAAAGGATGGAAATAAAACAAAATTAAGCTCAAACCAGACAGATGTGTACACAAGCACCAAAGAAAAACTTCTCAAGTCACATTCTCATGGGATATTCTCAAGCCATAAGTCTTTAAACTGTATGAAATAAATATCTTCCATAACATGTCGATGACGAATGAAGAGGGAAATATCCAGGACTTTGAGAGGCCCCTGAAGAGACAGGAAAACAAGAGTGGCAATTCTCTGCAGCAGAAAACGGAGCTTATCCGGGAAACGATAATATCAAGATGCCCGCACGCACCACTGCAAGTGAGAATGCCAGAAGCTTAAAGATTAACAGCAGATGACGCCATCAAGATGTGGGAGTCTGCAGGTCGGGGTTCAGGCAAGAAGGCTACAGGAAATGAACCTGACAAAAACGTCGATCCGAACCCAGAACGGGAACCGCAAAAGAAAGCTAATTTTGCGAATATAGTGTTCGAGAGTCTCTCTCTCCTTCGTGGAACAACGATTGTTTAGATTGTTTAGAAGATTGTTTACTGATGGAAGTTCACATGGTCTGCGTGCGTTTCTAATGCAAGTGGACCAAAATGGGAACGAGCGACCCCCAAGATTTACTTCAAGAAGTCTCACTAAAGCTGAGAAAAACTACGCTTAAGCAGAGCGGGAGGGACTTGCCGTCATCTTCGGCGTCACTCAATTCAAGCAGTGCCTTTGGGGCAGGAGATTCACTCTGGTGGCTGATAACAAGCCACTCGCTGCCCTGTTGGAACCAAAGATGCGGGCTCCTCCGCTGGCGGCAGCCCAAATGCAGAGATGACCATTGACTCTGGCACCCTATACATACAATCTTGAATACAGAAAAGCAGAGGAATTCCGATGGCGGACTTCTTGTCACGCCTCCCAGTTCAGAAGGAGCAGAATCGGGCTGACATCCCAGATGAGGCTTCAGCTTGCCTCCTCGAGCAGTTTGACAGGATGGAGCCGCTGACCTGTAAAGATGGACTCGCCGAAAATGTGTTGAATGCTCAAGTTGATGCATAACTACGCTGACGGAGCAAAATGGAAGCAATGTCACATTATTGGCCGCACTGGACCTGTTTCCTGAAAAGCAACGGTAGAAAGAATGACATGGTCACGTCATACAAGACAGCTACTTCCTCTGGGCCAATCTGACAAACCAGCTGGAAGAGAGGCAAGTGCTGGTAAAAAGGCGGAGTCAAATCTGTCTGTGACGAGACCTGAAAACGGCAAGAAGAACCGAGAGAAAGCAAGATTCAAATGCATGTCATAGTCAGCGACGCAGTGGCGCATATCCCCACCAGCTAGAATGGATAGGCTCCGACCCACAGGGACAATTATCATAAGCGGCCAGCAGTAGTGGGTCAGTGAAATATGGCAAACAAACAACACATTAAGTCAGTAGTGAGACGCCAACTGGTGGATCTCCAAACACACCGGAACGGAGTGAATACAGGGATGGAGCGACGGAGGCTCAACTCTCAGGGCACAATGTAGAGCAAGCTCTAAGTCACCAGTCACCATCTGAACCAGCCAAAATGTTCAGAAGAAGTGGTCGGGAGATGCGCAAGCCAATCCGGTTCCAAGCAGGCCAAACTTGACGGCCACGAGCTAGGCCCTCTGCATTCTAACAGGGGTTGTGAGCTGTTATGTCGGTCATTGACTTTTAAGTGTTGTCGGTTATTGACCTCATGAGAGGTACCCGTGTGTTAACCATCGGACTGAGAGCGAGATAAAATATTTGTGCGCGTTCTCGGCCTAGAAATATGTTGCAGTTCAAAGTGTAAGTTACAAGAATACAGCGCACTTCTGTATAATTGCAAATTCTGGCTTACAACATTAGAACTCACCTTTCTTTGCGCAGCCTTAGAAAACCAGGTGTAGTACGTATGCACGCTCACGGACCACGTTCATTTTTTCCAGATCATGGTTCATCCCGGCATTTTGAGGCTAAGTATTTCGTGGGAAATATGGAAAAAATAGCTAAAGTTGGCTGCTAAATGCCACCAAAATCAAGCACGACGATCGATTCCAAACAAATGCACTGCTAGCCGGTCAGTTGATGTGATTAGCGGAAGGCTGATGACCACCGCAGTTGTCCTTTGGCTATTATGAAGGAGTACAAAGCGTCCTAGCATTGAAAATGTGTACCGAGTATGATGCACAAGGATAACGAGCGAGACAATTTTACTTACCAACGGAAATAGCATATCCGACGTCGGTAGCGCATGCAATCATATTTGGCAATTACGCGTAAAAATTCATCGGCGCGTATCCAATTGCTGCACTAACGCTAGGGTACCACAGGAAATAGTCATCGCGTAGATCTCGGACTTGTGTACGTGAAGCAATTTACCCAGGCCCGTACACACGAGCATGCCCAACGTGCTGGCGTTCGCAATCACATGCGAGGCCTTCGATAAGAGGATAAGATCCCTCTGACTTCATCGGAAGGCCCCACGACCAAGTCGAGGGCCCGGGAGCAATCAAGAGTGCCCCGGCCGATTAGCATTCAGGTCCCCGTTAACGGCGTAAACCCTCCGATGAAATGGGCAAACCCGAGATCAATGGGAACGGCGCCTGAGCGATCGAGGGTGTCGTGGCAGGCCAATAAAGAGGCTTCCGTCAACTGTGTAGGGTCCTCAGAGCAGACAAGACGACCTCAAGAACAACGTGGTAGGCCCCCGAGCGATCCGGAGAGCACTGGCGGGATAACATATAGGGCCTCGGACAGAGTACTGGACCCTCTAAGCAAAGGGGAATAACCCAAGACCACTGTATATGAATCAATGTCCTTGAACGACCGAGGGTGCTTTGGCAGATGACCATATAGGGCTCGGGACAACAGCATACGGTGTTTCGAGTAAATGTGAGCTGTCTAAGGCCATTGCAACGGGCGTTTGTGCAATCAAGAGTGCCCGAGCAGGTGAGAGGAAAGGGCCTGCCAAGAGTGAAAGGTCTCCCGCAAAGGGCTTCAAAGGGAAAGTTTCCCACATCAAGGGCTAATGAGCATCGAGCGCATGGGTGCGCCACTGAATGGGGGCCCCAGCAACAGCGCAGGGCCCTCCGACTGGAAAGAACACAAGACCACTGTCAAGACCCGCTGAACAGTGTAGAGTACATTGCAAGGTTAAAAGGAATGTTCCACATTTGAAGGTATAGAGGCAAGCATCAGATGTGACGAAATAAACTCACTTGTAATTATTGGTTTGTTTTTAAGTGCAAAAAACTGCCCTAGACAACACAATTTCATTATTTAGTAAATATGCTCCTCAATGCGCCAGCGCTTAACTGCGTCATGAGACGTTGGTGTGACGTAAGAGTGACTGCCAAACTGATCGTGGAAAACTGCCACCGTAGCGGAAGAGCTGGCTCACTAGTAGTACTTCAACTTGTCGAGAGGTACTGTGCTAATAGTTGCATTGTTTACAAAACCTAGACATAACGAGATAGGGCCCCCGACAAGGGCGTAGTACCCCCTAAGCAATTAAAAAGTACCGAGACACAATGCGAAGGGCCTCCAAACGATCGAGTGCACCTGAACAGTTTAACAAATGGGCCTCCGACAAGAACGCAGGGCCATCTCTTGAAATAGGAAGTACTCAAGACCCAATGTGGACGGCCCGTAATTATAGTGTGCACGAGCAGAAGAACAGTTGAGGTCTCCGCCAACACCGTAGCCCCCCGCGAATTAAAAGTACCCAAAAGTCAAGGTAGATGGCCACGAATGATCGCGTCCGCCCTAACAGGTTAACAGATGGGGCCCCCGACAACAGCGTAGGGCCCTTCATTCAAATAGGAAGAAACCAAGACCTCACGCGGAGGGCCCCCAAACGATCGGGTGTTCCCGCGCAGGGTAACAGATGGGGGCCCCTGACAAGAGCGTAGAGCCATCCCAGTAAATAGGAAGTACCCAAGACCCAATGTGGACCATTCTCAAACGATCGAGTAAGCCCGGGCAGCTTAACAGGTAGGACACTTTAAAGGAGTGAAGGGTCCTTCGGAAGTGTTAGAAAATAGGAAAGCCCTAGAGCAATGGAAAGGGCCCATGAGCATAGCCCGTGTGGGTCGGTAGGTCAACCGAGACCAATGGGAAGGCCCCTGAGCAACTGAGATTATCCCGGGAGGTTAATACGCTATCGGATGTAGCGTATAGAGCCTTTCGGGCAAATGAAAAGAATCCGTGGAGGGCCCCTGATCGACAAGGAAACCCCACCATGCTTGCGGATAGGGTCCAGACAACGGCGTAAGGCCTTCTGAGCAAGTGCAAAGGAATCAAAGGCAACGTGCAAAGGTCCTAATGATCGGAGTGACGCTGCAAGTGAACATATAGGGCCACCGTTAACAGCGTAGGGCCTCAGAACAGCGTAAGAAACCTTAGAATTTCTCCAATATGTTAAAAATATGTTCAATCGCCTCTGTTAATAAGCAAATAATTATTTTTGTCTGCTTGTGGGTCTTCACTTTTGGTTGTGACTGTTCTTGGTCGCCTGAGACCCAAAGGCGTCCAATTTTGTTCTCTTTTATTTTTTTAACTGCGTATGTTCGGCCGGCTAAGGGTCCCTTTGGAGCCTATTATGATCCATGGGGACACAAAGTAACGTCATGGCCCCGTGCCCCCTCCCCCCCCCCTCTGAATTCACCAATGCTTGATAAGTTCCTCATGGGGGGACGCGAGACAACAATGTTGTGCCCACCACCTTCACAAAATGCCGGATTGACCCGTTGAGGAGGGGGGAACAAAACCTTCAAATTGGCGCACCATAACGTTTTTATTCTCAACAATTGCTCTGCCCTTTATCCTGATGAAATTTTGGATTGACCCGCTCGACAAAGGGACACCAAAAACCTTTATTTCGGGGCATCACAACATCCAGTTCCAGAGGTAACCAATTCCACGGTTACCAAGGACCACAACCCTTTATTTTCAAGAAAAAAACAAATTCAACGGGCGCCGTAATGTCCGTACCACTCTATTGACAATATCTTGTATCGGCCGATTTGGCGGAAGGCAGGAACCCAAACTTTAATTTCGGGGCACCGCAACATTTGCTTTCTAGGGGCACAATATCCAAGCGGGCCATTTAGAGGGCCGTAAAACCTTCCTTTTAAAATGTACCAAAGTCCAAAAGCTCCACAATTCCTTTGCCTTTCACCACGATGAATTCTTGAATGGATCCCTTTGACAAAGGTGAACTAAATACCTTTTTTGAGGCATCTGATCCCTTTTTGAACGGGCACGTAGACTAACAATAGGTGGACATATTAATGCAGTTGTTTATCCTGTTTCAGTCTACGCTGGTGTTCAACCCACGGGCCGGTTGATATATTTGTAAATCCTCGAGCACATCCGGCCACGTTTCTCATTGTTATAGTTTGGCATAAAAGGCCGAATGAACTATTGCTAATTGAATAGTGTCCGCGGTCTATTCGATGCAACCACTTGATCTCTGGTTTATTTCTTTAAGTCATTTCAAAATTCATGCAGAACTGTATTCCCTGGCACCCACTGGTTTTTTTTTTGGTAAAAGAGGCATTTCAGCACGGATGATAAACGAAGAATATTGAGATAATGAAATCTCTAAATAACATCAGCTAAACCCGGCAAAACTTCTTTTTCGGAGGGATCATTTGAAGTCGCTGGATTCCATGCTGCATTTCAACCACCAGAGCCCCTTTTTAACCACGGTCATGCTACATTTCCACAGTCAGGACCCCTTTGCTAACTGTGATGCTCCTCTCCTGTTGTAACCTTGGCTGCGCCTCCGGCCAAAGTGTCTGTGCACCCCCTTGACAAAATGCCGGACATCGGTCCACGTCAGCATTGCAAGTGGCAAGAGAGGTCGTCTTCCCTTCCTGCTTGCGTTGTTTATCTTAGCATCGCAGATGGCTCTTGACAGAAAGTAAAAAACGAAGCACACTTTAAATTGGGTAATAACTCCGGTGAGATACATCGTCATTGAGCAGGTATATGTAAGAGGCAACAGCAATGGCAGTGGAACGTGTCTGTAATCAAACCAGTGCAAACAATGCGAGCGGTGTTAGAGTGTGAGACAAGGTAAATTTTCAATCGACACTGGCATTCGCTGCAGAATATATATATATATATATATATATATATATATATATTCAAAAAGAAAAACTGCCAATGGGTTGCTTCGCTTCGGGCATTGTGAAAAAGTTGTTCAAGCAAACTGATTGTTATGTTTCACACTAAAATAGGCAACGGATTGAAACCTGAATAAGTAACCCTAGTATCTACTTAGTTGGTAATAGGTCACTTAAGTCATCGCTTTGGGATACACGAAACTTTGCATGTAAGAATTACCTTGAGCAAAGCAACAGTCAAAATGCGTTTTCACGATAACAAAACTACGCGTGCCCCTGGCATATTTTGTAGGTACTGCCGTCACCAGACAGATACAGATGCAAATATTCCAGACATAAGAGTTGGCAATTTGTTGGTGGTATCGCTGCAGGTAACAGCATCCGTGTGTTCCGATGTACTTCTGCGTCCTAAGGTAACATATAATACGTTATCGGCGGTGCAGTATGTGTAATATCACTCGGTTGTTGAACCTTTGAGACTCATGCTGCTTACGATTAGCTGGAGTTACCCTACTCAGCCTAAATTTTAGAAGCATTTGTACTTTTCAAGGCACTCAACGCACGCGCACCAGACTCCCTTTTTCATGTCAACAACACAAAACATTTTGCATATTTCAGGGAGTTTGCCTATAATGCCAGAGGGAGTCTCCCCCTCCACCACCAAAATATACGTCGCCTCAAAAATATTCAAACTTTACCGGCTTAACCTCTTCCTGCTGAAGCAAAAACTTGTCAACACTTGCACCATGCTACGTTACTTGAGTCATTGTGATTTAACACGCGCTCGGGCGGGGGTCAAATTGACCCCCCGAAAGTTTTTCCAGCATGGGTTCCGAACGGCATGGTGTAGCCCCGCCAAATTTTGCACAGCTGTAGGTAGTTGAATAGCAGATCGTTTGGCATCACAAATTTAGATGTATCTTGTAAGGTCGTTAACCTATGGCAGGTAAAAGTCAGGCCATGGTTTCAGCGAAGGCAATTTCTAGGGGATTCTTCAATCTGATCCAACAACGGAGTGCTTGGCAAAGCCATACATTTCTGAGATGCTTTCTTAGGCAACACAATAGTTGAATGAGCAAATAACATTGACCTAAGGTCAAGGATAAAGGTCACACCAAGGTCAAAACCAACCTGTTTTTTTACCCTGGGGCTTGCTGTTTTGGATAGCTTCTGGTAAACATTTCGAGTTTATTGATAGCAGGAACCGCATTATATATCTTCCATGGACTTCTGAGAGGTTAAAATAGGTCATTGACCTAAAACGACCGATGTCAACATTTTGTTTTAAGAACATGCTGCCTAGCCTAACCTTTGTCACTTAGCCAAATGCAAAATTAAAAGCAGTCTTATATGATTTTGTCACCCTGACCTTCAAAAGGCCAAACAAGGTCACTAACCTTGAATGAGAATGTGACGTTTTGCTTAGAAACGGTTATTTAGGTTCTGGGGGCACTTTGGAGACCAACCTGAAACTTAACCTTGTTCGACATTTTTTGACTCGAAGTTCATGACCTGGGAACCTGAATATTTGACCTAAGTGAGTTCACGTACAGGTCAATACACCCTGTAAATTTGGTGTCTAGCTTTCTTATTTCCCGAGATCTCAGGAGTGGTCAAATTGACCCCATTCCCCCCCCCCCCCCCAGCCGAGCGAAGGGCATCTAGCCGGCCGCCCGGGGCGCGTGTTAAAACTCTTGCGCAAGTTACTGCTTTCGCTTTTAACCATTCACTGTAAGATCAGCAACCTGCAAAGTGAACTTTCTACTCTCTTCGTCATACGTGAATTAACGATGGTTAGTCATTCGAGTCGTGTCGTCGTGCTGGCTTCCGCGGTATTTAGCAGCCTGCTGAAACTCGATCAGCCATATCTTCGAAATCCGTGCCTTGAATTGGTGGGATCCATCACCCTCTGGAACAAGATAACCGCACGCGATGTACATTTCTGCGTACTGTGTCTAGCAGTCTCCAGTGCGCAGAGAAAGACGGGTTCCCGATTAGGGAATACGAATATGAAAATGAAGTGGCCGAAATCCGAGGACTTATGAGAGGGTAAGGGGCACTAAGCTCCAGGGGCCACCACAGTGAAGAGTGACCCGTCCCCTGACGAAATCCTGGATTCGCCTCTGCTGACAGGAGATACAGTTCTCCTGCATCTTCCGCGTGTGGTGGAACGACACAAGACTGCGAAAGTTCAAGAGCCCGTTGCCAATGGTGGTGCTGACGGAACACGTCAGGAAGCTGCTCTGGAGGCCTGACATCGTCACTGAGAACGTCCGCGAAGTGGAACAAAGCGGCATCATAAAGCCGACCGTCTTCAACGCGCTGTGAGAGAGCTAACAGTCACGAACAGTCACAGAGAGGATAGAGCAAATCTAATAGTTTGGGTTATGACAAAATTTGTACAGGCGACACTGACTGATGGTCACTCATCCCATAGGTTGATTAGACCACTCTCAAGGTCCACAACCGATATGAATGTATGAATGCGCAATGTTTATGTATGCTGGGCAGTCATTAAAGGATGAAAATATTTATCAAGGTTGTTTGGTGAGCGTCAGGGGATGCAATTGTACTGGGTGCATCACCAGGTGTGGGAATGAAGAACAAAGTCCCCCGCAACCCAAAACTTGTGGGGATGCTTTGCTATTCTTAGTTCTTTGCAAACACTTCTTCAGTTATTTGTGCGTTACATTGGGTGGGGGATGCCAATGCTCCCACCCTTTCTCAAGGTGACACAAATCCTTACCCGCGTAGAAGGATGTCAATAGCCGAGAATCGTGGCAAATGGTGAGAGATGTGCCTAGATCATCTGTAACAAAGCAGATGAGGGTGAATAGATTTCGCTCCCGCGTTTTCTGTATGCTGTCTGATGATGCATGGGTAAGCAACGATATTTACCAGAAATAAAAATATTGCAACTGTCAGTTTCTCAGTTTCTTTATGGTTTCATGCCTGTCTTATCTCCACGTCCCTCAGAGTACGCTACTGACCTCATCGTGCCGCTCATCTTTCATGTCTAGGGCGGGAGACGCTGTCCTGAAAACTCGGCCACCTCTGTCGGCAGATACCCGCGCCACCACACGCTGTTCTACTCGTCCTACATCGCGCTGCGCGTTGGCTGCCCGTTTGTGTACACCAACTACCCGATGGATGTGCAGGTGTGCAGGATCCATGTGGGCACCATGGGACTTACTATCGCCGAACTGGACCTGCAGTGGCACAAGCTCAGCTACTCCATGTCACAGAGCTTCCTCAAGTGAGCCACGCTCCGTCCCGCTCGCGACCGCGTCAGCTCCGTTACGGCGACTGGGTCAGTTCGGTTGCAGCGACCGGGGCAGTTTGGTTACGGCGACCGGGGCAGTACGGTTACGGCGACCAGATCCGTTAGGCTACGGAGGCCGGGTCAGTTCGGTTACAAAGACCGGGTCAGTTTGGCTACGGCCACCAGATCCGTTAGGCTAAGTAGGCCGGGTAGGTTCAGTTACGAAGACCGGGTCAGTTCAGTTAAGGAGACCGTGTCAGTTCAATACGGAGGCCGGGTCAGTTGGGTTGCGAAACGCCCCAGGTGGTTCGCTCGGTGGCGTATGTCTGCTTTTTGTAATTTAGCGCCGAATCCACTGTAGCGATAATAGTTATCTGGCGTTCTCCGTTTGTTGAAACGCTTCTTCCTGCGTGTCTCATTGGCTGTGATTAGCTTGAAACGGTGCACGACAAGGGAGCGACAACCACGTGGTGACCACATCGGACCGTTGGTTGGGTTTGTAGGTTCCACGACCTGTTTCGCTTGAAGGTGTGTGAGAGCATGGACGAGCCGGTTCGCTACTCGGCCTTCGGACAACATCCGCAAAAGACGCTGCTCATCGTCCTAAAGAGAAACTACAGGTCCACTTTGGTTCAGGTAGGGTCTGTGATTTCCAGCACATGGACACTACACTGTCTTTATCAAGCTGCACTTCGCTTTGATCGCAAGCAAACTAGTCCTCCGGGCTGATGTCGTGTTCCACAGGCGCACCTTCTGTGTCGTCTTCACAGATAACCGTCTGAACGCCGTGCCGTGCTCTGCAGGTGTACTTGCCCAGTGTGCTCTTCGTCTTGATCGCCTGGCTCAGCGTGCTGGTGCCGCCCACCATGCTGCGCACGCGACTTCTGCTGAACAGCACCAACCTGCTCACCATCATCTCCATGTTTCTATCCATATCGAAGACTGAGGCCGCCCGCGTCCCCAAGGTGGGACTGTTACCGATCACCGATCAACGTCCTAGCCAGGAGTAGGAGTAACTGAGCTCACCTCGATCATCCCTCATCAGCCTACATGACGTCTCGTCTTGCCAATGTGAACAACGTCCTGGTCTTGTATGTTTTCGCTGTGTGACCCCTTCGTCTTGCCGGTGTGACCCAGGTCAGCTACATCACAGCTCTGAACCTGTGGATGTTCGTCTGCGTCGCGTTCTGCTTCAGCTCCGTCCTCCTGGTTGTCCTGGATATTCGACTGGTGGTCCTCCTCACCAACCCAGGTACAGGCAAACCACCTAGTATTAAAAGCCACAGAAGACTCCGTGTTTTGCTGTCCGCCCTCTTGCTCTCCCCCAAGAACATAATCTTACAACAGATACCGCCGTCAGGTGTCGTAGGTGATTGGAGCGCACCGGTTACCTGAGACTGCCGGTACATTTTTCACCAGCGCCACCACAAGCGCAGCATCGGCCGGTCATATGCACGGAGTGACATCCGTGCTTGTCACCAAGTAGCTGATCTAGATGATCTCCATCGCAGGTCGAAAGCTCCAGGCGATCCGTGACCTGTTCCGACCAAAGGAGATCATTACGAACGAATCGTCCGTGTTCATTGACGACGACGACGACGGCGACAGCGACGAGTTTTGGGACGCGTCTGACACGTCAGCGGAGGACCTGGAGAACACCGAGGTGCGGTCGGAGCGCCAGGCTGGCAGGGCTACGGCGCGTCCGCTGGCGGTCCGAGCCGATCGGTCCGGCCTGCCGCCTGTTGTCGCGCCAGCCTGGCGAAGGTTGTGACAGTCGTAGAAAATGCAGACCGTTGAGCTGAAGGCTGAGCTGTTTTGTATAGAGAAGGCCGAACGAGCCGGGTTGAGATTTCTATTGAGAAGGCCGTAGGTAGCCGGGTTGATATTTGCACCCAAAGTTCGCTTGGATGCTGCTTAAACCGGAAAACTATTGACATCAGGGGCATGCGTAGCACATGGAGTAATGTACAAAGTTGCAACCATTGGCGTAGTGGGCCAACTATGGTCCCTACCGCTGTTTTCGTCCTGAGTGTGCTGCTGGACGAAGAATTGCGATGTTGATTCCGTGTACTATAGTCTGATGAACACATTCAAGCCAGTTTGGCACTGGGGCGTGACACGTGTCTGGTACGATCCCGACTGATATCAGCTGGTTTGACCTTACCTGAAATGATCTGACATGACCTTACCCTATCTTTTGTCAACTGACAGCCTGACTACCCAACCAGACATCGCATAGCCAGTCACATGACCTGACCCGACGGGACCTGACCCGACCTGAACTTGCACCTTTCGCCTGGCCTGACTTGTCCTCCGCCACAGTCGACCCTGCGAGACCGTGTGGCCGAGAAGCGTCTCGAGTGGCTGTCGCGCACGGCCGGCTTCGAGCGTGTCTACCTCGTCGGCTATCCGCTGCTGTTCACCCTGTTCACCGGCGCCTACTTCACCTACTTGCTGTGGCATCGGAGCTCGCAGATGGCACAAACGCTAGCCAGCGCTGGCGGCCAGGGCGCGATCCTGCCCGGCTGCTGGTGCCGCTCGGATGACTTCGAGCCCGGTTGCATTCCCGAAAGAGACTACATCAACCTAGATTAAACAACCGACCAACCTATATCAACCAGTCTCACCCAGGGCTGACACAAATGCACTCGGCTTAACATGCGCACCGTCAACCAAACGCGACGTTTTAAGGACGTGCCGCTCATCCCACGCACAGTTCAAAATGCGTGCAGCTATTTTCCTCTGACCTAGTGTGTCTTAAAACATGGATGAAGGACAGTGAATTCCGGCCGTTGGATGAACCATGTGTAGTTGGCAACTGAGCATTGCGTGTGGCCTGCGGGTCAAGCTACATACTCTTTGGTATGTGCATCGTGTTTTGTGTGTGTATCGTGAACAGTGTAGCGCAGCAAGCCTGCTTGGGTGTTTTGTTGTTTGCTTACCATTAAAGCTGCATACCATTTTCTATCGTCTTCTAAATGATCGCACTGACAGTGCTGGTACCAGGTGACGAAGAGGCGCTAAGGTTGCATTTGTGCAACTTAATTAACAGCGGGTACGGTGGAGGTTTTTTCCATAAGGGCATAAAATGACAAAACATGCGAAGCATAATTTGGTGCAGACTGCAGAGTTGTGTAAGGAAACCCAAAGCGTGCATGCTCAAGACGTTCTTGCTTATTTTTACCGATAAAATATCAATCGTGTGTAACTCCGTATCTGACGCGATTTATACCTGAAAAAGGCAATGAATCGTCATACAATTCTATCAGAGTCAAAATGACCGACGCCAGACACCAGTAACTGGAAAAAAAATAATCATGTTAGCTGAAAGCCGCCTGCAGCGACCAGCAGAAGGCAACATATAAGGCCGTCTTTGCTATTGCACCCATACGTTCCAGCGGTGCATTTCAGATTTTGAAGACTTCGTTTCAAGACACAGTGACCGCGTTCCAGCCATGTTTACTCACTAGAGATAACCAACCTTCACAAGTCCCTCGGTGATGTTGGCTCCCATGTCCCTCTCCTGCATTTTGGTTCATGTGACGCGCCTGGTTGTTACGCAACTTTCACTCCCTTGCGACTCCTTTGCGAAAACCCCACCAGTCCCGCTTCTCTTGCCCACCTTTCGGCCTTCTACGATCTGGAGTTGAGCCTGCATTTAGTGGCTCATGAACACACCCCATCTTGACTTGAGTGCGTAGCACTGGTAACGCTAACAAACTGATGCTTCCACGTTGCTGCCAGATTAAGGAAAATATCGGGTCTTCCAAAAAAAAAGAGCAGCGGTGTGACGACGAAAAGCGCCCAATCACACCCGCCCTAGGTTTTTGTAATTTGTAAACCTTGGCTTGTTTGCTTGTTTTGCACCACTGCTTTTGGCAAGTTCCATGCAGGAGTGCAGTATCACAAATTGAGCTTAGCTGGCTGGACAGTGAAAATGACCCAACTTACCCTCAAAATAAAATGACCCAACTTACCCTCAAAATAGGCCAACAAGCAGGCTCCCTCCAATCTGGCCCACTGCCTTCCCAAAGTTGGGGGGAGGGGGCAAAGCCCATGTTGGGGGAGGGTGAAGTCATCCCGACCGAATAAGAAACTGCATCCCTGGTTCGATGCCTTGTTCTTACATTCCAGGCATTTTGCCCATTGTTTTACGATGGACAAAATGGTTCGAAATGTCAGGTTATTTTATGGTATTAAAACCCATATTACTGCTTCAGCCATTACCGTTCCCCCAAAATGGTATCACTTACTTTTGTTCCAAATTGTCGTCTTCCAGGGCCTGCATAAGTACGAACATGATCCTCCAGTGATGTGGAACTTCCTTAGTAGCAACTTATGACCACGTTCTGTCCTTTTTCAGCCATATCTTGCAAAGACACCCTATAAGTAAGCATGTTTTTGCAACCGATGTCGACACTGACTTTGCAGCCTAGAGTGCATACGCTATTAGTTGTCGCCTAGAAAGTGAAGATGAGACTTTTACACGCTTGCACCACATCTAGAATCCAAAATATGCGCTTTTTGTTCAAAGCAAGATGATATGTTGGCCTTATGTTAAGTCACTGCTCGATTTCGGTATCCCCATTTTGGAATCCGACTATGCCAATGCCGAAAAAGTGCTGCATCATAACCTTTATCATCTGTTAACACAACGACGATGATTGTTCATGAGTGCAGCTGGGGAGGGGACGCCAGCTCATACTTTGTTTGTATCTCAACTTTATTCACCTTGACGCACGGTCTGCTGCCTAAACAGCGGAGCATGGAGGTAACACCTAGGCAGGTGTCTAATGCGCGTTTGCGTTGCTGTGTTTCTCATCGCAACCGACACCTCTGCAATTGCTGCAAAATCGAGAGCCGGTAGTGTAAGCCGGAAAGATCTGTGTATGGAATATCTGAATTTGACATATTTGTATGTTTACAGACTAAGGATAAACGTTCGGCAGATGTTGGATAGTCACTGTCATCGTGGGTATCACTTCATATATTGTGTTGCGTGGTCTGGCATGCGCGTAACCACATCTCTGAGATCGAGGGGGGAGGAGGGGGGCGGGGAATCAGGATCGAAGAGGGCAACTGGAATCTGCATTGGCTCGTCGTGACAGAAAATAGGATTTTCAGCGGAAAAGGTGTGGAATGGGTGCATTCCGCAGACAACCCAAATCTCATTTTGTTAAACTTGGGGTACATATCACCCTCCATCAGTTACACGTATGGTCCTGGGAGTGCTTATCAAACTGTGCCTTTATTTGCCCTGCACTGGGCTATGGGGGAAAATGTGAGGCGAGCACAATGTAATTTCATATGCCTACTTATAAACAACATCAAGGTCAATTAAAAACATCACATGAATCCACCTGCAGTTTAACAATGTGCATGCCACCCTAATGATCATTTTACTGCTTTTGGTTGCAAAATTGTTAAGCCATTCTAACTATTCATAGTACAGGTTTAATGTTAAAATGTCATTATCTGAGGATTATGTAATCCCCATTGTAGAATATAGAGCAGCACACTTGATACACTACCCCACCCACCCCCCGTCTCCCCCTTTAGTAGTCACACCCAGGTACCTTTTCAACAACGGGCTAAGCTCAGGGCAGCGCATCTCAGATCCTAATTCTGTGGATGCGGTGGGGCTTGATTGACCAAATTTATACGGTTAACTGATCTGACCTAAGATTTCTTCAATATTTGCACTCCGTTTTATGCAAGATCTGGTGGGAGGGGCACCAAATTGTCAGTTGAAACCAAACGCGTTGGCTACCTGGCTGTCCAAAGAGTGGTCGTCAATGTTTTTTTGGAAATAGTCACTTATCGAGCAGCGTTTTTAGTGAACGCTTGATGGTGGGATACGTAATCCCTAGCTTTTATAGGGTTGGGTTTGTAAGCCCCAACCCTATAAAGGTGAGGGTTGACGTAAACCAACTTCTAAGGTTTTCGAGGATAACTCTCCAGTATGTTATGTAATCGCACCGCCATTTTCGATGCCTCTGGGGCATCTAGTACCCGTGCTTTGACAATAGAAATGTGGCCCTTGCATTTCTGGTTTTTAAGAAGCGACATGCTTTTAAACACCTGCTCAAAACACATAAAAATGCATGTAGCATGAAAATGCATGAAAATGCAAATTTAGATGAATGAATATACCTATAGATAAGGCAGTACTGTCAATCCTATCTCTCGTCGAATAAGCTCGAACCAACTACAACACATATATGCATACATGGGTGAAGCCTGGTGCGTGATGCGGGATGTCTGTTTACTTGAATTCGTTTGCATGGCCAAGAGATGCGCGATGCTCGTTAAGTTGAAATCACTCGCGGGCATGAGTGATCCGTGATGCGTCATGACTGTTGACGTGAAATCGTTTGCGTATACAAGTAGTTTTACGTATTTTTGGCAAGTTTATTAGTTATTATTCTTGGCAAGACATGTACTGTATTATAATAATGGCTGGCTGCTGCTTCTTGTTTGATACCCTGAGTGTTGGTGCACTGTGAAAATTGAGGCACGCTGTTACAAAAACTGAAAAGTCGAGTTTGATTGGTAGTTTTTTTTAATCACTGCTCGTAATCGTTTTGACACAGGCCTGGAGCAAAAATTGCTCTGCTTCTAGCTCGCTCTCCTGATTATTCGACGAAGAATATGCTGCCTCATCTATAAGTGTAATGTTTCTCGACAATTTACGCAGTTTAATACGCCTGCTGACGGTTCGTATCGTTACATAGACCTTTACATATGAACACGTAAACCGCTAAAATTCTAAGTTCAGGAATACTTTACCTTTGTCCTCACCATATGGCCAATTTTCATATTAAAGAAATAACGATGTAAACTGACGACCAATCGTGAGATGTCGCACAAACCAAGCCACCGTACTATAACCATATATTTAGCTGAGAAACGGCAGTGAGTCGCATCGCCCCCTCCCCCTCCCCCACCCGATCAGTCTGTGCTGAACAAAAAGGCGAATCAGAGCGATAGTTATCGTGTGGTTTCCAGTCCTGCCCAAAGTATGCCGTCGTCCGTCATGCAATGAAGGAGATACCGGAGACGGTAGCACAGCCCACCTACGTGCTCAGCCATCCCAGATGTTTAAAGACCGCTGGGCCCCGCTTATAACCTGCCATAACAGATAACTCGCGGAGTGTTTCTACATCGCTGTTTAACCGTTGATATGGATGAGCCTCCCAAACATCACTAATGGGTTGATCGTTCGGGAAGTTGCGGCACGTATTTGGTGTATCATTTGGTATATATATATATATATATATATATATATATCTCTCTCTCTCTCTCTCTCTCTCTCTCCTCTCTCTCTCTCTCTCTCTCTCTCTCCTCTCTCTCTCTCTCTCTCTCTCTCTCTCTCTCTCTCTCTCTCTCTCTCTCCTCTCTCTCTCTCATCTCCTCTCTCTCTCTCTCTCTCTCTCTCTCTCTCTTTTTGCTCAGTTTGCTGAGATGCGGTAATCCGGCAGCTTTGGTCTTAACACAGGTCCAGTGAGAGGTAAATGACGCATTGTGGTACATTCGCTGTGGAAGTGTTTTGGCAAAGATGATACGCAAAAGTAGACATATGTCATGAATTCAGGATTTGTAGGCGGTTGAGAAGAGCCCATTGGATGCATTTTGCTCGTTCCACGCGTCTTGAATAATACAACCCATTGGAAGGTTCAGTTCCTTTTGACTCCATATCACGTATTTGCTGTAAAAACTGGCATCTTCAACGTATGTTGAGCCGAGAAATGGTTTTGTCAGTGTATAGTGCACGCTACAGCTAGGTTGAGAGAAATTCCTAAAGGTCACTCTGCAACTAAAATACAAATTCAAGTAAAACAGGCATGACTAACGATTACAAGTAACCATCAAACTGTGAAAATGTGGTCGTCAGAGGACGATGGATGGTGAGGGAATCTGAAATTCGGAAATACCTGTACTTAAGCAAGACGCCAGACCAATAGGATGACGATCAGGCCTGAAAGAGAAAGGAATATATAATGATTAGTAAGCAGTCAAATGGGGTGCGCTGTAATCCATTTTTTGGCGTTAAACATGTCGAAAATTATATAACTCTTCCACATCCTTGTCAAAAGTGGTAGCATCCTTCCACTCAAGCGAAAAGTAGTTTCAGAACACTGGTGCGATGGACAAAAAAGTGTTCCTACACAGCCCCAAGGAAATGGGAGTGTGTGATTTTTAGTTATGAGGGTGCGTTTACCATTAATATGGTGCATTTAAGGCAGTAATAACAAAAGGTAAATAACACGGTAAAACGGGGAGACGGCAATGCAATCATTACGCTGGGAGTCATCCTACAATGTCACTATCTTAGTGCGACCTCAACAGGTCTGTATTGAGAGCCGATGTGGTGCGGCATTTCATCACAGCTTTCACTGTTTCCTCGGAAAGGAGATCCTTAAAATTACCGCATGCGTTTGCACGGGACATACTGAAAAAGACAGCGCAGAAATTAATTCGTGCGTCTCAGTCTTTTGGGACCTACGTTTTGCGTCAAGTCAAACTGGATATGAACCGGCTCAGGATGACAGAGGACAGACGAAATCAAGGTCACTCGAGATAACATTGAATTAAGTCATCCCCAGCATCCTGCCTGGACGCTGTGCTTGCATTTTGTGCCATGTACGTTACCTTCGCTGTACTGTTATGGCTCTTTCGGTAAGTAAAGCGTGGTTCTTTATGCCTCTGCCGATCTGGAAACATCTCCTTGCCCGGTCAGTTTTGTAATACGCCGGTGGCGCTTGAAATCGGATTTGTGCTTGGTTAGGAATGGTTTGTAACCGACCCTAGAATCACGGAAATGCATGTAATTTTCAATGGTGACGTCATATTCTCCGAAGTCTGAGTGCGCCAGAGCTGTAACAAAACCATATATGTTGCTGCTGTCATTACACATGCTAAATAAAAAGTCAGAATAAAAATTATTGTTTATTCAAATAGACTGCATTCGTGAATTCTTACTTCATCAATCTGTCTGTTTTCCTTTTCATCCTGCTCTTGTGATCTCTCCTCTCTCTCGAATCCTTCTTTTCCACTCCTACGCTCTCCTCCATCATCCCCCTCCCATCATGCATCATTCTCATCTCTCATCCCCTCATCCCTCCCTCTCTCCTTACCACCTCTCCTTGTTCCTTTTCCTCTGTCTCCGCTGCCTCCCCGCCTCCTATCCTCGTCTCAGTTCGTCTCCCGTTACCCTCCCCTCCTCCCAGCTGACCTGCCTTGGGCCAACCCTGCAGGGTTGCGCCGGCCGCCTCCCAGGCGGGCTTGCTGACGGCGCTAGCTGATTACGAAAAGGAGGTGCCGCCGTTGCCCTCCGAACATCCCGACGGACGGCTAATCGTCAAGATTTCCATCCAGTTCATGAGATTGCTGAAGGTCGACGAGATTCAGGGAGTGAGTGAAAAGGTGTCCTCCCACTGGACCGAGGCCGGCGGAGGACTTGTGGGCAACTGTCGCTACACCTTGGAGAAGCCGTGCCCGGGGTATGTAGGAATGCGTAGCTGGCTGGTGCGAGTAAAATATAATCGGATATTTGTTTATACTGCGGCGCTTGAATCAGTGCAGCGTTTCGCCAACGACTTTTGCTAACTTTGAAATGCGCACAAAAAGGGCATTAATTGTAACAGATGATTAGCGGAATATATATATATATATATATATATATATATATATATATATATATATATATATGTACATATTCGTAGTTTTGGGATCAGGTGTCTTGCTCTCATGTCAAGCTGGCATTAATTAAGTGCCTGTCCCTTTAAAAGCATATTGATCTTGCCATAGACTGTGTTTTCCTGCTTCAGGAATAGTTTTAAGTTACCCATATCATTTCTGGTAGGAGCAGCATCTCTCTTCATGCTATACCGGCTGTAGCATAATGCAGGTTCTGTGACTCCCAGGAGCAGCATTTCTCCCAATCTTGGACCATCTGTGTCAATCCACATGAAATGCAGTTATCGTGGCGTTGTTACCCTGCACGTGGCTCTTATTGTGTATTTATCTACCAAATGTACCAACTGTCTATGAGGATATTTTCCCCATTCATCACAATTTTAATCAGTGCATGTTGAACACCGTTTACGTTAAAATATTTGCATAACATATATATTGTCCATGAGGTGTCCCGAAGAGGTTCTCCTGGGGCATAAGATAACAGTTTTGGGAATACCACCCTCATAAAATCATGGATCCGCCACTTGCGCGAGGGGGCAACAAAAACTTCAAGTTAGGGCCCACAAATGTTTTTGATCAATAGCCACCACATCCAAGGAACCGTCCAAAGGTAAAAGGGTCCGAGTGTTATTTTGCCTAATGGTGCTTAGGTCTTTTTGCCTTTTGACGGCAGAGCTATTTCCGTGTCTTTCATCGTGATGGAACTCTGGTTGGCCCTCTTGGCGAAATGGCACCAAAAACCTTTATTTCATGGCATCGTAACACCTGTTTTCCAGATGTACTCAAACCCACGGTTATCACAAAAAGTCACAACACCCTTGTTTTCATGACACCAAAATCCAGGGGTTCCACAGTGCTCACGCCTCTCCATTAACCACATCTTGTATCGGCCCGATTGGCAGATGGGAAGACACCAAAACGTTAATTTCGGGGGCACCAAAGCACTTATTTTCCGGGAGCACAAAATCCAAGCCGGCCATTTCGATGGCCACGAACACTTCCTTTTAAACGGACACCATGATCTACTTGCTTTCCTCCCTGATAAGGCCTTAAATTGGTGCTTTCGGCGAAGGGACGCTAAAAACCTACCTTTCGATGTATCATGTCCACCATTTTCGACAGGGACCCAACTCCAGGTGATACCACCAAGGGTCACATTACCTCTGTTTTCAAGAGGGAGTGCTGTGATATCCGTTACTCCACATTGACGAAATCCTGAATCAGCTCATTGAACGAGTTGCTCCAAAACGTTTAATTCTGGGCACTACAATCTTCATTTTTAAGTCACACAAAATCGCAACGGATCTTCACCAAAATTAGGAGGAATGAGAAAAAATATCGCGATAGCTAGGTCTCCGTGTAATTCCGGGTCAGCATTCTAGCGCACCCTGCTTTGGGTTGCTTGATCGCCAGCTGGCCTTGCCGAGCCTAGTTGCGGGCTGGTACTTTGAAAACGTTGCCTCTTTGATATTAATCAATTTCATGAAGAACTCGGAAGTTTCCCTTTGCGGTAGGTGGCCGTTTTGCACGCAGAGTGTTGGCTGCGTCGCCGATGCCGCACGGCTCATCACGACTGAAACGCAGTGTCTTTGTCTTTTCTTGTAGACTGCGAACCCACACGTTTAAAACTATTTGATATAGCATTCGTGGGTAGCTAAGGAAAAGATGAACATCCCCAAACCAACGAGGTTGGGCATATTAGTGCAGTTGGTTCTCCTGCGTCAATCTACGCCGACGTGCAATCCACGGGCAGCTTCATATTTTTGTAAAACCCCGAGCACAGCCGGCAACGCTCCCCACTGTTATTGCTTGATGTAAAAGGCCGAATGACCTATTTCTATTTGAATAGCGTCCGCCGTCTATTCGATGCAATCACTTGATCCCTGGTTTATTTCTTTTATTTATTTCAAAACGCATGCAGAACTGTATCCCCTGACAGCCACTGGCTTCTTTTAAAGTCAAAGAGGTACTTCAACATAAGCAATAAAAGAAGAGTGTTGATACCTTGAGATCAGCTGGGTCAAGCTCAGTGAATCTTTTTTGGGGGAAGTATTTAGGGAGGCTGGATTCCATGCTGCATTCTCGCATTTCCACCACCCTTTGTTATCCGCGGTGCCCCCCCCCCCCCCCCTCCTATTGTGACTTTGAGTGTCCCTTCGGCCACAGTGTCTGTACATCCCCAGACGAAATACCGGAGATCGATCCACGTCAGCGCCGCCAATGGAAATGCGGGGTCCTCCCCCCCCCCTCCTCCATGCTCGCATTCTTTTTTAGCACAGTGTATGGGTCTCGACAGAAGTAAAAAAACAAAACAATGTACACTTTTTATTGCACCATGAATACAGTGAGGTAAATCGTCACTGAACAGATATTTGTGAATCACCATGATAATAGCAGTTCGATATCTCTGTAATCAAACCACTGCAAATGATCAGGGTACGGTCAAAGTGTGAAACAAGTAAAGTTGCCATTGATTCTGACATACGTTGCTGAATATTTATATGCAACAACAAGAGATTTAAATAGGTTATTCCGCTTCGGGCGCTACGGAAAAAGTTTTTCATCAAACTGATTGTTTTGTTTTACACCTGAGGACTCCACGGAAGGAAGCATGAAGAAGTAAAGCCTAGTTACCTAGTAACCGTAAATACCTAGTTGGTGACAGGTCATTTAAGTCACTTGTATGAGGTACGCGAAGCATTGTTTGTAACAAATACCATTGATTGCAGCCACAGTGATATGCGTCTTCACCACAACAAAACTGCGCTTACCTCTTGACACATGTGGTTAGGATCTTCCGTCGCCAGACAAATACCGGTGCAAAAGTTTGAGCGTACAAAATGGTGAGCTTATATATATATATATATATATATATATATATATATATATATATAGTCTTTGCTATATTCTTAAGTGTGAGTTTCGAAGAGAGAGAGAGAGAGAGAGAGAGAGAGAGAGAGAGAGAGAGAGAGAGAGAGAGATATATATATATATATATATATATATATATATATATATATATATATACATATATACATGCATCGATATATCTTCAAAATGCATATCTTGGGCCGCTGGGATCCATCAGCCTCTGGAACAAAATAAACACACTCAACGTATATATATATATACGTACTGTATATGTACTCTATATACGTACTATATATAGCACTCTGCAATGCGCAGAGGAAGATGGTTTCCCGACTAGGAAATAAAAATATGAAAATGAAGTGGCCAACATCCGGGGGCTTATGAGAGGGTAAGAGGCAAGCTCTGGGGTCCACTACAGCGAAGTGTGGCCCCTACCCTGAAGGAATCCTGGATTCGCCTCTGTTGACAGGAGATACAGTTCTCCTGCTTCTACCGCGTGTGGTGGAACGACACCAGGCTGCGAAAGTTCAAGAGCCCGTTGCCAATGGTGGTGCTGACGGAGCACGTCAGGAAGCTGCTCTGGAGGCCCGACATCGTCACTGGGAACGTCCGGGCCGTGCAGCAAAGTGGCATCCTCAAGCCGACCATCTTCTACGCACTGTGAGAGAGCTGGCAGCTACGAGCAGTCACAAACAGAACAGAACACATCGAACGGTTTCGGTTATGGCATGATTTGCACAGACGATACGGACTAATGATCATCCACCTCGTGCATTGATTACACTACTCTCCAAGCCCACAACCTGTATGATTGTGCGATGGTTGTGGGGTAGGCAGTCATTAAAGGGTGGCAATATTGATCGAGGCTGTTTGATGAGCAAGATGGGTGTAACTTTGCTGGCTACATCACCAGGCGTGAAAATAAAGAACAATTTTTTCGTACCCCAAAAATCATGGGACACTGCTTTTTCTAATAGTTTGCAAAGCGTTTTACAGTTCTTTCGGCGTCATTTTGCGTGAAGGATACAAACGTTTCCCCGTACCCTTGCACCACTTAAAGCGACACAATCCTAACCCGCGTGGAGGGATGCCATTAGCTGGAATCGTGGTATCGGTTAGAATATGTGTCTAGTTCACCTGTGACGTGACATATATGGTTGAATGGATTTTGCTCCCGCGTGCTCTCTGTGCGATTTCATGATGCATGTGTAAGCAACGACGTTTTCAAAAGAAGATAAAACGGTAGTTTTTTTGCCTGTTTCTTTTTCACGCGTGAGGGGCTTTCATGCCTGTTGCATTTATCACCACGCCCTAGCTCAACGTCCCTCAGAATTCGTTACTGTCCTCGTTGTGCCGCTACTTTTTCATTCCTTATGCGAAGAAGCCTTGTTTTGAATTCTCTGCTAGTCTGATGACGTACTGCTGGTATATATCATCGCGCCTTTCGGGCGAGATCGTAGACCCAGAGTCGACTGGCACGGAGGACAGCATGTTTTTCTGCATCAAAAATGTTCCACTCGAGTAGAGAGCGGCGTAAGTATCCACCAAAATATGCCAGGGGGCAAGTGCAGTTTCGTTGTGGTGAGGGCACATTTTACTGTTAAGTAATTGAGGGCATTTGTCACGCACAAAGTGTTACGTTTCTCAACAAGGTGTCTTCATGAAGCTTTCACGAAGTAGGTATATGCGTGGGTCACTTGTTCATGTCTCCATTCGTTGGCCATTTTCGCGTAGGACATAACAATCAGTTTGATGAACAGCTTTTTAGGTAACGCCCGCAGCAGAAAGACCTATCTGCATTTCTTGTGCCTGTATATACAAATTCAGCCACTTATGTTTGTGTCAGTGGCAAATTTACATGCCTTACGCTTCAACCGTCCCCTGATCGCTTGCAATGGTTTGATTACTGACCTATTGAGCTGTTATTTGCTTAATGACGATTTATCTCACTGTAGATATTGTCCAATGAAAAGTGTATCTTGATTTTTGTCAAAAACCAACTACGGTGCTGAAATAAGCAATGCAGGCAAGGAGTGGGGAGACGCCTCCTCTCCCCACCTTTCATCAGCGGCGCTGATGTAACTGATCTCCGGTTTTTTTTATTCTCTATGCAGGGTAACCTGCTTACAATAACAAGCTCCGTGGATTTTTCAGCAACGATCAGTACAGCTCGTTAAAAATTATGCTATGCCAATTTTTAAGCAATTTTGCACCAGCGTGGGATTGGGCACACGAAAACGCATGATAACACACTGGGGTCACAAGCAAGGGAGTTCTCCCATCCTCCTCCCCTTCCCTTACGCTCAGAATTTTCGTTTTCCGCCATAAGGAGTTCCCGGCAGAGTTGCAACTCGGCGTGACGCGCACTCACCGGAGTTCCGGGCCCCTCCTTTAAGACCTACAGCACATTGTTCTTTTGGGCCGGATGACAAGCCACCCGCGTGACTCGGCTCCTCTGCCGGCAGATATCCGTCCAGCTACACGCTGTTCTATGCGTCCTACATCGCGCTGCGCGTTGGATGCCCATTTGTGTACACCAGCTACCCGATGGATGTGCAGGTGTGCAAGATCCATGTGGGCACCATGGGCCTCACCATCGCTGAACTGGACCTGCAGTGGCACGAGATCGGCTACTCCATGTCACGACGCTTCCTCAAGTGAGCCGCGCTCTGCCACGCTCGCGACCGGGCCGGTTCCGTTACGGCGACTGGGTCAGCTCCGTTACGGCGACCGGTCCAGTTCTGCTATGGCGATAGGGTTCAGTTCAGCAACGGTGGTTAGGTCACCTTAGTTACGGGAACCAAAGCCAGTTGGGTTACGAGACGCCCCAGGTGATTGGCTTGGTGGTGTATTGTTGGTCTCCGTGACCTAGCGCCGAAATCGCTATAGCGATTATTGCCATCGGGTGGTCCCAGTTTGTTAAAACGTTCCTATCTGCATGTCACGGTGGCTATGATGATGATGATCAAAACGGTGCACGTACAGGGAAATGACAAACTACTTGGTGATGGCATCGGACCGTTGCTTGGATTTGTAGGTTCCACGACCTGTTTCGCTTGAAGGTGTGTGAGAGCATGGACGAGCCGGTTCGCTACTCGGCCTTCGGACAACATCCGCAAAAGACGTTACTCATCGTCCTTAAGAGGAACTACAAATCCGCTCTTATTCAGGTGGGATCAATGATTGGCAGCACACGAATACCACATTACCTCTGTCAGGCTGCACTTCGCTTTAATCACAAGCATGCTAGTCCTCCGGGCTGATGTCATGTTCCACAGGCGCACCTTCTGTGTCGTCTTCACAGATAACCGTCTGAACGCCGTGCCGCGCTTTGCAGGTGTACTTGCCCAGCATGTTCTTCATCTTGATCGCCTGGCTCAGCGTGCTGGTGCCGCCCACCATGCTGCGCACGCGGCTTCTGCTGAACAGCACCAACCTGCTCACCATCATCTCCATGTTTCTATCCATATCGAAGACTGAGGCCGCCCGCGTCCCCAAGGTGGGACTATTACCGATCACCGATCAACGTCCTAGCCAGGAGTAGGAGTAACTGAGCTCACCTCGATCATCCCTCATCATCCTACATGACGTCTCGTCTTGCCAATGTGAACAACGTCCTGGTCTTTCGTTCTTTGTCGTATGCTCTCGCTGTGTGACCCCCTCGTCTTGCCGGTGTGACCCAGGTCAGCTACATCACAGCTCTGAACCTGTGGATGTTCGTCTGCGTCACGTTCTGCTTCAGCTCCGTCCTCCTGGTTGTCCTGGATATTCGACTGGTTGTCCTCCTCACTAACCCAGGTATAGGCAAATCCTCAGCTATGGTAAACCGCAGAAGAATTTGTGTTTAGGTGTACGTGCCCTTGCTCTCCCTTAAGAACAGACATCTCACAACACCGTCGTCAAGTATCAGAGATAGATTGTCACGATTGGGACGCCCAGGTTACCTGAGGGTGTTGGTACCTTATTCACAAGTGCCATCACAAGCGCAGCGTCTCACTGAAATCACTGGAGTGACCCCCGTGCACTCACGGAGTGAACCCCGTGCTTGTCACCGAGTGGCCAGATCTGGATGATCTTCCCCGCAGGTCGAAAGCTCCAGACGATCCGCGACCTGTTCCGACCAATGAGCTTCATTGCGCATCACTCGTTCACTGACGACGACGGCGGCGGCGACGACGACGATGAGTTTTGGGACGCGTCTGACACGTCAGCGGAGGACCTGGAGATTACCGAGGTGAGGTCGGAACGCCAGGCTGGCTGGGCTACGGCATGTTTGCTGGCGGTCCGAGCCGGGCCGGTCAGGCCTGCCGCCTGTTGTGGCGCCAGCCTGGCGAAGGTTACGATAGCTGGAGGAGATGCATACTGCTGGGCTGGAGGCTGGGCTGTTTTGTACCGAGAAGGCCGTACGAAGCCGGGTTGAGATTTGTATTGAGAAGGCCGTGCGAAGCTGGTTTGAGATTTACGCCCAAAGTTTGCGTGCGTGTTGCTCAAACCGGAAAACTCCTGACGTCAGTGGTAAACGTAACACATGGAGTAGTGTGGAGATTTGTAATCAGTGGCCTGGTGGGCAGACCACGGCCCCTGTCGCTGTTTTCCTCCTGGGTGCGCCGCTGGACGAAGCGTTGCGATGTTGCTTCTGTGTCGTCCTGTAGTCTGATGCACGCATCCAGGCCAGTTGAACAGTGGGGCGTGGCACGTGCCTGGTGCGATTCCAACTGATATCAGCTGGTCTGACCTTATCTGAAATGACATGGTATTGCCTCACCTGGTCCAATGTTAACTGAAAGCCTGACTTTACCCAACCAGATAACACATAGCCTGTCACACGACCCGACCCGACGGGAACTGACCTGACCCGAGCCGACTTTTCACTTTTCGGCTGACCTGACGTGTCCTCCGCCGCCTGCCGCAGTCGATCATACAGGACTATGTGGAGGAGGAGCGTCACGAGTGGCTGTCGCGCACGGCTGGCTTCGAGCGTGTCTACCTGATTGGCTATCCGCTGCTGTTCACCCTGTTCGCCGGCGCCTACTTCATCTTCTTGCTGTGGAACCGGAGCTCGCAGATGGCATGGACGCTGACCCGCGCCGGCGGCCAGGGCGCGATAAGTCCCGGCTGCTGGTGCCGTGAGGATGACTTCGAGCCTGGCTGCGTCCCCGAAACAAACTTCATCGTCCTATAGTTGCGCACAGGGCTCATTACACGTGTATAGTGACACAGATGTACACGGCTCAGGATGCGTACCGTCAGCCACGCATGACGTTTAAGCACGTGCTGTCCGTCCCATGCCGTCCAATGCGCGCAGCTATTCTCCGTTCACCCGGTGTACCTTATAACATAGGCGTGGATCGCGATTCCGGAACTGTTGGATGGACCATGTGCAGTTGGCAACTGAGCATGGTATGCGACCTGCGAGTCAAGCTACTCTTTAGAGTGTGTATCGTGTTTTATGTGTGTATCGTGAGCGATGTAGCGCGTCAAGCCTGCATGGACATTTTGTTGTTTGCTCGCCATTAAAGCTACCCAACGTTTGTTTTTGTCCTTTTAAATGATCGCACTGGCAGTGTTAGCACCGGGCGCCCAAGTGGCACTGATGTCGCGTTCGTACAAATCAATTAACAGAACGGACAAGGAGTAGGTTTTTCAGAGGGGCAGGAAGTGACAAAATGAGAGAGACACACCTGCACATTTCAAAAGTCTGTTTTGGAAGAAGGTATTTCGTGCGTGGTTAGAAGTTTCCACACCATACAACCCAGATAAGCATCACTTCCGTCCGGAAAATTATGGTTTTCGGACCTAAGATTACCGACACCATAGCTGAAGGCTGGGACAACAAGGGCATTAGATCCTTAGCATATCTTATTGGCACGCGCCAGGGTGGCCGATTAGGATACCGTTCGCTCGGGTGCGGGGTCAATTTGACTCCGTTCAGATCTCAGTGTCTAAGAGAGCTAGAGACACGAACCTCACACAGTGTATTGGCCTGTAAGGGAACTCACTTAGGACAAAGTGTTAAGTTTTTATGGCATGACCTTCGGGTCAGATGAGGTTAAACAAGGTCAAACTCCAGGTTGGTTTCCAAAGTGCCCTCACACACACACACACACCACACACACACACACACACACACACCACACACACAAACACACACACACACACACACACACACACACACACACACACACACACACACACACACACACACACACACACACACACACACACCACACACACACACACATACACACGCGCGCGCGCACACACACACCACCACACGCACACACACAACACACGCACACACACACACACACACACACACACACACACACACACACACACACACACACACCACCACACACACACACACACACACACACGCACGCGCACATATGCTTCAAGACTACAAATACGCACGCCACACTTACACCTGCATGTACACATTCATGTCATTTCTGCGCGCACCATTCGCAGTAAATAGCGTGTTGTATGTGATCGTGGCTGGAGGTCGCAGTGGCGCACATTCCGAAACGAGCATGCGATAGTGAGGCATCGCGGGCTTACTGTGCACAATGCTGTAGATATCAAGTTATGCATGAGCAAGTACTGAAGTGATGTGCTCGTATACATGGTGGGCTGCGATACCGAATATCATGTGCGATCGATCACTGCACGCATCGTCTTCGTGTGATGATTGCGCTTATGTGTGATGTGATTTGCTAATATATTGAGAGAGAAACAAATGAGCGGAGCATAGAGTTTGCGCGCACACTAGCAGACCATTGGAGTAGGAACAGAGGAGGGCAAGGGGGCCATGGCCCCCACTTTTTAAGGTGGTAAGGGGGGGGGCTAGCAGTGTTAACTGGCCCCTCCGCTTTTCAGATTAAGGTTGTGTTTAGCTTACTTTTGTACCACATTTACATGTACATGCCTATTTACCTAGTTCACCAGTCATCTTCCTCAAGATGCGTCATAAATTTCGTTCGCTTATTGGCCATCGCTTAGTGCCACAGCCACAGGCTGACGCCACGCGGCCTACGGAGACTGCAACGCCGGGCGTTCAGACTGTTGTTGCTATGACCTGCGAACGCGTATGCTCAAAACCATATTACATGGTTTTTGTCTGTAATCAATTCTGACTGAATTTTGAACATTCTAAGACGAACATCGATTAGTCATGTTAATACAAGCTTAGGACCCCATTTCATATACAATCTACGTTCAGGGATTCCTCAATATCTCTGAAGAAAACAGAAGAACACGGAACTGGGGCCTGCATGACTGATCTGGGGCCAAATGCGCGGGTCAAAAGGCCTCCTGTGTCAGGGTGGGGAACAATGTGATATGATATATCCTTCCAATGGCCCCAGGATCGACCAGGAGATCCCGCCCCGTGTCGCTAGAATAACAGCCAGAAGACGCTTTGCGATGGGACGGAGTGGCCCTTCAGCTCTTGACCGGAACCAGCAAAGTGCCCTTGATGTTCTACCCAAGTGAAGGAAATTTGCCTGGAAGGAAATAAGGGGCCTCATTATTGTTGAGCATAGTGGAGCTCTCATCATTGTTGAATGGAGGAGGTCGAAATGAATTTAAAGAAAACGAACAAGACCATCCCATGTTTGTCTATGAACGTTCATTTTTCAGGATGGATTAGTGAAAAAGTGCATCAAAAGGTTTGAACATGTACGCCCGTAACCTCAAGAGCGAGGACAGCGATGGTCTGGGTTGCAGCTTCCGTAAAACTGAGTGACTTAAATGAGTTCACGTACGGGTCAACACACCCTGCAAATTTAGTGTCTCTAGCTCTCTTAGTTCCCGAGATCTCAGGAGGGTCAAATTGACTCCTCACCTGAGCAAAGGGTATCTAGTCGGCCACCCTGGCGCGTGTTAAACATGTAAACAGAATAGATTTTACGATTACTTTTGGTTTCTGTTCTGGTTACAACGTGAAAATAGCAATGAAACGAAGAAAACCGTATCCCTTGTTAACAGTAAACTATATCCGGCGGTATTTTTTGTGGGGGATCACCATAAAGGGACTTTTGTCAACCCCGTGTTCTTCTTAGCAAGGCTCTGGCTACCCCTGCCTACACACAAAAACAGATCAAGTCATCTAAGTTGAATGACGGGCAGTTAAATATCCGTTGGGCCAATTCATACCTAAACTAGGCAGTTTCCGGCGGCATTTTTCTGCGGTGGTGTGGTGTCAGGGAAGATAATTTGGAAAAAGATACTGTTGTAGGTGTTCATCACATGCTTTACATCCCAATTAGTAGCAATGCTGATCCAGAAATGTGCCACAAAGCAGCCATACCATCAGTTCGCGGTCAGTCATTCAGAGACAGCCGGGCCAGGACGGTGGCCACCGACGGCGCATGGTAGCAGGGCGCAGACAAGGAATATATGAAGGAAGGGCCTTTTTTCTGGGGCATGGTTTTCAAAGGAGAATCTCCAGTTCTGTGGCTTTTGTCATGTGGTTTTTGGTAGCTTCAACCTTCCGAATTTGTTTCCGCCTAAAATGCCGCGACCAGTCTTATCTCTCTCCTGAAAAGCACCCAGCGAAATGGGGGCGCATGCAAAATATGTTTTACTATGAGTCATCGATTCACTTTCAAAATTCTCACCAGCCTATGCTCAGGCCATACTTTGGTACCTACCCTGTGGAGACAGATGCCTCCTCAATGACCCAAAATGCCTCTCCCGTTCGTGGAATTTCGGCTCCCCAGGAAAGACAACGTTGAAATGGAAGAATAATCTTGGGAAGCTGGATAGCCTTATTTCCTGAATGACATAGATGAGGCGGATAGGCAAGAGTGTGCACCAGTGAGAAACAGCTCTAGATGCATATCTGCAATAGCAGTCATTACATTTGAATAAAGATCGATAACCTCCATCTCCAGTCCCCCCCCCCGTCGTCGGACTTGTCTTCCAGAAGAAAATTCCTGAAGTACGCCCTGAGCTTGGCCGCCCCCCACACTTTTTGAAACGCTCCTATTCCTATGCTGTAGACTTATGTTAAGAAGCAGACCGCGTGCATCCTCAAGGGGTTCTTGCTTCTTCCCACCAGAAAAAAACTAAAAAGTACGCAACTTCGTAACTGACGTGATTTCTACTAAACAAAGCGATTGCTTTTGAAGTTAAGAGTTACCCATGCCAGACATGGAAAAAGTAATTATCGTAGCTGAAAGCCTCCTGCAAGTTTAACAATGGGCTAGCAATAATGCGATGTTCGCCCATTGCGCCCATACGTTTCATTGGCGCATTTTAGATTTTGAAGGCTTCGTTTTATAACAAAGTGGCCGCGTTCCAACCATGTTTACTCATAAGAAGAAACCAATGTCCACAAGTCCTTTGGTTTCGATCTCCTTTTGCCTTATCTGCCAAGCCCGATAGTCTTGCGATTTTCTCTCCCCGCAGCTCCCTTGTGACCTTCCTTTCCTTTCTAACGTTTAGCAAAGTTCTGCTTGTCCTTGGCGCACAAAGGACGGACGGGTTTTTGACCGCTTAATTCTCAACTACGATAGTTGAATACTTGTCAAGTTGCATTTCTCAGACGTACTGAGCAAGCCCATAGATGTTGGTTGCCAAAATGGTCCAGCACCATAAGCCGAGTTCTTGACAATCTATTCCAGAAAAATTTACATCTCAAAGCCCTGGGGTTCGCCTTCCTCGTCCCACACCGCACGAGGTTTCTGACCGGTGGTCCGACTCAGCAGATGACACCGGTTCACAAGTTCTACTCTGCATGGCACCCAATCTCTCGTAGTGAAGGTGCTCGCCGAAAAATTCGCAACACAGCTGCCACCTATACCGTCGGCTCGAAGGCTTGAGTTCGATGGGCTGCGAAAGGGGAGGGGAGAGACGCCGGTGACAAATTCCACAGTGCGGTGAACACTGCGTTTACTTAATTGGGTGATTGAACTTATACTAATTTCTTAAGCCGAAGATAATCAGTAGTTCAATCGGCTGTTACAAGATTCACTGCATCCCCCAGGAAAGGATCAGAACAAATTTGCATTCGCCACAATAAAACTGTGCGTGTCTGCTGGCATTGTTAGTTAGATACGAGCCTGGCTTAATTAATCTAAGCACTCAAGGCTAAGATCCACAACATGATCCAACAATCAACAACGTGATGATCCACAACAGAATAATTTTTAGCACCTTCTATGGAGTCGGGCCCATATTCAAATACTCACAAGAGCATGTGCGATGACTTATTCGCATTACATGGCTGGTTTTCGGCTCGCCGGCTGGTGGATTTGGGATTTGTACAAATCTGCTCCGTTAACCATTCAGCCATGAATACACTGTCATATTTTTAAAGGATTGTGCGTTGCATGTTACCCATAATAAAGCACGTTCACGCAATCCTTTACCCTATCGGAAAATCTCAAGGTGTGGCGGGGAAAAGTCTGGGGTTGGTGGGAAAGCAGTCAAAAGACATTCAATGCAGCCATTGTCACTTGCTCTTAGGGATAGCTCATAATTGTTATGATTTATGGTGCGGCGAGTTACAATGCTGCCTGCCAGTCCCTGCTGACAAAATTTTGGATCCGCCCCTGGGTGGAGCCTGGATCTGATGTTCATTCATCTATGGCAGCCAATGCGCTTCATCTTTTTTGTCGTTTTTTTGAATGCAGAAATAAAGTAGTTGAATTCCAAGGCAAAATCAGGGTATGGTGGTAGATAAGGCGAATCATTGTCTGGGCCCGGTCATATCCCTGGGCTGTCCCATTCAAAATTCCCTACGCAGGCCTTGCCTGAGTCTAACCAAACCTAGTCTAGTCTAAGCCCACGCCCATTACACATGGTGTGAGTTAACACGATTGTTCCGCAGAAAGTGCTGCGCACAAATGCAGATTTCTAGTTTGCAGCTACCGTCATGGAGGCATCTTTTGCCTCATTTGGTCGCTTGGTTTTGGCGTTCTTTTTTTCTTAGCTACATTTGCATTTTTACTTTTGTCAAACAATGCAGAATGCTCCTTTCGATATCGAGTCATTTAAAGATTTTGTGTTCTGGTATTTTGCTCTGCTGATCTTCATCTGGACTATATTTTATCATTTCATTTGCTAAATTGTTTTATGTGTTTATTTTCTGATTTGAATTTTCTGCGCATGCGTTCGTTCCTTTTTCGTTGAACCGTTTTGTCTTTGACATGCGGGCTAGCGACCAGCGCATTCGGAGCCAAGCATAGGTCTCCTTGCGAAGAACTTGCTTAAGCCAACATGATATAAGCGACATTACTTCTGTTGCAAAAGCTTACACACGACATGAGTGCTACAAGACAAAATTTACACTTTAAAAACCTACACACGACACTACAGCTACTGCAAAAAAACCTATACATGCTTTCCTTACACGCGACATTCCTTTTGCTTCAAAAACCCATAGACGACATGAATGCTACACGAAAAACTTCTATTGCAAAAACTTATGTTTGCCATTACTTATGCGCCAAAGACTTCTACAGCCCTCACTTATACTTTACAATACTTCTGCTGTAAAAACTCATACATGACATGAGCACTATAAGACAGAACTTATGCTGCAAACAAATCATTTACCAATCACTAATTTTCCAGTAAAGACTTGACCAACATGACTTGACTTATCTGTTATAGTGATGTTGTGTGAAGTCGTTGCAGTAGACGCAATGTGTATGAGCAATGGAGGCATAAGTTTTTGCACCAGAGGTCATGACAGGCGCACGTTTTTAAAGAATCAGCTTTGTCGTGTAGCACTCATGCCGTGTTTAGGTATTGGCGTTAGAAGAAGTGTTGTAGCACTGCTGTCGAGAGAAGATTTGCTGTTGCACTAATGTCGCGGAATCAACGAGCACTGATAGTTTTACATGCATGAAGGGACGTATAGATGGCACTGGCCTGTCTTTTATAGGTGGCGTTACAACCGATGTTTCCCTTTCTCCGGTCAATGCATCGCGGTAGTTATGTCCGCCGACGCATCCTGATTATAGATGGCGCCACAAGCTAGACTGCTGGAGCCTTCTTAGGCGACGTTGGAGGATCGATGCCAACTAACCAATGCAGAGTACACAGAGGAGGGAACTTCGGAGACAAACTGAAAGGATGGAACTATATAAATGGTATGGACTTACCCTGCATCCACGTCTCACGTGTCTTACCCTGCATCCTCTTGTGACTTCTGTTGGAAAGCCACCAGGAAAAACCGTCTAACTTATGTTCGGAACAGGCACGTGGTGGCTGTAATGTCCTTCATGCCGAAGTAAGGAGTATCGTTTCACAATATCATGTCACGGCTGGGGCGCGATGTCGGCATTGGGAGCAGTCAGTGGCCGGATGCATTGTTGTCGGCTTCTTTTCATGCCCTTTCACATTATTTGCGGTGCGCCCTACCAGGCAGCCCCATATATAGTTCCATCGCCCATGCAGAGGTAGATGGCTCGCCCCCAGGAGGAGTCAAGATAGCCAGGAAACGGTTAGAAGTGGTGGGTTCGAGACCCGCGATCGGCAATATTATGGTCTTCTCCGCCACGTTAGCGTGAGAAATGGAGCGTTATCGATTGCGTGACTCGTGTGTTTCCTAACGACGTTGAGAATTATGAAAGACTTTAATCTCTATAAGCGAATCAACGCATGAAACTGCGTATTGTACCCTGTAAGTGTAGGTTATAGGCATTGTACCTTGTAGGTATGTGTACATCGATCAGCACATCTGTATAGCTGGCGCTCCGCGTAGCGTCTGGATGCCGTGTGCCGAATTATGCGTGATGCAGGCTCTACTACATGCAGGGCCACAACCGCAAGCGTGGATGTGAAATGCTTTTCAGCAAGGCACCAAACCTTCCACAAATCAGATCGAGAGGTTGTTGGGCGTCTGTATGGACATGCATCACACCACATCTGATCCACGTTTCGAAACATGCAGCCTGAAGTTCGTTTGTGACCATCCAGCCTTTGGAAAACACTCGGAGTCGTAATGCCGGCGTAGGGATCGTTGGAATTCCGAGTTATTAGCTTTGCATTTCATTTGTTGGACTTGAAGGTCTAGAGATCATGGTGTCCCAAACCATCTCTGAACCACCGCGGTGCTCCAATTCAGATGGCTGTTGGCGGGTTCAGTGCGTCTACGAAAACGTATATATTTACACAAGTTCTTCAGGTTATAGAAATCCAAACACACGATGCCCTTCAATGAAGTGCACAATGCCGAGATAGAAAACTTATCCAATCAATCAGCATTGCCATACAGCACCACTTCGACACCAAAAACGTGTCCCTGGCATCTCTGGTTTTGGAGCAGCGAAAGTGTTTGAGGAGCACTGCACAGCGATCGACGGCCTACGTGGGCGGCGCGGGCGGCCACCGGCGAGGCCACGGAGCGTACGCGGCGAACTGGCATTGTTACATGGACGGGGCCATGTATCAAAAATTAAAGATAAAACGCATGAAACTATGCACCGTTGTATTTGAAATTGAACAAGGGACACGCCTGTTTGTATGCTGTGTAACCTCAAGTCATGGTCTTTTACCTATATATATATATATATATATATATATATATATATATATATATATATATATATATATATATATATATATATCTCTCTCTCTCTCTCTCTCTCTATATATATATATATATATATATATATATATATCTATATCTATATCTATATCTATATAACATATAGAGCTAAAATAGTTTGGCTTTCGGAAAATGCTGTACTTGACCTGGTATGATGGGGTCAATTTTTTACCTAGCAGCATTGAAGCTGTTGGCCAATCGCGAGATCTCATTGAGATCAGTCGTCTGGTGTTTTTAGCTTAGCTCAATCTGCCTTGGTCTGGGCACGGCAGGTGTCGCATCGCCCCTTCCCCACTGCCCCCTATCAGTCCGCGTTATGACAAACGGTGAATCAGGGTGATGGTCAGGTCAAAGGTCGCGAAGTGCTAGTTGGCCCGGTCAAACCAGCCCGGTTGCTCACCCTATTTACATGCGAAACGCGTCATCGTGTTTCATACACACGCCACACAGAGATCTGCTGCAATTTGGAACGTCATTCCACACCACTTCATCTGTTGACAGTACTGTGCGCATGGTAATGGTGTGGACCGTTTTGCCCCCCCCCCCCCCCGTCGTGGTGGCGTCATCCATTATTGGCGGGTGGTGCGTGTCGACGGGGCTCCCGGCGGCGCCCGGAGCACTCCTGATCATCCATTTGGCGACAGCAGAGGCGGTCTGTCGGCGGCGACGATGCCGTGATACCAGAGCCAGCCACGCGCTAATCTCGTTCGGCCCCGCCAGCCGGGGGAGCGCGCGCGCTGTTTTCGACAATCAATACACAGCCATCGCCGGCGCCGCTGAACAGCGACGCGCTAAGTGAGTTTGCTCCGCCGCCTGCAGAGCAGGTGCCGCGCCGCATCTCCAGCGTGGAGGATGCCGTGCAGGCCAGTTTGTACCCCACCTGGTTCCAAAGCGGCCAGCATTTCGTTTGGACCGCGATCTGAGGCCGCGTGGAGTCTGCCAACTCCAATTTCAGCCTTCGGGAACAAGCCGAGCATGCGGATGCCAGGGATGGCACATTTCCTTTTTGAAAAAAGAGCTTGAAGCTGATGTGCTGAGTGCACTGCTTTCCGTTCTGCCCCGTCATCTAGAAATAAAGACGTTGTCTGTTTAGTATAAGCTGCTATTCGGTTTGGTTAAAAGCAACTATGTTGTGTATCTAACGTGCACTTCGAAATCAAACATGGAACCAGTGCAGGTCTAACAACTACTTTGTAGCCCGTCACAAGGCTGGGTAGGCACGATTCCATCGCAAAGTACAAACCATTTCAGTTCTACAACAGTCATACCGTAACTCAACGCCTGACTACTGTAGCTTGCATTTTATTGGATAGCCCGTTTTATTCAATGGTTAGTGTCCGACCGCTTCCCTTATTTCCTTGGCGTGGTAACATTTGTCCCGATTGACGCCTTCTTATTGCGCTCAGAGCTTTGGTATCTCCCACCCAGGGGCAGGACTCTACCAAAGTTAGAGCCTTGGTGTCTCCTACCCAGAGTTTGAACTCCACCATAGATAGAGTCTTGGTATTTATCACCTGTCTTGGCATTTTTCACTTGTTTCTGCCCCGAAATGTGAATATCCCTATCAGTCTGTCATGAGCGCGACTGATACACCCCTCACCGCTGACGAACTGGTCCGACCTTTCCCTGGTTGTAGTGATATTTTGGGTTACAGACGCATAACTGCGCGTTCATGCAGCGCATGAGCTGGTCGAATAATCCCTAAAATATGTCGTGGGAATAGATGGTCAATGAATGTCTGCAGCTCGCAGTAGATTTCCGCTGAGAACGTTTGTGAGGACGGAAAATGTAGCGGTTTATATCGAGAACCTGGTCAGAGTTCGAAGACCTTGGCGCGGTGGCATCTGTTGTCTTCCAGCGTCCCCGATCGCTCCGCTGTAGTTCCGAAATCAAACGACGGAATCTGGTCATGGATTCTGCACACTGATCGGAGCCCCGACTCCGTCAGGAGGCATGGGATCACGTGACACGGCCGTCTCCGTTTTCGCTCGGATCTCCGCGCCGTCAGGGGGCACGAGGTCACCTGACACGGCCACCTCCGTTCTCGCTCGGATCTCCGCGCCGTCAGGGGGCACGAGGTCACCTGACACGGCCACCTCCGTTCTCGCTCGGACCTTCGCGCTGTCAGGAGGCATGAGGTCACCTGACACGGCCACCTCCGTTCTCGCTCGGATCTCAGTGCCGTCAGAAGGCCTGAAGTCACCTAACACGGCCACCTTCTTTCCCGCTCGGATCTCCGCGCCGTCAGGAGGCCTGAAGCCACCTGACACGGCCACCTCCGTTCTCGCTCGGATCTCAGTGCCGTCAGAAGGCCTGAAGTCACCTAACACGGCCACCTTCTTTCCCGCTCGGATCTCCGCGCCGTCAGGAGGCCTGAAGCCACCTGACACGGCCACCTCCGTTCTCGCTCGGATCTCAGTGCCGTCAGGAGGCCTGAAGTCACCTGACACGGCCACCTTCTTTCCCGCTCGGATCTCCGCGCCGTCAGGAGGCACGAGGCCACCTGACACGGCCACCTCCGTTCTCGCTCGGATCTCCGGGCCGTCAGGAGGAATGAGGTCACCTGGCGCGACCACCTCCGTTCCCGCCCGGATCTCCGCACCGTCAGGAGGCACGAGGCCACCTGACACGCCACCTCCGTTCTCGCTCGGGTCTCCGTGCCACTGCGATCGCAGACTTAAGCGGGGCTTGACGACATTCGGACGACGATCGACGAGTGTGCAGCTTTGGCGAGGATCTCACAGGCCGCCTGGGCAGGTGGCCGCCGTCCCTCGCCAAGCGCCAACAATTCGCGGTCAAGCCGTGCATCATCGGGGCTCACCATCGTCTTCACGAGGCGCTCGAGTGACATGGCCGCTGCCTCCGCGTGTCTGTTAGAAGGCTGGTCGTGAGGTGTAACGGGGCGTGAAGCAAGCTTCATCGCCTGAAAAGTGGGTGGAATGCGTGAATTGCAATCTGTGATCTGCCGTCGGCCCTGAGGCGGAGCATCAGCCCCAGCGTCAAAACATCGTCCTGCATCTCCTTCCCAGCCTGAAAACACGCTCCAAGGGCCCTGCGCTTTTGTTGAGGCTCTTCCTGTTAGCGTGCAGGGGCACTCTTGTCAATCACGGGCCTTCCACGGGTTCCTTCCATTTGCCAGAAAGGCTCTGTAAGCTATAGCCGGGGTCCTATATCTTAACCTGCCGGAGCATTTTCGGTTCCTCATGGGCCCTTTATGTGGGTCTCGGTATTGCTCACCGACACACTTGCGATATGCTCATGGGCCCCCTGCATTGGTGTAGGGCGTTCCCAATGCTCTGGCACTTGCTTAGGACCCTGCACTCTTGTCGGGGCCCGTCTGATGGCCTGCTGGGACACTCGGCCGTTCGGGGACCCTCTACACTGGGTCTTGGGTAATTATTTTCTGAAGGCGGGGTCCTACGTTCTTTTGGGGGCTTATCTAATAACCCGCTCGGGCACCTTCGAGGGCCCTCTTTATTGGGCCTTGGACACGTGCTATTTAAATGGGGCCCTACGCACTTGTCGGGGGCCCTCTCTGTTCGCCTTCTCGGCCGCACTGGATTTATCGCGGGCCCTGCACATTGGTTCCCTGTGTTTGAATTTAGGACTTTCTGCTCCTATCGGGGTCATCTGATAACCTGTTTGGGCGCACTCCATCCCTCGGGGAGCCACCGCACCGGGTTTTGGGTACTTTTTATTTGAATGGAGGGCCCTACGGTCTTGTCGGGGCCACTTCTGGTAAGATGCTCGGGCGCATGCGATCGTGGGAGACCTCTACATTTAGTTTTGGGTACTTCCTTTTTGAATGAATGCCCCTCCGCTTTTTCGGGGGCCCTATCTGCTAACCTGCTCTGGCGCACTCGCTTACTCGGGTCCTCTACATCGAACAGTGGGTATTTAGTATGTGGACGGAAGGTCCTACGCTCTTGCCGGGGCCCCATCTGTTAACCTGCTTTGGCACACTCGAATATCCGGGGGCCCTCCACATTGTGTCTTGGGTACTCCCTATCTGAGTGGGGAGCCCTACACACTTGTCGGGGAAACCTTCTGTTCTGGATTGGGGACGCTTCGGCCTTACTGGGTTGTTGGGGGAATCTAAATATTGGGTCTTGGCGTTTGAATTTAGGGCCCCACCCTCTTGTCTGGTCCACCTGATAATCTGCTCGGGTATATTCCATCTCCTGGGGGCCCTCCGCACTGAGTTTTGGGTACTTCTTATTTCAATGGAGGTTCATGCGCTCTTGTCGGGCCTCTTCAAGTAAGCTGCTCGGGGCCATTCCATCATTCTGGGGCAATTTATATAACATCTTCAGTGTTTCCCATTCGGATGGAGAACCCTACGCTCTTGTTGGGAGCGCTATTTGTTAACCTGCGCGGGCACACTCGATTATTCGGAGGCCCTCTACATCGGGCCTTGGGTACTTTCTATTTCAATGGAGGGCCCGGCACTCTTGACAGGGGCTCTATACGTTAACCTGCTCTGACGCACTGGATCATTCGGGGGTCTTCTGAGTTGGATCTTGAATACTTCCTATTTGAATGGAGGCCCTATGTGCTTTTTGGGAACCTTATCTGTTAACCTGCTCGGGCGCACTCGATCGTTCAGAGCCCTACACATTGCGTCGCGAGTTTTTCTTATTGGAATGAATAGCCATATGTTCTTGGCAGGCCCCATCTATTCAGTTGCTCGGGCCTGTGGCAGATGTAGAGGGTGGGGGAGGGGATGCACGGGACGCCCCATGATAATTTTGTTCATCATGACCTTCAAAAGGTCAAACAAGGTCACTGACCTTAAATGGACATGTGGCCTTTTGCTTAGAAACAGTCAGCTAGGTTCTGGGGGTACTTTGGAAATCAACCTAGAACTTGACCTTGTTTGACCTTATTTGACCTGAAGGTTATGACCTAGGAACCTGAAACGTTGACCTAAGTGAGTTCACGCATGAGTCAACGCCGCAGGAAATTTGGTGTCTCAAGCTCTCTTAGTTCTCAAGATCTCAGGGGAGGGTCAAATTGACCCCCACCCGAGCGAAAGGTATCTAGCCGGCCACCTGGACGCGTGTTAAGTCGGCAACGAATCTGACGGCTTCTATAACACATGCCAAGGTCAAAAACTGTTAATATCGCAAAACGGTTTCCACTAAACTCTTGGCTCAAGGGCGTTTCAGATCACAAGGAGCGCAGCAGGCGACGCCAAACTAGGATACGAACGGCGCTAGTGTCGGCGATACCCAATTGAAGCTATCTTGTTTCAAAGCAGTGCTTTTGCCCCGAAGTGTTTTCGCCAGTAATTATGTATTAACCTATGCAATTTGTTCATCATTTTGGTGTTTGGGTACGTTTTGAAAGAATTGTTGTACTGTTTAAGGGCGAAAGTTTGGGACCGAGGCGCAAGGTTTCCTAAAGCTCCGCTGCCTTGTGGATAGTTAACCCTTTTTTGTACTCATGAAAAATGACAAATCGGTATGGAGGGTTTATGAGGCTCCCACCGTTTCTCACACCCGCCTCTGTCCAAAATACGGGTCCAGCTTTACTGAAAAGTTCCTCGGCAATCCATACGTGCACGAAATGGGCAATTCAATTCAAAATTGTGAAATACTGTATCGTGTGCAGATAACAATTTCTCATCGTGTATAATCGCCCGCCCTCCCCCCCCCCCCCCCCCCCAACACCTCCTTTCCGTCTTCACAACGAAGAAGCTCGGCTTGATATCTGTGTGTTTTAGACTTGTTTTGCTTTTGGAGGCTTATTTTGTTGTGCAGTTTTTACGCTATGATGTTTTATTTAGCAAAATTTCTACAGGAACGGGAAAAGCTACAGTCATGAACAAAACAATGCAAAAATGGTGCAATTTTCGCGCGTAGGGATCACCAAATTTGAAAAAAGTATTGTAATCTCCAGCTATCTCGCGATTTTTAAACTTACGGCCTGTGCACTTTGTAAAGTGACTCACTCCACTTCCAGGGCCCCATTTCAACGCATGATAATTACCCCACCACCGTCGGAATGTAATTCCATTCAAATTATGGCAGCATCGATAGTTTGTGCCACTACTGGCATCATCATGCCTTCGTGCACGGAATTTATTCAAGGTGGGCTATGCCATGCACGCATATTGGCCCAGGTCGTCACTCACGCGCAATGGACCAGGTCATTATCGACGGCATCATGTAATCGGATGAGATTGGAAGCAAAACACCATCAAATTCTCCGGTTTGTTTTACGCATGTTACGTCTATTAGTTGTGAGACCGAAGTGTAACTTGAATAGTGCTTTTGAGCTAGCTCTTGCCCATTGTGCTGCGGTTACAATTGTCAGATGGGGTTTTGAGCCTGGCTTTCCGCGAAATGTGTCATGGCCCACCGCGGAGATCAACGCAGCAGTTACATCACAGCAGCAAGATTGGCTGCTGCGGGGATGCGGGAGTTGCAACGCTCTTTCTACCATTCCTAGTGTTTCGAGGACACATGTACGGTTCATAAGTATATGTCAGTAGCTTGAAGTTTCTGCAATATTTTGATATCATGCAATCGAAACAAAAAAGAATCGATGCCTACAGCTGGTATCAAACGTCATGCCCATGACTGCCCCCACGTGGCCACATGCCGGACACCACGGCCGCTGGTCTGACGCTGACGTAGGCCGAGACGCGGCCGTGGGGCGGACGTTATGCCCCACGTGGCCACATGCCGGACACCACGGCCGCTGGTTTGGTGCTGACGCAGGCCGAGACGCTGCCGTGCGGCGGACGTTATGCCCCACGTGGCCACGTGCCGGACACCTCGGCCGCTGGTTTGGCGCTGACGCAGGCCGAGACGCGGCCGTGCGGCGGACGTTATGCCCCACGTGGCCACCTGCCGGACACCACGGCCGCTGGTTTGGCGCTGACGCAGGCCGAGACGCGGCCGTACGACGGACGTTACAAATGCTCCGCTGCTTACGGTGATGGCGTAAGGTCCCGAAACAGAGTAGTGAAACATGTTATTGTGTTCCGCTCTGGGTTGGGGTCATGCCAGTTTCAACATTATGATTTGAATCACGTGGGCATACACACTCGAATGTTCGCTTTGGATTTGGAATAAGCCTTAAGGCTCATTCTAAATCCAAAGCAATTATTTTTTTTAAAAATGTGTCGGACATTTGTTCGTCCAAAAATGTACGGCACAAAATGTGGCGTTTCGTGGCAACAAGAAGCTACCTTAAGTTTGCCGCACAAATTTTGGCGCTGACGCACGTCAGAGACGAAATTACTTATGCCTACCTGAAACGGGGATTTCCGCATTACTTGTTATATGAGATCAACGGAGGGACACAAAACGAAATAAACTGGATTTAGTCCACGCGGACGGTAATATTGGTTTTGGTACTTTGAACGCTTTTGAGATGAATTGGTAAATCACATGTGCAGGATTACGGTCACGCGTATGCGTACGAAGCGTTACAGGCGCGCGCCTAATTTTTTTTTCTCGATGAGAGCACAATGTTCTGACTCACCTGTTCATGAGCAGGGGTTCGCTGCGAATTTCTTTTACGAACTGCTGCTAACCAATGTCGTATAAGCCTCCTAAGTGATGTCGAGTGAAATCTTCTTTCTACAGAAATAAAAAGGCGAAGATGGATCTTGTCGCCTTAGTTACCAAAAACTGTTAAGCTTTTCACCTTGTCTGATTATACGGTGTCTAAGTATGATGCCATCTTTGTTATGTTTTACTTAGCTATCGTGTATCTATCATTATGATATGTTATTTTTAGTCTTGGTAATACATTCATCGTCCCGCTGCTTGTGGTTTGCCCACACTGTCATCGTTGTTGGCTCGCAATAAAAGTCGATAGATCTTGTTCAAGGTTTTCGTTATCGCGAAGGCGTCTTACGTCCTGAGCGTCCTTCGTTTTCCCTATTGTTTTAGCATTGTTTGGCCAGTGTTCTTCAATGCTATCGTATCTTATGTTTCAGCTGTCATCAGAACTCCTTCCATTCGACCTCAAGCACGCGTTCTCATAAGCCCTCTTCCACACGCTTCCCCCAGTTAACAGCAGGTGGCGCCGCTTTTCACCGTGGGTGCAACATGAAATGTTGAGCTTTGACAGGATTTCCAATTTTCTTGATCGGGTCATTTAGTCAGTACTTCCTGGTCCTGGTATATTGAATTTGATTATGGTCAGCACAAGAACTGTAAAATCACAAAGCCGAATCATCAGGAGCTCAAGACTTTTCTTGCTCATGTGAAGTATGGCGTCCAGACAGTCAGGACACGCGTCTTTCTTTTTTTAAGTGCATTCCGAGTGGTTTGCTTGGATAGCCTTGAGTCCAGAACACTATAAAGCAAAGCCTGTTCCTTGTTCCCTGAAGCCACCATCCAAGTTGCGCCGTCCTGTTCAACCAATAACCTCCCTTCATCTTTTCGCAAGACAGACCTGCCGAGCGCGCACGTGCCGTACAGCGCCGCGGCCCGGTCCTGGGGCCCAGTTTAGCCTGTTGGCCTGCTGCCAGCTGACCTTCCCATGTCAGCCGGGAAGGGCAATGAGCCCGTCTTGGGACGCGCACCCAGTGCCCAGTGATAACGGTCATACCCGCCTACCCGGTGATAATGGGCCGGTTAATTAGACAATATCCCGCTCCAATACAACGGAGATGGCAAAACCATCGTCATTTCCCTGCGTTTTTTTATAGCATGAATGGTTAGCTCCCGTGAACAGTGTGGTCATGAAGTACGCTACCTCCTGTCCGCATGTCTTTGGTGCGATGCAGCGAAGTTGCTGCATTACAGTTTGGCGGGTAGGCCCAGGAAAAGGACTCGCATCATTTGTGTGAAATGAGCGGTGCGCACACAATTTGAATGCATCCTGCTACGACGGTGTAGCACTTCGCTGCGTGTCTCTGGACCTGAGCCTAGTATTTGGAGGATGGGTGCTGTATGACGAGGATTGGTCTCTACGAAAACGTCGATGAGATGGGCATGAAGATAAATGTGTTTTTCCTAAAGCTGAAATTACCAAATTTGTCTTGTTTTTCATGTTTGTGCGATTTGTTAAGTTGTCTGCCTTTCGAGACATCATTACAAAATGAGGGATCTCTTGCCTTCCAACTAGAGGCAAATTAGGTTTCGTACCACTCTCCATGTCGGTGCCAGACGATTCCCAATAGCTGTTTTTCAACAACCGTAACAGAGAGGTGAGAATTAGAACCTAGCATTTACCTATCCAACTTTTGAAGAAAGGTTTAGAGGCTCCCTCGTACATGGTAAAAGGTTACTTAAGAAACTGCTGAGTTCACTGCCCACCGGTCGGCAGTTTCTGTGCAAATGTTATGATGTGATATTTACCCTTGTGCCACGTCTTCCTTACCTACTTTTATTTGGGAGCTCAAGGAAAAACTGCTAACTTTGCATACCTATTTCCTATGCTTTTGCTTAGCTATTGCTCACAGTTTACAGAAAAAACACAAGTTGTCGGGAGTCTGGCTCTTTGACCCGTGTTTGTATTGCAGGTAGCTCTTTTTACAATAAGATCGGATGTAAACAATCCCACCAAGCCCTTATTACGCAGCACCGCGCAAAATCTTACCGAGCTGTCAAATCTGCGCCTCAAATTTCAGGCCTCTCCTGTGTGCCGCATCACGCCGTCAATTGCTATCTGTCCCTCCCTCTCCACCCCTTCCGCCGCGTCGGTCCTCCCACGCTGTCGCATCCCGCTGAGCGTGGGCCGCGTGTCTATTGATCGCCGGCTGGAGCCTCCCGCGGGGCCGTCCGGCTGCCGCGCAGCTGCCCCAGGCCGCGGCAGTGCGCGATACGACAGCAAAAACTATTTATCCGCCGAGGTTCGCCAGGCCAAACGGCGACCAAACAGGCCAGCTGATTGGTTGTTTGCACACCGCATGGGCGGGGCCAGCGGGCCGGCGGGTGGCCGCGCTCCGCCAATCAGCGGCGAGCAGCGCCATCATTGGGGCGGGCCACTGCGGGAAAATATTTGCGGTCCGGGAGCGTGCCAGAGATACCAACAAGGTGGCTGGATTTGTCAGTTTGCGGTCCCGTGCGAGCCGGGCCGGAGCGCTCTCGTTGTTGTGCAGTGACGGCACCGGCCTCGCCAGCTCGTCGGAGCCAGCGCACCTCACGCCACGGCACCACAGCCGAACCCAACGCGGCCATTCCGGCCCGCCATGGAGCCTCTGAGCGACGCGGGCGCCGATCTGTCGCACCGCATGGCCGTGGTGCCCACTAGCCTGCACGAGGCGGTGCGTGCCGGCTGCGGGCCGGACCTGCCGCCCAGCTCGCTGGCGGGCCCTCTGGGCGGCGCTGCGCCCCTCCTCTTCAGCCCCATCAAGTTCGGCGTGCCCGGCCTGGACCAGCTGCCCCTGCCGCCGCCGCAGCTGCACCAGCTGCAGCTGCAGCAGCAGCTATACTCGTACGCACTGCAGCAGATGCAGCAGGCGCGGCAGCAGTCGGCGGGGCTGCCGCCGCCCTGGGCCGTGCCCTACCCATACAAGCTGCTGGACCCGCGGCTGGCGGCGCTCTGCCGCCCGCCCGAAGAGCCCAAGCCGCAGCACTCGTACATCGGCCTGATTGCCATGGCCATCCTCAGCCACGCCGACCGCAAGCTGGTGCTGAGCGACATCTACCAGTACATCCTGGACAACTACAGCTACTTCCGCAACCGCGGCACCGGCTGGCGCAACAGCATCCGCCACAACCTCTCGCTCAACGACTGCTTCATCAAGGCCGGCCGCTCGCCCAACGGCAAGGGCCACTACTGGGCAATCCACCCGGCCAACGTCGACGACTTCCGCAAGGGCGACTTCCGGCGGCGCAAGGCGCAGCGGCGTGTCCGCAAGCACATGGGCCTGACGGTGGACGAGGAGGACTCGCTGTCGCCGCCGCCGCCGCCGGCGCCGGCCTGGGCCGGCCTACCGGCGGCCGCCGCCGCCCCACCGCGCCGCCGCCAGTTCGACGTGGCCTCGCTGCTGGCGCCCGACGAGCCGCTGACCCGGCTCGAGCCGGCCGACGACGAGCTCGACGTCGTCAACGGCGGCGACGGCTCGCGCTCGCCGCCGCCGCCGCTGCCGCCTCCGGCGTCGGCAGACGACGGGCGGGACGAGCGGCGGGACGAGCCGGACGAGCGGCGGGGTGAGCGGGACTCGGTGCCGCTCAGCTTCGCCGGCTTCCGGGCCGCGGACACGCCTCGCTCGCCCTAGACGACCCGCGGCCGCCGGCGCCGAGCCAGGCCGACCCGGTTCGCCCTGGGCTGACCCGGACCGCCCTGGGCTGACCCGGACCGCCCTGGGCTGACCCAAACCGCCCTGGGCTGACCCGGACCGCCCCGGGCTGACCCGGACCGCCCTGTCTCAGCGGGGAGAGAGGCGCCGGGACGGACGCGGCGAGACCGGCGCCGAGACGCGGCCGGACGGCCGGCACCGCGGCACACGTACCTGGCCGCCAGGAAAGGTCAGGCGAATCGCGTGTCCAAGCTGTGGGTCGGGTCATAGGGGTCGCGGCCCTGGCGCCGCGGGCGTCCGTGCTCAGACCGGCGCGCTAGGGCCTCTGGTCTGGACCTCGCCCCGTGTCACGGATGGTGACGCGCCGGCTCAGCGCGTGTAGGAGACTGACACGGTGTCATGACGGCGTCACGGTGTCACGTCATGACACTCGTGCAGTTGTTGGGCTCGTCATCCAAAGATGTCTGCGCCGTGGATCGGGTATATGAGCATGTTGGGCTGTGCTTGCTTCGGCCAGGCCCTGAGCCCGTAGTCAATGTCAGAATCTAGCCGCAAATGTCTATGTGTGTAAATAGCTTGAGATTTACGGTATTTATTTCGGTCCTCGGACACGCGAGCTTGTTGTCATAAGGGAGAGCCCGATGGACCGCGCGCTGTTCTGCACGTAGTGGGTATGCAATGAGGTAGTTGGCAGGTTAACTGCAATATAAATATTGCTGGTGATTTGCCGGGTGGCTTCAAGACCACGCCTTCTGTGTACCTATGCTCGCACAATTGTTTTGAAAAGAAATTAGGAATATATGGTGCTCGGTTGATGCTTTGTTTTCAATGGCTGACAGTTTGTGCGAGTGGTGTTGCTAAAATCGTTGAATTTTGACGCACGTACGAGATTCTGGGTGTTTTCATGAAGCGATTGTACAATGCTTCTGGATATATTTTACTTGCTTGCTCAGTGAGATGAAACGACAAGGAGATTATCTTTTGTCCAAAGTTCCAGGTGAAACGATAATGCTCGAAACGGAGTTACTCGTGAACAAGTTGTAAAATACACAATGCGTATACATATGTGCAACCATTACCTTGTGAGCGCTATTGGCGGCTCATGTATCATGTATGGCATAAAATAGGGACGAAAAGGGTGTTATTGATGTTATGTATCTGTCATTTTTGGAAAGATATGAATGTATTCAGTGGTTCAGTAGAAGCGATCCCATACATCACGACCGTCATACCCCCAAGCTTGGGCCCGTGCGAGCAGAAGCAGCTTTCCGAAGGGGCAAGTATTTGTTGTTCACTTACCATAGCAGGCAAATAATGTAAGTCACATGCCTTGCCATGAAGCATTACTTCGTCTGCATTGCCCTGCACACGCTGTGTTAATACATACAGACACTTCAGCCGATACTAGTACGGGCGCTTCAATTCAAGTTACATTCGTAGGGCCCTTAGTGTGCCTTCAAGAGACATACACACGGATTTTGTTTGATTAGCGGCCTTGACAATCGTATGTGGTGAAAACCCGAAGCAGAAGTGGATTGGTCCGTGATTTCCCTTCTCGGCGTTTCGCCTGGTAATGTAATGCACTCCGCCGTGAGCCACCTCACACGCAAAACGAAAACAGACTCAGAAGGTGCCAACTTGCACTGTTACACAATGGCCTGCCTGTGATATTACGTAACGACATTTTCCCAGCCAGAAGAGGTATGGGATGCAATATGATATATTTAATCGCACGACTGCACTGGGCGATACACAACACATACCTCAGACGCGTCAACGCTTACGAGCGCTGCTGTAGACCAAGTGAGACGTGCATGAGCTGTGAGACGCAAGGGTTAACTGAACCAGCCCAGCCGCCATGCTCTTTACCAGGCGATAGCCTCGGAGCCACCGATCGCGAGCCTCATGCGGGTCAGCAGCAAGCAGCGCATTGCTTTAAAAGTTGTGCCGTTTAAACGCACGAGAACGCAAGCCATGGATCAACCAGCTGTGGAGGTATTTGTTAGCATCAGATCTCAACTGGAGACATAGACCAGAAAGACTGGAAATCGGCTGCACACTGTCGGCGAACATGCCGCCTACAAACGAGGCGGCTACGTCAGTGTCGCCGGATCTTTGGGAACGCTGGCGATAGGACTGGAATCGGCGATATCACGCTCAAAAATGCTAGCCTCGAAGAGCAGCCTGTATCCTAAGACGAGGCAACCATGCCTGCGTGCGACCCATCAGTTGTCATCAATATCCACACAGAATGTTTGCGGTTTTTTCAACGTCTTGGCCGCAAACCATGCAAACGTTTGAGGGAGTGTTCCACATTTATGTGGGGTTTTGAACTGAACTAGCCATCTTAAAGAAATTCTGGTCCTGTTCACAACCCTGCTCTTGTTAAGACCTAAGCCCATCTAGTTTCTGAACTTAACGCCCTCGAAAATGGGGGAGAGTATTTCTTGCAGAGCATTTCCAAGCCACCTTAGCATTCATGACATCATAATAACGTCATTCAAATCATGTCATTCCATAAGTCATGCAGCGATTCAGGCCAAGAAAAATATAACTGCCCAGGTGTTCATATCTGGCGTTCATGAGCACGATTTCCAATTATAACGGCTGTCAATTGGCTCTCAATCAATGTTGTGCAGGGTACTGTGGCGCAATCAAACCATGACATGTTAGGAGACATATTTACTAAACAGAGAATTGTGCTGTTTAGAGCGCCTTTTCCGCTTAAAAAGTGTACCAAATTGATAAGTGAGCTTATTTCATCATATCTGATGCTTGCTTCAGTATCTTCCAATGTGAAACGTTCTCTTCAATACATGCCAATTACGGCAATTCGTCGGTTAAAATGACAGGTCGGCCGTCAGACAATTTCCAGCAATGTTACTAATCAATCTGCACGTGAGCGTGAGATGAGTGAGCTTTTTTGCCTGCTAAACAGTGATGAAAGACAAATGATGAGATCCATTTGATGGGTTTCAGGGGTGTAGTTTTTTATTCAGTTGGTAGGAAGGAGGGGGCTTCAGCCCCCCCCCCCCCACTTGACTTCCAGCCCCTCCCCCTTTAGGAAGAAGGTGGGTCAAATCTGAGAGAAATCTGTTTGTTGGCGTATTTTGGCGGGCGGGACGAGTCGTTTTTCACTTTTTAGGCCCCCAACTCGCTTTGTGAAACTACCCCTCCTCCCCTGATGGGCTCAGAAGAATTCACTCGCTTAGTTCAGGGATAGTTTGCATCATGATAATACTCACAGGCACACGTCGTTATCTTGTTCGTTTTATGTCAAATGAGTCGCCTTTCTTTTGCATAATGACAACAGACAATCCCATAACGGCGCTCTTCGAGACATGCACTCAAAATCTGCGTACTTAAAACAAAACAACAACTTCTCCTTAGTTCCACAGATTCCTGCTATTTACCTTCAACTTATTAACTCAAAATATTCGGCCAGATTGTCTTATCTCCAGTGCACAAGCTCGCATGGATTGACTTCAACAACAAAGCCCTGCTTTATTAAACTGGCTGCAGGCCTTGCTGTAAAAGGCATAGCATATTATTAATGCAGCTAATAGGCACAGCATAAAAATAAGCTAGAGGGAGCTGAGCAGTGAAAAAATGATGCAGTGAGCACTCAAAATACGCTAACAAACGGGCTTGTCTCGAGCTTTGGCCCACTATCCTCCTTAAGTCGGAGGTGACTGGAGCGTGGGTTGTAGGTTGGGGACTTTGAGCCTCCCCCCCCCCCCCCCCCCCCCCAACTGAAAAGGAAATCACAACCGTGCTCACTGTGACAGGCGGCATCAAATGCAAACAGCTATGAGCTGCACAGTCAAATGTAGGCCGCGTATTGCCAGATCATGGTTCCATGCAACCAAAGCCGTCGCTGCCCCGAGCGACGATCCCATGGAATGGCCTGCGGTGAAGCGTGTGGAACTGCGCCGTGGCGGCTTGTGAAGCGGGAGGGAAATACCGCCATTATAGGGATACCCTCTTCCACGCTTTTGTTCTAAGTGAACTGAGCACTACTACTGAACACTACCGTAATTTTTCGCTTCTGTGCTGATCAGAGAAACGTGATCAAACACGTGCCAATGCCTATATTTGAGGCGTTCAACAAAAACCAAAAGGGATAACGAACTTTCGTCCTCCGGCCATCGGCGGGCTGTTTCCCATTGCGAACTTGCTATTGTTCTTTTAGCTGCCCAGTAGCGGGGAATCCGCGAGTCACGCGTCACTTAAAGGGAGTGCTCCACATTGAGTTTCGTCCTGACATATGGTCTTGTAATGATAAAAACATACAATGAAAAATAAAAGAACGATCGTGAAGATCATTCGGTGCACATCACAGCCCTGTTCTTCTTAAGACATAGACCCTTCTAGTTTCTGAGCTGCATGCCCGCGAAGATGTGTAGACTTTTTCGGAGGTGCTATTTCAAGGCTGCCCAGGCTGCAATCTCATTGGTCATGTGGTGATCAAGGTTAAGAAAAGTATAATTGTCAATTCATTCGCATCTGGCCCTCGTGAGCAGGATTTCCATATTAACGGCCGTCAATTGGCCCTCAATCAGTGCTGTGCAAAGTAGATGACGTAACCGAACAATGACGTATTGAGGAGCATATATACTTAACATAGATGTTGTGCTGTCTAGAACAGCCATTTCCATTTAAAAGCATACCAATAGTTATAAACAAAATTATTTCATCATATTTGATGTTTGCTCCAGCAGCTTCTCATGTGAAACATTCTCTTTTACGTTATGTAACTGGGAATGCCTGATGTATTTTACAGGTCTGACCTGGCTCGATCAACCAAGTTTTGACAGGCTTACATCTTTGAAACCACGGATTGCAACGCCATGCAGATGTTAGTAACAGGTTATACAGTTTTTTATAGGTGCTGTTGCAATATTCTCAAGAAGCAGCAATAGAATAGGGCTACGAAGTTGCTTTAAAAAGTCGGGCATTTTCAAGAAGCCCGGCTCGGGAAACAGACTTTTCTGATTGCAAAGCTGATTTGAGCGCCGAAAAACTTGAGCTTCCCATTTCAATCAACATGGGGATTGTAAAACTTGCACAGTGGAAAAAGATGCAGGAGCTTGTTTGAAATCGACTCCTTATCTCGGACACCCACGGTCAGAGCGACAAGAGAGCAGCATCGTTTGACGGGAAGAAAACGGACAACCGTGTTGACATAGCTGCGGCCGATGTGAGAAGCTGGTGACGCGCGCCCGAGCGCAAGCCGCTGATTGGCCCAATATTGGGCGTTTTCAGGGATTGATGTGAGATCTCGGCAACCAGAAGTAATGAAGGCACAGCGCTTATTGCATGATATAATCGGACGTACCGTTTATAAATGGCCAAGCGGGCTCGGCACCAGCCTGACCACAGCGGCAGCGGCCAGCGGCAGCGGCAGTCGCAGCGGCAGCAATCGACCGCCTTGCAGCAGCTGTGGGCGGTTTTCGGTCGGGTCTCCCATGTCACGTGCTGGAAGCCGAGCTGAGAGTGGAGTGCTGGAAACTCCATGCCAGTTTAACTCATGGGTGACGTAAGTTCTAAGGCGTTGGTAAAACCAATTTGGATCTAGTGTGATCAGTTTGTAGCAAGCTGGATAACAGTTCATATCGATCACGGCTGGCTTCGTGCCCTTAGATTCTGGAGGCATCTGCGTAATGATAGCGCACATGTAGGCTATAATCTCGTTAATCCCACCCCACAAATGTTGTCTTTTGCTGGTACACACTGACTTCTAATCGAAAGAAAACATATCAATGGCAGCGTTATATTTTATGATAACAAGCTCAACGTCTGCAAGCACCAGCGTGTACTGAACGTGCGTTGATATGTGTCAGGCCAGTGCCCATTTCTACGTGTCTCATGAGTGTATGGTGAATGGCCATGCTGCAGGTGGATTATGTAGTGAAAGTATAGAGCTGGTTATGTGTCAGTAATAAGAAAAGGCAACGCACACATGCTTGCACAGAGACTCGTATAGCTACATACATATAGCTGCATGTATTACTTTATTTACTCAAACCGAAGTTATTTTCTGCTAAAGAAAACAGCGATTCACGTACATCGCGTTGTTTGTGCGTATCAATGCTCCCGCTTTGAAACATTTCGCTGGTGTCTTGGCCTCGCTCAACCGCGCCTCGCACGGCCTGAAAACGTGACTAATACATCAGAAGGTCCAGTTATACTATCAACTGGGTTCACAGTATTGCGCAAACCAACCAGGCTGCGAAGAATGCACCCGATTTTATTTTTGAGACTATTTCCTCCCATCGCTTTGCCACATCGCCGCTTTGTCATGGTAGCGCTACCTAATCCCAGCGGGCCCTTTTCTAGCGCTGACCTCTGTCGGCGGTCCCGCCTCAATGCTGACCTGGCCCAGTGGGACCGGGGTGCTGGTGAGCGCGCCCGAAGGCGGGGTGGGCCGGCCCTATCCCTGGTGACGCCCGCTGCCGACAGCCGGCGTTTTTTGGGGGGCGGGGCGCGAGGACAGGCCGCGCTGCTTTGTTGGCCCGCGCTGTGCTCTGCCGGACGTTTTTGCCGCGCTGGCTGTAATGGTGCTGCAAAGGTGCATCAGAGCGGGCTTAAATAATTGTTCGTCTCGTTCCCTTACTTCCGGCGTGTGAACACCAAGCGGATGGAGCGCTGCAACCGTGCAGACACTGCAGGCCGACAGCTGACACTGCGAGCGAATCCACGAAAAGCTTGCCGCCCGCGCGCGGACTCCAGTCCCCAGAATGATGGAGTAACCCAGAGCCGGCGCGTCTCTCTCCGGAGCATCCGACTCCACTTGCCTGGAGTGGGTGCGACCACCCGGCTCTGAGGGCACTAGGAATGTGTCTCTCCACCCGTTCAATAGAGGCCTGGTGCGCGGACGCCAGCGACGGCTTTCTGGTCTCAAGCCGGGCCGATGAAAACAGTCGAGCGTGTTTTCCGCGCACTTGTGTGCTGGTCGGGACCGTAAACGGCCGGAAACATGTCAGACATGCGACTCACAATAGCACCTCCTCCGTGGCAGGGCGTCCGCGGGAGAAGACGGGCGGGTCTGGTAGCTGGGCCGGGGAGAGAAGGACATGAGCACGTGTCCCCCTCCCACGCTTCGGGGGCCATGGGAGGACACGGTAGGTAGAGGACAGACGCCGGCAGGAGCGACAGACCGGTTACAGAGAGAACAGCATAGCCAGGCGCCGTGGGAAAATGCAGTGTGGCTGTGTGCATTGCCAAAACGACGACGGCGGCGTAACAAACAGAAGGCAACGAAAACATAGCGTCTTGAAAGTGTTTAGGTCTCAAAAGTGTTAAGTAACTGGATTGGAACACCATTCACTTATGTTCTTGTATACAACTACTATGGCGCTTCCACTTTAACTAAACCAACTGAAAATGTGGTGCTCAGATCCTAATTCCTGTACTTAATCAGACATTTGTACAGCTCCCATAATAGCGTTCACATGAACGTTATCAGTCAATCAACGATATCTGCCACAAGACGAAGAAGCGTAGATCATCTTACTCCGGACTATCAATTCTCTTGTCAAATGCTGGAGAGGTTAATGGCGCTTTTATTCTGTGGGTAAGCGTCTCCAATGGGCGGCACGCAACGCTTATTTAATTCTGCAGCTGTTGTATTTACATTTTTAACTGTTTTATAGGTGTTTCTCCACCGGCGATGTCGTTTCAAATTTTTCAACCCCGGCACCGCCTTCCACGGCAACCTGGGGGAGGGGTTAAAAGTGGCATCTTGTATCCCAGGACCTGATCGTCGACTCGCAAAACGCCGAGCGGTGATCCATAATCCTTGTCATGGCAATGGAGCCACATGGGGCCCAGAAATCGTCGGCTTTGTATCCCTCAAGTGATTAATGACGTCACAGGTCATGCAAAATGGGTTCAACATCGCCAAAATCTTGGAAGAGCTGCAGGGCACTCTAGCTCGCGCAATACCGGTCGCAAAGGTGTGATACCGCCAGCGCATTGCCTCGCTTGTAAATCATACCATGGTGTAATTCAAGCAAAGGGAACCTCAGGTCAGACCAGGATGACATCATGTCAAGGGCAGGCCTTCTCATCGCCGATGATTTGTCTGCTATTTCTTTTCAAATGCCATGCAGAAGTTACTGGCCTTGGAATATGTCAGTTACACCAACTCATTTATCACGAGGAGGCGTAACAAATCATTTTTGTCTGACGCTTACGAGCAAACCTTACGTGACCGCTGATGGCAACCCAGTGAAACCGTTTGTAATTGACCAATTCTGTCTGGCGGACTGCCACACTCAATGATGTAGTTGTGCAAAACAATTTGAAGGGCGGAACAGGGAAAATGGATAAACGTGCCTACAAAATACACAAAAATTGGTTCTCTCCTGGATTTGACCTGTTTTCTTTTTCTCACATGCGGAAGGGGGGCACTGAAATTCCCCAGAGAAATAGAAAACTACACCCCTGGCCACACCAGTGGTCGAAGCGCTTCCTAACAGCAACCCAAGGAAAGACGGGGAACTGCGACTCATTGCATGCAGAGGACAAAATCGCCGTGGAAGCCTTCCCTGGGGACATCATAGGTCAGTGACCTGACGTGACATGAAAGAAAGTCGAACAGACCATCTTTTAAGCCTAGAAACCTTGGTAGGCCTATCCTGCACGGTTCGGAAGATAATCCCAGAGCTCGGATGGGGGGGGGGAGGGGTGCGCTGCCTTTAAGCCCCCCCCCCCCCCCCCCCCCCACACACGGTCAGGCGGTCGTGGGTTAAACCGTTCTACCATCAATACGGTTTCGGTAAAAGATAACTGGCCTGGAATCTTGTTGTCGTTTGGTGAGGGGCATGGAAAATTTCCCTGAGTGGAGGGTGGGAGCGGCGGGTACTGGCCACGACGAAATGCTCGTGAACAATGGAAACATTTTGCCCCTTGACACAGCAAGAGTTCGCTTTGATCCCGATGTGAAATGGACGGTTTGCTTCGAGCATTTCGGGGTTGATGTCATGTGTAAGCCTGCTCATAGCGTCATAATACTCTATTTCGACCGCTACATGTTACAGTTGCATACTTCAACAGCATCGGGAACTGACACCATGGCATGTGATGTAACAGATAGCCGATAAGATGTGTTCCGCACGACCCTACAGCCTCCGCTGGCGAACGCGCCCCGTCCGCCACTCCCCCGCCACTGTCATCGCCGGAGGCCAGATCCAACTGGGCTTTCCCGTCGGCTGGCGCTGCCACGCAACGCGGTCACCCGCGTCAGCCCGTCTGCACACACGGCCCGAAAACGCCGCCCGCTCGGCCGTGTTTGCCCGGTGGGCAGTATCTGGGTAAAGCAAACGCACGCAGACAGGTGATCTGCCGCCGGGACTCATGACTGAGTGAACGGCGGGACGGGGGGGGGGGGGAATAAGTCAGGACGTGTGTGTGGGGGGGGGGGGGGACACGACACACGCCGACCCAACAGCCTAACACGCGCGAGCGTATATGTTGCAGGATGAGCACCGCTCGAAATATTGAGTACTGTCAATATGATCGTTATTTTGCGTTACAGCGTAGTTTAATCACCCGTACCTCCTGGTATATTGAAGGTCGTTAACTCGACATAAGACCTTTCAACTTGTAACGCCTAGAAAGAAGTATCTAAAGGCCTTTCCCTCTTATGTCAAGGTTTCGTAGTTTGGCCATTTTAAAGGCGACTTCATGCCAGCGAGCCTTCTAGCGCATGGACTTCCGCTCGTGCTTACAAGATGCTGCGAGGAACTGAGCGTCACCATTTATTTGTACGTACCAAAGACTGATGCACACCTGTCTAACTATGGCTACGTCTGGCAAAAGGCATTTTCACTACACAGTGTACAGTGCACGAGGTGTAACGTGCTCATGCCACCTGCGCGAAGAAACGACCGTCGTAGTGCATGGATCTAGTGGCCTACGGATAGTTATTGGCAGCAAACACAGCTGGCGAATTTACGCTGGGTTGTCATCGTTATGTATCCTAAGCCTCTTGGTCAATTGTTATTCACAATGATCAGCCATTGCCGTCACGACATCTAGCCCGCTCCGCACGCCTGACCGCGATTCCCGAGGCCGCCGCCAGTCACCACACCACCCAACTCCGCAGCCCGGACGGTATGCACACGTGTGTACAAACGGAACGGCAGCTCCGACGCCATCGGCGCTCGGCCGGCGGCCGGCAGCGCCGACGACAGGCAGGCAGACAGACAGACACACGGCGCGGCGGCGCGGCCTGTTTGCCGTCGGCCAACAGGCGGTAGCGGCCGTGTGTTGACGCCGGGTCATCCTATTTGAATAAAACTTTGAGCAAACCACCGTGAAACAACACGGATGATGAGCAGGTACCGGGCTGACGTATGTGGCCTGCAGTGGGCTGACATATGTGGCCCGCAGCGGGTTGACGCACGTGGCTTGCGGCGAGCGGACATATGTGGCCTGCAGCTGGCTGACGTATGTGGCCTGCAGCGGGCTGACGTATATGGCCCGCAGCGGGCTGACGTATGTGGCCCGCAGCAGGCTGACACATGTGGCCTGCAGCGGGCTGACGTATGTGGCCCGCAGCGGGCTGACGTATGTGGTCTACAGCGGGCTGACGTATGTGGCCCGCAGCGGGCTGATGTATGTGGCCTGCAGCGGGCTGACATATGTGGCCCGCAGCGAGTTGACGCACGTGGCTTGCGGCGAGCGGACGTATGTGGCCTGCAGCTGGCTGACGTATGTGGCCCGCAGCGGGCTGACGTATGTGGCCCGCAGCGGGCTGACGCATGTGGCTTGCGGCGAGCTGGCGTATGTGGCCTGCTGCGGGCTGACGTGTGTGGTCCGCACCGGGCTGACGCATGTGGCCTGCAGCGGGCTGACGTATGTGGCCTGCAGCGGGCTGACGCATGTAGCCTGCAGCGGGCTGACGTATGTAGCCTGCAGCGGGCTGACGTATGTGGCCCCCGTGCCAGGGTCGATACTGAAATCATAGTTGCGGCCAATGAGGTCTCCCTGGTGTACGGCCGAGAACGTTCTCTCACAGTCGGCTGCAGCCCGCGAGCCGAACCGAGCACCGCCGCGGCGCGAGCGCGCGAGTGTTGAAATATCGCGGGCGAGGGGGCGGGGCACTGCAGGGGAGGAGCTGCGAACAGAGCACGTGGGTGAAGGGACCACGGTAGCGGCGTGAGGACGGACGGAGCGGGCATCTTAAGTAACAGTGCCTAGACACCGCACGGATCGTTCTGAGGTGCAGCCATCGGACATGGGCTAGGGCGTAATGTGCATGAAAGAAAATTAAAAGATACTCGAAGCTTACTCCAGAAGGAACGTTTCAGACCTTGATTTATGAGATCGGAGATGAGACCTGTTACGGCAGTGAGCGTGCTCTTCACCGCGGGTAACCAGTCAGGCTCCTGTCTGCCATGACGCAGGCGCTTGCCACCGCGCTCGAAGTGCCCTGGTCCAAGTCCACTTTGCGTGCGCACCTCTGGTCCACGACAGAGCCTCGCGGGCCGTCGCACATCTGCTGCCACGGGGCGACTCTGGACTGTCGCGGGTAACGGTTGCCGTCTCTGGTCACCTGACCGGAAGAGTCAGAGACGCGGCGTCACGCGTCAGTAGCCGGTAATCAGCGGCTAGTACGTACGGCGTGTCCGTGCTGATGGCCTGGGCATGCCAAGCAGGTCAAGGAAGAGATGCTGGTCTGTCTGTCATTGGGGTTTACGACGCACTCAGCTGCTGAGGTTATATAGCGTCGCTTGCCTCTCACCCTGGCGGGAAGGGGACACCCCGGGGACTCGAACCCCTGGCCTCTAGTTTCCCAGACCGGTTTCCCAGACGCGCCGTGGTTAACGCAAACGCGTTAGCCACCGCACTGCCGGCACCCTGAAGGGATGCTGGTAAACGGATTTTGTCAGTTAGGATCAAGGACACGTCATTTCCCCTGACAGGTGTGCAAATGTGAAAAATGGGCGCCGTTGTTCAACACGAATGTTCTTAATGAATAGCAAAGGCACATCCAAGTGCGGTGTCGAGATCTGAGATGGACAGAATGCCCAACTGCTCTTGGTCCTCAAATTTGAACACACATCGGTGGTTGAAATTGCGCGTCGTGCATCGTGCATTTGTGTGTGGAACTTCGTCGGTCGAAGTGAGGGATTTGTGATTGGTGCTGTGGAAGATAGAAACGCTACCGGTGCCGAATGCGAGAGAATGAGGACATGTAAACTCACGGAAGACGAGTAGTTCTTGCGAGGCACCGTTTTCAAAACATTGTCCTTTCCCTGCAATATGTTTCGGTTGGAAAAAGACTGAATGGACTATATCTTTGGCAGGATTAAATGGTGCTGGCCTGTCAAAGTGAGGACTGTGTGTAGAATGTGCCACGCAAAGGAGCAAAGATGACAAAAAAGTTTTGTAATTATCGGAGTCGCGAAGTATTTAACCAAAACGGACAATTTTTGTTCACGGTTTAGTACTTTGCCTTGCAATTGGCATGGCATGCTACCTGAGTCGGGAAAGTACAATTAATACGGCCATGCTGCTGTTCATGTAAACGGTGTCGAATATCGGGGGCAAATTGAACGAATCCACTTTCTCTTTCACGCCATTCATATGGCCTCCAAAGGGACGGAGTAGTAAAGTGACGGATGAACAGCCAAAAAGGAAAATAGAATAGAGCGTGCTCTGTTGCCTGGTATAATCGAGAACACAATCACCTTTGGCCCGATAGTCCGGTAACGCCCCGTGAAAGGAGCACCTTTCCAGTTCGTTATAAAACACTTCTGAATACCAATCGCATTAACAGCCACGCCATTGATCAGAAACAGAATCCAACAGCTACTCTGACACATTTCCAGCGCCCCGTAACTATTGACAATTCGATTATAAAAGCGCAGTGGGGTAACCGACAGCGCACGGGGCCAATAGGCGACAAACCGTCCCATTCAGCGCTGCACCCATCCGACGACAGCCGCCGGCCGCCGGTAATATTAGCCTGTCGCCCGCCGCCGCTCGCTCATCCGTCAACACGCGGCGCGCGGCGTAATCGCCGACTCACCGCGCCATTCTCGCCGCGCGCCACCCGTCCGCGCGCGCGCGCGTCCCCCGCGGATTGTCCCGCCGGTCCGGTCACGTGACAATTACCGCCTCGGGCGACGTCGTCATTATCCTATTGGCCGTGTCCGGGCGGCATTGTGGGTAATCGGCGCTCCTCGGGGGCTGGTGCCGCGGCCCATTACTGTCAGCGGCGCCCGGGGCGGCCTGCGCTGTGGCACACGCTCGGCGCCGCCGCCGGACGGCAGCGGCCGGTCTCAGGCCTCGCCCGCCGCACTGCCACGGAGCCGTCGGTCTCAGGGGACAGACATGTGGTAATATGGCATGAGGGCATCGGATACGAGATGGCAGAACTCGGGCCACAACGACGTAGCAGTAGCAGCAATAGTAGCAACGACGTAGCAGGGGCCATGCCACCCCACGCCACTCACCATGGATACGTGGTACCAACCTACCTCATGGTCTAAGGCCAAGTTGGCAGCCAGGGACCACCAGATTCCGAACAGCTCTTGGAGTCGCCTGGCTTCCACTGGTTGGCAAACGTGGCGTGAACTTCGGCTGTTCGGCTTCGAAGCTTGCAGCTGAACACGCGCGTGATCTTTGTTTCCATAGAAACAGGGACGTTCGTGTTGGTTATCTTAAAAACAAGTGGTAAAATTGGGAGGCGTGGATGGTCCATGAGCCCAACAACTTTTAAATACCAGCTGTATAAAGAAAATAATGTAGGGGTTAAATAGGACTGTGGTGCGGTTTTGCAAAATCACCTGGAGGTAGCTGATGTGTGAAAATGACGAAATATACCCCTAAATGCACAAGCAGCCTGGTTTCTCCACGGATTTCGCTCGCTCTCTTATCAAAGGTGGAGGACTGGAATCCCTCCCCTCTCTCAACTGAATAGGAAACAACACCCTTGCTTAATATAAATGCTCCTGTTAACATTTACGCCGTGATAATACATGAAATTCAGTTACGTAAAGAACGGTTTGACCTGTCCTATGTTTCGGACGTGCTTCTGCCCCTGCAGGTACCTACCTAGAGCGACTACGTGAGATACAGGAAATTTCCCCACTACAGTTGTGTTTTTTTCTTAAAATTCGCAGAGAAATGAAGCGCGTCGCCCTGGCAACCATCCCTCGTGTTCTCATTCGTGTTTTCGTAACGCTGCAATGCTTGTTCACCATTTGCTCTAACTGCGCACTGCGCTAGGGCATTAAGTGATCATGACAGGTCCCAGTGTAGTCTCAACCTGCTAGGGCCCAGGTCATGGGTACGGGGCGAACATTTTTAACGAAAAGCACAGGCGTTACTACTCAGTTACTGAGGATGACCAAAAACCATTCCCTGTGATCAATTTGGGGCTGAAATGTGTGCATATTGTCTATCATCTCATCGGACATTATCCCCTTGGGCGTTCAGTCGGACTGGGCTGGCATTCCCCCACTCCCACCCCCACCCAGTTTTGTTGGGTTGAATGACGTCATTTGCCTGTTTACTGACATATGGTGAAGGAAGCTGGTGTTCACAGCATAGGGAAAGCAGAAGAAAGAGGCCATAAAGCATCAACTTCCCCAAAGTTGCCAAGTAATGAGCGATGCGAGAAACGTTAACGTCGGGATGCTCACCTTTCCTTAAAACAGAACATCGTGACCTAACTTTACACCTCAGTCACCGAGTGGGAACCCGACTTCAAGCGTAAGGTGAAGGCTTGTCGAAATGCATTGCGAAGCCCTTGATTGCAAAATAAAGTATCGTTGCCTATGTGCTGTATATGCTGTTCTCTCATTTATAAGATGCCTCCTATTTTTGGTTTGTAAACCCCATATTTTGGTATCCTTGGGGTTTTTGTATCGTACTTTTCTGGTGCAAGCTGCCTCCCATCGAAATTGATTTTGAATCGAAGGGAAAATGCCAGCGACAGTAATCTAAAATCGGTTCGAGTGATGTCATTCGCCATATAATTGGCGAGCTTAGTGGCGACACAAAAGTTTGTATTAGTGGCATATAACCTACATCTAACGCGCCTAAATGATAGGCTTTTGCTTAGAAAACCAAGGATGTTATTTTTGGCCGAAGTCCGCCTCCGATATAGGCTTTGGTCAGAAGCTTTCCTCATCTCAGGTGCACGCCGACCCTCGTTGCGAAGCCGCGTCGGTGAGGCGACGCTGGTTAACCGTCGCCGCGGTCGCGGGTCATCCCCGATGACAATCGGACGAGGCTGACTTCAGAGGGCCACGCCGCGGCGGCTCCACCCGCTCGCTCGAGCCGTGCCGCGGCGGCCCCGCCCGCTCGCTCGACGGCAGGCCTCACCATCTAGCGCCGGCGGCGTACATCAGTATGCGGTGGCGCATCTCAGCGGTCGACACGACTCGGGCGTGAAACTAATCGCCGTAATCTGTATGTGAGTAATGAGGATTGGTGCCGGCAGGTCGCTAGAGGAGGCAACACAACATTCGGTCTCTGTGACTGTCCGCGGGCGGATGGTAAGATCGGGGCGTCCGGGGACGCCGTACAAGGCACGGTCTTTATAGTTCGTTGAGATAAGTGTCTTTTTCTGAATGCCGCAACTCGCTGCCGGCACACTCACCGCCCTGAGCCCCCGTGACTCTGCTTCGCCCGGTCCCTCTCGCTGGTCCGGCGTCCCTGAGTCACACATCACTCCGGTGCGGCCGACACGATTGCCAATCTGGGTTGCCCATCGATTTCACTCGTTCGGCTCTATTCCCCGACCGGAGTCACCCAGGACTCAGGTCCGTCCAGCCTCGACCGCCTACCCGAGTCACCCATGACTCAGGTCCGTCCAGCCCCGACCGCCTACCTGAGTCACCCATGACTCCGGTCCGTCCGGCCGGGCTCGCCGGGCCGCCGTTACGTGACTCCGTGCCTCCCGGGGTCCTCGGAAGCGCGGAATCCGGCGCGTCATGATCGACAAACTTTGTCCAACAGATCGGTATGCGGGTCAACACCAGCGCCGGGTGGTCGGCGTGTCCGGCGCGCGCCCCGCCCTGACCCCCTGTTTGACCTGGGCCGCTCCTGTTTAATTACCGACGTAAAATAACCACTTGAGTCCGGGTGGTGTTTGGGGGCGGCCGCCGAGTGATAATATTGTTTGTGATAATATTGAGAGCCAGGGGTGGTCGGCGCAGTGTATAAGTCATGGACAACACACCGTTTCCAGGGCGGCATTTGCATACGGCGGCGGTAAATATCGCCAGACTCAGGACGCTCGCTGGAGACAGCTTCGAGCCCCATGGTGCCGGCCGTTGAATGGCGTCAGTCCTAGGACTGCGTATAAACATGGCGCGACTGAAACACGAGTTTCTGCGGTGAGGACGTTTGCCCCCTCTCTTGGATTCTCTGGCCATTTCCGAGTTGAGTTGCATCAGAAATTTTGAGCTTTCAGTATCCATACGGAAGAGCCATTGCTATCTCAGGTGAAAATGTACTAGACTGGGCCGTGCCTGATCCGCCCAGAATGACCCAATCGTTGCTTGCGCAGGTTGAATGCCTCTCCGTCGTCTTCGTATTGTTTGATACGCGGCAACCACGTGGTGGCAGTGGGTTCAAATTCAACGCATTAATTCAATACAGGTGAAGTCAGCACTCTGAACTCGCACTGGGTCATCGAAGGTCAATACTAGTTTTCGTTGTCGTCATAATACTGCACTGATACATAATCTGAATGTTTGTTTATACGTGACGCATCGGAGGGGCGCTCACGCAAGATCTCAACGCAGGAGCAACTCACTCAAGTTCAACTTTTTTAGGTCAACAATTTGTCAACGTTGATAGCGACTTGGTACGTTAACCTGATAGCTCTATATAAGGAGGTTGCGAAAATGCTGTATGAGGCTCTGGCTTCGTTCTACCCCACCGACTGAGGTTGGATTTGGCTGTTGATCTGATCAACACCCTGGTTAGATTTCGTACGAAATGGGTGGTACGAAAATTTTGGATACGGAATGGTTTGGTCTCGTCCCAACATCCGGCTTGAGAAAGTTTGGGTCAGTCCTTCCAATAACCGAATTTGCGTGGCTGAGACAGCCAGTTTAGCACGCCTAACCATTAAGCGCGCGAAGTGACTTTTATATGCCAATGCGCATTAGCCAACATTTGTCCAGTTATTTCGATTTGTCCCGGCCAGTGACGTCAGCAGTTTCTCTGAGGATGTTATTCAAAAGGTATCTGGGAATACGAACCTCAGGTCTTTCGATTTCAGCCCGAATGGACGAGACTGACATGTTGGTTCTAGTAACGAGAAGGGGAGGGAGGCAAAAATGCCTCGCCCAGCTACTCTCCGGTGCCTGGATGCTCAGTGAATGCGGATTTGATATCAAGTTTGCATCCAGTTGATAAATTTCGCTGTTCACAATCTATTTTTGTCATTTCTTTTTTTACTTTCATTGACTTTACCTTCTTACTTAATTACTTACTTCGATTCGATTTTACTTGCATGCATCACACAGTTGGCCCAGTTGTTTAGCTATTCCTACTTTAGTGGCTATGATCATTATCACCTCCCGACGCCTCATGCCGCAATCGCTATCACCATTATCACGTCTCACTGCAGGCAATCGCCAGCAAGTATCACTGATCACTGCTATAAGCGATCATTCACGGCACGAAGCGTCCCGTATCTGAGAAGAGGAGCAGGATGCGCGGAGCGTTGCACGAGCAGGTGGCCAGTTGATCTGATATTGCAGTAAGTTTCCTGACTAAGTTGGTGAGGCTGCATCGCTGTTAGCTGAACATAAATGGCAACGCCTAGTGATGATGTCCCTCGCCCGCTTCTTGTGTATGACATTCGATTAGGTGCCATGCACAAAATGCCGCCTGGGGATTCAGTCATAAGTTTGAAATTTTCAGAATTCACTAATCCGCGATTCTGTGCGACCCAACGCTCGTCGCACAGGCATTCTGTGTGGCTGGCATCGATTGTCTGGCAAGAGCATGACAAGCCGCGGTTTTGGTGGGCGACACTCACGCACCCAGGCATAACAGCGGTCCCACGCATGTTTCGAGCGCGCCGCCTCCGTTCGCCTGGCCAACACGTTTTATCCTCTCGGCGGAGAAAGTGTAAAGAACAAACATCTTCGCTGTACTCTCTCGAGCGGCTTATCCGCGCAGAGGACAACAGACGGACACCAGCTCCCCTGAATCGAGCAAATAGAAAGCTGTATCGTTGCCATCGCCGCACAACGGCACTTCCGTCGGACTCTTCGGAGACGACCCCCGGCTCCCACGCAGTGAGGAGGGGGAGGCCCGCGCACATTCAGACGGGCAGCAGCACACCTCCGCCGCCCGCTGAAAGGCGGCCTGGCCGGCGCGCCGTGTTTTGGCCAGCCCTCTGTTTGCAGGGGGTGGACGCGCACCGCGCCGGGTCCGGCCGCCCGCGCGCCACAATGGCCGCCTTCGCACAGCGGAAGGCGGCGCAAAATACCGGCGCACTCGTGGCGGAAGCACATTCAGTCGATTGGCTCAAATGTTGCCAGCGGCCGACAATATTTTCAACTTTTTGAAAGCCGGCGTTGGAGCCACACACGTCCCGAGCTGGTCGAGGCAGTTGGGAGAGGCGTTGGCCAAAGTGGTGAGCTGAAACGCCCTTTGTGCGTCTTCCTCTTTTTGACCTTGAGCGTGAATTAGGAGGCCAAATGTCGGGACGTCAGCGGAGACCAGTGATTGCTTCCGTTACAAAGCCTTCATCGCAGAGTCATTAAGGCTGGTAGCGAGGGCAGCCATTCAGGCGCCCCTTATTTTGCCGAACGTTCGCCGAGGCTTTCTGAATCTTCACTCCATAAAGTGAGTCTATTTCCACATCACCTGTCTATTAGCGACATTGTCAGCTTTATGATCCCCCAATCGCTAATCTCTCAGTGCTTCCTCTGCAGATTTCACGCATATTTGTCATTCCCTGTCACTATACAAATAGACCTTTTCAAACCCACTTCAAATCCCCGTAATCCCCACATACCTCCTCCTTGAAATAGCCACGTCTTAACATTTCTCTCCGCACCTCGAGCCATTGAAGACCCCTCAAACAGGGTCCACGCCGCGGATTAGCCACTGACTTACAAGGCTTTGCGAGTTTATTATGTCGGCGGGGGGCAGGGACGACGGGGAGGGGCAGGTGCCGGGCAGACCGGTGGCTGGCGGACCGGCCGCGGGGGGTCGCCGTGGCCGACTCCCCGCCAGCCCCAGCGGGACAGAACGCCTCCGTAAACAGATAGCTATCGGACCGGAACCGTCCCACTCACCCCCACTAATAGATGTGGGAGCGTGATTGAGTGCGGAGAACGCGCAGGCGTGTGCGAATGTGGCGAAATGCGCGTGCCGCTGGGTACGCTTGTGTGCACGGTCCAAACAGTCGCTTGCTGTGAACGAGGCTTGCCCGGATGCCGAGAAGGTGGGGACACGGACATTAGGAGATGTTAGAGATGATGGGGCTACGGGGGTTTCATCCCAGCTTAATTATGAAATAGATGTCTGTACCATATACCGAATAGCTAAGCATTACGGACCCCTCTAAAAAAGTGGCCTGTCTAGGGTGATCTTGGTCAATGTTCAGGGGGAAGATGACATAACAGCTGCTTGGACATTGGCTGGGTTTGTGACCAGAACGCAATACCAGGCGTGGCAGCCAACGGCTTAGGGTGTCTGTAGCAGCTGGCCCATTTAGGTTATCGTGCTTTAATGACGTCTCAACTACGATGGTTATTTGCGCCATTGCAATTCAGGATATTATATTACTGGTTCATTTGATTACGTTTCTTACCTTGGTTAAGTTTTTAATAGGTGCAAGCCGTGTGTCGGCAGGAGGGGAGGAAGGTGAGATAAAGATCTGGATGTCAAAGCCCTTTGGCCCTTTGGTGAAAGCCATTCCAAAAGAAAGAAATTAAAAAGGAAGAAGTTTGTAGTAATTATAAGTGTTTTGCCATTACTCAAGCTGCGGCGATTAATATTTCCTCTAACTTGAAAGGAACTCTTTCAGTTATGCATTCCGTTCGCCACCACCAGCCGACAAACATTGCTGTGTTCGACAACATATCTAATTATGTTTCTGACGATCTGTATCTATCTTTCACCCAACATACAGCTTCATTCATTATTTAAAATCGCATTGACACCACTACACTTGTGATTGTGCTGGTTGTAATTGCGATCGTGCCAGTGTACAAAGCACCAAAAGTGGAGGGACAAGCCCCATTTTCAAGTCCATGTTTTCCATGCATCATCACACGGCTAACAAACTTGACTTCCGCAAAGTCTGTATGACCCGTACCTCTGCCGTCACTCCGGCTCCTGGAGCTGTGGCTGTAACACCGAATGTCTCTTCAGGGCAGTGAGTGACAACACTCGGACACAAATCATTAGGCTGGGAAGGTGGAGATCAACTGCATTATATGGGCAGACGCAGCAGTGTTCAATAACGTTAAAATGGGCACTAGATATAATTACGAAAAATGTCAGAGTGACCGCGCATGAGCAAGTCTTCCCCTACTGAGCGCCAAAAGACGATTACATCAAATGACCCTTAATGGTGGCTTACAGGTCCATTGTGGCGCTCGCACGCTTCTTTTGAACATGTCTTTGTATCCTCTCCAATGAAGGGTTAGGTTGTCAGTACGAGCACTTCATACACAGCCTCGCACACAACACGATCTTCTTCCGATAAGCATATCGTAGCGTTGTATGCAGTGAATATTCAGCTCATAACATGCTAACTGCGCATTGGCGTTGCTGTCCTCACCATCCACGACATAACCAAACCACATGAAAACTGCACTGTAAGTACAGAAGCGAATCGTTGCGTAAAAGAACACCTTACCGTGGCTAAATCGGCCGAGGTTATGTTGCGTAATTGCCAGGCATTTGCTCACTCCGTGATAATTTATTAACTTCGCTTCAAGTGTAGTCCGTGACCTTGCCACTGCTATTCAAATGTTCCCCTCAAAAACTGTTAAGTTAGTTATGTTGCGTAGTTCACCACCGTGAGAGCCTCAGTGGACCACAACATGTGCCGACCGCATGGTTTGAGTCGGCGTTTGATCGGTCAACGAAAAAAAAAAAACAGGGAGCTTCCAGTCAATGATTTCCATACAATTATGTTATTTGAGTGAGTGTCATGCTCGTACAAGCCAGACAATATCGTGGGTACGATTCTATTTTGTGTCGAGAGCTGAAAGTTATCGGTTATCGGTTATCAGAATATGGCTTCTTCTGACCTAGTGATACATTAAGTTGATATCGACAGTTTTTGTGTCCCCATCGTCACTAAAATGGGGTTCTTATTTTGCTTTCTCCTCTCATTTTTCACACATTCTCATACTTTTTACACAAAAGGGTTAAAAATGTTGATTGCAAAACAACTTGGCAAGGCGCAAACCATTTGGGCATAACCGTGCCAAGCAACACTTGTTAGTGGCTGCAGCATATGTTGCAGCTGTCTTTAACTCCTCTCTAGATTTCTCTTTCTTACTATAGCCGTTCTCCATCCCTTTTACATAGGGCGCAGCCAGGATTTTCTTAAGAGGGTCGGAGCTCGAGGAACACCCATTACATCAATTTTTAACTTTCTTCAAAGAGCCACCCGTGGTGAAAAACGAAAAAATCAGGTCTAAAGGCCTCCTGGCTGCGCCCCCGCTCTCGCATCACAACGGCCTTTCAACCCTTGCACTGGTGAGCTGGCGGCGTCCCGTGCGTGAGCCGAGCCGATGAGGGCAGGCCAGCGTTGATAGGCCCTCGCCGCTCCGCCCGCCAGGTAATCCATGTTTCCATTTCCTCCGATCACCACATGTCCGGCCGGCCATTTCTGGACTGATCAATATCGCCGTCGCCGCGATTCCCCGTGACGCCGCACGCCAGCCTGGCCAGCGCACATCTTCTGAGTACGGCTGCGGTACTTTCCGAAGCCGCGTGAGCTGTAGGCTGGCGACAGCGGGTCACTATAAGCTCCAATTTCCCCATGTTGTCGGCTGCTGTTTCAGCGGCAGACGCGTGGCGGCGGCGCGGCGGCCGCTTCTCTGCTCGCCGCCAGACCGGCGTCGAGCCGCCGCACGGATCCTCCCTGGCCTGTCAGGACTGTGCAGCAGCTGGAGCGCGCCCGGCGGAGCGGCATCGCCACGATGGCCTCGTCTCGCGCTGCTCGTAATGGAGCCGTCAGACCGCGGCGTGGCGTGTGCGGCGGCGTCACGAACCTGCTTCACTTGCAGCGCGCCGGAACGCATTGCTCGTCCCCGTCCGCGGTAAATCCATCGCACCTGGGCGTTTACTTCCGTACAGAGGTGTCGGAGACAAGCCACTCGTGCGGGATTGACGGCGGCAGCCAAGCCGATACGGGGCTCGACGGCGGCAGCCAATCTGGTACGGGGATAGAAGGCGGCAGCCAATCTGGTACTGGAATCGACGAACCTGAACCGCTGGCTGCTTTGCTTCCTGTAACTGATCTGCGTTTCTCGCGGCTCCGTTCTGCGAAGGCGTAGTTTTCAGTGCGTTTTTCACCCTCGAGACTAGTCGTGAGCCCAGAAGTGCCCCCACGCGTCCAAACCAGACGTTCCCGGCTCTTATATTCAGCATTGGTTAACGATAATGTCTCGTGGCAAGTACAGATAGATGGGATGGAATTGGATGGCAAAACTGTTCGGGCTATCGCACTCGCCTAGTGTGTTACTTCGCTCTCAGCATTTCGGTCAGCCAACTCTCCGGCCGTCGTCCGGTCTTATGGAGTCCTGAAAAGGACCGGTAGGACTGGAAGAAGGAAAGGGACCTAAAATGGACTGGAAAAGGAAGGATGATACTTGGCCATCACCATACATGCGTCAAAACATGACTTCCCTCCTTGGAACTGCTGATAATCTAACCAGTGTCTTCTTGATTGCGTGTTCAGTTCTCTACTAACTGGGCTAAACAGGAACGACACTTGTAGCTCGAAGCGGTGGGTGAACTAAATAGGAAGGACGTCCGTAGTTTGTAACAGTAGCTTAATTGGTAGAGCACCGTATTCGCAATCCAGAAGATTCGAATCAAGATTTAAATCCCAGCAATTCCAAGGAGAGGTCGGACTGTGTCACTTCCATGACTGATAACCAAGCATTATGCAGTCCTTCTCAAAACTTCACAACGCCTGCCAACGGCCGGAGGGTTAGCTGGCCGAAAGGCAGCGCAAAAACGGGCACACCAGACGAGAACCATAGTCCAAACAATATTCCACCCGTGATACTAGTACCTCGTCTTTATCCTTTGGTAAAAGGATTGAGTTAGGCTGTGAATAGGCCTCGAAATGTTAGGCTTTGAAACAGATGCACCACTGGCCTACGGAGACCAGGTTCAGAAACTGAGTCCTCTCTCGAGGTCCTAGCCATCTGGGTTTCTTCCGTTCCGTGGGTGCAGGGTTATTTCTGAATCGCGACTGTCCTTTTGCCTTCCTCCTTTAAAGCTACCATAACTTTCTGAGGATGCGTCAATGTCTTCTATGATTGCTGAGAGGGTGAATGTTACAGCGATTTCGACGGAACCTTTGAGTCAGGACCGTGACTGATCGAGCAGCTATAACAATGTTCCACGTCGTTTTGACAGTCCTCGTTGTTTTGTAAACGCTGTCAGCGACCTAAAATTAGCGAAGTTCCTCCATCTCGTTGCATAACGAAAGGCCACAACTTCCGCGGGTGAAACAAGCTTCTGATTTAGGGGATGTGACCCGTGACAAAAGCGTGCACATTTGCGAGCCAGCTGGTGACAAAGTTGCAAAATGATAAACAACTTGTATCACAGGCCATATTAAAAGAGACCATCCCAGGTACGCGAAACCCAAAACTTAATATTGGTATGTACTCGCTAAAGCGTACATCGTAACCTTGTGTAGAAGACATGTCGAAACGTTAACGTTTCGCTGTGTGAGCAGATTGAGCCACAAGATGTTGCCAAGCATAGAAGTTTTTGTCAAAATAGTTTTTGGTAGGTCACAGAAATATATTACAGACTGCACTGTATCAATGCTGACGCCACAAGTCAGTTATGACATAGTGTTTTTCCAATGATCAGTGATTTTCACGGATTTTTCAGCCGAAATTCACCTTACACACTTAACAAAATAAAATACCAAATAAGGAGGCTCATTACTAGTCGCAAGAATCGTGACTGGCCACAGCAGCTTGCGACGAACGTGATAAGTGTGATACACGGCGTTTTAAATCGTTGTGCCCTTTGAGACCGATGGGCTCGAATGTTCGCTGCACGGTAATAGATTGGGTTCAGTGCGCGTCCAGTGCAAGGCTTTTGGCTGCCGCTGGTTGCTTTCCTTTCGTGAGAAGCTGGCTGTCTTGGAGAACGTGGCCAACTATCAGTTGTTGTTTTTTGAGCCGCTGTGCGGCTTTCTGCTATGGAGGACGTCCCCGGCAATAGCGTGAGAAGACCCTGCCCATATGGGAGGCCTGTGGTTTGTGGATACCTGAACTGTATCTTCAGAGATCAACGGAGGACATTGAAGTGGCACATGTGAAGAACTCGTATGTGGCTTCCTGCTGCTGAGAGGAACAGCAGCTTTGATATAAGTTGCCGATTGAGGAGCACCGCTGATGCCTCGCTGATGATCTTTCGCTGCCGGTTGCAGCTCAGACTTATCGGTCTGATCCGGCGGTTAGGCGCGAGATAAAACGCTTTTAATCGTTCTTATATTGTATGTAAATGCACTTTAATAATATAAACGCACCGACATGCACTTTAAACAGTTTTCTACCCAGGTTTGACGCACTTTCTTTTCAGAGTTGGAGCAGGGGTACAGTGCCTCAAAATTAGTCTGGAATGGGCTAAACTCTAAAAATGATTAGTAATGAATAGGAGGTACAACTCTCTTCTCCAAATGAATAGGAAACTACACGCCTCATGTCTGGTTATGTTTAATATGCTTTCATCTGATAATGCTATTAGTTAAGTCTCGACCATCATTCAGTGTTCGATGACCAGGAAATGACATATATAGGTGCAAATGAACTCCCGAAAGAAAAGATGTTTGTTGTTTATGCTGCATTACATTTTATTTGTCTTTGTCTCTTCGGTTTATTCCATTTTAAGTTACATTGCAGCAGTTTCTGATAGATTTGGTTCCAGGTGACAATGAAGACGTTCCCCAATTTCGTAGGTGACAGAAAAGGAACCTTTTCACGCCTGACAACTCCCACCGTTTTTAATTCGCAACGGGCATGCCTGAAGCTACTTAGCTTCTCTGCTCACCTTTCTCGCCAATGATTGCAAAATCATGCCATTGAACAAAATTATGCTGTTCCATCTCACGTGCCTACGCAGTTACAACGGCTTGAGCAGTGGCTTTGGGTACAAAGCTAGCTACAGAAAGCATTGTCCAGACGTCGAGGACTCGCACTTCATCTGTGCAGATCTATGACGTCATTGTTGAGGTGTTCACGAGGATCATCCTGGCGAACCGTAGGGCCGGGCGCCTGCCATCACCGGGACAAGCAGCCGAAAACGGTGCCGGCGCGCCGTCTGCCGCGCGCCCTGCCGCGCGCGCCGGTAAGTGGCGGCCAAATTGGCGCGGCGCCGCGCAGGAAGCGTCGCGCTGGCCGCCGACCGGCGCGCAGGAAGCAGAAGGCGGCCGACAAAGGGCCAGGAAGCCGGCATTCGGCGCGCCGAGGACCCTCCATCGACGCATATAATGCACGATCAGTTGCGCCAATAATGGCGCACTCCAGGTCTGAAGAGGCGGCTGGGCGGCGCGGTGGCTCTGTGTCAATACGGCGGGCGCGCCGCGCCGCGCCGTCGCCCGCCCCGGCCGTGTGTGCTTGTGTTTTCAACCGTTGGATGAACCTATCTACGGGGTGATTATGTTATTCCACCTGGGCAGTTGGGGAAATATTTTGATCACAGGCCCGGATTATCCCATTTGATCAATTAGCGTCCGACGGGAGCATTCAGGGGTGATTATTGGTTAATGTGGCGCACCGACAATGGCCATAATGGCCGCGCCCGCCGCGCCGATGGGGTTCCTCCTTTCAGCAGCGCGCTGGCTCGCGCGGAATAGGCGCCGCGTATTCACACAAAGCTTTTGTGGCATCTATTGCCATTATGAAAATATTTCCTCGTCGCGCGCACGGCCACGGAAGCAGAAACTGTAGGAGAAAGATGGCCGTGACAAAGGCGCAGCAGAGGACCGTCGGATCAGCAGCAGAGGACCGTCGGATCAGCAGCAGAGGACCGTCGGATCAGCAGCAGTCTGCCCTCAGTTCTCGGAGGAGCAGCGTGCCGAACCGCCGCCGGCCGTGTCAGAAATTAGCCCAGTCTTTCACGTCGAGGACAAGGTCTGCGTGCGGCTCGGGCCTGTTTGTGGGTACGAGATGCCTTGCAGGAATGCTGCGGTGGCCAGCTGCGGCCCGTAGTTGGGCTTCTTGCGTTGGTTGGGGCAGGGCTTAGCACCAGGCGGTGATACGGAAACATGCGGTAATACCACGCATCGTGATCTTGTCAGTCATTTGGCAACGCGCTCTTAATGCTGCTCATAACGCTGTGCAAACTGGACAGAAAGTTTTGAAATATTTCACTGCAAGAACTCATAAAACCGTTACATGCGTAAGAAAGATCATGAAGTCCGTCTCTCTGGACGAATCTCCCATGACAACGCACCTAGCAATGAAGAACGGTAACCAAGATCACGTCAAGGCAAAGAGACTGACCTGACAAGAATGCACACACGGGTATCGTGGCGAGCGATATTGACCTAAGTGAAAAGGCCGTGGTCCGGTGCGCTGCATGTCTTCTCCAAACAATAATACACACCAGCCTTGGTGAGCCCTTCACCTGGCCAAACAGGACCGGCGGAGGGGTGGGCACGCCGCAGGGCTCGGCGGCACACTGAGACAACACTCCATTGCGCTACATTTTCTCTCATCTGTTGATTTAGTGCGTCGTAACGTTCCGTAACACAGGTTAGGACAGGATGTGATCCATTTGTGACGTTATCATCTTGTGTGTGGTCAATCTGGAAGCAGCGCACGGGAGCCATCTGTGGTCATTTTAAAACGTTCATGTGGTGGTTTTGACGGTCGGTTTCACGGAGCGCGTGCATAACGGCCATCCATGGCCATCTTTTGAAGTCACATAACTCTTTTCTCCCACAGTGTGGCTGGTTCACTCCTACACTGTGCACCTAAAAATAATTATGACCAACAAATCTTTCAATGTGAAATGACTGTGAATATTGAACATTTCATGTCCTACGCGCTACGTGACCCTAAATTACGAGCAGCCCCAAGAAGCGTCCCAAGTGAGACGACCTTCAGCACCAAACGTTAGATGTTTGTGTCGTAAAATCCATTTCGAAGACCTTCGGAACCCACACCGCAGATATGCGTGGATTCAGCTTCAAGGCTGATACCTCAGCCGCTGCCTTATCAAGTTCGGCTGGCCCACCCTACACGACATGCCCCGGTCGGGTGCTTGCTACGCCGCACCGCATTTTGCTTGGGGTCACGGTGCATAGTAAGCCCTCTCGGGTTGGCACTGCTTAGACCGCGATGGTTCGACCGGCGTTGTGATAAGGTTTGTTCAGGCCATGCGGCTGAAGCGACGGGGGCAATAGAATGGCATAGCCTTCAGTCGGATCTGTGGAAGCTTACGCCACTTATTCCTGATTCAGTTGGTATCTATATTTGAAGTCCACTCCGACGATCACGAAGCCAGTGCCGTTAGATGCCGTAACATGATCGAGGGAGTAAATGCGTTTCTACCTTGTCTCCTTCCATGAAGCGCCATTCATACAGCATTTAATTTCGCCCCAGTTGCATTCCGAGAGGCGTCCCTGGTCCTGGCCCACCGCCGCCGGACCAGCCTCGTTCGCCCGGGGTCTTAGCGGCAGGAGCAGACCGCCAGGCGGCCGCGCCAGTCGCCGCCGCCGCGACGGTGGACAGCCCGCGAGGTGAGGACGCACCGGCTCATGTGGCCCTCAGTCCCCATCTCCGCCTCACACACACACGGGCGGGGACACCAGGACACCGCGCCGGCTCGATGGACCCTTAAGCGTCATTTTACACGCCCGCGATCCGACGTAATTGTGGTCGTACACGCTCATGAAAGCACTCGTGACGTCACGATACCGGGCCGGGGGTTAATCCGGCTGTGATTCCGCATGTACGCCATCACACATTGCACCATTCCAACGTCCATAATGCCACCCGCTCAAGACTCCACGGACTCCCGATTCCACACACCGGCGGCTCCATGCGCTAGAGATCGATGCGGCTTTGGCCGAGAGCGGTCGGTCCTGATTGGCGAGCGCACCGCCGGCGCGACCGCGTCTGGCGGTGGCCGAGACGCGGGCGGCGATGCGTCCTGCAGCGACGGCACGCTCTGCACCACCGCTCGAGGACCGTGCTGAGCCCCGTGTGTAGCCGCGCTCATGCAAAAAGACGCGTGTCAGTGCTGTGATTACCGACGGTTTCAGGCGCACTTGACACAACAAAATAAACACAGGGAGGAAGCTGTGTGGTTTGGCGGGGCCACCGCCGCGGGGGTGTTTTTGCTGATATCGAAATGTTTTCCAGGCAGAGGGCGGCAACATCAGAAGCCGGAGGATAAGGAGACCTAATTTGGAGTGGTCGAGGAGAGAAATTTGGAGAGGCGACGGAGACTAAGGCACATCTTTGTCGGCTCTCCGCGGCTAACACACGAACGTAAACACGCGCCTACACAGCTCGCCGTATCACGCCTGTGCTCGACTCGAGCCGAATCAAGAAAAGGCTCGTGAGCCGACCGCCGTGTGATGAGCGGCGAGCAGAAGCGACGGAGCCGTGGAAGTGAAGTTAAAGTAATGAAATTTGATTCCAGTCAAATCACTTCTAGTTATGAAACTAATTCTGACGGAATAATCATATCATGATTTTCAGCAACAATCACGAGGCGAGCTATATTGCTTGGAAACATTTGCTGGAAGACTCACTACAGGTCAACACTTTTGGATGTTCAGCCAACAGTTAATGAACTGACCGAACATGAGGATGAGTCTCCTATCCGGCACACAGTTATAGCACACCGAAAGCATGCACCTGACCACTTCATGAATAAATTTTCCCCACCTTTTACAGTTAGCACTAGTTCTAATGGTATCAGTTTTCTTGAAATATTTCTGAAAATCTCAGAATTTTTGTCTGAAGTGCCTGACCGAGCGGGGGAAATCCCATTTAAAGGGAATGTTTCACATTCTAAGATATTGAGGCAAGCATCAGATATGATGAATAGGCTTACTTATAGCCATCGGTGTATTTTTTTAAAAATTGCGTTGTAATTTGGACTAGACATGATAACAGTTTATATTCCTACTATTCCTGGACCGCGCTACAGGCACTAGCCAGTGCTACTATTGGACCTAACTGGTCCTAAGGTCTCACAAGAGTATGTTTTTGAAATATGCTCCGAAGGTGAAGCACTCCCTTAAAGGTAATGTCCCCACAAGCTGTGGAGTTGCAAACAACATGACCATGGCCATGTTTACGCAGCACTATGCAACCATTTTTTGGTGCAGTATACACAAACATACAGTATGACATAAAGGTCCTAGTCAAGCTGAAAGCCCAAAAAACTGTCATGCTAAGCCTTGATATCTACATGTGGCAGGAGCGGGGAAATTACCCAGTATTGCGGAGTTCATAGTCTTTTTAGGTGCTGTTTTCATGCATCACTAAATTTTACCAATTATTGGGGCTAGAATATCCAAAGGCCCCCGTAATGCTAGCTTCCGTGCCTCTGGCTTTTGGCTCATTATGATTATAAATCAAGTTAATGAAATATCATTCGTTCATTTCTCATAATTTAAAAACATAAATATCGACATTTTCGGCACTGTTCAGCCAAAACTGCTCCATTAACAAAATAGGAGCGGACAGCGGCATTGCTCCGTTCTGGCCTCGTACACAAGTTGTGTGTTCGGAACACACTCTACGATTTTTTAAACTGCAACACGCCGTGCTTTTCGCGCGCCCGTATGGCCGGTTGGATACCCTTTGCCCGAGCTGGGGTCAATTTGCCCCTCCCCTGTGATCTCAGGAATTTAATTTAATTCAATCTCGGGAAAAAATAACTAGAGACACTAAATTCACAGGGTGTGTTGTCCTGTACGCTAGCTCACTTGGTTCAAAGTTTGAGGTTCCTAAGCCATGACTTTCAGGTCAAATAAGGTAGAACAAGGTCAAATTTTAAGTCGGTCACCAAAGGGCCCCAAGAGCCTAGATAGCTGCTCTAGGCAAAAGGTCACATACTCATATAAAGTAGGTGACCTTGTCTGACCTTTTGAAGGTCATGGTGACCAAAATCATGCAAGACTGCGATGAGTTTTGCCTTTGAATAAGTGACAAAGATCTAATTATGCTAAGCAAGATAAGCAAGCCAAGGTAAGCCTATCAAAGGTGCATGTATTCATACATATAAAGTCGGTGAAGTGAAGTCAGCACCCGTCATAATAGGTGTAGGAACGTTTCAAAAATTGGTGGGTGGGGGGGGGGGGGCAAGCTCAAGGCATTCTTCAGGAACTTTTTCTGGAAAACAAGCCCGATGAACGGGGGGGGGGGCTAGGGGTAGAAATAGAAGTTATCGCTCTTTATTCAAATGTAATGACTGCTATTGTAGATATGCGTCTAGAGCCGTTCCTCACCGCTGCACACTCTTGCCTATCTGATTCGTCTATGCTATTCGTGAAATAGGCTATCCAGCTGCCCGAGATTATTCGTGCATTTTAGCGTTGTTTTTCCCGGCAGCGAAAATTCCACCAGCGAGTAGGCATTTTGGGCCATTGAGGAGGTATCTGTCTCCACAGGGTAAATGCCATAATATGGCCTAAGCATAGGCTGGTGAAAATTTTGGAAGTGAATGGATGGCTCACACTACAACAGATTTTGCATGCGCGTTCATTTCGCTGACTGCTTTTCAACAGACAAGGCTTGTCGCGGCATTTTAGGCGGAAACGAATTCGGAAGCTTCAAACTGCCAAAAAACATGTGAGAAAAGCCATAGAACTGGAGATTCTCCTTTGAAAGCCAAGCCACAGAATAAAGACCCTTCTGTCATATATTCGTTGCCTGAGCCATGCTCCCGTCCGCCGTCAGTGGCCACCGTCCTGGCCCGGCTGTCTCCGAATGACTGACCGCAAACTGATGGCATGGCTGCTTTGTTGCACATTTCTGGATCAGCATTGCCACTAATTGGGATGCAAAACATGTGTTGGACACCTGCAACAGTGCCTTTTCCGAATTATCTTCCCTTACACCACACCACCCCAGAAAAATGCCACCTGGAAGCTGCCTACTTTAGGCATGAATTGGCCCAACGGACATTAAATTGCCCATCATTAAACTTAGATGACTTGATCTGCTTTTGTGTGTAGCCAGAGGTAGCCAGAGCCTTCCTAAGAAGAACACAGGGTTGACAAAAGCCCCTTTATGGTGATCCCCCACCAAAAATACCGCCGGATATAGTTTACAGGGGATAGAAACAGGGGAAGGAAATTACAGGGGAAGAAAACCTTATCCCCTGTTAACAGGGGATAAGGTTTTCTTCGTTTCATTGCTATTTTCACGTTGTAACCAGAACAGAAACCAGAAGTAATCGCAAAATCTATTCTGTTTATATTTTTAACACGCACCAGGGTGGCCGACTAGATACCCTTTACTCAGGTGAGGAGTCAATTTGACCCTCCTGAGATCTCGGGAACTAAGAGAGCTAGAGACATCAAATTTGCAGGGTGTGTTGACCGGTACGTGAACTCATTTAGGTCACTCAGTTTTAGGGAAGCTGCAACCCAGACCATCGCTGTCCTTATTCTTGAGGTTGCGGGCGGGCATGTTCAAATCTTCGGATGCACTTTTTCACTAATCCATCCTGAAAAAATGAACGTTAGTAGACAAACATGGGATGGTCTTGTTCGTTTTCTTTAAATTCATTTCGACCTACTCCATTCAACAATAATGAGAGCTCCACTGTACTCAACAATAATGAGGCCCCTTATTTCCTTCCAGGCAAGGGGCCCCTTGAGAAGAACACCAAGGGCACATTACCGGTTCCGGTCAAGAGCTGAAGGGCCACTCCGTCCCATCGCGAAGCGTCTTCTGACTGTCATTTTAGAGACACGGGGCGGGATCTCCTGGTCGATCCGGAGGCCACTGTTCCCCTCCCTGACACGGGAGGCCTTCTGACCCGCGCAGTTAGCCCCGGATCATCACAGGAACGCTCATTGACGCAATATCCCTGATCGCCAAAGATGGTCCAGCAAATGTCACGCAGGCCCCAGTTCCGTGTTCTTCTGTTTTCTTCAGAGACATTGAGGAATCCCTGAATGTAAATTTTAAATGAAATGGGGTCCTAAGCCTGGATAACCCATGTTCGTTTTAAAATGTTCAAAATTCAGTCAGAATTAATTACAGATAAAAACTATGTAATATGGTTTTGGGCATACGCGCTCGCAAGTCATACCAACGGTCTGAACTCCCGGCGTTGCAGTCTCCGTAGGCCGCGTGGCGTTGGCCTGTGGCTGTGGCACTGAGCGATGGCCAATAAGGGAACGAAATTGATGACGCATCTTGAGGAAGATGACTGGTTAACTAGGTAAATCGGCATGTATATCTAAATGTGGTAAAAGCTGCCTACTTTAGGCATGAATTGGCCCAACGAACATTAAATTACCCGTCATTAAACGTAGATGACTTGATCTGCTTTGTGCGTAGGCAGGGGTAGCCAGAGCCTTGCTAAGAGGAACACAAGCTTGATAAAAAGCCCCCTTTATGGTGATCCCCCCACAAAAATGTTCCCCGATATAGTTTACTTGTTGAAAAGGATGCGGGTTTCTTCGTTTCATTGGTATTTTTACGCTGTAACCAGAACAGAAGCCAGAACCCACTGTGAAATCACTTCTGTTTACATTTTTAACACGCGCACTTGTAGTCGGCCAGATACCCTTCGCCCGGGTGGGGGTCAGTTCGACCCCCCTGAGACCTCCGGAACTAAGAGAGCTAGAGACACCAAATTCACAGGGTGTGTTGACCTATACGTGAACTCACTTGGGTCAAAGTTTGAGGTTCCAAGGTCATGACTTTCGGGTGAAATAAGGTAAAACAAGGTCAAATTTCCGGTTGGTCTCTGAAATTCCCCCAGAACCTAGATAACTGCTTATAAGCAAAAGTCACATGTTCATTTAAGGTCTGTGACCTTGTTTGACCTTTTGAAGGTAATGGTGACCAAAGTCATACAAGACTGCTCCGAGTTTTGCCTTTGAATACGCGAGAATGTTTACGCTAGGCAGTATGCTTCTAAAAACAAAACGGTGACCTAGGTTGTGTTCGGCCAATAACCTATTCTGACCTCTAAGAAGTCCATGGAAGATGTATAATGTGGTTCCTGCTATCAATAAGTTCGAAATGAGCACCAGAAACTATCCCATATAGCACGCCCTAGAGCAATAAAACAGGTTGGTTTTGACCTTGGTCTGACCTTCATACCTGACCTCAGGTCAACGTAACTTCCTCATTCAATATTTGTGTTGCCTAAGAAAGCATCTCAGAGATGCTTGGCTTCGTCTAACACTACACTGTCGCATCGGATTGAACGATTCCATAGAAGTTGACTTTGCTGAGACTATGGCCTGACTTTGACCTGCCATAGGTCAGCGATCTTACAAAGTACGCCTTAATTTTTGATGCCAAACGATCCAATATTTAATTATCTACAGTTACGAAACACATAGCGCGACTGTGCCGCGCCGTTCGGAAACCATTCTGGAAAACCTTTCGGGGGGCGAGGCAATTTGACCCCTCACCGAGCGCGTTAAGGTCAATATATTGTAGAAATCAGGCGTTTAGCAATCGCATGAAATAAATCATCGGTGCCCTTAACTTGCAAAGGCCAAGTGAACTCTTTCTAAACCGGTATAAATCAGAAGCTTTTTCATAATGTTATATTTGCGTTCTACAGCCATCAATGACACCGCGAAGGTAGATTTTAGATCGATATGTTTGGTCGAGATTTGAGGGTGAAAATTTTGATTGTGGATCGAGTGGTCCACAATGTGTAACGACATCGCCAAGCCATGTTTGTCTGAAAATGTGTAAGACTCAGTCAGAATCGATTAGAGATCCAATTTATATAGCGTGGTTTTTGACATGCGCGCTCGCAAATCTTAGCAAAAACAATTTCGACACCAAGCGTTGCAGTCTCCATAGTCCGCGGAGCGGTTAGTGGTTAACTCAGTGGTTTACTTTCGTCATGATCCCCTGGTAGGCGAAAATTAAAACGGCTCTGAAATAATTACCTTTAAACACTTGAATAGATTAGTAAGAAAAGTTGTGACATAATTTTGAGCATGCGTACTCGCAAATGTTAATTTAAAAAACCTCGACACCAGACGTTGCAGTCTCCGTGGGCGGCGCCGCGTCAGATTAACAGCTAACATTGAGCCGTGGCCAACGGATGGACGAAAATGGTGACGCTTCTGAAAGCAGTGCCTTTGAAAGCCTCAGGACATCAGATCTTACACCCACAAGGCAGTCTGGGCGCATATTTCACGTGTGCGATTTTCAGACTAATGATAAGAAAGGATTGGACCTTAAAGCACCTCAAAGTGGTGCTGGAATCTGGTGGTGGAGCTGGAAGAGTAAAGGCAGATTTACTGTTTTTCGCGTTTCGGTAACTATCAACCTGTCCAGAAGACAGATTAAGGTGGCGCCCGCCGTCTGGTGGCACTTGCAGTGGCTGACGCTGTTCGGTTTTACGGAAGCTGCAGCCCATACCATCGCTGTCCTTGCTCTCGAGGTTGCGGGCGGGCGTGTTCAAACCTTTTGATACACTTTTTCACTAATCCATTCTAAAAAAATGAACGTTATTAGGCAAATATGGGAAGGCCTTTTTTGTTTTTCAAAAAATTATTTCGATCTTCTCTTTTCAACAATAATGAGGCCTCCACTCTACTCAACAATAATGAGACCCCTTATTTCTTTCTGGGCAAGGGGCCACTTGAGTCGAACACCAAGGGAACGCTACCGGTTCCGGCCAAGAGCTGAAGGGCCACTCCGTCCCATCGCGAAGCGTCTTCTAACTGTCGTTCTAGAGACACAGGGCGGGATCTCCTGGTCGATCCGGAGGCCATTGGAAAGATATATTATTTCACATTGTTCCCCTCCCTCACACGGGAGGCCTTCTGACCCGCGCAGTTGGCCCCGGACCAGCACAGGAACTTGCATTGATGCTACAACATCCCTAACCGCCACAGGTGGTCTAATAATTGTCACATAAACTCCAGTTCCACGTTTTCTGTGTTCTTAAGAGGCATTGAGAACTCCCTGAACGTAGGTTGTAGATGAGATTGAGTCCCAAATTTTTATTAACATGACCAATCCGTCTTCGTCTTAAAATGTTCAAAGATCAGTCAGAACTGATATCCGGTAAAAAAATTATGTGATATGGTTTTGAACATGAGCGCTCGCAAATCATAGCAACAACAGCCTGAACGCCCGGCGTTGCAGTCTCCATAGGCTGCGTGGCGTCAGCCCGCGGCTGTGACACTAAGCGATGGCCAATAAGAAAACGAAGAAGATGACGCATCTTGAGGAAGATGGCTGGTGAACTAGGTAAATCGGCATGTATATGTAAATGTGGTGCAAAAGTAAGCTAAACATAACCTTAATCTAAAACGTGGAGGGTAAGTTAACACTGCTGCCGCCCTCCCCACCTTGAAAAGTTGGGGCCACGGCCCCTGTCCCCCCTGCTCCTACGCCCACGGTTAACAATAATCAATGATTTGAGGTCACATAGTCTAACAGCCGATTCGCAGCTCAACGTTAAGGGCTGCATGAAACACAGACAGCTGTGCCGGGGGGGGGGGGGGGGGGGGGACGACAATACATACCGAGTATCACATCAGAAAATTGCTTATCACAACGATTAGGCACCACAAATATTGCTCGGATCTCACAAACATCCTGGGAAATCAGGTTCTCATGTCCCAGCGCCCAACAAATTTTACATCTTGTTCCATCATAACCCAAATGAAATCATTGTGGTAATGGGCTAATTGCAATACCAGGGTTCGCATGCCCATAGTAAACCATCTGTTGGCGTTTGGTTTCCACTGCTGCGGTGCATTATCTAAGAATCTTGCATTTTGTATTTGTCCTGACATCTAGTGGAGTAGAATCGGTGTCTTTGAAATGAGACCCACTTACTATTTTCGCTTGACCGAAAAAGAAAACCAGTCATAAAGAAATGTTCGTTGACGCAGACATCTTGCCTCCGTTCATTGCATCACGATAACTTGATAATTATATATCACAGAACACCAGGTTTCAGCGATATCCATGGGTTAAAGATCATTTATACCAGCTAAGAATCAGATAATCTAACGTGAGATGAAGGAAAGTCAGGGTAAAAGGAGAGATATGACCAAAAAGAGCAAGAGAAAGAGAGAGGAAAAAGGGGAGTGAGGGAGAGAGAGAGAGAGAGAGAGAGAGAGAGAGAGAGAGAGAGAGAGAGAGAGAAGAGAGAGAGGAGAGAGAGAGAGAGAGAGAGAGAGAGAGAGAGAGAAGAGAGAGAGAGATAGAGATAGATAGATATAGAGAGGAGAGAAGAGAGAGAGAGAGAGAGAGAGAGAG
>NW_023596746.1:33899768-33915980 GCF_011947565.3 Pollicipes pollicipes
CATAAGCCGAGTTCTTGACAATCTATTCCAGAAAAATTTACATCTCAAAGCCCTGGGGTTCGCCTTCCTCGTCCCACACCGCACGAGGTTTCTGACCGGTGGTCCGACTCAGCAGATGACACCGGTTCACAAGTTCTACTCTGCATGACACCCAATCTCTCGTAGTGAAGGTGCTCGCCGAAAAATTCGCAACACAGCTGCCACCTATACCGTCGGCTCGAAGGCTTGAGTTCGATGGGCTGCGAAAGGGGAGGGGAGAGACGCGGGTGACAAATTCCACAGTGCGGTGAACACTGCGTTTACTTAATTTGGTGATTGAGCTTATACTAATTTCTTAAGCCGAAGATAATCAGTAGTTCAATCGGCTGTTACAAGATTCACTGCATCCCCCAGGAAATGATCAGAACAAATTTGCATTCGCCACAATAAAACTGTGAGTGTCTGCTGGCATTGTTAGTTAGATACGAACCTGGCTTAATTAATCTAAGCACTCAAGGCTGAGATCCACAACATGATCCAGCAATCAACAACATGATGATCCACAACAGAATAATTTTTAGCACCTTCTATGGAGTCGGGCCCATATTCAAATACTCACAAGAGTATGTGCGATGACTTATTCGCATTACATGGCTGGTTTTCGGCTCGCCGGCTGGTGGATTTGGGATTTGTACAAATCTGCTCCGTTAACCATTCAGCCATGAATACACTGTCATATTTTTAAAGGATTGTGCGTTGCATGTTACCCATAATAAAGCACGTTCACGCAATCCTTTACCCTATCGGAAAATCTCAAGGTGTGGCGGGGAAAAGTCTGGGGTTGGTGGGAAAGCAGTCAAAAGACAGTCAATACAACCATATACAACCATATACAACAAGTCAATACAACCACTTGCTCTTAGGGATAGCTCATAATTGTTACGATTTATGGTGCAGCGAGCTACAATGCTGCCTGCCAGTCCCTGCTGACAAAATTTTGGATCCGCCCCTGGGTGGAGCCTGGATCTGATGTTCATTCATCTATGGCAGCCAATGCGCTTCATCTTTTTTTGTCGTTTTTCTGAATGCAGAAATAAAGTAGTTGAATTCCAAGGCAAAATCAGGGTATGGTGGTAGATAAGGCGAATCATTGTCTGGGCCCGGTCATATCCCTGGGCTGTCCCATTCAAAATTCCCTACGCAGGCCTTGCCTGAGTCTAACCAAACTTAGTCTAGTCTAAGCCCACGCCCATTACACATGGTGTGAGTTAACACGATTGTTCCGCAGAAAGTGCTGCGCACAAATGCAGATTTCTAGTTTGCAGCTACCGTCATGGAGGCATCTTTTGCCTCATTTGGTCGCTTGGTTGGCGTTCTTTTTTTCTTAGCTACATTTGCATTTTTACTTTTGTCAAACAATGCAGAATGCTCCTTTCGATATCGAGTCATTTAAAGATTTTGTGTTCCGGTATTTTGCTCTGCTGATCTTCATCTGGACTATATTTATCATTTCATTTGCTAAATTGTTTATATGTTTATTTTCTGATTTGAATTTTCTGCGCATGCGTTCGTTCCTTTTTCGTTGAACCGTTTTGTCTTTGACATGCGGGCTAGCGACCAGCGCATTCGGAGCCAAGCATAGGTCTCCTTGCGAAAGAACTTGCTTAAGCCAACATGATATAAGCGACATTACTTCTGTTGCAAAAGCTTACACACGACATGAGTGCTACAAGACAAAATTTACACTTTAAAAACCTACACACGACACTACAGCTACTGCAAAAAAACCTATACATGCTTTCCTTACACGCGACATTCCTTTTGCTTCAAAAACCCATAGACGACATGAATGCTACACGAAAAACTTCTATTGCAAAAACTTATGTTTGCCATTACTTATGCGCCAAAGACTTCTACAGCCCTCACTTATACTTTACAATACTTCTGCTGTAAAAACTCATACATGACATGAGCACTATAAGACAGAACTTATGCTGCAAACAAATCATTTACCAATCACTAATTTTCCAGTAAAGACTTGACCAACATGACTTGACTTATCTGTTATAGTGATGTTGTGTGAAGTCGTTGCAGTAGACGCAATGTGTATGAGCAATGGAGGCATAAGTTTTTGCACCAGAGGTCATGACAGGCGCACGTTTTTAAAGAATCAGCTTTGTCGTGTAGCACTCATGCCGTGTTTAGGTATTGGCGTTAGAAGAAGTGTTGTAGCACTGCTGTCGAGAGAAGATTTGCTGTTGCACTAATGTCGCGGAATCAACGAGCACTGATAGTTTTACATGCATGAAGGGACGTATAGATGGCACTGGCCTGTCTTTATAGGTGGCGTTACAACCGATGTTTCCCTTTCTCCGGTCAATGCATCGCGGTAGTTATGTCCGCCGACGCATCCTGATTATAGATGGCGCCACAAGCTAGACTGCTGGAGCCTTCTTAGGCGACGTTGGAGGATCGATGCCAAAACTAACCAATGCAGAGTACACAGAAGAGGGAACTTCGGAGACAAACTGGAAAGGATGGAAACTATATAAATGGTATGGACTTACCCTGCATCCACGTCTCAGTGTCTTACCCTGCATCCTCTTGTGACTTCTGTTGGAAAGCCACAGGAAAAAACCGTCTAACTTATGTTCGGAACATGGCACGTGTGGCTGTAATGTCTTCATGCCGAAGTAGGAGTATCGTTTCACAATATCATGTCACGGCTGGGGCGCGGATGTCGGCATTGGGAGCAGTCAGTGGCCGGAATGCATTGTTGTCGGCTTCTTTTCATGCCCTTTCACATTATTTGCGGTGCGCCCACCAGGCAGCCCCATATATAGTTCACATCGCCCATTGCAGAGGTAGATGGCTCGCCCCCAGGAGGAGTCAAGATAGCCGGAAACGGTTAGAAGTGGTGGGGTTCGAGACCCGCGACTCGCAATATTATGGTCTTCTCCGCCACGTTTAGCGTGAGAAATGGAGCGTTATCGATTGCGTGACTCGTGTGTTTCCTAACGACGTTGAGAATTATAAAGACTTTAATCTCTATAAGCGAATCAACGCATGAAACTGCGTATTGTACCCTGTAGGTGTAGGTTAGTAGGATTGTACCTTGTAGGTATGTGTACATCGATCAGCACATCTGTATAGCTGGCGCTCCGCGTGGGCGTCTGGATGCCGTGTGCCGAATTATGCGTGATGCAGGCTCTACTACATGCAGGGCGACAACCGCAAGCGTGGATGTGAAATGCTTTTCAGCAAGGCACCAAACCTTCCACAAATCAGATCGAGAGGTTGTTGGGCGTCTGTATGGACATGCATCACACCCACATCTGATCCACGTTTTCGAAACATGCAGCTTGAAGTTCGTTTTGTGACCATCCAGCCTTTGGAAAACACTCGGAGTCGTAATGCCGGCGTAGGGATCGTTGGAATTCCGAGTTATTAGCTTTGCATTTCCATTTGTTGGACTTTAAAGGTCTAGAGATCATGGTGTCCCAAACCATCTCTGAACCACCGCGGTGCTCCAATTCAGATGGCTGTTGGCGGGTTCAGTGCGTCTACGAAAACGTATATATTTACACAAGTTCTTCAGGTTATAGAAATCCAAACACACGATGCCCTTCAATGAAGTGCACAATGCCGAGATAGAAAACTTATCCAATCAATCAGCATTGCCATACAGCACCACTTCGACACCAAAAACGTGTCCCTGGCATTTCTGGTTTTGGAGCAGCGAAAGTGTTTGAGGAGCACTGCACAGCGATCGACGGCCTACGTGGGCGGCGCGGGCGGCCACCGGCGAGGCCACGGAGCGTACGCGGCGAACTGGCATTGTTACATGGACGGGGCCATGTATCAAAAATTAAAGATAAAACGCATGAAACTATGCACTGTTGTATTGAAATTGAACAAGGGACCGCCTGTTTGTATGCTGTAACCTCAAGTCATGGTCTTTTACCTATATATATATATATATATATATATATATATATATATATATATATCTCTCTCTCTCTCTCTCTCTCTCTCTCTCTCCTCTCTCTCTCTCTCTCTCTTCTCTTCTCTCTCTCTCTCTCTCTCTCTCTCTCTCTCTCTCTCTCTCTCGCTCTCTCTCTCTCTCTCTCTCTCTCTCTCTCTCTCTCTCCCTCTCTCTCTCTCTCTCTCTCTCTCTCTTCTCTCTCTCTCTCTCTCTCTCTCTCTCTCTCTCTCTCTCTCTCTCGATATATATATATATATATCTATATCCATATCTATATCTATATCTATATCTATATCTATATCTATATAACATATAGAGCTAAAATAGTTTGGCTTCGGAAAATGCTTGTACTTGACCTGGTATGATGGGGTCAATTTTTACCTAGCAGCTTTGAAGCTGTTGGCCAATCGCGAGATCTCATTGAGATCAGTCGTTCTGGTGTTTTAGCTTTAGCTCAATCTGCCTTGGTCTGGGCACGGCAGGGGTCGCATCGCCCCCTCCCGCTGCCCCCTATCAGTCCGCGTTATGACAAACGTGTTGAATCAGGGTGATGGTCAGGTCAAAGGTCGCGAAGTGCTAGTTGGCCCGGTCAAACCAGCCCGGTTGCTCACCCATATTTACATGCGAAAGCGTCATCGTGTTTCATACACACGCCACACAGAGATCTGCTGCAATTTGGAACGTCATTCCACACCACTTCATCTGTTGACAGTACTGTGCGCATGGTAATGGTGTGGACCGTTTTGCCCCTCCCCCACCCCCCCCGTCGTTGTGGCGTCATCCATATTGGCGGGTGGTGCGTATCGACGGGGCTCCCGGCGGCGCCCGGGGCACTCCTGATCATCCATTTGGCGACAGCAGAGGCGGTCTGTCGGCGGCGACGATTGCCGTGATACCAGAGCCAGCCACGCGCTAATCTCGTCGGCCCCGCCAGCCGGGGGAGCGCGCGCGCTGTTTTCGACAATCAATACACAGCCATCGCCGGCGCCGCTGAACAGCGACGCGCTAAGTGAGTTTGCTCCGCCGCCTGCCAGAGCAGGTGCCGCGCCGCATCTCCAGCGTGGAGGATGCCGTGCAGGCCAGTTGTACCCCCACCCCCTGGTTCCACAGCGGCCAGCATTTCGTTTCGACCGCGATCTGGGGCGGCGTGGAGTCTGCCAACTCCCAATTCAGCCCTCGGGAACAAGCCGAGCATGCGGATGCCAGGGATGGCACATTTCCTTTTTTGAAAAAAGAGCTTGAAGCTGATGTGCTGAGTGCACTGCTTTCCGTTCTGCCCTCGTCATCTAGAAATAAAGACGTTCTTTGTTTAGTAAAAGCTTGCTATTCGGTTTGGTTAAAAGAACTATGCTGTGTATCTAAACGTGCATTTCAAAATCAACAACAGAGAACCAGTGTAGGTCTGACAACTACGTTGTGGCCCATCACAAGGCTGGGTAAGCACGATTCAATGGCAAACCTACAAACCATTTCAGCTTTACCAACGGCCATACCTTACTACAGCGCTGAGCACTGTAGCTTGCATTTTATTTGGATAGCCCGTTTTATTCAATGGTTAGTGTCTGACCGCTTCCCTATTTCCTTGGCGTGATAACATTTGTCCCGATTGACGCCTTCTTATTGCGCTCAGAGCTTTGGTATCTCCCACCCAGAGGCAGGACTCTACCAAAGTTAGAGCCTTGGTGTCTCCTACCCAGAGTTTGGACTCTACCATAGATAGAGTCTTGGTATTTATCACCTGTCTTGGCATTTTCACTTGTTCTGCCCCGAAATGTGAATATCCCTATCAGTCTGTCATGAGCGCGACTGATACACCCCTCACCGCTGACGAACTGGTCCGACCTTTCCCTGGTTGTAGTGATATTTTTGGTTACAGACGCATAACTGCGCGTTCATGCAGCGCATGAGCTGGTCGAATAATCCCTAAAATATGTCGTGGGAATAGATGGTCAATGAATGTCTGCAGCTCGCGGTAGATTTCTGCTGAGAACGTTTGTGAGGACGGAAAACGTAGCAGTTTATATCGAGAACCTGGTCAGAGTTCGAAGACCTTGGCGCGGTGGCATCTGTTGTCTTCCAGCGTCCCCGATCGCTCCGCTGTAGTTCCGAAATCAAACGACGGAATCTGGTCATGGATTCTGCACACTGATCGGAGTCCCGACTCCGTCAGGAGGCATGGGATCACGTGACACGGCCGTCTCCGTTCTCGCTCGGATCTCCACGCCGTCAGGAGGCCTGAAGTCAACTGACGCGGCTACCTCCGTTCTCGCTCGGATCTCCGCGCCGTCAGGAGGCACGAGGCCACCTGACGCGGCTACCTCCGTTCTCGCTCGGATCTCCGCGCCGTCAGGAGGCACGAGGCCACCTGACGCGGCTACCTCCGTTCCCGCTCGGATCTCCGCGCCGTCAGGAGGCACGAGGCCACCTGACACGGCTACCTCCGTTCTCGCTCGGACCTTCGCGCTGTCAGGAGGCATGAGGTCACCTGACACGGCCACCTCCGTTCTCGCTCGGATCTCCGCGCCGTCAGGAGGCACGAGGCCACCTGACACGGCCACCTCCGTTCTCGCTCGGATCTCCGCGCCGTCAGGGGGCACGAGGTCACCTGACACGGCCACCTCCGTTCTCGCTCGGACCTTCGCGCTGTCAGGAGGCATGAGGTCACCTGACACGGCCACCTCCGTTCTCGCTCGGATCTCCGCGCCGTCAGGAAGCCTGAAGTCGCCTGACACGGCCACCTTTTTTCCCGCCCGGATCTCCGCACCGTCAGGAGGCATGAGGTCACCTGACACGCCACCTTTGTTTTCGCTCGGATCTCTGCGCCACTGCGATCGCAGACTTAACAGGGGCTTGACGACATTCGAACGGCGATGAGCGAGGGTGCAGCTTTGGCAAGGATCTCAGAGGACACCTGGGCAGGTGGTCGCCTTCCCTCGCCAAGCGCCAACAGCTCGTGGTCAAGCCGTGCATCATCGGGGCTCACCGTCGTCTTCACGAGGTGCTCTAGTGACATGACCGCTGCCTCCGCGTGTCTGCTAAAAGCGTGGTCGTGAGATGTTAAGGGGCGTGAAGCAAACTTCATCGCTTGAAAAGTGGGTGGAATGCATGAATTGCAATCTGTGGTCTGCCGTCGGCCCTGAAGCGGAGCATCAGCCCCAGTGTCAAAACGTTGTCCTGCATCTCCTTCCCAGCCTGTAAACACGCGGCGGCACCGTTCAAGGACAGCTGAACGGTGAGCCAGCCAGTCGATCGACGGCGATACAGCGGGGGCGAGCGCCCCGCCGGAATGACCAGGTCGGCAGAGGCCACCTCCCGGATGTGGGCGCCAACCAGCACCTACCTAACCCAACCCAGTCCAACCCAGCCGGTGTCGTCCAGGCTCCGGCGCCATCGGTTCACGTGCCGGGCTTGGATGTCCTCTGACGTGCACACCTGGCACCGCTCCGGTGCCAAGTTATTCACCAATAGCCTCCTTTTGAATAGGTAACCCCCTTTTGTACTCATGAAAAATAACAAATCGGTATGGAGGGTTTATGCGACCCCCACCGTTTCGCACACCCGCCTCTGTCCCAAAGACGGATCCAGCTTTACTGAAAAGTTCCTCGGCAATCCACGCGTGCACGAAATGGGCAATTCAATTCAAAATTGTGAAATACTGTATCGCGTACAGATTACAATTTCTTATCGTGTATCATCGCACACCCTCCCCCCCCCCCTACACTTCCTTTCCGGCTTCATAACGAAGGAGCTCGCGTTGATATATGTGTTTTTTAGATTTATTTTGCTTTTGGAGGCTTATTTTGTTGTGCAGTTTTTACGCTATGATGTTTTACTTAGTAGAATTTGTACATGAACGGGAAAGACTACAGTCATGAACGAAACGATGCGAAAATGGTGCAATTTTCGCGCGAAAGGGTCACCAAATTTGCACTAAAAAGTATCGTATTCTCCAGCTATCTCGCAATTTTTAAACTTCCGGCCTTTACACTTGGCAAAGTGGCTCACTCCACTTCCAGGGGCCCATTTGAACGCATGACAATTACCACACCACCGTCGGAATAAAATTCCATTCAAATTATGGCAGCATCGATAGTTTGTGCCACTACTGGCATAATAATGCCTTCGTGCAGGGAATACATTTAAGGTGGGCTATGTCACGCACACACAGTGGCCCAGGTCGTCACGCGCGGGCAATGGACCAGGTCATTACCGAAGGCATCATGCAATCGGATGAGATTGGAACCAAAACACCATCAAATTCTCCGGTCTGTTTTACGCATGCCACGACGTCTATTAGTTGTAAGATCGAAATGCAACTTGAATAGTGCTTTTGAGCAAGCTCCTTGCCCCATTGTGGTGCGGTTGCTGATTGGCTGGAGCGGTGGGAAAAGGCGTTTTTCAGCTGAGAGGGCTTTCGCCTTACAATCGCCAGGTGCGGGTTCGACCCTGGCTTTCGGGCGAAATGTTTCATGGCCCACCGCGGAAATCAACGCAACAGCTACATCACAGCAGCAAGGTTGGCTGCTGCGGGGGATGCGGGAGTTGCAACGCTCTTTCTACCATTCCTAGTGTTCGAGGACACATGTACGGTTCATAAGTATAGGTCAGTAGCTTGAAGCTTTTGCAATATTTTGATATCATGCAATCGAAACAAAAAAGAGGTAATGCCTACAGCTGACAACAAACGTCATGCCCATCGACTGCCCCCCACGTGGCCACCTGCCGGACACCACGGCCGCTGGTTTGGTACTCGACGCAGGCCGAGACGCTTGCCGTGCGGCGGACGTGTATGCCCCACGTGGCCACGTGGCTGGACACACGGCCGCTGGTCTGACGCTGACGCAGGCCGAGACGCGGCCGTGCGGCGGACGTTATGCCCCCACGTGGCCACGTGCCGGACACCACGGCCGCTGGTCTGACGCTGACGCAGGCCGAGACGCGGCCGTACGACGGACGTTACAAATGCTCTGCTGCTTACGGTGATGACGTAAGGTCCCGAAACAGAGTAGTGAAACATGTTATTGTGTTCCGCTCTGGGTTGGGGTCATGCCAGTTTCAACATTATGATTTGAATCACGTGGGCATACACACTCGAATGTCGCTATTGGATTTGGAATAAGCCTTAAGGCTCATTCTAAATCCAAAGCAATTATTTTTTTTAAAAATGTGTCGGACATTTGTTCGTCCAAAAATGTACGGCACAAAATGTGGCGTTTCGTGGCAACAAGAAGCTACCTTAAGTTTGCCGCACAAATTTTGGCGCTGGACGCTACGTCAGAGACGAAATTACTTATGCCTACCTGAAACGGGGATGTTCCGCATTACTGTTATATGAGATCAACGGAGGGACACAAAATACGAAATAAACTGGATTTAGTCCACGCGGACGGTAATATTGGTTTTGGTACTTTGAACGCTTTGAGATGAATTGGTAAATCACATGTGCAGGATTACGGTCACGCGTATGCGTACGAAGCGTTACAGGCGCGCGCCTAATTTTTTTTTCTCGATGAGAGCACAATGTTCTGACTCACCTGTTCATGAGCAGGGGTTCGCTGCAAATTTCTTTTACGAACTGCTGCTAACCAATGTCGTATAAGCCTCCTAAGTGATGTCGAGTGAAATCTTCTTTCTACAGAAATAAAAAGGCGAAGATGGATCTTGTCGCCTTAGTACCAAAAACTGTTAAGCTTTTCACCTTGTCTGATTATACGGGTGTCTAAGTATGAGCCATCTTTGTTATGTTTTACTTAGCTATCGGTACTCTATCATTATGATATGTTATTTTAGTCTTGGTAATACATTCATCGTCCCGCTGCTTGTGGTTTGCCCACACTGTCATCGTTGTTGGCTCGCAATAAAAGTCGATAGATCTTGTTCAAGGTTTCGTTATCGCGAAGGCGTCTTACGTCCTGAGCGTCCTTCGTTTTCCCTATTGTTTTTAGCATTGTTTGGCCAGTGTTCTTCAATGCTATCGTATCTTATTGTTTCAGCTGTCATCAGCAACTCCTTCCATTCGACCTCAAGCACGCGTACTCATAAGGCCCTCTTCCACACGCTTCCCCCAGTTAACAGCAGGTGGCGCCGCTTTTCACCGTGGGTTTGCAACATGAAATGTTGAGCTTTGACAGGATTTCCAATTTTCTTGATCGGGTCATTTAGTCAGTACTTCCTGGTCCTGGTATATTGAATTTGATTATGGTCAGCACAAGAACTGTAAAATCACAAAGCCGAATCATCAGGAGCTCAAGACTTTTCTTGCTCATGTGAAGTATGGCGTCCAGACAGTCAGGACACGCGTCTTTCTTTTTTTAAGTGCATTCCGAGTGGTTTGCTTGGATAGCCTTGAGTCCAGAACACTATAAAGCAAAGCCTGTTCTTTGTTCCCTGAAGCCACCATCCAAGTTGTGCCGTCCTGTTCAACCAATAACCTCCCTTCATCTTTTCGCCAGACAGACCTGCCGAGTGCGCACGTGCCGTACAACGCCGCGGCCCGGTCCTGGGGCCCAGTTTAGCCTGTTGGCCTGCTGCCAGCTGACCTTCCCATGTCAGCCGGGAAGGGCAATGAGCCCGTCTTGGGACACGCACCCAGTGCCCAGCGATAACGGTCATACCCGCCTACCCGGTGATAATGGGCCGGTTAATTAGACAATATCCCGCTCCAATACAATGGAGATGGCAAAACCATCGTCATTTCCCTGCGTTTTTTATAGCATGAATGGTTAGCTCCCTTGAACAGTGTGGTCATGAAGTACGCTACCTCCTGTCCGCATGTCTTTGGTGCGATGCAGCGAAGTTGCTGCATTACAGTTTGGCGGGCAGGCCCAGGAAAAGGGCTCGCATCATTTGTGTGAAATGAGCGGTGCGCACACAATTTGAATGCATCCTGCTACAACGGTGTAGCACTTCGCTGCGTGTCTCTGGACCTGAGCCTAGTATTTGGAGGATGGGTGCTGTATGACGAGGATTGGTCTCTACGAAAACGTCGATGAGATGGGCATGAAGATAAATGTGTTTTTCCTAAAGCTGAAATTACCAAATTTGTCTTGTTTTTCATGTTTGTGCGATTTGTTAAGTTGTCTCCCTTTCGAGACATCATTACAAAATGAGGGATCTCTTGCCTTCCAACTAGAGGCAAATTAGGTTTCGTACCACTCTCCATGTCGATGCCAGACGATTCCCAATAGCTGTTTTTCAACAACCGTAACAAAGAGGTGAGAATTAGAACCTAGCATTTACCTCTCCAACCTTTGAAGAAAGGTTTAGAGGCTCCCTCGTACATGGTGAAAGGTTACTTAAGAAACTGCTGAGTTCACTGCCCACCGGTCGGCAGTTTCTGTGCAAATGTTATGATATGATATTTACCCTTGTGCCACGTCTTCCTTACCTACTTTTATTTGGGAGCTCAAGGAAAAACTGCTAACTTTGCATACCTATTTCCTATGCTTTTGCTTAGCTATTGCTCACAGTTTACAGAAAAAACACAAGTTGTCGGGAGTCTGGCTCTTTGACCCGCGTTTGTATTGCAGGTAGCTCTTTTACAATAAGATCGGATGTAAACAATCCCACCAAGCCCTTATTACGCAGCACCGCGCAAAATCTTACCGAGCTGTCAAATCTGCGCCTCAAATTTCAGGCCTCTCCTGTGTGCCGCATCACGCCGTCAATTGCTATCTGTCCCTCCCTCTCCACCCCTTCCGCCGCGTCGGTCCTCCCACGCTGTCGCATCCCGCTGAGCGTGGGCCGCGTGTCTATTGATCGCCGGCTGGAGCCTCCCGCGGGGCCGTCCGGCTGCCGCGCAGCTGCCCCAGGCCGCGGCAGTGCGCGATACGACAGCAAAAACTATTTATCCGCCGAGGTTCGCCAGGCCAAACGGCGACCAAACAGGCCAGCTGATTGGTTGTTTGCACACCGCATGGGCGGGGCCAGCGGGCCGGCGGGTGGCCGCTCCGCCAATCAGCGGCGAGCAGCGCCATCATTGGGGCGGGCCACTGCGGGAAAATATTTGCGGCCCGGGAGCGTGCCAGAGATACCAACAAGGCGGCTGGATTTGTCAGTTTGCGGTCCCGTGCGAGCCGGGCCGGAGCGCTCTCGTTGTTGTGCAGTGACGGCACCGGCCTCGCCAGCTCGTCGGAGCCAGCGCACCTCACGCCACGGCACCACAGCCGAACCCAACGCGGCCATTCCGGCCCGCCATGGAGCCTCTGAGCGACGCGGGCGCCGATCTGTCGCACCGCATGGCCGTGGTGCCCACTAGCCTGCACGAGGCGGTGCGTGCCGGCTGCGGGCCGGACCTGCCGCCCAGCTCGCTGGCGGGCCCTCTGGGCGGCGCTGCGCCCCTCCTCTTCAGCCCCATCAAGTTCGGCGTGCCCGGCCTGGACCAGCTGCCGCTGCCGCCGCCCGCAGCTGCACCAGCTGCAGCTGCAGCAGCAGCTGTACTCGTACGCACTGCAGCAGATGCAGCAGGCGCGGCAGCAGTCGGCGGGGCTGCCGCCGCCCTGGGCCGTGCCCTACCCATACAAGCTGCTGGACCCGCGGCTGGCGGCGCTCTGCCGCCCGCCCGAAGAGCCCAAGCCGCAGCACTCGTACATCGGCCTGATTGCCATGGCCATCCTCAGCCACGCCGACCGCAAGCTGGTGCTGAGCGACATCTACCAGTACATCCTGGACAACTACAGCTACTTCCGCAACCGCGGCACCGGCTGGCGCAACAGCATCCGCCACAACCTCTCGCTCAACGACTGCTTCATCAAGGCCGGCCGCTCGCCCAACGGCAAGGGCCACTACTGGGCAATCCACCCGGCCAACGTCGACGACTTCCGCAAGGGCGACTTCCGGCGGCGCAAGGCGCAGCGGCGTGTCCGCAAGCACATGGGCCTGACGGTGGACGAGGAGGACTCGCTGTCGCCGCCGCCGCCGGGCGCCGGCCTGGGCCGGCCTACCGGCGGCCGCCCCCCCACCGCGCCGCCGCCAGTTCGACGTGGCCTCGCTGCTGGCGCCCGACGAGCCGCTGACCCGGCTCGAGCCGGCCGACGACGAGCTCGACGTCGTCAACGGCGGCGACGGCTCGCGCTCGCCGCCGCCGCCGCTGCCGCCTCCGGCGTCGGCAGACGACGGGCGGGACGAGCGGCGGGACGAGCCGGACGAGCGGCGGGGTGAGCGGGACTCGGTGCCGCTCAGCTTCGCCGGCTTCCGGGCCGCGGACACGCCTCGCTCGCCCTAGACGACCCGCGGCGCCGGCGCCGAGCCAGGCCGACCCGGTTCGCCCTGGGCTGACCCGGACCGCCCTGGGCTGACCCGGACCGCCCTGGGCTGACCCAAACCGCCCTGGGCTGACCCGGACCGCCCCGGGCTGACCCGGACCGCCCTGTCTCAGCGGGGAGAGAGGCGCCGGGACGGACGCGGCGAGACCGGCGCCGAGACGCGGCCGGACGGCCGGCACCGCGGCACACGTACCTGGCCGCCAGGAAAGGTCAGGCGAATCGCGTGTCCAAGCTGTGGTCGGGTCATAGGGGTCGCGGCCCTGGCGCCGCGGGCGTCCGTGCTCAGACCGGCGCGCTAGGGCCTCTGGTCTGGACCTCGCCCCGTGTCACGGATGGTGACGCGCCGGCTCAGCGCGTGTAGGAGACTGACCCGGTGTCATGACGGCGTCACGGTGTCACGTCATGACACTCGTGCAGTTGCGGGCTCGTCATCCAAAGATGTCTGCGCCGTGGATCGGGTATATGAGCATGTTGGGCTGTGCTTGCTTCGGCCAGGCCCTGAGCCCGTAGTCAATGTCAGAATCTAGCCGCAAATGTCTATGTGTGTAAATAGCTTGAGATTTACGGTATTTATTTCGGTCCTCGGACACGCGAGCTTGTTGTCATAAGGGAGAGCCCGATGGACCGCGCGCTGTTCTGCACGTAGTGGGTATGCAATGAGGTAGTTGGCAGGTTAACTGCAATATAAATATTGCTGATGATTTGCCGGGTGGCTTCAAGACCACGCCTTCTGTGTACCTATACTCGCACAATTGTTTTAAAAGAAATTAGGAATATATGGTGCTCGGTTGATGCTTTGTTTTCAATGGCTGACAGTTTGTGCGAGTGGTGTTGCTAAAATCGTTGAATTTTGACGCACGTACGAGATTCTGGGTGTTTTCATGAAGCGATTGTACAATGCTTCTGGATATTTTACTTGCTTGCTCAGTGAGATGAAACGACAAGGAGATTATCTTTTGTCCAAGTTCCAGGTGAAACGATAATGCTCGAAACGGAGTTACTCGTGAACAAGTTGTAAAATACACAATGCGTATACATATGTGCAACCATTACCTTGTGAGCGCTATTGGCGGCTGTATCATGTATGGCATAAAATAGGGACGAAAAGGGTGTTATTGATGTTATGTATCTGTCATTTTTGGAAAGATGAATGTATTCAGTGGTTCAGTAGAAGCGATCCCAACATCACGACCATCATACCCCAAGCTTGGGCCCGTGCGAGCAGAAGCAGCTTTCCGAAGGGGCAAGTATTTGTTGTTCACTTACCATAGCAGGCATAATGTAAGTCACATGCCTTGCCATGAAGCATTACTTCGTCTGCATTGCCCTGCACACGCTATGTTAAGAGCATACAGACACTTGAGCCGGTACTAGTACTGGCGCTTCAATTCAAGTTACATTCGTAGGGTCTTAGCGTGCCTTCAAGCGATACGCGCAGATTTTGTTTGATTAGCGGCCTCGACAATCGCATGTGGCGAAAACCCGAAGCAGAAGTGGATTGGTCCGTGATTTCCCTTCTCGACGTTTCGCCTGGTAATGTAATGCACTCCGCCGTGAGCCACCTCACATGCAAAGCGAAAACAGACTCAGAAGGTGCCAACTTGCACTGTTACACAATGCCCTGCCTGTGATATTACGTAACGACATTTTCCCAGCCAGAAGAGGCATGGGATGCAATGTGGTATATAATCGCGACTGCGCTGGGCGATACACAACACATACCTCAGACGCGTCAATGCTTGCGAGCGCTGCTGTAGACCACGTGAGACGTGCATGAGCTGTGAGACGCAAGGATTAACTGAACCAGCCCAGCCGCCATGCTCTTTACCAGGCGATAGCCTCGGAGCCACCGATCGCGGGCCTCATGCGGGTCAGCAGCAAGCAGCGCATTGCTTTAAAAGTTGTGCCGTTTAAACGCACGAGAAAGCAAACCATGGATCAACCAGCTGTGGAGGTATTTGTTGGCATCAGATCTCAACTGGAGACATAGACCAGAAAGACTGGAAATCGGTTGCGCACTGTCGGCGAACATGCCGCCTACAAACGAGGCGGGTAGGTCAGTGTCGCCGGATCCTTAGGAACGCCGGCGATAGGACTGGAATCGGCGATATCACGCTCAAAAATGCTGGCCTCGAAGAGCAGCCCGCAGCCTAAGACGAGGCAGCCATGCCTGCGTGCGACCCATTCAGTTGTTATCAATATCCACACAGAATGTTAGTGTTTTTTTCAACGTCTTGGCCGCAAACCATGCAAACGTCTGAGGGAGTGTTCCACATTTATGTGGGGTGTTGAACTGAACTAGCCATATTAAAGAAATTCTAGTCCTGTTCACAACCATGCTCTTCTTAAGACCTAAGCCCATCTAGTTTCTGAACTCAACGCCCTCAAAAATGGGGGAGAGTATTTCTTGCAGAGCATTTCCAAGCCACATTAGCATTCATGACAACATAATAACGTCATTCAAATAATGTCATTCCATAAGTCATGCAGCGATTCAGGCCAAGAAAAATATAACTGCCGAGGCGTTCATATCTGGCGTTCATGAGCACGATTTTCAAATATAACGGCTGTCAATTGGCTCTCAGTCAATGTTGTGCAGGGTACGGTGGCGCAATCAAACCATGACATGTTAAGAGACATGGTTTCTAAACAGGGAATTGTGCTGTTTAGAGCGCCTTTTCCGCTTAAAAAGTGTACCATATTGATAAGTGAGCTTATTTCATCATATCTGATGCTTGCTTCAGTATCTTCCAGTGTGAAACATTCTCTTTAATAAATGCAAATTGCAAAAATTCGTCGATTAAAATGACAGGTCGGCCGTCAGACAATTTCCAGCAATGTTACTAATCAATCTGCACGTGAGCGTGAGATGAGCGAGCTTTTTTGCCTGCTAAACAGTGATGAAAGACAAATGATGAGATCCATTTGATGGGTTTCAGGGGTGTAGTTTTTTATTCAGTTGGTAGGAAGGAGGGCTTCCAGCCC
>NW_023596746.1:33916406-34013071 GCF_011947565.3 Pollicipes pollicipes
GGTGGTAAGGGGGGGGTCTAGCAGTGTTAACTGGCCCCTCCGCTTTTCAGATTAAGGTTGTGTTTAGCTTACTTTTGTACCACATTTACATGTACATGCCTATTTACCTAGTTCACCAGTCATCTTCCTCAAGATGCGTCATCAATTTCGTTCGCTTATTGGCCATCGCTTAGTGCCACAGCCACAGGCTGACGCCACGCGGCCTACGGACACTGCAATGCCGGGCGTTCAGACTGTTGTTGCTATGACCTGCGAACGCGTATGCTCAAAACCATATTACATGGTTTTTGTCTGTAATCAATTCTGACTGAATTTTGAACATTCTAAGACGAACATCGATTAGCCATGTTAATACAAGCTTAGGACCCCATTTCATCTACAATCTACGTTCAGGGATTCCTCAATATCTCTGAAGAAAACAGAAGAACACGGAACTGGGGCCTGCATGACTGATCTGGGGCCAACTGCGCGGGTCAAAAGGCCTCCCGTGTCAGGGAGGGGAACAATGTGATATGATATATCCTTCCAATGGCCCCAGGATCGACCAGGAGATCCCGCCCCGTGTCGCTAGAATGACAGCCAGAAGACGCTTTGCGATGGGACGGAGTGGCCCTTCAGCTCTTGACCGGAACCAGCAATGTGCCCTTGGTGTTCTACTCAAGTGAAGGAAATTTGCCCGGAAGGAAATAAGGGGCCTCATTATTGTTGAACATAGTGGAGCTCTCATCATTGTTGAATGGAGTAGGTCGAAATGAATTTAAAGAAAACGAACAAGACCATCCCATGTTTGTCTATGAACGTTCATTTTTCAGGATGGAGTAGTGAAAAAGTGCATCAAAAGGTTTGAACATGTACGCCCGTAACCTCAAGAGCGAGGACAGCGCTGGTCTGGGTTGCAGCTTCCGTAAAACTGAGTGACTTAAATGAGTTCACGTACGGGTCAACACACCCTGTAAATTTAGTGTCTCTAGCTCTCTTAGTTCCCGAGATCTCAGGAGGGTCAAATTGGCTCCTCACCCGAGCAAAGGGTATCTAGCCGGCCACCCTGGCGGCCCTCGGTTTGTTAAACATGTAACCAGAATAGAATTTTACGAGTACTTTTGAGTTTTCGTTCTGGTTACAACGTGAAAATAGCAATGAAACGAAGAAAACCGTTATCCCTTGTTAACAAGTAAACCTATATCCGGCGGTATTTTTTTTTTTGTGGGGGATCGCCATAAAGGGCCTTTTGTCAAACCCCCGTTGTTCTTCTTAGCAAGGCTCTGGCTACCCCTGCCTACCACACAAAAACAGATCAAGTCATCTAAGTGAATGACGGGCAGTTAAATATCCGTTGGGCCAATTCATACCTAAACTAGGCAGTTCCGGCGGCATTTTTCTGCGGGTGGTTTGGTGTCAGGGAAGATTAATTTGGAAAAAGATTACTGTTGTAGGTGTTCATCGCATGCTTACATCCCCGTTAGTAGCAATGCTGATCCAGAAATGTGCAACAAAGCAGCCATACCATCAGTTCGCGGTCAGTCATTCAGAGACAGCCGGGCCAGGACAGTGGCCACCGACGGCGCACGGTAGCAAGGCGCAGACAAGGAATATATGACAGAAGGGCCTTTTTTCTGGGGCATGGTTTTCAAAGGAGAATCTCCAGTTCTATGGCTTTTGTCATGTGGTTTTTGGTAGTTTCAAGCTTCCGAATTTGTTTCCGCCTAAAATGCCGCGACCAGTCTTATCTCTCTCCTGAAAAGCACCCAGCGAAATGGGGGCGCATGCAAAATATGTTTTACTATGAGTCATCGATTCACTTTCAAAATTTTCACCAGCCTATGCTCAGGCCACACTTTGGTACCTACCGTGTGGAGGACAGATGCCTCCTCAATGACCCAAATGCCTCTCCGTTCGTGGAATCTCGGCTCCCCAGGAAAGACAACGTTGAAATGGAAGAATACTCTTGGGAAGCTGGATAGCCTTATTTCCTGAATGACATAGATTTGAGGCAGAGATAGGCAAAGAGTGTGCACCAGTGAGAAACAGCTCTAGATGCATGTTCTGCAATAGCAGTCATTACATTTGATATAAGATCGATAACCTCCATCTCCAGTCCCCCCCCCCCCCGTCGTCGGACTGGTCTTCCAGAAGAAAATTCCTGAAGTACGCCCTGAGCTTGGCCCCCCCCCCCACACTTTTTGAAACGCTCCTATTCCTATGCTGCAGGATTATGTTAAGAAGCAGACCGCGTGCATCCTCAAGGGGTTCTTGCTTCTTCCCACCAGAAAAAACTAAAAAGTACGCAACTTCGTAACTGACGTGATTTCTACTAAAAAAAGCGATTGCTTTTGAAGTTTAGAGTTACCCATGCCAGACATGGAAAAAGTAATTATCGTAGCTGAAGGCTTCCTGCAAGTTTAACAATGGGCCAGCAATAATGCGATGTTGGCCCATTGCGCCCATACGTTTCATTGGTGCATTTTAGATTTTGAAGACTTCGTTTTATAACAAAGTGGCCGCGTTCCAACCATGTTTACTCATAAGAAGAAACCAATGTCCACAAGTCCTTTGGTTTCGATCTCCTTTTGCCTTACCTGCCAAGCCCGATAGTCTTGCGATTTTCTCTCCCCGCAGCTCCCTTGTGACCTTCCTTTCCTTTCTAACGTTTAGCAAAGTTCTGCTTGTCCTTGGCGCACAAAGGACGGATGGGTTTTTGACCGCTTAATTCTCAACTATGATAGTTGAATACTTGTGAAATTACATTTCTCAGACGTACTGAGCAAGCCCATAGATGTTGGTTGCCAAAATGGTCCAGCACCATAAGCCGAGTTCTTGACAATCTATTCCAGAAAAATTTACATCTCAAAGCCCTGGGGTCGCCTTCCTCGTCCCACACCGCACGAGGTTTCTGACCGGTGGTCCGACTCAGCAGATGACACCGGTTCACAAGTTCTACTCTGCATGACACCCAATCTCTGGTAGTGAAGGTGCTCGCCGAAAAATTCGCAACACAGCTGCCACCTATACCGTCGGCTCGGAGGCTTGAGTTCGATGGGCTGCGAAAGGGGAGGGGAGAGACGCGGGTGACAAATTCCACAGTGCGGTGAACACTGCGTTTACTTAATTTGGTGATTGAGCTTATACTAATTTCTTAAGCCGAAGATAATCAGTAGTTCAATCGGCTGTTACAAGATTCACTGCATCCCCCAGGAAATGATCAGAACAAATTTGCATTCGCCACAATAAAACTGTGGGTGTCTGCTGGCATTGTTAGTTAGATACGAACCTGGCTTAATTCATCTGAGCACTCAAGGCTGAGATCCACAACATGATCCAGCAATCAACAACATGATGATCCACAACAGAATAATTTTTAGCACCTTCTATGGAGTCGGGTCCATATTCAAATACTCACAAGAGTATGTGCGATGACTTATTCGCATTACATGGCTGGTTTTCGGCTCGCCGGCTGGTGGATTTGGGATTTGTACAAATCTGCTCCGTTAACCATTCAGCCATGAATACACTGTCATATTTTTTAAGGATTGTGCGTTGCATGTTACCCATAATAAAGCACGTTCACGCAATCCTTTACCCTATCGGAAAATCTCAAGGTGTGGCGGGGAAAAAGTCCTGGGGTTGGTGGGAAAGCAGTCAAAAGACAGTCAATACAACCATTGTCACTTGCTCTTAGGGATAGCTCATAATTGTTACGATTTATGGTGCGGCGAGCTACAATGCTGCCTGCCAGTCCCTGCTGACAAAATTTTGGATCCGCCCTTGGGTGGAGCCTGGATCTGATGTTCATTCATCTATGGCAGCCAATGCGCTTCATCTTTTTTTTTGTCGTTTTTCTGAATGCAGAAATAAAGTAGTTGAATTCCAAGGCAAAATCAGGGTATGGTGGTAGATAAGGCGAATCATTGTCTGGGCCCGGTCATATCCCTGGGCTGTCCCATTCAAAATTCCCTACGCAGGCCTTGCCTGAGTCTAACCAAACCTAGTCTAGTCTAAGCCCCGCCCATTACGCATGGTGTGAGTTAACACGATTGTTCCGCAGAAAGTGCTGCGCACAAATGCAGATTTCTAGTTTGCAGCTACCGTCATGGAGGCATCTTTTGCCTCATTTGGTCGCTTGGTTTTGGCGTTCTTTTTTTCTTGGTTACATTTGCATTTTTATTTCTGTCAAACAATGCAGAATGCTCCTTTCGATATCGAGTCATTTAAAGATTTTGTGTTCTGGTATTTTGCTCTGCTGATCTTCATCCAGGCTATATTTTATCATTTCATTTGCTAAATTGTTTTATGTGTTTATTTTTCTGCTCTGAATTTTCTGCGCATGCATTCGTTCCTTTTTCGTTGAACTGTTTTACCTTGACATGCGGCCTAGCGGCCAGCGCATTCGGAGCCAAGCATAGGTCTCCTTGCGAAGAACTTGCTTGAGCCAACATGATATAAGCGACATTACTTCTGTTGCAAAAGCTTACACACGACATGAGTGCTACAATACAAAATTTGCACTTTAAAAACCTACACGCGGCACTACAGCTACTGCAAAAAAAACGTATACAGGCTTTCCTCACGCGCGACATTCCTTTTGCTTTAAAAAACCCATACACGACATGATTGCTACACGAAAAACTGGTATTGCAAAAACTTATGTTCTCATTACTTATGCGGCAAAGACTTTTACAGCCCTCACTTTATACTTTACAATACTTCTGCTGTAACAACTCATACATGACATGAGTACTATAAGACAGAACTTATGCTGCAAAGCAAATCATTTACCAATCCCTAATTTTCCAGTAAAGACTTGACCAACATGACTTGACCTATCTGTTATAGTGATGTTGTGTGAAGTCTTGCAGTAGACGCAATGTGCATAAGCAATGGATGTATAAGTTTTTTGCACCAGAAGTCATGACGGGCGCACGTTTTTAAAGAATCAGCTTTGTCGTGTAGCACTCATGCCGTGTTTAGGTATTGGCGGTTAGGAAGTAGCGTTGTAGCACTGCTGTCGAGAGAAGATTTGCTTGTAGCACTAATGTCGCGGAATCAACGAGCACTGAGAGTTTGATATGCATTGAAGTGACGTATAGATGGCACTGGCCTGTCTTCTATAGGTGGCCGTTACAACCAATGTTTCCTTTTCTCCGGTCGATGCATGGCGGTAGTTATGTCCGCCGACGCATCCTGATTATAGATGGCGCCACAAGCTAGACTGCTGGAGCCTTCTTAGGCGACGTTGGAGGATCGATGTTGGAAGATAACCAATACACAGATGAGGGAACTTTGGAGACAAACTGAAAGGATGGAACTATATAAATGGTATGGACTTACCCTGCATCCACGTCTCACGTGTCTTACCCTGCATCCTCTTGTGACTTCTGTTGGAAAGCCATCAGGAAATACCGTCTAACTTGTGTTCGGAACAGGCCACGTGATGGCTTGTAATGTCCTTCATGCCGAAGTAAGGAGCATCGTTTCACAATATCATGTCACGGCTGGGGCGCAATGTCGGCATTGGGAGCAGTCAGTGGCCGGATGCATTGTTGTCGGCTTCTTTTCATGCCCTTTCACATTATTTGCGGTGCGCCCTACCAGGCAGCCCCATATATAGTTCCATCGCCCATGCAGAGGTAGATGGCTCGCTCCCAAGAGGAGTCAAGATAGCCAGGAAACGGTTAGAAGTGGTGGGTTCGAGACCCGCGATCGGCAATATTATGGTCTTCTCCGCCACGTTAGCGTGAGAAATGGAGCGTTATCGATTGCGTGACTCGTGTGTTTCCTAACGACGTTGAGAATTATGAAAGACTTTAATCTCTATAAGCGAATCAACGCATGAAACTGCGTATTGTACCCTGTAGGTGTAGGTTATAGGCATTGTACCTTGTAGGTATGTGTACATCGATCAGCACATCTGTATAGCTGGCGCTCCGCGTGGCGTCTGGATGCCGTGTGCCGAATTATGCGTGATGCAGGCTCTACTACATGCAGGGCCACAACCGCAAGCGTGGATGTGAAATGCTTTTCAGCAAGGCACCAAACCTTCCACAAATCAGATCGAGAGGTTGTTGGGCGTCTGTATGGACATGCATCACACCACATCTGATCCACGTTTCGAAACATGCAGCTTGAAGTTCGTTTGTGACCATCCAGCCTTTGGAAAACACTCGGAGTCGTAATGCCGGCGTAGGGATCGTTGGAATTCCGAGTTATTAGCTTTGCATTTCATTTGTTGGACTTAAAGGTCTAGAGATCATGGTGTCCCAAACCATCTCTGAACCACCGCGGTGCTCCAATTCAGATGGCTGTTGGCGGGTTCAGTGCGTCTACGAAAACGTATATATTTACACAAGTTCTTCAGGTTATAGAAATCCAAACACACGATGCCCTTCAATGAAGTGCACAATGCCGAGATAGAAAACTTATCCAATCAATCAGCATTGCCATACAGCACCACTTCGACACCAAAAACGTGTCCCTGGCATTTCTGGTTTTGGAGCAGCGAAAGTGTTTGAGGAGCACTGCACAGCGATCGACGGCCTACGTGGGCGGCGCGGGCGGCCACCGGCGAGGCCACGGAGCGTACGCGGCGAACTGGCATTGTTACATGGACGGGGCCATGTATCAAAAATTAAAGATAAAACGCATGAAACTATGCACTGTTGTATTTGAAATTGAACAAGGGACACGCCTGTTTGTATGCTGTGTAACCTCAAGTCATGGTCTTTTACCTATATATATATATATATATATATATATATATATATATATATATATATATATATATATATCTCTCCTCTCTCTCTCTCTCTCTCTCTCTCTCTCTCTATATATATATATATTATATATATCTATATCTATATCCATATCTATATCTATATCTATATCTATATCTATATCTATATAACATATAGAGCTAAAATAGTTTGGCTTTCGGAAAATGCTGTACTTGACCTGGTATGATGGGGTCAATTTTTTACCTAGCAGCTTTGAAGCTGTTGGCCAATCGCGAGATCTCATTGAGATCAGTCGTCTGGTGTTTTTAGCTTAGCTCAATCTGCCTTGGTCTGGGCACGGCAGGTGTCGCATCGCCCCTTCCCCGCTGCCCCCTATCAGTCCGCGTTATGACAAACGGTGAATCAGGGTGATGGTCAGGTCAAAGGTCGCGAAGTGCTAGTTGGCCCGGTCAAACCAGCCCGGTTGCTCACCCTATTTACATGCGAAACGCGTCATCGTGTTTCATACACACGCCACACAGAGATCTGCTGCAATTTGGAACGTCATTCCACACCACTTCATCTGTTGACAGTACTGTGCGCATGGTAATGGTGTGGACCGTTTTGCCCCCCCCCCCCCCCCCGTCGTGGTGGCGTCATCCATTATTGGCGGGTGGTGCGTGTCGACGGGGCTCCCGGCGGCGCCCGGGCACTCCTGATCATCCATTTGGCGACAGCAGAGGCGGTCTGTCGGCGGCGACGATGCCGTGATACCAGAGCCAGCCACGCGCTAATCTCGTTCGGCCCCGCCAGCCGGGGGAGCGCGCGCGCTGTTTTCGACAATCAATACACAGCCATCGCCGGCGCCGCTGAACAGCGACGCGCTAAGTGAGTTTGCTCCGCCGCCTGCAGAGCAGGTGCCGCGCCGCATCTCCAGCGTGGAGGATGCCGTGCAGGCCAGTTTGTGCTTCACCTGGTTCCAAAGCGGCCGCATTTCGTTTGGACCGCGATCTGGGGCGGCGTGGAGTCTGCCAACTCCAATTTCAGCCTTCGGGAACAAGCCGAGCATGCGGATGCCAGGGATGGCACATTTCCTTTTTGAAAAAAGAGCTTGAAGCTGATGTGCTGAGTGCACTGCTTTTCGTTCTGCCCCGTCATCTAGAAATAAAGACGTTCTTTGTTTAGTAAAAGCTGCTATTCGGTTTGGTTAAAAGCAACTATGTTGTGTATCTAACGTGCACTTCGAAATCAAACATGGAACCAGTGCAGGTCTAACAACTACTTTATAGCCCATCACAAGGCTGGGTAGGCACGATTCCATCGCAAAGTACAAACCATTTCAGTTCTACAACAGTCATACCGTAACTCAACGCCTGACTACTGTAGCTTGCATTTTATTGGATAGCCCGTTTTATTCAATGGTTAGTGTCCGACCGCTTCCCTTATTTCCTTGGCGTGATAACATTTGTCCCGATTGACGCCTTCTTATTGCGCTCAGAGCTTTGGTATCTCCCACCCAGAGGCAGGACTCTACCAAAGTTAGAGCCTTGGTGTCTCCTACCCAGAGTTTGGACTCTACCATAGATAGAGTCTTGGTATTTATCACCTGTCTTGGCATTTTTCACTTGTTTCTGCCCCGAAATGTGAATATCCCTATCAGTCTGTCATGAGCGCGACTGATACACCCCTCACCGCTGACGAACTGGTCCGACCTTTCCCTGGTTGTAGTGATATTTTTGGTTACAGACGCATAACTGCGCGTTCATGCAGCGCATGAGCTGGTCGAATAATCCCTAAAATATGTCGTGGGAATAGATGGTCAATGAATGTCTGCGGCTCGCGGTAGATTTCCGCTGAGAACGTTTGTGAGCACGGAAAATGTAGCAGTTTATATCGAGAACCTGGTCAGAGTTCGAAGACCTTGGCGCGGTGGCATCTGTTGTCTTCCAGCGTCCCCGATCGCTCCGCTGTAGTTCCGAAATCAAACGACGGAATCTGGTCATGGATTCTGCACACTGATCGGAGTCCCGACTCCGTCAGGAGGCATGGGATCACGTGACACGGCCGTCTCCGTTCTCGCTCGGATCTCCACGCCGTCAGGAGGCCTGAAGTCAACTGACGCGGCCACCTCCGTTCTCGCTCGGACCTTCGCGCTGTCAGGAGGCATGAGGTCACCTGACACGGCCACCTCCGTTCTCGCTCGGATCTCAGTGCCGTCAGAAGGCCTGAAGTCACCTAACACGGCCACCTTCTTTCTCGCTCGGATCTCCGCGCCGTCAGGAGGCCTGAAGCCACCTGACACGGCCACCTCCGTTCTCGCTCGGATCTCAGTGCCGTCAGGAGGCCTGAAGTCACCTGACACGGCCACCTTCTTTCTCGCTCGGATCTCCGCGCCGTCAGGAGGCACGAGGCCACCTGACACGGCCACCTCCGTTCTCGCTCGGGTCTCCGGGCCGTCAGGAGGAATCAGGTCACCTGGCGCGACCACCTCCGTTCTCGCTCGGGTCTCCGCGCCTTCAGGAGGCACGAGGCCACCTGACACGGCCACCTCCGTTCTCGCTCGGGTCTCCGTGCCACTGCGATCGCAGACTTAAGCGGGGCTTGACGACATTCGGACGACGATCGACGAGTGTGCAGCTTTGGCGAGGATCTCACAGGCCGCCTGGGCAGGTGGCCACCGTCCCTCGCCAAGCGCCAACAATTCGCGGTCAAGCCGTGCATCATCGGGGCTCACCATCGTCTTCACGAGGCGCTCGAGTGACATGGCCGCTGCCTCCGCGTGTCTGTCAGAAGGCTGGTCGTGAGGTGTAACGGGGCGTGAAGCAAGCTTCATCGCCTGAAAAGTGGGTGGAATGCATGAATTGCAATCTGTGATCTGCCGTCGGCCCTGAGGCGGAGCATCAGCCCCAGCGTCAAAACGTCGTCCTGCATCTCCTTCCCAGCCTGAAAACACGCTCCAAGGGCCCTGCGCTTTTGTTGGGGCTCTTCCTGTTAGCGTGCAGGGGCACTCTTGTCAATCACGGGCCTTCCACGGGTTCCTTCCATTTGCCAGAAAGGCTCTGTAAGCTATAGCCGGGGTCCCATATCTTAACCTGCCGGGGCATTTTCGGTTCCTCATGGGCCCTTTATGTGGGTCTCGGTATTGCTCACCGACACACTTGCAATATGCTCATGGGCCCCCTGCATTGGTGTAGGGCGTTCCCAATGCTCTGGCACTTGCTTAGGACCCTGCACTCTTGTCGGGGCCCGTCTGATGGCCTGCTGGGACACTCGGCCGTTCGGGGACCCTCTACACTGGGTCTTGGGTAATTATTTTCTGAAGGCGGGGTCCTACGTTCTTTTGGGGGCTTATCTAATAACCCGCTCGGGCACCTTCGAGGGCCCTCTTTATTGGGCCTTGGACACGTGCTATTTAAATGGGGCCCTACGCACTTGTCGGGGGCCCTCTCTGTTCGCCTTCTCGGCCGCACTGGATTTATCGCGGGCCCTGCACATTGGTTCCTTGTGTTTGAATTTAGGACCTTCTGCTCCTATCGGGGTCATCTGATAACCTGTTTGGGCGCACTCCATCCCTCGGGGAGCCACCGCACCGGGTTTTGGGTACTTTTTATTTGAATGGAGGGCCCTACGGTCTTGTCGGGGCCACTTCTGGTAAGATGCTCGGGCGCATGCGATCGTGGGAGACCTCTACATTTAGTTTTGGGTACTTCCTTTTTGAATGAATGCCCCTCCGCTTTTTCGGGGGCCCTATCTGCTAACCTGCTCTGGCGCACTCGCTTACTCGGGTCCTCTACATCGAACAGTGGGTATTTAATATGTGGACGGAAGGTCCTACGCTCTTGCCGGGGCCCCATCTGTTAACCTGCTTTGGCACACTCGAATATCCGGGGGCCCTCCACACTGTGTCTTGGGTACTCCCTATCTGAATGGGGAGCCCTACACATTTGTCGGGGAAACCTTCTGTTCTGGATTGGGGACGCTTCGGCCTTACTGGGTTGTTGGGGGAATCTAAATATTGGGTCTTGGCGTTTGAATTTAGGGCCCCACCCTCTTGTCCGGTCCACCTGATAATCTGCTCGGGTATATTCCATCTCCTGGGGGCCCTCCGCACTGAGTTTTGGGTACTTCTTATTTCAATGGAGGTTCATGCGCTCTTGTCGGGCCTCTTCAAGTAAGCTGCTCGGGGCCATTCCATCATTCTGGGGCAATTTATATAACATCTTCAGTGTTTCCCATTCGGATGAAGAACCCTACGCTCTTGTTGGGAGCGCTATTTGTTAACCTGCGCGGGCACACTCGATTATTCGGAGGCCCTCTACATCGGGCCTTGGGTACTTTCTATTTCAATGGAGGGCCCGGCACTCTTGACAGGGGCTCTATACGTTAACCTGCTCTGACGCACTGGATCATTCGGGGGTCTTCTGAGTTGGATCTTGAATACTTCCTATTTGAATGGAGGGCCCTATGTGCTTTTTGGGAACCTTATCTGTTAACCTGCTCGGGCGCACTCGATCGTTCAGAGCCCTACACATTGCGTCGCGAGTTTTTCTTATTGGAATGAATAGCCATATGTTCTTGGCAGGCCCCATCTATTCAGTTGCTCGGGCCTGTGGCAGATGTAGAGGGTGGGGGAGGGGATGCACGGGACGCCCCATGATAATTTTGTTCATCATGACCTTCAAAAGGTCAAACAAGGTCACTGACCTTAAATGAGCATGTGGCCTTTTGCTTAGAAACAGTCAGCTAGGTTCTGGGGGTACTTTGGAGATCAACCTAGAACTTGACCTTGTTTGACCTTATTTGACCTGAAGGTTATGACCTAGGAACCTGAAACGTTGACCTAAGTGAGTTCACGCATGAGTCAACGCCGCAGGAAATTTGGTGTCTCAAGCTCTCTTAGTTCTCAAGATCTCAGGGAGGGTCAAATTGACCCCCACCCGAGCGAAAGGTATCTAGCCGGCCACCTGGACGCGTGTTAAGTCGGCAACGAATCTGACGGCTTCTATAACACATGCCAAGGTCAAAAACTGTTAATATCGCAAAACGGTTTCCACTAAACTCTTGGCTCAAGGGCGTTTCAGATCACAAGGAGCGCAGCAGGCGACGCCAAACTAGGATACGAACGGCGCTAGTGTCGGCGATACCCAATTGAAGCCATCTAGTTTCAAAGCAGTGCTTTTGCCCCGAAGTGTTTTCGCCAGTAATTATGTATTAACCTATGCAATTTGTTCATCATTTTGGTGTTTGGGTACGTTTTGAAAGAATTGTTGTACTGTTTAAGGGCGAAAGTTTGGGACCGAGGCGCAAGGTTTCCCAAAGCTCCGCTGCCTTGTGGATAGTTAACCCTTTTTTGTACTCATGAAAAATAACAAATCGGTATGGAGGGTTTATGAGGCTCCCACCGTTTCTCACACCCGCCTCTGTCCAAAATACGGGTCCAGCTTTACTGAAAAGTTTCTCGGCAATCCATACGTGCACGAAATGGGCAATTCAATTCAAAATTGTGAAATACTGTATCGTGTGCAGATAACAATTTCTCATCGTGTATAATCGCCCGCCCTCCCCTCCCCCCCCCCCCCCAACACCTCCTTTCCGTCTTCACAACGAAGAAGCTCGGCTTGATATCTGTGTGTTTTAGACTTATTTTGCTTTTGGAGGCTTATTTTGTTGTGCGGTTTTTACGCTATGATGTTTTATTTAGCAAAATTTTCTACAGGAACGGGAAAAGCTACAGTCATGAACAAAACAATGCAAAAATGGTGCAATTTTCGCGCGTAGGGATCACCAAATTTGAAAAAGTGTTGTAATCTCCAGCTATCTCGCGATTTTTAAACTTACGGCCTGTGCACTTTGTAAAGTGGACTCACTCCACTTCCAGGGCCACATTTCAACGCATGATAATTACCCCCACCACCGTCGGAATGTAATTCCATTCAAATTATGGCAGCATCGATAGTTTGTGCCACTACTGGCATCATCATGCCTTCGTGCAGGGAATACATTTAAGGTGGGCTATGTCACGCACACACAGTGGCCCAGGTCGTCACGCGCGGGCAATGGACCAGGTCATTACCGAAGGCATCATGCAATCGGATGAGATTGGAACCAAAACACCATCAAATTCTCCGGTCTGTTTTACGCATGCCACGACGTCTATTAGTTGTAAGATCGAAATGCAACTTGAATAGTGCTTTTGAGCAAGCTCTTGCCCATTGTGGTGCGGTTGCTGATTGGCTGGAGTGGTGGAAAAGGCGTTTTTCAGCTGAGAGGGCTTTCGCCTTACAATCGCCAGGTGCGGGTTCGACCCTGGCTTTCGGCGAAATATTTCATGGCCCACCGCGGAAATCAACGCAACAGCTACATCACAGCAGCAAGGTTGGCTGCTGCGGGGATGCGGGAGTTGCAACGCTCTTTCTACCATTCCTAGTGTTCGAGGACACATGTACGGTTCATAAGTATAGGTCAGTAGCTTGAAGCTTTTGCAATATTTTGATATCATGCAATCGAAACAAAAAAGAGGTAATGCCTACAGCTGACAACAAACGTCATGCCCATGACTGCCCCCACGTGGCCACCTGCCGGACACCACGGCCGCTGGTTTGGTACTGACGCAGGCCGAGACGCTGCCGTGCGGCGGACGTTATGCCCCACGTGGCCACGTGCTGGACACCACGGCCGCTGGTCTGACGCTGACGCAGGCCGAGACGCGGCCGTGCGGCGGACGTTATGCCCCACGTGGCCACGTGCCGGACACCACGGCCGCTGGTCTGACGCTGACGCAGGCCGAGACGCGGCCGTGCGGCGGACGTTATGCCCCGCGTGGCCACATGCCGGACACCACGGCCGCTGGTTTGGCGCTGACGCAGGCCGAGACGCGGCCGTACGACGGACGTTATGCCCCACGTGGCCACGTGCCGGACACCACGGCCGCTGGTCTGACGCTGACGCAGGCCGAGACGCGGCCGTACGACGGACGTTACAAATGCTCTGCTGCTTACGGTGATGACGTAAGGTCCCGAAACAGAGTAGTGAAACATGTTATTGTGTTCCGCTCTGGGTTGGGGTCATGTCAGTTTCAACATTATGATTTGAATCACGTGGGCATACACACTCGAATGTTCGCTTTGGATTTAGAATAAGCCTTAAGGCTCATTCTAAATCCAAAGCAATTATTTTTTTTTAAATGTGTCGGACATTTGTTCGTCAAAAAATGTACGGCACAAAATGTGGCGTTTCGTGGCAACAAGAAGCTACCTTAAGTTTGCCGCACAAATTTTGGCGCTGACGCACGTCAGAGACGAAATTACTTATGCCTACCTGAAACGGGGATTTCCGCATTACTTGTTATATGAGATCAACGGAGGGACACAAAACGAAATAAACTGGATTTAGCCCACGCGGACGGTAATATTGGTTTTGGTACTTTGAACGCTTTTGAGATGAATTGGTAAATCACATGTGCAGGATTACGGTCACGCGTATGCGTACGAAGCGTTACAGGCGCGCGCCTAATTTTTTTTTCTCGATAAGAGCACAATGTTCTGACTCACCTGTTCATGAGCAGGGGTTCGCTGCGAATTTCTTTTACGAACTGCTGCTAACCAATGTCGTTTAAGTCTCCTAAGTGATGTCGAGTGAAATCTTCTTTCTACAGAAATAAAAAGGCGAAGATGGATCTTGTCGCCTTAGTTACCAAAAACTGTTAAGCTTTTCACCTTATCTGATTATACGGTGTCTATGTATGATGCCATCTTTGTTATGTTTTACTTAGCTATCGTGTATCTATCATTATGATATGTTATTTTTAGTCTTGGTAATACATTCATCGTCCCGCTGCTTGTGGTTTGCCCACACTGTCATCGTTGTTGGCTCGCAATAAAAGTCGATAGATCTTGTTCAAGGTTTTCGTTATCGCGAAGGCGTCTTACGTCCTGAGCGTCCTTCGTTTTCCCTATTGTGTTAGCATTGTTTGGCCAGTGTTCTTCAATGCTATCGTATCTTATGTTTCAGCTGTCATCAGAACTCCTTCCATTCGACCTCAAGCACGCGTTCTCATAAGCCCTCTTCCACACGCTTCCCCCAGTTAACAGCAGGTGGCGCCGCTTTTCACCGTGGGTGCAACATGAAATGTTGAGCTTTGACAGGATTTCCAATTTTCTTGATCGGGTCATTTAGTCAGTACTTCCTGGTCCTGGTATATTGAATTTGATTATGGTCAGCACAAGAACTGTAAAATCACAAAGCCGAATCATCAGGGGCTCAAGACATTTCTTGCTCATGTGAAGTATGGCGTCCAGACAGTCAGGACACGCGTCTTTCTTTTTTTAAGTGCATTCCGAGTGGTTTGCTTGGATAGCCTTGAGTCCAGAACACTATAAAGCAAAGCCTGTTCCTTGTTCCCTGAAGCCACCATCCAAGTTGTGCCGTCCTGTTCAACCAATAACCTCCCTTCATCTTTTCGCCAGACAGACCTGCCGAGCGCGCACGTGCCGTACAGCGCCGCGGCCCGGTCCTGGGGCCCAGTTTAGCCTGTTGGCCTGCTGCCAGCTGACCTTCCCATGTCAGCCGGGAAGGGCAATGAGCCCGTCTTGGGACGCGCACCCAGTGCCCAGTGATAACGGTCAAACCCGCCTACCCGGTGATAATGGGCCGGTTAATTAGACAATATCCCGCTCCAATACAACGGAGATGGCAAAACCATCGTCATTTCCCTGCGTTTTTTTATAGCATGAATGGTTAGCTCCCGTGAACAGTGTGGTCATGAAGTACGCTACCTCCTGTCCGCATGTCTTTGGTGCGATGCAGCGAAGTTGCTGCATTACAGTTTGGCGGGCAGGCCCAGGAAAAGGACTCGCATCATTTGTGTGAAATGAGCGGTGCGCACACAAATTGAATGCATCCTGCTACGACGGTGTAGCACTTCGCTGCGTGTCTCTGGACCTGAGCCTAGTATTTGGAGGATGGGTGCTGTATGACGAGGATTGGTCTCTACGAAAACGTCGATGAGATGGGCATGAAGATAAATGTGTTTTTCCTAAAGCTGAAATTACCAAATTTGTCTTGTTTTTCATGTTTGTGCGATTTGTTAAGTTGTCTCCCTTTCGAGACATCATTACAAAATGAGGGATCTCTTGCCTTCCAACTAGAGGCAAATTCGGTATCGTACCACTCTCCATGTCGATGCCAGACGATTCCCAATAGCTGTTTTTCAACAACCGTAACAAAGAGGTGAGAATTAGAACCTAGCATTTACCTCTCCAACCTTTGAAGAAAGGTTTAGAGGCTCCCTCGTACATGGTGAAAGGTTACTTAAGAAACTGCTGAGTTCACTGCCCACCGGTCGGCAGTTTCTGTGCAAATGTTATGATATGATATTTACCCTTGTGCCACGTCTTCCTTACCTACTTTTATTTGGGAGCTCAAGGAAAAACTGCTAACTTTGCATACCTATTTCCTATGCTTTTGCTTAGCTATTGCTCACAGTTTACAGAAAAAACACAAGTTGTCGGGAGTCTGGCTCTTTGACCCGCGTTTGTATTGCAGGTAGCTCTTTTACAATAAGATCGGATGTAAACAATCCCACCAAGCCCTTATTACGCAGCACCGCGCAAAATCTTACCGAGCTGTCAAATCTGCGCCTCAAATTTCAGGCCTCTCCTGTGTGCCGCATCACGCCGTCAATTGCTATCTGTCCCTCCCTCTCCACCCCTTCCGCCGCGTCGGTCCTCCCACGCTGTCGCATCCCGCTGAGCGTGGGCCGCGTGTCTATTGATCGCCGGCTGGAGCCTCCCGCGGGGCCGTCCGGCTGCCGCGCAGCTGCCCCAGGCCGCAGCAGTGCGCGATACGACAGCAAAAACTATTTATCCGCCGAGGTTCGCCAGGCCAAACGGCGACCAAACAGGCCAGCTGATTGGTTGTTTGCACACCGCATGGGCGGGGCCAGCGGGCCGGCGGGTGGCCGCGCTCCGCCAATCAGCGGCGAGCAGCGCCATCATTGGGGCGGGCCACTGCGGGAAAATATTTGCGGCCCGGGAGCGTGCCAGAGATACCAACAAGGCGGCTGGATTTGTCAGTTTGCGGTCCCGTGCGAGCCGGGCCGGAGCGCTCTCGTTGTTGTGCAGTGACGGCACCGGCCTCGCCAGCTCGTCGGAGCCAGCGCACCTCACGCCACGGCACCACAGCCGAACCCAACGCGGCCATTCCGGCCCGCCATGGAGCCTCTGAGCGACGCGGGCGCCGATCTGTCGCACCGCATGGCCGTGGTGCCCACTAGCCTGCACGAGGCGGTGCGTGCCGGCTGCGGGCCGGACCTGCCGCCCAGCTCGCTGGCGGGCCCTCTGGGCGGCGCTGCGCCCCTCCTCTTCAGCCCCATCAAGTTCGGCGTGCCCGGCCTGGACCAGCTGCCGCTGCCGCCGCCGCAGCTGCACCAGCTGCAGCTGCAGCAGCAGCTGTACTCGTACGCACTGCAGCAGATGCAGCAGGCGCGGCAGCAGTCGGCGGGGCTGCCGCCGCCCTGGGCCGTGCCCTACCCATACAAGCTGCTGGACCCGCGGCTGGCGGCGCTCTGCCGCCCGCCCGAAGAGCCCAAGCCGCAGCACTCGTACATCGGCCTGATTGCCATGGCCATCCTCAGCCACGCCGACCGCAAGCTGGTGCTGAGCGACATCTACCAGTACATCCTGGACAACTACAGCTACTTCCGCAACCGCGGCACCGGCTGGCGCAACAGCATCCGCCACAACCTCTCGCTCAACGACTGCTTCATCAAGGCCGGCCGCTCGCCCAACGGCAAGGGCCACTACTGGGCAATCCACCCGGCCAACGTCGACGACTTCCGCAAGGGCGACTTCCGGCGGCGCAAGGCGCAGCGGCGTGTCCGCAAGCACATGGGCCTGACGGTGGACGAGGAGGACTCGCTGTCGCCGCCGCCGCCGCCGGCGCCGGCCTGGGCCGGCCTACCGGCGGCCGCCGCCGCCCCACCGCGCCGCCGCCAGTTCGACGTGGCCTCGCTGCTGGCGCCCGACGAGCCGCTGACCCGGCTCGAGCCGGCCGACGACGAGCTCGACGTCGTCAACGGCGGCGACGGCTCGCGCTCGCCGCCGCCGCCGCTGCCGCCTCCGGCGTCGGCAGACGACGGGCGGGACGAGCGGCGGGACGAGCCGGACGAGCGGCGAGGTGAGCGGGACTCGGTGCCGCTCAGCTTCGCCGGCTTCCGGGCCGCGGACACGCCTCGCTCGCCCTAGACGACCCGCGGCTGCCGGCGCCGAGCCAGGCCGACCCGGTTCGCCCTGGGCTGACCCGGACCGCCCTGGGCTGACCCGGACCGCCCTGGGCTGACCCAAACCGCCCTGGGCTGACCCGGACCGCCCCGGGCTGACCCGGACCGCCCTGTCTCAGCGGGGAGAGAGGCGCCGGGACGGACGCGGCGAGACCGGCGCCGAGACGCGGCCGGACGGCCGGCACCGCGGCGCACGTACCTGGCCGCCAGGAAAGGTCAGGCGAATCGCGTGTCCAAGCTGTGGATCGGGTCATAGGGGTCGCGGCCCTGGCGCCGCGGGCGTCCGTGCTCAGACCGGCGCGCTAGGGCCTCTGGTCTGGACCTCGCCCCGTGTCACGGATGGTGACGCGCCGGCTCAGCGCGTGCAGGAGACTGACACGGTGTCATGACGGCGGCACGGTGTCACGTCATGACACTCGTGCAGCTGTCGGGCTCGTCATCCAAAGATGTCTGTGCCGTGGATCGGGTATATGAGCATGTTGGGCTGTGCTTGCTTCGGCCAGGCCCTGAGCCCGTAGTCAATGTCAGAATCTAGCCGCAAATGTCTATGTGTGTAAATAGCTTAAGATTTACGGTATTTATTTCGGTCCTCGGACACGCGAGCTTGTTGTCATGAGGGAGAGCCCGCTGGACCGCGCGTTGTTCTGCACATAGCGGGTATGCAATGAGGTAGTTGGCAGGTTAACTGCAATATAAATATTGCTGATGATTTGCCGGGTGGCTTCAAGACCACGCCTTCTGTGTACCTATACTCGCACAATTGTTTTAAAAGAAATTAGGAATATATGGTGCTCGGTTGATGCTTTGTTTTCAATGGCTGACAGTTTGTGCGAGTGGTGTTGCTAAAATCGTTGAATTTTGACGCACGTACGAGATTCTGGGTGTTTTCATGATGCGATTGTACAATGCATCTGGATATCTTTTACTTGCTTGCTCAGTGAGATGAAATCACAAGGAGATTACCTTTTGTCCAAGGTTCCAGGTGAAACGATAATGCTCGAAACGGAGTTACTCGTGAACAAGTTGTAAAATACACAATGAGTATACATATGTGCAACCATTACCTTGTGAGCGGTATTGGCGGCTTATCACGTATGGCATAAAATAGGGACGAAAAGGGTGTTATTGATGTTATGTATCTGTCATTTTTGGAAAGATAGGAATGTATTCAGTGGTTCAGTAGTAGCGATCCCATGCAACATCACGACCATCATACCCTCAAGCTTGGGCCCGTGCGAGCAGAAGCAGCTTTCCGAAGGGGCAAGTATTTGTTGTTCACTTACCATAGCAGGCACATAATGTAAGTCACATGCCTTGCCATGAAGCATTACTTCGTCTGCATTGCCCTGCACACGCTATGTTAAGAGCATACAGACACTTGAGCCGGTACTAGTACTGGCGCTTCAATTCAAGTTACATTCGTAGGGGTCTTAGCGTGCCTTCAAGCGACTTACGCGCAGATTTTGTTTGATTAGCGGCCTCGACAATCGCATGTGGCGAAAACCCGAAGCAGAAGTGGATTGGTCCGTGATTTCCCTTCTCGACGTTTCGCCTGGTAATGTAATGCACTCCGCCGTGAGCCACCTCACATGCAAAGCGAAAACAGACTCAGAAGGTGCCAACTTGCACTGTTACACAATGCCCTGCCTGTGATATTACGTAACGACATTTTCCCAGCCAGAAGAGGCATGGGATGCAATGTGGTATATTTAATCGCGTGACTGCGCTGGGCGATACACAACACATACCTCAGACGCGTCAATGCTTGCGAGCGCTGCTGTAGACCAAGTGAGACGTGCATGAGCTGTGAGACGCAAGTGATTAGCTGAACCAGCCCAGCCGCCATGCTCTTTACCAGGCGATAGCCTCGGAGCCACCGATCGCGAGCCTCATGCGGGTCAGCAGTAAGCAGCGCATTGCTTTAAAAGTTGCGCGGTTTAAACGCACGAGAACGCAAACCATGGATCAACCAGCTGTGGAGGTATTTGTTGGCATCAGATCTCAACTGGAGACATAGACCAGAAAGACTGGAAATCGGTTGCGCACTGTCGGCGAACATGCCGCCTACAAACGAGGCGGGTAGGTCAGTGTCGCCGGATCCTTAGGAACGCCGGCGATAGGACTGGAATCGGCGATATCACGCTCAAAAATGCTGGCCTCGAAGAGCAGCCCGCAGCCTAAGACGAGGCAGCCATGCCTGCGTGCGACCCATTCAGTTGTTATCAATATCCACACAGAATGTTAGTGTTTTTTTCAACGTCTTGGCCGCAAACCATGCAAACGTCTGAGGGAGTGTTCCACATTTATGTGGGGTGTTGAACTGAACTAGCCATATTAAAGAAATTCTAGTCCTGTTCACAACCATGCTCTTCTTAAGACCTAAGCCCATCTAGTTTCTGAACTCAACGCCCTCAAAAATGGGGGAGAGTATTTCTTGCAGAGCATTTCCAAGCCACATTAGCATTCATGACAACATAATAACGTCATTCAAATAATGTCATTCCATAAGTCATGCAGCGATTCAGGCCAAGAAAAATATAACTGCCGAGGCGTTCATATCTGGCGTTCATGAGCACGATTTTCAAATATAACGGCTGTCAATTGGCTCTCAGTCAATGTTGTGCAGGGTACGGTGGCGCAATCAAACCATGACATGTTAAGAGACATGGTTTCTAAACAGGGAATTGTGCTGTTTAGAGCGCCTTTTCCGCTTAAAAAGTGTACCATATTGATAAGTGAGCTTATTTCATCATATCTGATGCTTGCTTCAGTATCTTCCAGTGTGAAACATTCTCTTTAATAAATGCAAATTGCAAAAATTCGTCGATTAAAATGACAGGTCGGCCGTCAGACAATTTCCAGCAATGTTACTAATCAATCTGCACGTGAGCGTGAGATGAGCGAGCTTTTTTGCCTGCTAAACAGTGATGAAAGACAAATGATGAGATCCATTTGATGGGTTTCAGGGGTGTAGTTTTTTATTCAGTTGGTAGGAAGGAGGGCTTCCAGCCCTTCCAGCCCCCCCCCCCCCCTGACTTCCAGCCCCTCCCCCTTTAGGAAGAAGGTGGGTCAAATCTGAGAGAAATCTGTTTGTTGGCGTATTTTGGCGGGCGGGACGAGTCGTTTTTCACTTTTTAGGCCCCCAAATCGCTTTGTGAAACTACCCCTCCCCCCTGATGGGCTCAGAAGAATTCGCTCGCTTAGTTCAGGGATAGTTTGCATCATGATAATGATCACAGGCACACGTCGTTATCTTGTTCGTTTTATGTCAAATAAGTCGCCCTTCTTTTGCATAATGGCAACAGACAATCCCATAACGGCGCTCTTCGAGACATGCACTCAAAATCTGCGTACTTAAAACAAAACAACAGCTTCTCCTTAATTCCACAGATTCCTGCTATTTACCTTCAACTTATTAAGTCAAAATATTCGGCCAGATTGTCTTACCTCCAGTGCACAAGCTCGCATGGTTTGACTTCAACAACAAAGCCTTGTTTTAATAAACTGGCTGCAGGCCTTGCTGTAAAGGCATAGCATATTATTAATGCAGCTAAAAGGCACAGCATAAAAATAAGCTAGAGGGAGCTGAGCAGTGAAAAAATGATGCAGTCAGCACTCAAAATACGCTAACAAACGGGCTTACCTCGAGCTTTGGCCCACTATCTTCCTCAAGTCGGAGGTGACTGGAGCGTGGGTTGTAGGTTGGGGACTTTGAGCCTCCCCCCCTCCCCCCCCCCCCCCAACTGAAAAGGAAATCATAACCGCGCTCACTGTGACAGGCGGCATCAAAGGCAAAGAGCTATGAGCTGCACAGTCAAATGTAGGCCGCGTATTGCCAGATGATGGTTCCATGCAACCAAAGCCGTCGCTGCCCCGAGCGACGATCCCATGGAATGGCCTGCGGTGAAGCGTGTGGAACTGCGCCGTGGCGGCTTATGGAACGTGAAGCAAATACCGCCATTATAGGGATACACTCTTCCACGCTTTTGTTCTAAGTGAACTGAGCGCTACTACTGAACACTACTGTGATTGTTCGCTTCTATGCTGATCAGAGAAACGTGATCAAACACGCGCCAATAACCAAATTTGAGGCATTTAACAAAAATCAGAAGGGACAGCGACCTTTCGTCCTCTGGCCATCGACGGGTTGTTTCCCACTGCCGACTTCACTGTTCGGCACCAGCCTGACCACAGCGGCAGCGGCAGCGGCAGCGGCAGCGGCAGCGGCAGTCGCAGCGGCAGCAATCGGCCGACGTGCAGCAGCTGTGGACGGTTTTAGATCGGGTCTCCTATGTCGCGTGCTGGAAGCCGAGCTGAGAGACCCGGCTTACGACGGCTGCGGAGACCAGTGACCAAATTCAGGGTGGCCATTATTCGCACACAAATGTGTTATTGAAATAGAATAATCACGTTGATTTTGAATGTGAATCTTGCGCAAGCCACGCGCCCCGTCGGTGAGATGACCGCACCCGACCAGTCGCTCGGCGAGCCTTTTAGGCAATGCCATTTTAGTTTGGGTGTGAACACCATCCACACATGAGCGAAACTCCATACTAGTTTAACTCATGGAGGACGTAAGTTCTAAGGCATTGGTAAAACCAATTTGGATCTAGTGTGATCAGTCTGTAACAAGTTGGATAACAGTTCATATCGTTCACGACTGGCTTCATGCCCTTAGATTCTGGAGGCATGTGCGTAATGATAGCGCATATGTAGGCTATAATCTCGCTAATCCCACCACACAAATGTCTTTTGCTGGTTCTCACTGACTTCCAATCGAAAGAAAACATGTCGATGGCAGCGTTATATTTTATGATAACAAGTTCAACGTCTGCAAGCACCAGCGTGTACTGAACGTGCGTTGATATGTGCCAGGCCAGTGCCTATTTATATGTGTCTCATGAGTGTGTGGTGAATGGCCATGCTGCAGGTGGATTGTGTAGTGGACGTATAGAGCTAGTTTTGTGTCAGTAATAGGAAAACGCAACGCACACAGGCTTCCACAGAGACTCGTATAGCTACATACATATAGCTGCATGTATTACTTTATTTACTCAAACCGAAGTTATTTTCTGCTAAAGAAAACAGCGATTCACGTACATCGCGTTGTTTGTGCGTATCAATGCTCCCGCTTTGAAACATTTCGCTGGTGTCTTGGCCTCGCTAAACCGCGCCTCGCACGGCCTGAAAACGTGACTAATACATCAGAAGGTCCAGTTATACTATTAACTGGGTTCACAGTATTGCGCAAACCAACCAGGCTGCGAAGAATGCACCCGATTTTATTTTTGAGACTATTTCCTCCCATCGCTTTGCCACATCGCCGCTTTGTCATGGTAGCGCTACCTAATCCCAGCGGGCCCTTTTCTAGCGCTGACCTCTGTCGGCGGTCCCGCCTCAATGCTGACCTGGCCCAGTGGGACCGGGGTGCTGGTGAGCGCGCCCGAAGGCGGGGTGGGCCGGCCCCATCCCTGGTGACGCCCGCTGCCGACAGCCGGCGTTTTTTGGGGGGCGGGGCGCGAGGACAGGCCGCGCTGCTTTGTTGGCCCGCGCTGTGCTCTGCCGGACGTTTTTGCCGCGCTGGACTGTAATGGTGCTGTAAAGGTGCATCAGAGCGGGCTTAAATAATTGTTCGTCTCGTTCCCTTACTTCCGGCGTGTGAACACCAAGCGGATGGAGCGCTGCAACCGTGCAGACGCTGCAGGCCGACAGCTGACACTGCGAGGGAATCCACGAAAAGCTTGCCGCCCGCGCGCGGACTCCGGTCCCCAGAATGATGGAGTACCCCAGAACCGGCGCGTCTCTCTCCGGAGCATCCAACTCCACTTGCCTGGAGTGGGTGCGACCACCCGGCTCTGAGGGCACTAGGAATGTGTCTCTCCACCCGTTCAATAGATGCCTGGTGCGCGGACGCCACGACGGCTTTCTGGTCTCAAGCCGGGCCGATGAAAGCAGTCGAGCGTGTTTTCCGCGCACTTGTGTGCTGGTCGGGACCGTAAACGGCCGGAAACATGTCAGACATGCGACTCACAATAGCACCTCCTCCGTGGCAGGGCGTCCGCGAGAGAGGACGGGCGGGTCTGGTAGCTGGGCCGGGGAGAGAAGGACATGGGCACGTGTCCCCCTCCCACGCTTCGGGGGCCATGGGAGGACACGGTAGGTAGAAGACAGACGCCGGCTGGAGCGACAGACCGGTTACAGAGAGAACAGCATAGCCAGTCGCCGTGGGAAAATGCAGTGTGGCTGTGTGCATTGCCAAAACGACGACGGCGGCGTAACAAACAGAAGGCAACGAAGACATAGCGTCTTGAAAGTGTTTAGGTCTCAAAAGTTTTAAGTAACTGGATTGGAACACCATTCACTTATGTTCTTGTATACAACTACTATGGCGCTTCCACTTTAACTAAACCAACTGAAAATGTGGTGCTCAGATCCTAATTCCTGTACTTAATCAGACATTTGACCAGCTCCCATAATAACGTTCATATGAACGTCATCAGTCAATCAACGATATCTGCCACAAGACGAAGAAGCGTAGATCATCTTACTCCGGACTATCAATTCTCTTGTCAGACGCTGGAGAGGTTAATGGCGCTTTTCTTCTGTGGGTAAGCTTTTCCAATGGGCGGCACGCAACGCTTATTTAATTCTGTAGCTGTTGTATTTACATTTTTAACTGTTTTATAGGTGTTTCTCCACCAGCGATGTCGTTTCAAATTTTTGAACCCCGGCACCGCCTTCCACGGCAACCTGGGGGAGGGGTTAAAAATGGCATCTTATATCCCAGGACCTGATCGTCGACTCGCAAAACACCGAGCGGTGATCCATGATCCTTGTTATGGCAATGGAGCCACATGGGGCCCAGAAACCGTCGGCTTTGTATCCCTCAAGTGATTAATGACGTCACAGGTCATGCAAAATGGGTTCAGCATCTCCAAAATCTTGGAAGAGCTGCAGGGCACTCTAGCTCGCGCAATACCGGTCGCAAAGGTGGGATACCGCCAGCGCATTGCCTCGCTTGTAAATCATACCATGGTGTAATTCAAGCAAAGGGAACCTCAGGTCAAACCAGAATGACGTCATGTCAAGGGCAGGCCTTTTCGTCGCCGATGATTTGTCTGCTATTTCTTTTCGAATGCCATGCAGAAGTTACTGGTCTTGGAATATGTCAGTTACACCAACTCATTTATCACGAGGAGGCGTAACAAATCATTTTTGTCTGACGCTTACGAGCTAACCTTACGTGACCGCTGATGGTAACCCAGTGAAACCGTTTGTAATTGACCAGTTCTGTCTGGCGGACTGCCACACTCAATGGTGTAGTTGCGCAAAACAATTTGAAGGGCGGAACAGGGAAAATGGATAAACGTGCCTACAAAATACACAAAAATTGGTTCTCCCCTGGATTTGACCTGTTTTTTTTTCTCACATGCGGAAGGGGGGCACTGAAATTCCCCAGAGAAATAGAAAACTACACCCCTGGCCACATCAGTGGTCGAAGCGCTTCCTAACAGCAACCCAGGGAAAGACGGGGAACTGCGACTCATTGCATGCAGAGGACAAAATCGCCGTGGAAGCCTTCCCTGGGGACGTCATAGGTCAGTGACCTGACGTGACATAAAAGAAAGTCGAACAGACCATCTTTTAAGCCTAGAAACCTTGGTAGGCCTATCCTGCGCGGTTCGGAAGATAATCCCAGAGCTCGGATGGGGGGAGGAGTGCGCTGCCTTTAAGGCCCCCCCCCCCCCCCACACGGTCAGGCGGTCGTGGGTTAAACCGTTCTACCATCAATACGGTTTCGGTAAAAGATAACTTGCCTGGAATCTTGTTGTCGTTTGGTGAGGGGCATGGAAAATTTCCCTGAGTGGAGGGTGGGAGCGGCGGGTACTGGCCACGACGAAATACTCGTGAACAATGGAAACATTTTGCCCCTTGACACAGCAAGAGTTTGCTTTGATCTCGATGTGAAATGGACGGTTTGCTTCGAGCATTTCGGGGCTGATATCATGTGTAAGTCTTCTCATAGCGTCATAATACTCTATTTCGACCGTTACATGTTACAGTTGCATACTTCAACAGCATCGGGAACTGACACCATGGCATGTGATGTGACAGATAGCCGATAAGATGTGTTCCGCACGACCCCACAGCCTCCGCTGGCGAACGCGCCCCGTCCGCCACTCCCCCGCCACTGTCATCGCCGGAGGCCAGATCCAACTGGGCTTTCCCGTCGGCTGGCGCTGCCACGCAACGCGGTCACCCGCGTCAGCCCGTCTGCACACACGGCCCGAAAACGCCGCCCGCTCGGCCGTGTTTGCCCGGTGGGCAGTATCTGGGTAAAGCAAATGCACGCAGACAGGTGATCTGCCGCCGGGACTCATGACTGAGTGAACGGCGGGACGGGGGGGGGGAATAAGTCAGGACGTGTGTGTGGGGGGGGGGGGGGGACACGACACACGCCGACCCAACAGCCTAACACGCGCGAGCGTATATGTTGCAGGATGAGCACCGCTCGAAATATTGAGTACTGTCAATATGATCGTTATTTAGCGTTACAGCGTAGTTTAATCACCCGTACCTCCTGGTATATTGAAGGTCGTTAACTCGACATAAGACCTTTCAACTTGTAACGCCTAGAAAGAAGTATCTAAAGGCCTTTCCCTCTTATGTCAAGGTTTCGTAGTTTGGCCATTTTAAAGGCGACTTCATGCCAGCGAGCCTTCTAGCGCATGGACTTCCGCTCGTGCTTACAAGATGCTGCGAGGTACTGAGCGTCACCATTTATTTGTACGTACCAAAGACTGATGCACACCTGTCTAACTATGGCTACGTCTGGCAAAAGGCATTTTCACTACACAGTGTACAGTGCACGAGGTGTAACGTGTTCATGCCACCTGCGCGAAGAAACGACCGTCGTAGTGCATGGATCTAGTGGCCTACGGTTAGTTATTAGCAGCAAACACAGCTGGCGAATTTACGCTGGGTTGTCATCGTTATGTATCCTAAGCCTCTTGGTCAATTGTTATTCACAATGATCAGCCATTGCCGTCACGACATCTAGCCCGCTCCGCACGCCTGACCGCGATTCTCGAGGCCGCCGCCAGTCACCACACCACCCAACTCCGCAGCCCGGACGGTATGCACACGTGTGTACAAACGGAACGGCAGCTCCGACGCCATCGGCGCTCGGCCGGCGGCCGGCAGCGCCGACGACAGGCAGGCAGACAGACAGACACACGACGCGGCGGCGCGGCCTGTTTGCCGTCGGCCAACAGGCGGTAGCGGCCGTGTGTTGACGCCGGGTCATCCTATTTGAATAAAACTTTGAGCAAACCACCGTGAAACAACACGGATGATGAGCAGGTACCGGGCTGACGTATGTGGCCTGCAGTGGGCTGACATATGTGGCCCGCAGCGGGTTGACGCACGTGGCTTGCGGCGAGCGGACATATGTGGCCTGCAGCGGGCTGACGTATGTGGCCTGCAGCGGGCTGACGTATATGGCCCGCAGCGGGCTGACGTATGTGGCCCGCAGCAGGCTGACACATGTGGCCTGCAGCGGGCTGACGTATGTGGCCCGCAGCGGGCTGACGTATGTGGTCTACAGCGGGCTGACGTATGTGGCCCGCAGCGGGCTGATGTATGTGGCCTGCAGCGGGCTGACATATGTGGCCCGCAGCGAGTTGACGCACGTGGCTTGCGGCGAGCGGACGTATGTGGCCTGCAGCGGGCTGACGCATGTAGCCTGCAGCGGGCTGACGTATGTAGCCTGCAGCGGGCTGACGTATGTGGCTTGCGGCGAGCTGGCGTATGTGGCCTGCAGCGGGCTGACGTGTGTGGTCCGCACCGGGCTGACGCATGTGGCCTGCAGCGGGCTGACGCATGTGGCCTGCAGCGGGCTGACGCATGTGGCCTGCAGCGGGCTGACGCATGTGGCCTGCAGCGGGCTGACGTATGTGGCCCCCGTGCCAGGGTCGATAGCGAAATCATAGTTGCGGCCAATGAGGTCTCCCTGGTGTACGGCCGAGAACGTTCTCTCACAGTCGGCTGCAGCCCGCGAGCCGAACCGAGCACCGCCGCGGCGCGAGCGCGCGAGTGTTGAAATATCGCGGGAGAGGGGGCGGGGCACTGCAGGGGAGGAGCTGCGAACAGAGCACGTGGGTGAAGGGACCACGGTAGCGGCGTGAGGACGGACGGAGCGGGCATCTTAAGTAACAGTGCCTAGACACCGCACGGATCGCTCTGAGGTGCAGCCATCGGACATGGGCTAGGGCGTAACGTGCATGAAAGAAAATTAAAAGATACTCGAAGCTTACTCCAGAAGGAACGTTTCAGACCTTGATTTATGAGATCGGAGATGAGACCTGTTACGGCAGTGAGCGTGCTCTTCACCCGCGGGTAACCAGTCAGGCTCCTGTCTGCCATGACGCAGGCGCTTGCCACCGCGCTCGAAGTGCCCTGGTCCAAGTCCACTTTGCGTGCGCACCTCTGGTCCACGACAGAGCCTCGCGGGCCGTCGCACATCTGCTGCCACGGGGCGACTCTGGACTGTCGCGGGTAACGGTTGCCATCTCTGGTCACCTGACCGGAAGAGTCAGAGACGCGGCGTCACGCGTCAGTAGCCGGTAATCAGCGGCTAGTACGTACGGCGTGTCCGTGCTGATGGCCTGGGCATGCCAAGCAGGTCAAGGAAGAGATGCTGGTCTGTCTGTCATTGGGGTTTACGACGCACTCAGCTGCTGAGGTTATATAGCGTCGCTTGCCTCTCACCCTGGCAGGAAGGGGACACCGCGGGGACTCGAACCCCGGGCCTCTAGTTTCCCAGACCGGTTCCCCAGACGCGCCGTGGTTAACGCAAACGCGTTAGCCACCGCACTGCCGGCACCCTGAAGGGATGCTGGTAAACGGATTTTGTCAGTTAGGATCAAGGACACGTCATTTCCCCTGACAGGTGTGCAAATGTGAAAAATGGGCGCCGTTGTTCAACACGAATGTTCTTAATGAATAGCAAAGGCACATCCTAGTGCGGTGTCGAGATCTGAGATGGACAGAATGCCCAACTGCTCTTGGTCCTCAAATTTGAACACACATCGGTGGTTGAAATTGCGCGTCGTGCATCGTGCATTTGTGTGTGGAACTTCGTCGGTCGAAGTGAGGGATTTGTGATTGGTGCTGTGGAAGATAGAAACGCTACCGGTGCCGAATGCGAGAGAATGAGGACATGTACACTCACGGAAGACGAGTAGTTCTTGCGAGGCACCGTTTTCAAAACATTGTCCTTTCCCTGCAATATGTTTCGGTTGGAAAAAGACTGAATGGACTATATCTTTGGCAGGATTAAATGGTGCTGGCCTGTCAAAGTGAGGACTGTGTGTAGAATGTGCCACGCAAAGGAGCAAAGATGACAAAAAAGTTTTGTAATTATCGGAGTCGCAAAGTATTTAACCAAAACGGACAATTTTTGTTCACGGTTTAGTACTTTGCCTTGCAATTGGCATGGCATGCTACCTGAGTCGGGAAAGTACAATTAATACGGCCATGCTGCTGTTCATGTAAACGGTGTCGAATATCGGGGGCAAATTGAACGAATCCACTTTCTCTTTCACGTCATTCATATGGCCTCCAAAGGGACGGAGTAGTAAAGTGACGGATGAACAGCCAAAAAGGAAAATAGAATAGAGCGTGCTCTGTTGCCTGGTATAATCGAGAACACAATCACCTTTGGCCCGATAGTCCGGTAACGCCCCGTGAAAGGAGCACCTTTCCAGTTCGTTATAAAACACTTCTGAATACCAATCGCATTAACAGCCACGCCATTGATCAGAAACAGAATCCAACAGCTACTCTGACACATTTCCAGCGCCCCGTAACTATTGACAATTCGATTATAAAAGCGCAGTGGGGTAACCGACAGCGCACGGGGCCAATAGGCGACAAACCGTCCCATTCAGCGCTGCACCCATCCGACGACAGCCGCCGGCCGCCGGTAATATTAGCCTGTCGCCCGCCGCCGCTCGCTCATCCGTCAACACGCGGCGCGCGGCGTAATCGCCGACTCACCGCGCCATTCTCGCCGCGCGCCACCCGTCCGCGCGCGCGCGCGTCCCCTCGCGGATTGTCCCGCCGGTCCGGTCACGTGACAATTACCGCCTCGGGCGACGTCGTCATTATCCTATTGGCCGTGTCCGGGCGGCATTGTGGGTAATCGGCGCTCCTCGGGGGCTGGTGCCGCGGCCCATTACTGTCAGCGGCGCCCGGGGCGGCCTGCGCTGTGGCACACGCTCGGCGCCGCCGCCGGACGGCAGCGGCCGGTCTCAGGCCTCGCCCGCCGCACTGCCACGGAGCCGTCGGTCTCAGGGGACAGACATGTGGTAATATGGCATGAGGGCATCGGATACGAGATGGCAGAACTCGGGCCACAACGACGTAGCAGTAGCAGCAATAGTAGCAACGACGTAGCAGGGGCCATGCCACCCCACGCCACTCACCATGGATACGTGGTACCAACCTACCTCATGGTCTAAGGCCAAGTTGGCAGCCAGGGACCACCAGATTCCGAACAGCTCTTGGAGTCGCCTGGCTTCCACTGGTTGGCAAACGTGGCGTGAACTTCGGCTGTTCGGCTTCGAAGCTTGCAGCTGAACACGCGCGTGATCTTTGTTTCCATAGAAACAGGGACGTTCGTGTTGGTTATCTTAAAAACAAGTGGTAAAATTGGGAGGCGTGGATGGTCCATGAGCCCAACAACTTTTAAATACCAGCTGTATAAAGAAAATAATGTAGGGGTTAAATAGGACTGTGGTGCGGTTTTGCAAAATCACCTGGAGGTAGCTGATGTGTGAAAATGACGAAATATACCCCTAAATACACAAGCAGCCTGGTTTCTCCACGGATTTCGCTCGCTCTCTTATCAAAGGTGGAGGACTGGAACCCCTCCCCTCTCTCAACTAAATAGGAAACAACACCCTTGCTTAATATAAATGCTCCTGTTAACATTTACGCCGTGATAATACATGAAATTCAGTTACGTAAAGAACGGTTTGACCTGTCCTATGTTTCGGACGTGCTTCTGCCCCTGCAGGTACCTACCTAGAGCGACTACGTGAGATACAGGAAATTTCCCCACTACAGTTGTGTTTTTTCTTAAAATTCGCAGAGAAATGAAGCACGTCGCCCTGGCAACCATCCCTCGTGTTCTCATTCGTGTTTTCGTAACGCTGCAATGCTTGTTCACCATTTGCTCTAACTGCGCACTGCGCTAGGGCATTAAGTGATCATGACAGGTCCCAGTGTAGTCTCAACCTGCTAGGGCCCAGGTCATGGGTACAGGGCGAACATTTTTAACGAAAAGCACAGGCGTTACTACTCAGTTACTGAGGATGACCAAAAACCATTCTTTGTGATCAATTTGGGGCTGAAATGTGTGCATATTGTCTATCATCTCATCGGACATTATCCCCTTGGGCGTTCAGTCGGACTGGGCTGGCATCCCCCCACTCCCACCCCCACCCAGTTTTGTTGGGTTGAATGACGTCATTTGCCTGTTTACTGACATAAGGTGAAGGAAGCTGGTGTTCACAGCATAGGGAAAGCAGAAGAAAGAGGCCATGAAGCATCAACTTCCTCAAAGTTGCCAGGTAATGAGCGATGCGAGAAACGTTAATGTCGGGATGCTCACCTTTCCTTAAAACAGAACATCGTGACCTAACTTTATACCTCAGTCACCGAGTAGGAACCTGACTTCAAGCGTAAGGTGAAGGCTTGTCGAAATGCATTGCGAAGCCCTTGATTGCAAAATAAAGTATCCTTGCCTATGTGCTGTATATGCTGTTCTCTCATTTATAAGATGCCTCCTATTTTTGGTTTGTAAACCCTTTATTTTGGCATCCTTGTGGTTTTTGTATCGTACTTTTCTGGTGCAAGCTGCTTCCCATCGAAATTGATTTTGAATCGAAGGGAAAATGCCAGCGACAGTAATCTAAAATCGGTTCGAGTGATGTCATTCGCCATATAATTGGCGAGCTTAGTGGCGACACAAAGGTTTGTATTAGAGGCGTATAGCCTACAGCTAACACACCTAAATGATAGACTTTTGCATAGAAAACCAAGGATGTTATTTTTGGCCGAAGTCCGCCTCCGATATAGGCTTTGGTCAGAAGCTTTCCTCATCTCAAGTGCACGCCGACCCTCGTTGCGAAGCCGCGTCGGTGAGCCGACGCTGGTCAGCCGTCGCCGCGGTCGCGGGTCATCCCCGATGACAATCGGACGCGGCTGGCTTCAGAGGGCCGTGCCGCGGCGGCCCCGCCCGCTCGCTCGAGCCGTGCCGCGGCGGCCCCGCCCGCTCGCTCGACGGCAGGCCTCACCATCTAGCGCCGGCGGCGTACATCAGTATGCGGTGGCGCATCTCAGCGGTCGACACGACTCGGGCGTGAAACTAATCGCCGTAATCTGTATGTGAGTAATGAGGATTGGTGCCGGCAGGTCGCTAGAGGAGGCAACACAACATTCGGTCTCTGTGACTGTTCGCGGGCGGATGGTAAGATCGGGGCGTCCGGGGGCGCCGTGCAAGGCACGGTCTTTATAGTTCGTTGAGATAAGTATCTTTTTCTGAATGCCGCAACTCGCTGCCGGCCCACTCACCGCCCTGAACCCCCGTGACTCTGCTTCGCCCGGTCCCTCTCGCTGGTCCGGAGTTCCTGAGTCACACATCACTCCAGTGCGGCCGACACGATTGCCAATCTGGGTTGCCCATCGATTTCACTCGTTCGGCTCCATTCCCCGACCGGAGTCATCCAGGACTCAGGTCCGTCCAGCCCCGACCGCCTACCTGAGTCACCCATGACTCCGGTCCGTCCGGCCGGGCTCGCCGGGCCGCCGTTACGTGACTCCGTGCCTCCCGGGGTCCTCGGAAGCGCGGAATCCGGCGCGTCATGATCGACAAACTTTGTCCAACAGATCGGTATGCGGGTCAACACCAGCGCCGGGTGGTCGGCGTGTCCGGCGCGCGCCCCGCCCTGACCCCCTGTTTGACCTGGGCCGCTCCTGTTTAATTACCGACGTAAAATAACCACTTGAGTCCGGGTGGTGTTTGGGGGCGGCCGCCGAGTGATAATATTGTTTGTGATAATATTGAGAGCCAGGGGTGGTCGGCGCAGTGTATAAGTCATGGACAACACACCGTTTCCAGGCCGGCATTTGCATACGGCGGCGGTAAATATCGCCAGACTCAGGACGCTCGCTGAAGACAGCTTCGAGCCCCATGGTGCCGGCCGTTGAATGGCGTCGGTCTCAGGACTGCGTGTCAACATAGCGTGACTGAAACACGAGTTTCTGCGGTGAGGACATTTCGCCCCCTCATTTGGATTCTCTGGCAATTTCCGAGTTGAATTGCATCATAAATTTTGAGCTTTCAGTATCCATACGGAAGAGCCATTGCTATCTCAGGTGAAAATGTACTAGACTGGGCCGTGCCAGATCCGTCCATAATGACCCAATCGTTGCTTGCGCAGGTTGAATGCCTCTCCGTCGTCTTCGTATTGTTTGATACGCGGCAACCACGTGGTGGCAGTGGGTTCAAATTCAACGCATCAATTCAATACAGGTGAAGTCAGCACTCTGAACTCGCACTGGGTCATCGAAGGTCAATACTAGTTTTCGTTGTCGTCATAATACTGCACTGATACATAATCTGAATGTTTGTTTATACGTGACGCATCGGAGGGGCGCTCACGCAAGATCTCAACGCAGGAACAACTCACCCAAGTTCAACTTTTTTAGGTCAACAATTTGTCAACGTTGATAGCGACTTGGTACGTTAACCTGATAGCTCTATATAAGGAGGTTGCGAAAATGCTGTATGAGGCTCTGGCTTCGTTCTACCCCACCGACTGAGGTTGGATTTGGCTGTTGATCTGATCAACACCCTGGTTAGATTTCGTACGAAATGGGTGGTACGAAAATTTTGGATACGGAATGGTTTGGCCTCGTCCCAACATCCGGCTTGAGAAAGTTTGGGTCAGTCCTTCCAATAACCGAATTTGCGTGGCTTAGACAGCCAGTTTAGCACGCCTAACCATTAAGCGCGCGAAGTGACTTTTATATGCCAATGCGCATTAGCCAACATTTGTCCAGTTATTTCGATTTGTCCCGGCCAGTGACGTCAGCAGTTTCTCTGAGGATGTTATTCAAAAGGTATCTGGGAATACGAACCTCAGGTCTTTCGATTTCAGCCCGAATGGACGAGACTGACATGTTGGTTCTAGTAACGAGAAGGGGAGGGAGGCAAAAATGCCTCGCCCAGCTACTCTCCGGTGCCTGGATGCTCAGTGAATGCGGATTTGATATCAAGTTTGCATCCAGTTGATAAATTTCGCTGTTCACAATCTATTTTTGTCATTTCTTTTTTTACTTTCATTGACTTTACCTTTTTACTTACTTACTTACTTCGATTCGATTTTATTTGCATGCATCACACAGTTGGCCCAGTTGTTTAGCTATTCCTGGTTCAGTGGCTATGATCATTATCACCTCCCGACGCCTCATGCCGCAATCGCTATCACCATTATCACGTCTCACTGCAGGCAATCGCCAGCAAGTATCGCTGATCACTGCTATAAGCGATCATTCACGACACGAAGCGTCCCGTATCTGAGAAGAGGAGCAGGATGCGCGGAGCGTTGCACGAGCAGGTGGCCAGTTGGTCTGATATTGCAGTAAGTTTCCTGACTAAGTTGGTGAGGCTGCATCGCTGTTAGCTGAACATAAATGGCAACGCCTAGTGATGATGTCCCTCGCCCGCTTCTTGTGTATGACATTCGATTAGGTGCCATGCACAAAATGCCGCCTGGGGATTCAGTCAGAAGTTTGAAATTTTCAGAATTCACTAATCCGCGATTCTGTGCGACCCAACGCTCGTCGCACAGGCATTCTGTGTGGCTGGCATCGATTGTCTGGCAAGAGCATGACAAGCCGCGGTTTTGGTGGGCGACACTCACGCACCCAGGCATAACAGCGGTCCCACGCATGTTTCGAGCGCGCCGCCTCCGTTCGCCTGGCCAACACGTTTTATCCTCTCGGCGGAGAAAGTGTAAAGAACAAACATCTTCGCTGTACTCTCTCGAGCGGCTTATCCGCGCAGAGGACAACAGACGGACACCAGCTCGCCTGAATCGAGCAAATAGAAAGCTGTATCGTTGCCATCGCCGCACAACGGCACTTCCGTCGGACTCTTCGGAGACGACCCCCGGCTCCCACGCAGTGAGGAGGGGGAGGCCCGCGCACATTCAGACGTGCAGCAGCACACCTCCGCCGCCCGCTGAAAGGCGGCCTGGCCGGCGCGCCGTGTTTTGGCCAGCCCTCTGTTTGCAGGGGGTGGACGCGCACCGCGCCGGGTCCGGCCGCCCGCGCGCCACAATGGCCGCCTTCGCACAGCGGAAGGCGGCGCAAAATACCGGCGCACTCGTGGCGGAAGCACATTCAGTCGATTGGCTCAAATGTTGCCAGCGGCCGACAATATTTTCAACTTTTTGAAAGCCGGCGTTGGAGCCACACACGTCCCGAGCGGTCGAGGCAGTTGGGAGAGGCGTTGGCCAAAGTGGTGAGCTGAAACGCCCTTTGTGCGTCTTCCTCTTTTTGACTTGAGCGTGAATTAGGAGGCCAAATGTCGGGACGTCAGCGGAGACCAGTGATTGCTTCCGTTCAAAGCCTTCATCGCAGAGTCATTAAGCTGGTAGCGAGGGCAGCCATTCAGGCGCCCCTTATTTTGCCGAACGTTCGCCGAGGCTTTCTGAATCTTCACTCCATAAAGTGAGTCTATTTCCACATCACCTGTCTATTAGCGACATTGTCAGCTTTATGATCCCCCAATCGCTAATCTCTCAGTGCTTCCTCTGCAGATTTCACGCATATTTGTCATTCCCTGTCACTATACAAATAGACCTTTTCAAACCCACTTCAAATCCCCGTAATCCCCACATACCTCCTCCTTGAAATAGCCACGTCTTAACATTTCTCTCCGCACCTCGAGCCATTGAAGACCCCTCAAACAGGGTCCACGCCGCGGATTAGCCACTGACTTACAAGGCTTTGCGAGTTTATTATGTCGGCGGGGGGCAGGGACGACGGGGAGGGGCAGGTGCCGGGCAGACCGGTGGCTGGCGGACCGGCCGCGGGGGGTCGCCGTGGCCGACTCCCCGCCAGCCCCAGCGGGACAGAACGCCTCCGTAAACAGATAGCTTATCGGACCGGAACCGTCCCACTCACCCCCACTAATAGATGTGGGAGCGTGATTGAGTGCGGAGAACGCGCAGGCGTGTGCGAATGTGGCGAAATGCGCGTGCCGCTGGGTACGCTTGTGTGCACGGTCCAAACAGTCGCTTGCTGTGAACGAGGCTTGCCCGGATGCCGAGAAGGTGGGGACACGGACATTAGGAGATGTTAGAGATGATGGGGCTACGGGGGTTTCATCCCAGCTTAATTATGAAATAGATGTCTGTACCATATACCGGATAGCTAAGCATTACGGACCCCTCTAAAAAAGTGGCCTGTCTAGGGCGATCTTGGTCAATGTTCAGGGGGAAGATGACATAACAGCTGCTTGGACATTGGCTGGGTTTGTGACCAAAACGCAATACCAGGCGTGGCAGCCAACGGCTTAGAGTGTCTGTAGCAGCTGGCCCATTTAGGTTATTGTGCTTTAATGACGTCTCAACTACGATGGTTATTTGCGCCATTGCAATTCAGGATATTATATTACTGGTTCATTTGGTTACGTTTCGTACCTTGGTTAAGTTTTTAATAGGTGCAAGCCGTGTGTCGGCAGGAGGGGAGGAAGGTGAGATAAAGATCTGGATGTCAAAGCCCTTTGGCCCTTTGGTGAAAGCCATTCCAAAAGAAAGAAATTAAAAAGGAAGAAGTTTCTAGTAATTATAAGTGTTTTGCCCATTTTCAAGTCCATGTTTTCCATGCATCATCACACGGCTAACAAACTTGACTTCCGCAAAATCTGTATGACCCGTACCTCTGCCGTCACTCCGGCTCCTGGAGCTGTGGGCTGTAACACCGAATGTCTCTTCAGGGCAGTGAGTGACAACACTCGGACACAAATCATTAGGCTGGGAAGGTGGAGATCAACTGCATTATATGGGCAGCAGCAGCAGTGTTAATAACGTTAAAATGGGCACTAGATAATTACAAAAAATGTCAGAGTGACCGCGCATGAGCAAGTCTTCCCCTACTGAGCGCCAAAAGACGATTACATCAAATGACCCTTAATGGTGGCTTACAGGTCCATTGTGGCGCTCGCACGCTTCTTTTGAACATGTCTTTGTATCCTCTCCAATAAAGGGTTAGGTTGTCAGTACGAGCACTTCATACACAGCCTCGCACACAACACGATCTTCTTCCGATAAGCATATCGTAGCGTTGTATGCAGTGAATATTCAGCTCATAACATGCTAACTGCGCATTGGCGTTGCTGTCCTCACCATCCACGACATAACCAAACCACATGAAAACTGCACTGTAAGTACAGAAGCGAATCGTTGCGTAAAAGAACACCTTACCGTGGCTAAATCGGCCAAGGTTATGTTGCGTAATTGCCAGGCATTTGCTCACTCCGTGATAAGTTATTAACTTCGCTTCAAGTGTAGTCCGTGACCTTGCCACTGCTATTCAAATGTTCCCCTTAAAAACTGTTAAGTTAGTTATGTTGCGTAGTTCACCACCGTGAGAGCCTCAGTGGACCACAACATGTGCCGACCGCATGGTTTGAGTCGGCGTTTGATCGGTCAACGAAAAAAAAAAACAGGGAGCTTCCAGTCAATGATTTCCATACAATTATGTTATTTGAGTGAGTGTCATGCTCGTACAAGCCAGACAATATCGTGGGTACGATTCTATTTTGTGTCGAGAGCTGAAAGTTATCGGTTATCGGTTATCAGAAAATGGCTTCTTCTGACCTAGTGATACATTAAGTTGATATCGACAGTTTTTGTTTCCCCATCGTCACTAAAATGGGGTTCTTATTTTGCTTTCTCCTCTCATTTTTCACACATTCTCATACTTTTTACACAAAAGGGGTAAAAATGTTGATTGCAAAACAACTTGGCAAGGCGCAAACCATTTGGGCATAACCGTGCCAAGCAACACTTGTTAGTGGCTGCAGCATATGTTGCAGCTGTCTTTAACTCCTCTCTAGATTTCTCTTTCTTACTATAGCAGTTCTCCATCCCTTTTACATAGGGCGCAGCCAGGATTTTCTTAGGAGGGTCGGAGGTCGAGGAACACTCATTACATCAATTTTTAACTTTCTTCAAAGAGCCACCCGTGGTGAAAAACGAAAAAATCAGGTCTAAAGGCCTCCTGGCTGCGCCCCGCTCTCGCATCACAACGGCCTTTCAACCCTTGCACTGGTGAGCTGGCGGCGTCCCGTGCGTGAGCCGAGCCGATGAGGGCAGGCCAGCGTTGATAGGTCCTCGCCGCTCCGCCCGCCAGGTAATCCATGTTTCCATTTCCTCCGATCACCACATGTGCGGCCGGCCATTTCTGGACTGATCAATATCGCCGTCGCCGCGATTCCCCGTGACGCCGCACGCCAGCCTGGCCAGCGCACATCTTCTGAGTACGGCTGCGGTACTTTCCGAAGCCGCGTGAGCTGTAGGCTGGCGACAGCGGGTCACTATAAGCTCCAATTTCCCCATGTTGTCGGCTGCTGTTTCAGCGGCAGACGCGTGGCGGCGGCGCGGCGGCCGCTTCTCTGCTCGCCGCCAGACCGGCGTCGAGCCGCCGCACGGATCCTCCCTGGCCTGTCAGGACTGTGCAGCAGCTGGAGCGCGCCCGGCGGAGCGGCATCGCCACGATGGCCTCGTCTCGCGCTGCTCGTAATGGAGCCGTCAGACCGCGGCGTGGCGTGTGCGGCGGCGTCACGAACCTGCTTCACTTGCAGCGCGCCGGAACGCATTGCTCGTCCCCGTCCGCGGTAAATCCATCGCACCTGGGTGTTTACTTCCGTACAGAGGTGTCGGAGACAAGCCACTCGTGCGGGATTGACGGCGGCAGCCAAGCCGATACGGGGCTCGACGGCGGCAGCCAATCTGGTACGGGGATAGAAGGCGGCAGCCAACTGGTACTGGAATCGACGTACCTGAACCGCTGGCTGCTTTGCTTCCTGTAACTGATCTGCGTTTCTCGCGGCTCCGCTTCTGCGAAGGCATAGTTTTCAGTGCGTTTTTCACCCTCTTGACTAGTCGTGAGCCCAGAAGTGCCCCCACGCGTCCAAACCAGACGTTCCCGGCTCTTATATTCAGCATTGGTTAACGATAATGTCTCGTGGCAAGTACAGATAGATGGGATGGCAATTGGATGGCATAACTGTTCGGGCTATCGCACTCGCCTAGTGTGTTACTTCCGCTCTCAGCATTTCGGTCAGCCAACTCTCCGGCCGTCGTCCGGTCTTATGGAGTCCTGAAAAGGACCGGTAGGACTGGAAAAAGGAAAAGGACCTAAAATGGACTGGAAAAGGAAGGATGATACTTGGCCATCACCATACATGCGTCAAAACATGACTTCCTCCTTGGAACTGCTGATAATCTAACCAGTGTCTTCTTGATTGCGTGTTCAGTTCTCTACTAACTGGGCTAAACAGGAACGACAGCTTGTAGCTCGAAGCGGTGGGTGAACTAAATAGGAAGGACGTCCGTAGTTTGTAACAGTAGCTCAATTGGTAGAGCACCGTATTCGCAATCCAGAAGATTCGAATCAAGATTTAAATCCAGCAATTCCAAGGAGAGGTCGGACTGTGTCACTTCCATGACTGATAACCAAGCATTATGCAGTCCTTCTCAAAACTTCACAACGCCTGCCAACGGCCGGAGGGTTAGCTGGCCGAAAGGCAGTGCAAAAACGGCACTACCAGACGAGAACCATAGTCCAAACAATATTCCATCCGTGATACTAGTACCTCGTCTTTATCCTTTGGTAAAAGGATTGAGTTAGGCTGTGAATAGGCCTCGAAATGTTAGGCTTTGAAACAGATGCACCACTGGCCTACGGAGACCAGGTTCAGGAAACATGAGTCCTCTCTCGAGGTCCTAGCCATCTGGGTTTCTTCCGTTCCGTGGGTGCAGGGTTATTTCTGAATCGCGACTGTCCTTTTGTCTTCCTCCTTTAGAGCTACCATAACTTTCTGAGGATGCGTCAATGTCTTCTATGATTGCTGAGAGGGCGAATGTTACAGCGATTTCGACGGAACCTTTGAGTCAGGAGCGTGACTGATCGAGCAGCTATAACAATGTTCCACGTCGTTTTGACAGTCCTCGTTGTTTTGTAAACGCTGTCAGCGACCTAAAATTAGCGAAGTTCCTCCATCTCGTTGCATAACGAAAGGCCACAACTTCCGCGGGTGAAACAAGCTTCTGATTTAGGGGATGCGACCCGTGACAAAAGCGTGCACATTTGCGAGCCAGCTGGTGACAAAGTTGCAAAATTATAAACAACTTGTATCACAGGCCATATTAAAAGAGACCATCCCAGGTACGCGAAACCCAAAACTTAATATTGGTATGTACTCGCTAAAGCGTACATCGTAACCTTGTGTAGAAGACATGTCGAAACGTTAACGTTTCGCTGTGTGAGCAGATTGAGCCACAAGATGTTGCCAAGCATAGAAGTTTTTGTCAAAATAGTTTTTGGTAGGTCACAGAAATATATTACAGACTGCACTATATCAATGCTGACGCCAGAAGTCAGTTATGACATAGTGTTTTTCCAATGATCAGTGATTTTCACGGATTTTTCAGCCGAAATTCACCTTACACACTTAACAAAATAAAATACCAAATAAGGAGGCTCATTACTAGTCGCAAGAATCGTGACTGGCCACAGCAGCTTGCGACGAACGTGATCAGTGTGATACGCGGCGTTTTAAATCGTTGTGCCCTTTGAGACCGATGGGCTCGAATGTTCGCTGCACGGTAATAGATTGGGTTCAGTGCGCGTCCAGTGCAAGGCTTTTGGCTGCCGCTGGTTGCTTTCCTTTCGTGAGAAGCTGGCTGTCTTGGAGAACGTGGCCAACTATCAGTTGTTGTTTTTGAGCCGCTGTGCGGCTTTCTGCTATGGAGGACGTCCCCGGCAATAGCGTGAGAAGACCCTGCCCATATGGGAGGCCTGTGGTTTGTGGATACCTGAACTGTATCTTCAGAGATCAACGGAGGACATTGAAGTGGCACATGTGAAGAACTCGTATGTGGCTTCCTGCTGCTGAGAGGAACAGCAGCTTTGATATAAGTTGCCGATTGAGGAGCACCGCTGATGCCTCGCTGATGATCTTTCGCTACCGGTTGCAGCTCAGACTTATCGGTCTGATCCGGCGGTTAGGCGCGAGATAAAACGCTTTTAATCGTTCTTATATTGTATGTAAATGCACTTTAATAATATAAACGCACCGACATGCACTTTAACAGTTTTCTACCCAGGTTTGACGCACTTTCTTTTCAGAGTTGGAGCAGGGGTACAGTGTCTCAAAATTAGTCTGGAATGGGCTAAACTCTAAAAATGATTAGTAATGAATAGGAGGTACAACTCTCTTCTCCAAATGAATAGGAAACTACACGCCTCATGTCTGGTTATGTTTAATATGCTTTCATCTGATAATGCTATTAGTTAAGTCTCGACCATCATTCAGTGTTCGATGGCCAGGAAATGACATATATAGGTGCAAATGAACTCCCGAAAGAAAAGATGTTTGTTGTTTATGCTGCATTACATTTTATTTGTCTTTGTCTCTTCGGTTTATTCCATTTTAAGTTACATTGCAGCAGTTTCTGATAGATTTGGTTCCAGGTGACAATGAAGACGTTCCCCAATTTCGTAGGTGACAGAAAAGGAACCTTTTCACGCCTGACAACGCCCACCGTTTTTAATTCGCAACGGGCATGCCTGAAGCTACTTAGCTTCTCTGCTCACCTTTCTCGCCAATGATTGCAAAATCATGCCATTGAACAAAATTATGCTGTTCCATCTCACGTGCCTACGCAGTTACAACGGCTTGAGCAGTGGCTTTGGGTACAAAGCTAGCTACAGAAAGCATTGTCCAGACGTCGAGGACTCGCACTTCATCTGTGCAGATCTATGACGTCATTGTTGAGGTGTTCACGAGGATCATCCTGGCGAACCGTAGGGCCGGGCGCCTGCCATCACCGGGACAAGCAGCCGAAAACGGTGCCGGCGCGCCGTCTGCTGCGCGCCCTGCCGCGCGCGCCGGTAAGTGGCGGCCAAATTGGCGCGGCGCCGCGCAGGAAGCGTCGCGCTGGCCGCCGACCGGCGCGCAGGAAGCAGAAGGCGGCCGACAAAGGGCCAGGAAGCCGGTATTCGGCGCGCCGAGGACCCTCCATCGACGCATATAATGCACGATCAGTTGCGCCAATAATGGCGCACTCCAGGTCTGAAGAGGCGGCTGGGCGGCGCGGTGGCTCTGTGTCAATACGGCGGGCGCGCCGCGCCGCGCCGTCGCCCGCCCCGGCCGTGTGTGCTTGTGTTTTCAACCGTTGGATGAACCTATCTACGGGGTGATTATGTTATTCCACCTGGGCAGTTGGGGAAATATTTTGATCACAGGCCCGGATTATCCCATTTGATCAATTAGCGTCCGACGGGAGCATTCAGGGGTGATTATTGGTTAATGTGGCGCACCGACAATGGCCATAATGGCCGCGCCCGCCGCGCCGATGGGGTTCCTCCTTTCAGCAGCGCGCTGGCTCGCGCGGAATAGGCGTCGCGTATTCACACAAAGCTTTTGTGGCATCTATTGCCATTATGAAAATATTTCCTCGTCGCGCGCACGGCCACGGAAGCAGAAACTGTAGGAGAAAGATGGCCGTGACAAAGGCGCAGCAGAGGACCGTCGGATCAGCAGCAGAGGACCGTCGGATCAGCAGCAGAGGACCGTCGGATCAGCAGCAGTCTGCCCTCAGTTCTCGGAGGAGCAGCGTGCCGAACCGCCGCCGGCCGTGTCAGAAATTAGCCCAGTCTTTCACGTCGAGGACAAGGTCTGCGTGCGGCTCGGGCCTGTTTGTGGGTACGAGATGCCTTACAGGAATGCTGCGGTGGCCAGCTGCGGCCCGTAGTTGGGCTTCTCGCGTTGGTTGGGGCAGGGCTTAGCACCAGGCGGTGATACGGAAACATGCGGTAATACCACGCATCGTGATCTTGTCAGTCATTTGGCAACGCGCTCTTAATGCTGCTCATAACGCTGTGCAAACTGGACAAAAAGTTTTGAAATATTTCACTGCAAGAACTCATAAAACCGTTACATGCGTAAGAAAGATCATGAAGTCCGTCTCCCTGGACGAATCTCCCATGACAACGCACCTAGCAATGAAGAACGGTAACCCAGATCACGTCAAGGCAAAGAGACTGACCTGACAAGAATGCACACACGGGTATCGTGGCGAGCGATATTGACCTAAGTGAAAAGGCCGTGGTCCGGTGCGCTGCATGTCTTCTCCAAACAATAATACACACCAGCCTTGGTGAGCCCTTCACCTGGCCAAACAGGACCGGCGGAGGGGTGGGCACGCCGCAGGGCTCGGCGGCACACTGAGACAACACTCCATTGCGCTACATTTTCTCTCATCTGTTGATTTAGTGCGTCGTAACGTTCCGTAACACAGGTTAGGACAGGATGTGATCCATTTGTGACGTTATCATCTTGTGTGTGGTCAATCTGGAAGCAGCGCACGGGAGCCATCTGTGGTCATTTTAAAACGTTCATGTGGTGGTTTTGACGGTCGGTTTCACGGAGCGCGTGCATAACGGCCATCCATGGCCATCTTTTGAAGTCACATAACTCTTTTCTCCCACAGTGTGGCTGGTTCACTCCTACACTGTGCACCTAAAAATAATTATGACCAACAAATCTTTCAATGTGAAATGACTGTGAATATTGAACATTTCATGTCCTACGCGCTACGTGACCCTAAATTACGAGCAGCCCCAAGAAGCGTCCCAAGTGAGACGACCTTCAGCACCAAACGTTAGATGTTTGTGTCGTAAAATCCATTTCGAAGACCTTCGGAACCCACACCGCAGATATGCGTGGATTCAGCTTCAAGGCTGATACCTCAGCCGCTGCCTTATCAAGTTCGGCTGGCCCACCCTACACGACATGCCCCGGTCGGGTGCTTGCTACGCCGCACCGCATTTTGCTTGGGGTCACGGTGCATAGTAAGCCCTCTCGGGTTGGCACTGCTTAGACCGCGATGGTTCGACCGGCGTTGTGATAAGGTTTGTTCAGGCCATGCGGCTGAAGCGACGGGGGCAATAGAATGGCATAGCCTTCAGTCGGATCTGTGGAAGCTTACGCCACTTATTCCTGATTCAGTTGGTATCTATATTTGAAGTCCACTCCGACGATCACGAAGCCAGTGCCGTTAGATGCCGTAACATGATCGAGGGAGTAAATGCGTTTCTACCTTGTCTCCTTCCATGAAGCGCCATTCATACAGCATTTAATTTCGCCCCAGTTGCATTCCGAGAGGCGTCCCTGGTCCTGGCCCACCGCCGCCGGACCAGCCTCGTTCGCCCGGGGTCTTAGCGGCAGGAGCAGACCGCCAGGCGGCCGCGCCAGTCGCCGCCGCCGCGACGGTGGACAGCCCGCGAGGTGAGGACGCACCGGCTTATGTGGCCCTCAGTCCCCCATCTCCGCCTCACACACACACGGGCGGGGACACCAGGACACCGCGCCGGCTCGATGGACCCTTAAGCGTCATTTTACACGCCCGCGATCCGACGTAATTGTGGTCGTACACGCTCATGAAAGCACTCGTGACGTCACGATACCGGGCCGGGGGTTAATCCGGCTGTGATTCCGCATGTACGCCATCACACATTGCACGATTCCAACGTCCATAATGCCACCCGCTCAAGACTCCACGGACTCCCGATTCCACACACCGGCGGCTCCATGCGCTAGAGATCGATGCGGCTTTGGCCGAGAGCGGTCGGTCCTGATTGGCGAGCGCACCGCCGGCGCGACCGCGTCTGGCGGTGGCCGAGACGCGGGCGGCGATGCGTCCTGCAGCGACGGCACCCTCTGCACCACCGCTCGAGGACCGTGCTGAGCCCCGTGTGTAGCCGCGCTCATGCAAAAAGACGCGTGTCAGTGCTGTGATTACCGACGGTTTCAGGCGCACTTGACACAACAAAATAAACACAGGGAGGAAGCTGTGTGGTTTGGCGGGGCCACCGCCGCGGGGGTGTTTTTGCTGATATCGAAATGTTTTCCAGGCAGAGGGCGGCAACATCAGAAGCCGGAGGATAAGGAGACCTAATTTGGAGTGGTCGAGGAGAGAAATTTGGGGAGGCGACGGAGACTAAGGCACATCTTTGTCGGCTCTCCGCGGCTAACACACGAACGTAAACACGCGCCTACACAGCTCACCGTATCACGCCTGTGCTCGACTCGAGCCGAATCAAGAAAAGGCTCGTGGGCCGACCGCCGTGTGATGAGCGGCGAGCAGAAGCGACGGAGCCGTGGAAGTGAAGTTAAAGTAATGAAATTTGATTCCAGTCAAATCACTTCTAGTTATGAAACTAATTCTGACGGAATAATCATATCATGATTTTCAGCAACAATCACGAGGCGAGCTATATTGCTTGGAAACATTTGCTGGAAGACTCACTACAGGTCAACACTTTTGGATGTTCAGCCAACAGTTAATGAACTGACCGAACATGAGGATGAGTCTCCTATCCGGCACACAGTTATAGCACACACCGAAAGCATGCACCTGACCACTTCATGAATAAATTTTCCCCACCTTTTACAGTTAGCACTAGTTCTAATGGTATCAGTTTTCTTGAAATATTTCTGAAAATCTCAGAATTTTTGTCTGAAGTGCCTGACCGAGCGGGGGAAATCCCATTTAAAGGGAATGTTTCACATTCTAAGATATTGAGGCAAGCATCAGATATGATGAATAGGCTTACTTATAGCCATCGGTGTATTTTTTTTAAAAATTGCGTTGTAATTTGGACTAGACATGATAACAGTTTATATTCCTACTATTCCTGGACCGCGCTACAGGCACTAGCCAGTGCTACTATTGGACCTAACTGGTCCTAAGGTCTCACAAGAGTATGTTTTGAAATATGCTCCGAAGGTGAAGCACTCCCTTAAAGGTAATGTCCCCACAAGCTGTGGAGTTGCAAACAACATGACCATGGCCATGTTTACGCAGCACTATGCAACCATTTTTTGGTGCAGTATACACAAACATACAGTATGACATAAAGGTCCTAGTCAAGCTGAAAGCCCAAAAAACTGTCATGCTAAGCCTTGATATCTACATGTGGCAGGAGCGGGGAAATTACCCAGTATTGCGGAGTTCATAGTCTTTTTAGGTGCTGTTTTCATGCATCACTAAATTTTACCAATTATTGGGGCTAGAATATCCAAAGGCCCCCGTAATGCTAGCTTCCGTGCCTCTGGCTTTTGGCTCATTATGATTATAAATCAAGTTAATAAAATATCATTCGTTCATTTCTCATAATTTAAAAACATAAATATCGACATTTTCGGCACTGTTCAGCCAAAACTGCCCCATTAACAAAATAGGAGCGGACAGCGGCATTGCTCCGTTCTGGCCTCGTACACAACAAGTTGTGTGTTCGGAACACGCTCTACGATTTTTTAAACTGCAACACGCCGTGCTTTTCACGCGCCCGTATGGCCGGTTGGATACCCTTTGCCCGGGCTGGGGTCAATTTGCCCCTCCCCTGTGATCTCAGGAATTTAATTTAATTCAATCTCGGGAAAAAATAACTAGAGACACTAAATTCACAGGGTGTGTTGTCCTGTACGCTAGCTCACTTGGTTCAAAGTTTGAGGTTCCTAAGCCATGACTTTCAGGTCAAATAAGGTAGAACAAGGTCAAATTTTAAGTTGGTCACCAAAGGGCCCCAAGAGCCTAGATAGCTGCTCTAGGCAAAAGGTCACATACTCATACAAAGTAGGTGACCTTGTCTGACCTTTTGAAGGTCATGGTGACCAAAATCATGCAAGACTGCGATGAGTTTTGCCTTTGAATAAGTGACAAATATCTAATTATGCTAAGCAAGATAAGCAAGCCAATGTAAGCCTATCAAAGGTGCATGTATTCATACATATAAAGTCGGTGAAGTGAAGTCAGCACCCGTCATAATAGGTGTAGGAACGTTTCAAAAATTGGTGGGTGGGGGGGGGGGCAAGCTCAAGGCATTCTTCAGGAACTTTTTCTGGAAAACAAGCCCGATGAACGGGGGGGGGGGGGCTAGGGGTAGAAATAGAAGTTATCGCTCTTTATTCAAATGTAATGACTGCTATTGTAGATATGCGTCTAGAGCCGTTCCTCACCGCTGCACACTCTTGCCTATCTGATTCGTCTATGCTATTCGTGATATAAGGCTATCCAGCTGCCCGAGATTATTCGTGCATTTTAGCGTTGTTTTTCCCGGCAGCGAAAATTCCACCAGCGAGTAGGCATTTTGGGCCATTGAGGAGGTATATAGGTATTTACTCCACAGGGTAAATGCCATAATATGGCCTAAGCATAGGCTGGTGAAAATTTTGAAAGTGAATGGATGGCTCACACTACAACAGATTTTGCATGCGCGTTCATTTCGCTGGCTGCTTTTCAACAGACAAGGCTTGTCGCGGCATTTTAGGCGGAAACGAATTCGGAAGCTTCAAACTGCCAAAAAACATGTGAGAAAAGCCATAGAACTGGAGATTCTCCTTTGAAAGCCAAGCCACAGAATAAAGACCCTTCTGTCATATATTCGTTGCCTGAGCCATGCTCCCGTCCGCCGTCAGTGGCCACCGTCCTGGCCCGGCTGTCTCCGAATGACTGACCGCAAACTGATGGCAGGCTGCTTTGTTGCACATTTCTGGATCAGCATTGCCACTAATTGGGATGCAAAAACATGTGTTGGACACCTGCACAGTGCCTTTTCCGAATTATCTTCCCTTACACCACACCACCCCAGAAAAATGCCACCTGGAAGCTGCCTACTTTAGGCATGAATTGGCCCAACGGACATTAAATTGCCCATCATTAACTTAGATGACTTGATCTGCTTTTGTGTTTAGCCAGAGGTAGCCAGAGCCTTCCTAAGAAGAACACAGGGTTGACAAAAGCCCCTTTATGGTGATCCCCCCACCAAAATACCGCCGGATATAGTTTACAGGGGATAGAAACAGGGGAAGAAATTACAGGGGAAGAAAACCTTATCCCCTGTTAACAGGGGATAAGGTTTTCTTCGTTTCAATTGCTATTTTCACGTTGTAACCAGAACAGAAACCAGAAGTAATCGCAAAATCTATTCTGTTTATATTTTTAACACGCACCAGGGTGGCCGACTAGATACCCTTTACTCAGGTGAGGAGTCAATTTGACCCTCCTGAGATCTCGGGAACTAAGAGAGCTAGAGACATCAAATTTGCAGGGTGTGTTGACCGGTACGTGAACTCATTTAGGTCACTCAGTTTTAGGGAAGCTGCAACCCAGACCATCGCTGGTCCTTATTCTTGAGGTTGCGGGCGGGCATGTTCAAATCTTCGGATGCACTTTTTCACTAATCCATCCTGAAAAAATGAACGTTAGTAGACAAACATGGGATGGTCTTGTTCGTTTTCTTTAAATTCATTTCGACCTACTCCATTCAACAATAATGAGAGCTCCACTGTACTCAACAATAATGAGGCCCCTTATTTCCTTCCAGGCAAGGGGCCCCTTGAGAAGAACACCAAGGGCACATTACCGGTTCCGGTCAAGAGCTGAAGGGCCACTCCGTCCCATCGCGAAGCGTCTTCTGACTGTCATTTTAGAGACACGGGGCGGGATCTCCTGGTCGATCCGGAGGCCACTGTTCCCCTCCCTGACACGGGAGGCCTTCTGACCCGCGCAGTTAGCCCCGGATCATCACAGGAACGCTCATTGACGCAATATCCCTGATCGCCAAAGATGGTCCAGCAAATGTCACGCAGGCCCCAGTTCCGTGTTCTTCTGTTTTCTTCAGAGACATTGAGGAATCCCTGAATGCAAATTTTAAATGAAATGGGGTCCTAAGCCTGGATAACCCATGTTCGTTTTAAAATGTTCAAAATTCAGTCAGAATTAATTACAGATAAAAACTATGTAATATGGTTTTGGGCATACGCGCTCGCAAGTCATACCAACGGTCTGAACTCCCGGCGTTGCAGTCTCCGTAGGCGGCGTGGCGTTGGCCTGTGGCTGTGGCACTGAGCGATGGCCAATAAGGGAACGAAATTGATGACGCATCTTGAGGAAGATGACTGGTTAACTAGGTAAATCGGCATGTATATCTAAATGTGGTAAAAGCTGCCTACTTTAGGCATGAATTGGCCCAACGAACATTCAATTACCCGTCATTCAACGTAGATGACTTGATCTGCTTTGTGTGTAGGCAGGGGTAGCCAGAGCCTTGCTAAAAGGAACACAAGCTTGATAAAAAGCCCCCTTTATGGTGATCCCCCCACAAAAATGTTCCCCGATATAGTTTACTTGTTGAAAAGGATGCGGGTTTCTTCGTTTCATTGTTATTTTTACGCTGTAACCAGAACAGAAGCCGGAACCCACTGTGAAATCACTTCTGTTTACATTTTTAACACGCGCACTTGTAGTCGGCCAGATACCCTTCGCCCGGGTGGGGGTCAGTTCGACCCCCCCTGAGACCTCCGGAACTAAGAGAGCTAGAGACACCAAATTCACAGGGTGTGTTGACCTATACGTGAACTCACTTGGGTCAAAGTTTGAGGTTCCAAGGTCATGACTTTCGGGTGAAATAAGGTAAAACAAGGTCAAATTTCAGGTTAGTCTCTGAAATTCCCCCAGAACCTAGATAACTGCTTATAAGCAAAAGTCACATGTTCAGTTAAGGTCAGTGACCTTGTTTGACCTTTTGAAGGTAATGGTGACCAAAATCATACAAGACTGCTCCGAGTTTTGCCTTTGAATACGCGAGAATGTTTACGCTAGGCAGTATGCTTCTAAAAACAAAACGGTGACCTAGGTTGTGTTAGGCCAATAACCTATTCTGACCTCTAAGAAGTCCATGGAAGATGTATAATGTGGTTTCTGCTATCAATAAGTTCGAAATGAGCGCCAGAAACTATCCCATATAGCACGCCCTAGAGCAATAAAACAGGTTGGTTTTGACCTTGGTCTGACCTTCATACCTGACCTCAGGTCAACGTAACTTCCTCATTTAATATTTGTGTTGCCTAAGAAAGCATCTCAGAGATGCTTGGCTTCGTCTAACACTACACTGTCGCATCGGATTGAACGATTCCATAGAAGTTGACTTTGCTGAAACTATGGCCTGACTTTGACCTGCCATAGGTCAGCGATCTTACAAAGTACACCTTAATTTTTGATGCCAAACGATCCAATATTTAATTATCTACAGTTACGAAACACATAGCACGACTGTGCCGCGCCGTTCGGAAACCATTCTGGAAAACCTTTCGGGGGCGAGGCAATTTGACCCCTCACCGAGCGCGTTAAGGTCAATATACTGTAGAAATCAGGCGTTTAGCAATCGCATGAAATAAATCATCGGTGCCCTTAACTTGCAAAGGCCAAGTGAACTCTTTCTAAACCGGTATACATCAGAAGCTTTTTCATAATGTTATATATGCGTTCTACAGCCATCAATGACACCGCGAAGGTAGATTTTAGATCGATATGTTTGGTCGAGATTTGAGGGTGAAAATTTTGATTGTGGATCGAGTGGTCCACAATGTGTAACGACATCGCCAAGCCATGTTTGTCTGAAAATGTGTAAGACTCAGTCAGAATCGATCCGAGATCCAATTTATATAGCGTGGTTTTTGACATGCGCGCTCGCAAATCTTAGCAAAAACAATTTCGACACCAAGCGTTGCAGTCTCCATAGTCCGCGGAGCGGTCAGTGGTTAACTCAGTGGTTTACTTTCGTCATGATCCCCTGGTAGGCGAAAATTAAAACGGCTCTGAAATAATTACCTTTAAACACTTGAATAGATTAGTAAGAAAAGTTGTGACATAATTTTGAGCATGCGTACTCGCAAATGTTAATTTAAAAAACCTCGACACCAGACGTTGCAGTCTCCGTGGGCGGCGCCGCGTCAGATTAACAGCTAATATTGAGCCGTGGCCAACGGATGGACGAAAATGGTGACGCTTCTGAAAGCAGTGCCTTTGAAAGCCTCAGGACATCAGATCTTACACCCACAAGGCAGTCTGGGCGCATATTTCACGTGTGCGATTTTCAGACTAATGATAAGAAAGGATTGGACCTTAAAGCACCTCAAAGTGGTGCTGGAATCTGGTGGTGGAGCTGGAAGAGTAAAGGCAGATTTGCTGTTTTTCGCGTTTCGGTAACTATCAACCTGTCCAGAAGCCAGATTAAGGTGGCGCCCGCCGTCTGGTGGCACTTGCAGTGGCTGACGCTGTTCGGTTTTACGGAAGCTGCAGCCCATACCATCGCTGTCCTTGCTCTCGAGGTTGCGGGCGGGCATGTTCAAACCTTTTGATACACTTTTTCACTAATCCATTCTAAAAAAAATGAACGTTATTAGGCAAATATGGGAAGGCCTTTTTTGTTTTTCAAAAAATTATTTCGATCTTCTCTTTTCAACAATAATGAGGCCTCCACTCTACTCAACAATAATGAGACCCCTTATTTCTTTCTGGGCAAGGGGCCACTTGAGTCGAACACCAAGGGAACGTTACCGGTTCCGGTCAAGAGCTGAAGGGCCACTCCGTCCCATCGCGAAGCGTCTTCTAACTGTCGTTCTAGAGACACAGGGCGGGATCTCCTGGTCGATCCGGAGGCCATTGGAAAGATATATTATATCACATTGTTCCCCTCCCTCACACGGGAGGCCTTCTGACCCGCGCAGTTGGCCCCGGACCAGCACAGGAACTTGCATTGATGCTACAACATCCCTAACCGCCACAGGTGGTCTAATAATTGTCACATAAACTCCAGTTCCACGTTTTCTGTGTTCTTAAGAGGCATTGAAAACTCCCTGAACGTAGATTGTAGATGAGATTGAGTCCCAAATTTGTATTAACATGACCAATCCGTCTTCGTCTTAAAATGTTCAAAGATCAGTCAGAACTGATATCCGGTAAAAAAATTATGTGATATGGTTTTGAACATGAGCGCTCGCAAATCATAGCAACAACAGCCTGAACGCCCGGCGTTGCAGTCTCCATAGGCTGCGTGGCGTCAGCCCGCGGCTGTGACACTAAGCGATGGCCAATAAGAAAACGAAAAAGATGACGCATCTTGAGGAAGATGGCTGGTGAACTAGGTAAATCGGCATGTATATGTAAATGTGGTGCAAAAGTAAGCTAAACATAACCTTAATCTAAAACGTGGAGGGTAAGTTAACACTGCTGCCGCCTTCCCCACCTTGAGAAGTTGGGGCCACGGCCCCTGTCCCCCCTGCTCCTACGCCCACGGTTAACAATAATCAATGATTTGAGGTCACATAGTCTAACAGCCGATTTGCAGCTCAACGTTAAGGGCTGCATGAAACACAGACAGCTGTGCCGGGGGGGGGGGGGGGGGGACGACAATACATACCGAGTATCACATCAGAAAATTGCTTATCACAACGATTAGGCACCACAAATATTGCTCGGATCTCACAAACATCCTGGGAAATCAGGTTCTCATGTCCCAGCGCCCAACAAATTTTACATCTTGTTCCATCATAACCCAAATGAAATCATTGTGGTAATGGGTTAATGGCAATACCAGGGTTCGCATGCCCATAGTAAACCATCTGTTGGCGTTTGGTATCCACTGCTGCGGTGCATTATCTAAGAATTTTGCATTTTGTATTTGTCCTGACATCTAGTGGAGTAGAATTGGTGTCTTTGAAATGACACCCATTTACTATTTTCGCTTGACCGAAAAAGAAAACCAGTCATAAAGAAATGTTCGTTGACGCAGACATCTTGCCTCCGTTCATTGCATCACGATAACTTGATAATTATATATCACAGAACACCAGGCTTCAGCGATATCCATGGGTTAAAGATAATTTATACCAGCTAAGAATCAGATAATCTAACGTGAGATGAAGGAAAGTCAGAGTAAAAGGAGAGATATGACCAAAAAGAGCAAGAGAAGAGAGAGGAAAAAGGGGAGTGAGGGAGAGAGAGAGGAGGAGAGAGGAGAGAGGAGAGAGAGAGAGAGAGAGAGAGAGAGAGAGAGAGAGAGAGAGAGAGAGAGAGAGAGAGAGAGAGAGAGAGAGAGAGAGAGAGGAGAGAGAGAGAGAGAGAGAGAGAGAGAGAGAGAGAGAGAGAGAGAGAGAGAGAGAGAGAGAGAGAGAGAGAGAGAGAGAGAGAGAGAGAGAGAGAGAGAGACGCATACCAACATGAGTATAGCTTTGGACGCATCAACGGAAGGGGTACATGGTGCCACAGGGGTGACAGAGATCGGATTAAGATATCAAGGAGGGCGATACTGGGACCGAGCGAGAGCGAGAGAGCGCAGAGATGATTCGGATCGAGGCGAGATTCGTGTTCCAGTTGACGCCTGCCAAACCTCGGCCGGCCGCCCGTCCGTATCGCACGCATCAGCCGGCGCGCCGTCAAAACACACCGCCCAATAATGGCGGTCACATCAAACAAGTGCGCCGGACTCGGCCGTGACAGACGGCCGGCGGCGCGCGGCGATGGGCCCGCGCCGACGCACAAAGTGGCGCACACGGCCGGCAGACGCGGCCATTGTGGCGCGCCCGCCGACCGAAAGCCGACAAGAGTGTATTATGATGGCGGCGCGCGATACGCGCCGATACAAGATGCCGAGGCGGGATATTAGGTCGTATAAACACCTCTGGAAGGCGGGCCGCGTCGACCGCGGCGCCGCTCCGCCGCTTCAAAGCCGCCGCCGTGATGGCCCGTTTAGAGGCGATGGAGATAGGCGGCTGATTAAGGCTAAGTACAAACTGTGTCGGATGATTTTCGGGGCGCGGCCGCCGCCGGCTGGCCGTCTGATAAGCGCTCTTCAGCCGCTGCCGACTGTTTTCATGGCGCCGCAGGCGGAGGCCTCGCTTCCAGCCAGCGATGCCGGTCTGGCGGTCGGCCTGTCGGGAGCCGCGGTCAGTCCCAGGCTGGGACCAGCGCCGCTGGCAGAGGCCTTGCTTCCAGCCAGCGGTGCCGGTCTGGCAGTCGGCCTGTCGGGAGCCGCGGTCAGTCCCAGGCTGGGACCAGCGCCGTTGGCGGAGGCCTCGCTTCCAGCCAGCGATGCCGGTCCGGCAGTCGGCCTATCGGGAGCCGCGGGCAGTCCCAGGCTGGGACCAGCGCCGTTGGCGGCTTACCGCCGCGCTGAACAGAGTTACCCACCGAAGTTCCCGGTGGTGCTCTGAGAACAGACGGTCTGGGTACCGCGGAGTATGGACTGTTGTGCATGTGGGACGGATGACCCGAACAGGCAAACACCCATTATACTTTTTGGTTAATCAGCGCATTATCTTGTATGGGTATTACATTGACATCACACATTTACTCCAAGGAGCGTAACCATGCTTGTTGGTGTTGTCGAAAATGCTATTTTACTCCGGTCTACTGAGCGTTGTTATGAGAAAAAAGGAGCAACATGACCTGATCTTTCGTAAACCTGTCAGGGGTTCGGAAGCCAACTGACGCAGTGGTGGATACGCTCACGCTCATCTCTAGTTGTTAAATCACGCACAAAAAAGCACAAGCCGTACAATGGCAATGGTATGCATAACCTGAACGAAATTCTCGACTCATTGCTTAGTTATACCGCTACAAAAGTTCGGAACCTTCACCATGACAGCTATCAAGTGACGCACTGATAAATATCCTGCAAAAACGAATCTTGTATGGCAACCCACCGCCTGTTTTTTACAGCTGAGACAAAAGCTGATCCACTGCGACCATGAATTGCAAATCTCACAATTATCTGAACTTTGTAGATCATGCCATGGTTTTCGGGCACGACAACGGAAGTGTCGTCGAGCTTTAGCAGTCTGCCTGCTCATGATTACCTACTCCGGCGCATGCTAGATAATGGGCGATCTGCCGTTTGATGCTCTTCGACCTCTCTGCCGTTTGAACGGAGTTGCACGTGAACATGTGCAATTACAAAAGACCTTGGACACGAGCAGAGCTTGATATTTATCGGGCTGACCACCAAACTTTACTCAAATTCGAGTATTGTTTTACAGTTGTTGGCGCGCTTGGAGGTTTGCACTTGTGGTTGACCTCTGTGATGGGGGCAAACATATTGGAGACAGTACACTCCCAAGGCGTTGCAGCCACCCGCAAATGCTCCACGCTGTCGCCGCCGTAACCAGCTCCGATAATACCACGCGTCATACGACCGGAAATTGGCGGATAGGTCGGACGACACCGCGCAGATCATGCGCGAACATCGCTTTTCACTCGCAAACCGATCGCGCATTGGCAACACCCTTCCCACTGTGCTGATCGCGCACTAATATGCACTGTCAGAGGGGGAACTGTTGGACCCATTGTAACGACACGTCAGCTTAAACAGCACGCAAGCACGAACGGTGGGGCGCGTAATCCTCGGGGCGAGGGTACCGGCTGCCTGCTCATATCTCGGGATGTGGCGACTGCTCGGACCACGACAGCACATGAACAGCCACCACGCAATGGATGAGCGTCATGCTTTTAGCAAAAGTGGGGTTGGGGCAGAGTAAACAAGCGATTGAAGCTGCTAACTACGCCTAGTCGCCTAACCCAAAACGGCAGCGATCCACATCTGTCCCCGAACTCAAGCAGCTCTGCTGCACAGGTGCTGCAGACTCTGGCTTGTCCCCAGACGACAGGGGCGTCTGCCACCGGAGAAGAGACGCGCGAGGCCCTGCGGATGACACGCGCCCCGGCGCCGGCGGCGATGCCAACGGCAAACACGTGATCAGCTGCCGACCGCATGTTTTACTGAGGCTTCCAGCGCGGCAATTAGCCGGTGTCGCGTTGCGCCATTGTTGCCACGGCCACGCCACCTGCCGCGGCGGCGAGACGCGCCGCACCGCGGGATTACGGCCGCGCGTCAGCGCCGCCGCCGCGCCACAATGCAGCCCACCCGCTAACAACGGGCAACGGGCGTGTTGGAGCCCGTTGCTGTCGGGGACGGGACAGGACCGTTGGGAGTGTGTGTGTGGGGGGGGGGGGGGGGATTTAGAGACAGGAGCCGGGACTCCGATGCCCACCCCAGAGGAGTGGTGACTGGTAGCAAGGCTGGTAAGTCATGTTTCGACGATAACTGTCCAGGCTGCAGAATCTCCCGCGCCAGCCCCACACGTGGGTGTGTGGAAGATACGGCAGGGCTTTGAGCAAAGGGACCTGGTGTTTTGATTAGAGGTGGCACCTGAGCTTTGGGCCTTTCTTACTCGTAGGACGCCGCAGTGTGCCACTCACAAGCCACTCAAAAGGGCTTTGAAAATGTACGATGCTCAGGTGGTGTTTAAGACAGGCTTAATAGGCCTAGTTCGGTTTAAGCAGGCTGCTCAGAGAAGTTAATCTTTGTTTGTGGCAATCCGAAATTTTACTATTCAATTGATGGATGCTGAAATCAAAAATGGGTTTCAAAAACAGCTGCATTTCAGCACCACTATGTAATTTTGGACGTCGTGACCCTGACACGATATAAACAGCATACACAACAGCACTTAAGCAGCCTAACAGCTCAACAGCGTAGCAGCCTAACAGCACTTAAAAGTGCCGCAGTGATGCGCCCTACCCTCGACGTAAACTTTGCGTTCAGTAACATCAGTGTTCCGTGCAAGAGGCACTGAGTACTGAAACCAATGTCGCACAAAGTTGGTGCTTATTTGAGAATCCATGCGTCCTCTTGGCTTTAGCAAGGTTAAAATGATGCATGTATTCCGAAAGTGTCTGCGGCGGGGGGGGGGGGGGGCAACAGAACAACAGTAGACGCATGGATCGCCGGTTCTTTCATCGGAGTCATGCTGCCATGACGATCATGGTTGGAAAACCCAGTATGGCAGGTGTGGCAGCGACTACACAAATGTTCATTGAAATCAGCACAATTTTGCCATTTTGCCATCGAATGGTGTTCACCTCGGCCGCTTTGTAACACCGGCTTTTCGCAGGATTCTGCGCGCGTGATCGGGGCGATTGGACACGGTACACATGACCCATACGAGACAAGTGACCCAAGCATTGTCACAGCGAACAAGATAGCACTGAGGGGAATGGCGAAAACAATATAAAACATGACCTGATCGCCATCTGGCCCTGTAAAAAGGTAATGCCAAAACTACGAAACTGTTGCAGAAAGGCAGACTTAAAGGGATTGTCACACCTTTTTGTGCTTTTCACTTATTGTTACATCAGACGCGTACGCTTTGAGCGTACGCTTTGATCAGTAATACCAGTGTTCTCAAAATTCTCATGAATAGCTCAAACTTTGGATTTGAAGTAGCCAACCCTGCGGGAGAAATCCTATTTGACTCCCTGCTCACAACTATGGAAATGATTCATTTCATTTGCCTTGCTTTTCTCTTCTAACGTGTGTGCCGTAATGAATGAAGCACGCTCACGTTTCAGAATGCTTGTGTGATGAATGCCACGAATGGTTGCAACATTCCGTTCGGACACGAATATATGCGAGCATAAAGCTATTGTCCCGCGATTTCAGCGAGACGTTATATCGTGGCTTTGATTTCTAACGCATGGCGTTTAGCAAAGTGACTCTTTTCGAGGCGCCCTTTGCCATTGGGAATGGGAGAATCCCATGCCCCATGCGACGCACGCTTCGGGAATGGGAGTATCACATGACCCGTGCGGCGCACTGGCTCAAACTTCAACCAACCAACTTCTTGGTAACAGGTCCTTGCCCGCTGGGCCAACCATAAACGCTCTTCGCACCATTAGAGGTGCACAAGGTCACTGTCGGTGGTCGCTACTGCAGGGAACCAGCGCGATGCTGTTAAAAAGCGTCGACAGCGTAATTTGGACTCGAAAATAGGTTAAGCTGATATCCTTACTAGGTTTTGACGGCACTGCGGTGGCACCATCCAGTGCTACTTTAAGACGTAACTAGTCCTGAGGTTTATCTACAGCATTTTTTTTTTGAAAGGTGCCCCAAATTTGGGACGCTACTTTCAACCAAAGAACCCAATTTCGGACCATACGGGCACGCATTTTTTTGGCACCCAGCGGTTTTGCGATCGCCTGCCGGCGGCAGCCATCCGCGGACCGATACCTGACGCTGGCGGACCGGACCGCTGACGAGCGACCGAGCCCAGCCCGGCTCCAGTCGGCCGCGGGTGCGATACATCACAGCCCGGACCGGGGCACTCCCGAGCGCCCGGCGGCAGCCACTTCATTCCATTAGGTAACAGGAGCCCCCGGCGTCGCGCGCCCGCCCGATTAGCGAAAGCCTTTCATCCGCGGTGAAAAGTTTCAAAAATATTTTCAGAACGCTTTTGTGAAACGCCCGATCTAATTGGCTTTCGTTGGGCGCGTAAAAGGCGCGGCGGCGAGCGGCGGCGAGCGGCGGCGGGCGGCGGCGGGCGGCGGATGACGGGGCGGCTCGTCAGAAGAGAGGGCGCCGCCGCGATGACGGCCAATTGCCGCGCCGCGGCGACAAATATTCGCGCGCCGCGCCGCCTGCCGAGACAATGTCCGAAAACAAACAGTGCCGCGCGAGACGCCGCTACCGCGCTCCTCCCGCGCATTCCGCCGGCGCGTCGAGTATTTGCGCGCGGCGGCGGCGCGCCAAATTGGCCGTTCCCATGGCGCGGCGGCGCTCACGCGCGCCGCCGGCCCGAGCCCTATTGAGCACGGGTCATTTCCGGCGGCGCGGCAAACGCGGCGGCGGCGGAGATTGCGCCCCGTCGCCGTCGACGGCTGCGTGTCGGCGGCGGGGCGTGCCGACGGCCGACGGCGGGCCGCGGACCGGCGCGCGTCACGCGACCGGACCGAACCCGCCGAGGACGCCGCGCTGGCTGGCGCGGGATGCTCGGGTTGTGACGGTGACCACCAGCGTTGGTGGTGACACCCGATCCGCAGCCACACGCTGGGCCGGTGACAGGCAGGGGCCATCGGGCCAGCAGACGCCGTGGGGTACCAGAATGTGATGATGGTGCCGGGTCAGGCGACGTTACGGGAAAACGGTGATGTCACCTGGCCAAAAGACGCCACGGGGCCCTGCAGAGCCGTGATGACGTCACAGAAAAGAAGACAGGAGTGACCACTGCAGTGAGGTGTTGCCGGCCCGTCAACGTTCCGTCGGATCGTGTGAGATAGTGTAGATGGGCACTGATAAAAGATGCACGATTTTCTTCAAAAGCACCCACACTCACTGTAGGTTAGGATTTGGACTTCAGGATCCGATCAAACTCGAGAGAAATGAAAGTTGCGAATGTTCAAATCATAACAAGAGTTCTTCTCTTAAATATAAGCATTTTAATTTTTAAAACCGCACCGAATCGTAAAAACTTTCATTGAAATACGGAGCTATATGCGAATACCAAGTGCTGTCCAGGCTCATACTTCCTTTTGATGAGCTAAATACAACACGCATATGTCGGCTCTGCATGAAACAGGTCGCCCGTCCTTCCTCCGTTAGTTTTGCATCAGAGCAAGCACACCCATGCCCCGTCCCTCGAAGTCCTTCTGTCATTGTACTGTCGAAGTTCGGGATTTCGGCGAGCACTGCAATGTGCCCGAGCATGCAAAATGCATGCGGACAAGACAAACCGCAGGTAAAAGAGACGAAGGAAATGGTAGCTTCGATGTTATGCTCAGCGGAGTGCGGCTAACTGAGGTGGTCAGCTGACTGAGATGGTCACACTTATAGAGGTTCGCCTCTGTATCGTGTGTATCTTAAAATTTTCTGCTTTTGTTGCACGCTGCATGTTTTTAATCACAACAAGCACACGAGCATAACTTCCGAGCTCGCTGGAGCGTCTTAAGTGTTGCTGCGATGTGTTGTAGCGGTCTAACCCAGCGCGTTACGATGCTCTTCAGGCGGAAGTATTATTTCGGAAGCAGTTGAAGGTCCTTAACCCGCTTTTAGCGGCATACATAACACAAAGCTGTTCTGTAACGCCGAACTGAACTGGTCATATCAGCATTCATCCAACGCAAATAACGCAATAGAAAATACTAAGCAGAATAGGAAGTTGTTTAAAGAGAAGGCACATCTGTATCTGTGAGTTCTGCATCCCAAGGAATGGTTTCGCAAAATGTCTTGGGGGGGGGGGGGACTTGAGAGTGAAAGAGGACGAAACCTGTCCCGAAATACGTCAACAAACTGGTTCCTCCCCGGATTTGGTTTGCTTTCTTTCAAATTAGGGGATAGCCCAAGTTGGGATGGGGGGGGGGGGGCTGAAACCCCCAACTTAAAGGAAACTACACTCCTGCGCATCCAATATTTTTCAAACGCCAATGTATGCAAAGCAGCGCGAGCGTAGACTGCTCAAACTATTCATCCACAAGTATGGCAAGCTATTCACCATGCATTTCCATCCAGGAATGGCCGAGGGGATACAGCGGCTTCGCCGAGCGCTTATTCACTACCAAATGGAATTCACGCTTCCATCAAAGCAGAAATCTGCAAAGCCGCTGGCGGCAACCCTGCCTGAGCATGCAAATATTATCAACTGGCTGCGCCTGGAAAACTGGGCTTGCAACGCTAGCGCCGTCTGCGCCTCGGAGGACGCCCGAGGTAACGAGATAAATTAACTCAACAGCCAGGAGAAGTTTCAGCGTTTGGTGGGGAATAGCAAAGTCGGGACGATGCCAGCGGTCTGGTTAAGTTTGACCTAAGAACAAACGGAAACTAAAAAGCCATCTCTTTGGCGAAGCGCCATGGAGCATTTTTCTAAGCATCATCATGCCTGCATAACGCGGCAGGCATTGTCAGCGCAGCAGCGAGCCCCGTGCCGCTCAGGGGAGGTGTGCAGCGGCTGGGTCTGACGTCGGGCGATGCTGCGGCCGGCGGAACCCTCGGACGGCACCGCCAGTCGGCCGCCTTACGGCGACGGCGATGTTGTGATTACAGCGCGGATTAGCGAAGACTTACATGGATGTTGTCAAACTAAATCCGCCGGAAAAAGCAGCGCCCAGGAAACTCATCAGGCTGTCTGAAAAACCTCATCAGGTCGTTACAAGTAATCCCCAGTTTCCCCACAATGCCGGAGCACATCCACACGCTGCTCATCTGTCATACGAGAACAACTTTGAGGGAAAGTCCGTTCTTGGTCTACAGTAAGCTTTCCCCTCCATCACGACATTCAGGCCTGCGCAGCTCCGAAACACTAGTTGCGACGGTGAACTGAATGAGCTGGGGAGACTCTTATCGTGGCAGGACGGGTCATTTATAACAAGACTACAGGACTGAGTACGCCCTTGAGATAAGCAGCACCCGCAACGACACATCGTTAACTCGCGAATAATCAAATGCCCGACAAGGTCCAGGGTTTGACTGACCAGAACGGTCGGGTAAAGCTCGCCTTGTCTTGCCCGAGCCATCACCTACCCCTCCCGCACAAGGGCGCGCTTTGCCCGACCGCAGAGGCGCGGTACCGCGGACGCGTCCCGCGGTACCGCGCCTCTGTGCGTGTTGACGGCGGCGCGGTATGTAACTAACTAATCGGATGGGCGGGCGACGCGTGGCGCGCGGGCCACGATCCCAGGGGGCCGGACAGGGGCCGGCGTCCCCGCCGCCGAAGCCGTTGATTACGCGGCCCCGGCGGGGAGCCGGTAGCGCGTGCTGCCGAACAACTCGAAAACCAATAAAGGCAGACAGAGCAACGGCGCCGGTGTCCCGCCCACAGCAGTGTCACCGTGTGATAACGGGAACAATGATGCGCATATGGTGGCTGTTGGAGAACGGGTCGGCTTATCACAAGAAAACGCTCACAGATGGCGTAAATGCCACGGGCTGGAGCATAACAAGCTTAAAGGTAGCAGTGTTACAAATTGTAGTTCATTTGGATATGGGCCCAAATCGTCTACGTGAAAGCTGCGCAAGGTAATTATTTAGAAGCTGCGAATTATTGCTGGTTGGTGAGTGTGAGTCGGGGATATCAATTTTTTGGATATTTTTTTTTTGGGGGGGGAGGCGAACCGAAGCCACGACAACCCTACCCCCCATTGTTTTTTCACCAGATTTAGCCCACTGTACTTTGATTAAACGCAATATATGCTTTTAATCTTTGTGTAAGTTGCAAAAGTCTTTAATTTAATCAGTATAGAAGTAATACAGGGCGGGATCCAGGGAGCACACACCGGACGCAGGCGTCGCTTCTGATCGGCGCGTGGAGACGCCCCTTTAGAGGCTACATTAAGGCGCCGACTGCGCTCATCTACGACGGTCATGACAGGCGGCACGCATTTTGGTTGTGGGGGACGGGAACGGGGCTGGTCACGAGGACTTAAGTCATCTCCATATTCCAGAGTTTTTCACTTTGACCTCACAAACCATTACGTGTCTCATGGTGTTAGGTATGTGAAATTTATTGCATCGTTTCTCCGCTCAGCTATTACGATTTGTATCTTGTGGGGCGAGCAGCCACGACTTTTTGTTATGACAGTGGTACGGGGCGCCACTACGCAGAAAGATCAAAGAAGATAGTCTTTGTATTATGATCATCTTTTAACCACGCTCTTTGTAGTATTCCAGCCAAAGATATGGGGCGGGGACGAGCCAACGTTGTGGGGAAGGGGCAGGGTCCTCACAAAAGAATACATATCGGCACCTGTACTGTGAGTAGGTAATGTGGGCCCAATTCTAATTCTAATTCGGTGCCCTCCAGTAGTCGTTGAGTTGATCACATCGTAATCAAATAATTGTATGCGCGGTTTCATCATGAAGTGAAACACATATAACGTAATATGCATGCACACGGACGCTCTCGCCTTTTGTCGAAGCTAAGTTCTACTGCCCACTGAATAATAAAACAGAAAGCGATCGTTGCTCTGTTAAACCAACTTGGCCTTGTGGTACCACTGAAAGGTGGTGGCGCCCGCTGGACAGCTCCCGGCCAATTTCCGTCCAATACTGAGTGCTGATCGGTCGTCCCAACTGACCGGGGCCCGTAGATCCTGGTCACACCGACGGCAGCGCGCCGCCACCGCCGCCAGCCCTCGGAAAAGTCACGTGCTGTCGCCGCCGTAATCGAGTGATGTCGCGAACGTGTTCCCCAACAGCCGTCCAAAGTGCCGCAATTCTCTTAGGCAACGTTAAACCTTTGAAACTTTCGAAACAACAGCTGACGCCCTGCTTCCATTTGGATCGCCGCCACGTGAAAACTTTGCGGGGCGGCGAGCGCCATCTGGTGGCCATTCGGGGCGAACGGTGCTTCGGCATCTGCAGCGAGGCCCGCTGGCGTCCCAAATTAGCTCTCATACTCAGCATCGCGGCTAATGCCACCATAATGGAGTTGATCAGGCATTCTCCTTCCCCGGCCAGAGTTAAGGCCTTGAGCCAATTAAATTCGTCCACGTCGCTACCCTGATTCAGGCTGGCCAATGAGGTGTTACGAGCGCGTACAGCACTGACGAAGATAACAGTTTAAAAAGCAAAAAGGCGGCCGAATTAAATAGCGGCCAAATTGCGGCGAAATACAGAGGCCGCGCTAGGCGATAATGGAGTAGCCCTGTCATTTGGAGCCGTTGTAATGGAAAACACGCGATGCGATCGGCAGAGAGGAGTGCGAGAGGTAGTAATTTGCCGCCCAGGACCGGTCCGCGGCGCCGCGGCATCTGCGCTGCATGAAAGCAGGCAGAGAGGGGAGGGAGGCGACGAGAGAGGCAGGGGGAGGAAGGTGGACAGAGGAAGAAGAAAGCAGATTGAGGATGCGAATCGAGAGCAGATTACGGATGGACAATGGGGCCAGTATGATGATTGAAACTGAGATCATACTGGGGCCAGACATGCATAGCAGGCCACGGCTGGAAACCGACAGCAGCTTGACTCTTAAAATTGGGAACTCACTGAGCTGGAATTAAAGAGCAGGAAGAAGCTGACGTGGACGGAGACGGAGACGTGCACGGAGAGGGGATGATGAGAGCAGAACGACACCAGAGACTGATATGGTAATATGTGGGTATTTAGAGCACAACGCGTCTGACTCTGTCTAGCGATTGAACGTGCTTCGTCTAGCAATCGGCAGCAAAAATTGCGTCAACTTGCGAGCAGTCTTGTGTGAGATCGCGGGCAGACGCGGGATGGGGATCACGAATAGATCCGACTTGTAAAGTGGACCAGACCAGGAGACTTAGAGCAGGCCGAAGCAGCAGATCGAAAGAAGACCAAGCCTGCAGACTGAGAGCAGCTCGAGGTCGGCTCGTGACGTCGCCCGGCTCTCCGGCGTCACGACGCGGACCTCACGGACCGGCCCGTGAGACGCCAGCTCGTGACGTCGCCCCGCCCGCCGTCATCACGAGGCGGGGGTCGCAGAATGGCCGGCGAGAGCGCCGTTAACGGAGCGCGTCCGGCCGGCCGAGCGCTCGTGAGACGCCCGCCACGGCTGACCGCTGCCGACTCCGACCACGTCCCCAGCGCGCGAGCGCGCGCGGCCGCCGGATGAGCCGCCGCCGGCGGGGGGCGCGACCGGAAATGTCCCGCTGGCGCGGGGCGGGGCCGTCGCCGCTGTTCAGGCATGTCCTCTGGCAGCGTGCCTCCTCCGCGGCTGGGAAGGAACACTGACGCCTTGCGTTGACACAGCGTGGTTTTGGCGCGGGGTGTGTTTTACATCGTTCATGAACTGGATTGACACATCGATCGAGTCAACCAGCGCGCGAATGCCCCTATTTGAATAATCTGAGCAGGATGGCACAGCCGACGAACAATCTGAGCAAGATAACAAAGCCGACATCCCCACAGCGTTGCCATGGATTAAGCACATCGTCTCCTCTGATCACGATCGGACCATAGCATACCGTGACACGCCGATGACCGGGGACCGAGTTGGTGACGGACCATTACGACTGCACTGTGGCGGACGGAAAGTGTCAAATACCGCGGACAGACACATCGTTGCGGATGTACAGTGGCCGACGTCGCCAGGTTATGACGGACACACTGCAGCATGCCTGCCTGTCGTTACGGTTAGCCATTGACGGGTCGTCACGGACGGAGAGTGAGCCAGTGACAGACCATGAGCCACTGCGATTGAGCAGGGCTGTCTAGAAGACAGCAGTCCCCCACATGTCACGACCTGTGTCGTCTTATATGTTACGACACATGTCGTCTTATATGTCACGACCTATATCGTCTTGTATGTCACGAACTATGTCGTCTTACATGTCACGACCCATGTCGCCTCACATGCTACGATGGCCGTTGGTTTGATTAAGCATACGGAAACGGAACAGATCCGATCCATCATTGCACCGGCTGCCGACAGACATTACCACATGCCATTCTCACATCCTTTCACCGGCCGCGCCATCCTCACATCCCGCCGCCGGCCGCGTCGCCCTCACGCCCTTCCACCGGTCGTGTCATCCTCACATCCCGCCACCGTGTCATCCTCACATCCCGCCGGCCGTGCGGTTCTCACATCCCGCCGGCCGTGCGGTTCTCACATCCCGCCGGCCGTGCAGTTCTCACATCCCGCCGTCGGATATGTACCACCCTCACACCCCGCCGCCGGCCATGTCGTCCTCATACCCCACCCTCGGTTGTGTATTATCACACCCCGCCGCCGGCCATGGGTCGTCCTCCATACCCCACCTCGGTTGTGTATTATCACACCCCGCCGCCGGCCATGTCGTCCTCATATCCCAGGCTCGGCTGCGTATCATCACACCCCGCCGCCGGCCATGTCGTCCTCATATCCCACCCTCGGTTGTGTATCATCACATCCTGCCGCCGGCCATGTCGTCCTCATATCCCACCCTCGGTTGTGTATTATCACATCCCGCCGCCGGCCATGTCGTCCTCATATCCCACCCTCGGTTGTGTATCATCACACCCCGCCGCCGGCATGTCGTTCGCATATCCCCGACCCTCGGTTGTGTATATCACACCCCCGCCGCCGGGCCATGTCCGTCCTCTATCCCACCCCTCGATTGCTGTATCATCCCATCCTGCTGCCGGCCATGTCGTCCTCATATCCCACCCTCGGCTGTGTATCTATCATCACACCCCGCCGCCGGCCATGTCGTCCTCCTATCCCACCCTCGGTTGTGTATCATCACACCCCGCCGCAGGCCATGTCGTCCTCATATCCCACCCTCGGCTAGTGTATCATCACACCCCGCCGCCGGCCATGTCGTCCTCATATCCCACCCTCGGCTGTGTATCATCACACCCCGCCGCCGGCCATGTCGTCCTCATATCCCACCCTCGGTTGTGTATCATCACATCCTGCTGCCGGCGGCGCGTGAAATACGTCCAACGTGTCCTTGGCGTCACCAAAGCTGACAAGCACAAACTGTTCACAAACCGCGCACAAACCAACGCCGTGTCCGCCTCTCTGAGTCGGCAGAGCGTGTCGGCTACGTATCCAGCGCCACTGTCCCCAGTGTCGGCTCAGGGGGGCGGGGAACACGCGTCGATGCCGCCTAAAGACGCCCCGGGGTGTCCGGCTGCTGGGTCAGGTTTACAGCCAGCCGGTGCGTCAAAAGAGCGTGGGGCGCGTGGGAACGGCGCACGTGGATTCCTTTGGTCAGCCACTGAAGCAGTATAGCGATTGTGCGCCGTTACACACGTGTCGTTTGAGCCAGGGACCCTCATTTAACGATATCGAGCGCGTTTCTAACGTCTTTTTGACACCATCGTGAACTACGTGATATAGGGAGCGCTGGAATGAACTAAAAACAAGAAGAACGTGTAAAATAGACGACTCGGAACAGCCGGTCCTTCAACATCACATTCTTTCCAAACGCCCTCTTCCACTTTATTGAAAAATATTAAAAACCACCCTCAACCACCGAATCAGCATCGCCAGTGTAAGCAATGTCTATCCAACGGCTGTTTGCATCATAAACAGCACTAGTCTGATGAGGACTTGCGGGCCGGAACAACGGAGTTTAAAGTATTATGATACATGCTATAGATACGGCGTTATTGTAACACCTCACACAAAAAAGTAGTTCCACAAAGCTGCAACCATACAGGTTCAATCAGAGAAGAAATCAGACGAGAAGTTTAGGAGGGGGGGGGGGGGGAATGAGTCAAAGCAGGGCGTCAACGAATCGGTACAAGCAAGCATCAACAAGACCAATTCGCGATTGAATAAACACCAGTAGCGACCCCGCTACCAGCTTCAAGGCCCTCAGAGGCGTCGCAGCCGCGGAACACCAGCCGTCCTGCCCTCACTCCGAGGGCGAACATCTCACTGGCATACAAATTCTGTTATATCGAGTGACATTCAATTTATCATACGGCAGCGTTCGATAAATTCTTCTCGACAATGAAAAACGTGCTAGGGTGTTGGTGGTTTTAAATGAAGTCCTCATAGTCGTCGTATGCAGATTTCTGAAAAGCGAGCGCCATCTGTTACTCTCCCGCCGAGTTACAGGTGATGCCACCAGGCGCCCACCAACCGACTACAGCGAAAGCGGCATTTGTCAGCCTATTCTCGTATTTTACTCAACCCAAGACCATACCAAACCCAGTGACTGACTGGAACGAGAAAGGACGAATCCCACGTAGAAAAAGGCAAACTTCATAGCACTGCTTATAAGAACACTGCAATAACTTGCCCTCGTCCGGATACGCGATATTGTCTCATAAAGGGCAACCAATCACAACCGACCGATTGCAATATATGAACTTATTTTCCAAACAAATGCATTCGGTGCTGCACGTACTACGGGCAAGCGTAGCGACTCACCTCAACCTTGATTGAGGCACCCTTCTTGCCCTTTTTACTCTTGCCCTGTTTGCTCTTGACCTTGTCGTTGTAGAGTGCATTGAGTGACGTGCTGACCTTCTTCACGTCATCAGAGTCCACTGGAAGGCAGGGCACACAGGTGGTTCAGAACTGGACACCAGCGCCCGCCGGCGCCCCAGTACCGTGGACACAAGCGTCCGCCGCCGCTCCAGTACCGTGGACACCAGCGTCCCCGCCGTCCCGGTATCATGGACACCTGCGTCCCCGCCGTCCCAGTATCATGGACACCTGCGTCCCCGCCGTCCCAGTACCGTGGACACCTGCGTCTCCGCCGTCCCAGTACTGTGGACACCTGCGTCCCCGCCGTCCCAGTACCGTGGACACCAGCGTCCCCGCCGTCCCGGTATCATGGACACCAGCGTCCCCGCCGTCCCAGTATCATGGACACCAGCGTCCCCGCCGTCCCGGTATCATGGACACCAGCGCCCGTCGCCGCACCAATACTGTGGCACACGCCACAGCAAGTCGCTCGCACGCTCAAACTCCTATGAGCCCTCCCTGTCTCATGCCGGAGGGTACACTGGTTTCTCAAATGGGTGGCTGCGGTAGCCCAAGGCCACGGTACGTGACGGCTGCCAACAACCACCGGGACATGAGCAATCCCACAATGAAAGTGACCAACACGTAAGCGATGTCGCTCATTCTGCTAGGGCGGGCTGAACGGCACCTTCCGCGTCCATATAGACAAGAGAAGTGCGAGACAAAATGCCGAGCCCTGTGACGCAGGCAACAAACGCCATCACACCGCACCGCCACACATCACACGCAACACGCAACGGCTGAACTGTGTGTTCGGCCAGGCTGGCTGCAGCAGACAGCGCCCCCACTGACCGCACGGACATCGCTCAGAGGGCAGCCCATACGGCTCCAGCAGAGGTGGGGCTGAGTCGCGGTTCCAGCAGAGGTCGAGGGGGCGGGCACTCACGGTTCCAGCAGAGATTCGGGGGCGGGCACTCACAGTTCCAGCAGAGATCGAGGGGGCGGGCACTCACGGTTCCAGCAGAGATCAGGGGGGAGGGCACTCACGGTTCCAGCAGAGATCAAGGGGGCGGACACTCACAGTTCGAGCAGATATCGAATGGGTGGACACTCACGGTTCCAACAGAGGTCAAGGGGGAGGGCACTCACGGTTCCAGCACATATAGAATGGGCGGACACTCACGGTTCCAACAGAGGTCAAGGGGGCGGGCACTCACGGTTCCAGCAGAGGTCGAGGGGGAGAGCACTCACGGTTCCAGCAGAGGTCGCGCACCAGCTCCTCCAGGAAGCCGGTATACAGAACGGACGACTCGAGCGAGCGCAGCTTCTCCACCAGCGCCGTCCGGTAGGCTTCGAACGACTCCTTGTCGGTGGGCGTGGCGTCCAGCGGCGAATCGGACGGTAGGTCGCTCTTGCTCACGCCTAGGGGCATTCAGCGAAATCAGTCACCAATCTGTAGACCACAACTGGCGCTCTCTGCACACGGGATCATGCCGGATCCAGGCCATGTATCTGACGTCTGGCCGTGTTCACTGAGATTGGTGCAAAACGGCAACGTGACTGCGGATGTTACAATGCGTTTAACACATGATACTTGGCACTTGATCACGTCGAGGGGGGGGGGGGGTCGTTTTTCCCCGAAAGCAAACATGTCATTCGGGACGACTGCCAAAATACCAGTTCTGAAAGGCGATCAGGCGCGTGGAGAAGCGTGGCCGTCCCTCGCTGGAACACGCACCTGACAAACTGCAGAGCCCTCTCGCCGTCGTCGCGCACATCCCAGTTAAAACGAACGCACAAGACCGATTTCACGCTACATACAGAGCGATACCATTATCCCCAGCTCGGTAAGAACCGCTTCACGAAGACGTCAAGCTTGGTAATCACTGGTTTGGTTTGGAGTCGCATATGGTATCTATAATTCACATTGTGTTCGGCTCGCAAGTGGTTTGATTCAAGGTGGCACAGAAGAAAAGTGGCATGCGCGAAAAATCAAAGTTCCCAGTTGCTTGTGAAGCATGCCTCAAAGTTGTGAAGCTGGCAGGTCAACTGACAGCTTTATGACCTACAGTACTAGCTGATATAAGCTAGGGACTGCGCATGCGCCACCAAAGTTGCAACATCTTTCATTTCTTTGCGCAACTGTTACATATTTTCGAAGGGACTATCGCAGCGTGCCTAGTCACACAATATCCACATACCACGGGGCTTATCTCAGCTACGTATGGGCTGCAGTGCTTGTGAAAATATTTTTGACACATCCCGATTTTCAGGGCATGACCGACAAAATAAGGGATCACACAACTTGTCAGATTCGTACGCATATGCACGTTTTCATTTATATTAAGAAAGAAGGCAATAAGCAGCCATAGACCACCTAAAAATGACGTGAAAAGCATGAAATGCGCGCACATATATTTGAAATGTTATGGTTATATATTTAACATCCCAATATCCTATATGACCCAACGCAATGCTCTGCCTAGATCGAAAAATGCTTGTGACATACGAACAGTAACTCCATATATCTCCAAAAATCATCTGTCCACGGTTATTCCATCTAAAATCGGTCAGGAATCAGTTGCCTTGAATCAGTTCACACCAAGGCGCACAAGCACACAACTAATTATCTCGGGGGCGATCAGACGCCGGTTCTGCGTGTCCAGCGACGTACCGAATGTCTCCATGGCAACCTCCAGGTCGGCGTCCTCCTGCATCTTGAGCGCGCGTGCCTTCTCGGCCAGACGCTCCTCCGGCGTCAGCTTTTTTGCCGCCTCCTCCTCCTCCCGCTTCCGCCGCTCCAGGTCCTCTCGTCGCTTCTCCTGTCGAACACGAGGGGACGGTGTCAGGGAGCGGTGTCAGGGGGCGGCGTCAGGGGCGGTGTCAGGGGACGAGGTCAGCGGGCGGGGTCGGGGAACGGGGTCAGGGCACGGTGTCGGGCGACAGTGTCAGGGGACAGTGTCAGAGGACGGTGTCAGAGGACGGTGTCAGGGGACGGCGTCAAGGGACGAGGTCAGCGGACGGTGTTAGGGGACGTTGTCAGTGCACGGTGCCAGGGGACGGTGTCAGGGGACGGTGTCAGGGGACGAGGTCAGCGGACGGGATCGGGAACGGGGTCAGGGGACGGTGTCGGGGCAGAGTGTCAGGGGACGTTGTCAGTGGACGGTGTCAGGGGACGAGGTCAGCGGACGGGATCGGGAACGGGGTCAGGGGACGGTTTCGGGGCAGAGTGTCAGGGGACGTTGTCAGTGGACGGTGTCAGGGGACGGTGTCAAGGGACGAGGTCAGCGGACGGGATCGGGAACGGGGTCAGCGGACGGTTTCGGGGCAGAATGTCAGGGGACGTTGTCAGTGGACGGTGTCAGGGGACGGTGTCAAGGGACGAGGTCAGCGGACGGGGTCGGGGAACGGGGTCAGCGGACGGTGTCAGTGGACGACCCACTCACCAGGGCGCATCCCGTCCGCGTTGGGGCGCTACTAGGCTTCCAGCGTGTCTCATCAGCACACGACTAGACGTTCATAAATCACTAAATAAGAAACACACTCAACCAGGATGCCCACTCCAGCCCGTTGTGAGTGTGAAACTACATTTTCCCTACCGCAGAAGAAACTGTGACTTTTGTTCCCACCAATCATCAAAGAGCAAGGCAATGTCTGGGTTGATGGCACACGATCATATCCAGGAAGCAAAGTCAACGGGGTATTCAACACGCTGGCCACCTCTGCATTACAAGGCATCCATGCGACCGACCCATCCCGGCATGAGCCTCAGTGAACCATTGCCGACCGGTCCGTCCGCATCGCCCCCAAGCCAGCCAATGTTAGGGGGAAGGGCATCGCGAAGACGGCTCACGATCGTCGCTACTGGTTACCTCCTGGAATCACACTGCAAGATAGACTGCACTTGCACTGAGCGTCGGGTCACAAACGCCCCTCATATTCTGAGAGCCTTGGGCCTGTCCATGCAAGTCTGTACCGCTACTTCCGACGGAACAGTAAATGACAGAACGAAAGCGCCACATCGACCCGTTCCGTTCAGTTGCGTCTCTTGAACAGCAGCGAGCCGTTTTGTGAACGGGCATGAATTCCATGGAGCGCGCACGTTCCCCACCAGTGACGCGCATCGCTGACGGCACGCACCTCCTTCTCAGCTATCCGCTCAGCCAGTGTCAGCTTCTTCTTCTTTGGCGCCTCCTCCACGACGGCGGCAGGCTTGTCCTCGTCGTCCGCCGCCTCCCAGTCATCCTGCGGTCATCAGTCATAGCATCAGCGGCGAATCAGACCGATCTGGTCCGACTCCGAAACACCCGGTGAGCCTCGAAACACGCCGGCCGCAGCGGAGATGAGACCAAAACCACCACTAAAAAGTCGAATGAAGTTCCAAACCAATAGGCGAAAACTGAGGCAATGATAAATGAACAGCAAATACAATCCCACACGACGCCAAATGGTGCCTATCGAACTTTCAGACCCGCATTATCTGACTAAGGCAATATGCATACGGCTATACAACAGCACAAAACGGACTTCCAGAAATCCCGTGGTGGCCGCCACAGTTTTGTAGCCTGTATCCTAGAAAACATTCACCCGCGTGCCGAATACGCCAGGTCAGAACATCACGCCACAATCTGCATGCAGTCGTCCCAGCTCAACTCAAAACACCGCTCCCTCCGACCGAAGAAACTCCTCCACCACTAGGCCAAGGACGTCGATGCCAATCCGGTGGTGGAGCTACGGTCCGGGGGCATGCGGGCGGCCCGCATACGGCCGGCCCTGCTGGCGGCGGCGGCCGGCGGCCCCAGATCGCCGGCGGCGCCCGTCGCGCGCGGCCATGTCCTGTTTGCCGGTGCCGCTGGACGCCGCCTCCGCCGCGGCCGTGGTGGCCGCCGCCGCCGCCGCGCTCCTGCTCAACCTCTGGACGGCCGGCTGGCTGCGGCGCGACGCGCAGGCGACGCCGGCGGCGGCCGCCTGCCTGCTGGAGGCGGCGGCAGCGGCGCTGCTGGCCGCCGCCGCCGCCGGCGCCACGCCGCTGCCAGCCGCGCTGGTCGTCTGCGGCGCCGCGCTGCTGCCCGTGCCGGCCGCCGCCCTCTCGCTGCTGGGTGGCGTGATGCTGGCGCGCTGGCCGGCGACGCCGCGCCGCCGCCGGCTGGCCGCCGCCGCAGTCACCGCCGCCGCGCTGCTGGCGCCGCTGGCCGTCAGCGTCGCCTTCACGCACCAGCAGTGGCGGACGGGCGCTGAGCAGGCTCCGGCGACCGCGCTGCCGCCGCCGGCACCGGCCGCCGAGACCGTGCCGGAGGGGACCGGACCTCGGGCGGCGGCGATGACGGAGATCAACCGGCGGCGACAGCAGCGCAGACCCAACGACAAGAGAAGCAGGTGGTTTGCAGACAATGTCGTCGGCACAGGCGAAGCCAATCACGTCGCAGAGAAGGCGCTGGCGCATGCGCGATCCATTCGAGGAGTGCGGAAGACCAACGGCGGCCTGCTCGCGATCACATCTCCAGCTATTAACAGGTCCACCACCAACCTGCCATTATCTGCGCTGCAGCCCCAGGGCACCCCGTTCCCGGCGTTGACGGCCACCGACGTGGCGCGCCTGAGAGACTACCTGCCAGGCCCGAAGCCGCCGGCCTTCGGTCGGCAGCTCTTGCCCTCCCTGCCACCAGCAGACACGCCGTTCGACCCCTCTGACGTGCTGAAGGACGTCTACTTCATCCACCTGCTGTACAAGTACGGCAGGAACATCTCCTCCCTGCACGGCGACCAGCCGCTGGCGCCCAACCGGGCAGTGGTGCGCCAATCCCTGCGCCTCATCCTCGATGCCGTCAACAGGTTCAACCGGCGCACGCACGCGGCCGTCTTCCGACCGGTGGCGCCGCACGACGGCGGGTTCGTGCACTTCCCCGAGGGCAGCTGGCGGCCGAGCGCGCCGCGGCCGCCGCTCGGCGGACCCATACCTGCCGCCCGCCCGGGTCACGCGGGAGTTGGAACAACGGGCGGGCCAGGCCAGGCGGGAGTTCGGCCGGCGGAAGGGCCAATTCAGCCGGCACAACGGCCCAGCAAGCCGGTGTACGAGGCGGGTGGACCAGGCTTTCGGCCAGGTGAGTTCATAGCGCGCGGCGCAGCCCAGTTTCTGAGCGAAAATACAAACATACTTGTCTCAATGGCGTCGTGTAAGCACACAAACCGGAAGCAAAGGCATTTCTCAATTGGGCCGTGTAAGCATACGAACTGGAAGGATAGGCAATTCCCAAATGCGTCATTTAAGTACACAAAAGGGAAACAAAACGATTTTCCTTATTCTCTTGATTTTGGAGTCGGGATAAATAAGACACTTCGAGGGGACCAAGTTCTGTATGGTGCCTGAGTTCAAAAGACGCAAATCAAAAGTTCGTACGCTGGTTCTTTCGTTTTATGCAATCATGCCCTGGGTCCAGGTTCACGAAAGTTGAGTTGACGCTGAGCTGGTTTGCAAGTCATGGCTGAGTTCAAAGGCGGTTCAATATGGTTCATTTCAAAACAGAGGTGGAAACAGCTGACTGAAACTGAGACCACGGCAGCTAAGTCAACACGCCCGTGTCACACCTGTGCAATCAATGCCAATACAGCATTCAATGATGAAGTGTACTGTCGCACCTAATGTACATCTAACTAGTCCGAAGACAAACAACCCCACACCTGTCAAGCGCTCGCGCAGACGGGGAGGGGGGAGGGGGATCGGGAGAACGGCGGCATCTGACCCGTCTCCGCCGCCCTTCAGAGGGCGACCAGTACACCAGCGGGCAACCAGAGCCCGTCCAGGAGCCGGCCCCACCTCTCCCAGACCCGGGGGTGCCGGACCACCTGTCCGCCGGCGACACCAGCAACGTCAGTGTCACCATCCGCATCCCTGGCGTGCTGGAGACGACGTCGGCCGAGCAGAGCGCCGACGCCGTGCTCGTCTGGCTGCGGCGGCTGCGGCGGCTGACGTCCGGCGGCCGGCGCCACAGCCTGCGCGCCGTGGCCGTCACGCTGGAGGCGGCCGCCGACGGCGCCGGCCTGCGGCTGCGACTGCAGGAGGACTGGCGCGTCTCGGCCCAGCTTGAGCGTCGGAGGCCGGCCGGCCGACGACGCATCCGGGGGAGCTGGTGAGGCAGAAGCTGCGGACGGGGCGGAGGGAGGCGACGGCGAGGGAGCAGCCAGTGCCGCACCCGAGGACGGAGCGGAGGGAGGCGTAGGCGAGGGGGGAGCCGGTGTCGGAGCCGAGGATGGAGCGGAGGGAGGCGTCGGCGAGGGAGGAGCCGATGTCGGAGCCGAGAACGGAGCGGAAGGAGGCGACGGCGAGGAGGGAGCCGGTGTCGGAGCCGAGGACGGAGCGGAGGGAGGCGTCGGCGAGGGAGGAGCTGGTGTCGGAGCCGAGAACGGAGCGGAGGGCGTCGACGAGGGGCAGTCGGCGGAAGCAGCGGAAACAGCGACAGGACCGGACAACGGCGTCGGACACGCGATCGAGAGCACCACAGTCACCCCCGACGATGACGCAGATACTTCTGGTCCTCTTGGGACTTCGGTGCCGGTGCAAGACGGGACGACCGCAAGCCTCACGAGAGCACCGACTCTGCCGTCACAGACATCGGCCACCCCGACAGGCGACAGCTCCGCAGACACCGAGCCAGCAGCGCCAGAATCAGCCACGACGGCAGCGACTGCCTCTACGGAAACAGCCGAAGCCACAGCCGGTTCGGACCTGTCCGTGCAACCGCCGGTTACCACCAATCCCGAGCCGGGCCAACCAGTGACGTCAGCGGATCCCGAGCCCAACCCAGCCGAACCCAGCACGGCCCCAACCGTCGGGGAGCAGATCATCTCCCAGGCACTTGTCCCGGACGCCTCCACGCCTCCCGCCGGCGGCCCGGACGTACCGACGCCTCCCGCAGGCCCGCCGCCACCGCCGCCGGCGTCCGACGCTACCCCAACCGCTGCCGTCGCCGCCGCCGGGGCGCCGGACGGGCTGGCCCTGCGTACGCCGCCTCCCAGCGCCCTCATCACACGGACACCGGCCCGTCCCTGCGCCGGTCGCGCCGGCGCCGGCTGGGCGCTGGTGCTGGCCACGGCGCTGCTGTGCGCCGTCGCCGCGCCGCTGGCCGGCCTGGCGCTGCTGTGGCGCGCGCCGGCCGACGGCGCCGCGCGCCGGCTGCGCGCCGGCCACGCGCGCCTGCTGTGCGCGCTGCCGGCCACGCAGCTGCCGCAGCTGGTCGGCCTGACGCTGCAGCTAGCCGGCGTGGCGCCGCTCGGCGGCCCGCTGCTGGCGCTGCTGTACGCCGTGGCGGTGGCGTACGCGCCGGCGCGCGCGCTCGTGCTGCGCCAGGTGTACGGCCACGAGGCGGCGGGCTGGTGCCGGCCGCGCCGCGGCGTCTCGCCCGCCTGATGGCCGCACCGATGGCCGCCGAGGGCTGGCTCTGTCCCGCTGACTCTTCATGTCAATAGCATAAGCTGCGCGAAACGAGCGGCGTCGAGAGGTGGATGCGAAATGTAAGCGGAATGAGAGAAATCACTGAACGGTGTGTGGAACGGTATCCTGCGCGGGCAGAACGTCCTCGGGGACACAAACAGCTTGGTCCTAACAAGGATCCTTGACCCTTGCCATCACGTGTGTTGATGGCAAGAATATGTGCACATATGTAAGATATGCATACATGTTCCATGTTCATGTTACCCGGAATTCAACCGGCCGATTCCTCAGCGATTTTCTTTTAAAATAGGCCCTACCATAGTATGATGGTCAAAAAGTTTTTTTTTAAAAACTGGACTGCTTGTATTTAAAACCTGACTGCTTGTGTAATTGGGCTTTTGCTTGTGAAATGCTTATGTCTGAAATAAACAAATGAACAAAGGTAACTTCAATATGCAATTAGGTTTTCCTATGGTTGTTTGCTATGGTTAAATCTTCGTAGCTGCATGTGAGTCAGAGCAACATGAAACTCTCTCAGTTCACTGTACTTAGGTTCATGTGCTTGAACTGCTTAACTTCCCAAGCATCACCATTTCAAGCTTGTAATGCCAAAAACCCAGGAGCCTGATATATTCCTTGCTTGTATCCAGTATAAGTTTTCAAGGTTTCAAAACTATAGGCTTGTTGTAACATACATGCATGGGAAAAGCACAGAATCATTGTACCAGCTTCCAAAACATATTTAGGCACTTAGTCCCAAAATCTTAATTGCATAGATTTTGGGGATCAGAGCGAACACTATGAAAAGGCTGTTGCATGATCCTGGATTCAGTTGCATAATGCAATTTCAGTCCACTGAGAGAATCCTGTGGCTGCTGTTTAGACCACTGAGCCTGCTGCACACATCTGACCTTGAGTGGCTGCTGCAAACAGCTGGACTCTTCTGGCCAGCTGCCAATAGTGCACACCAAACCAACTAGAACTGTCCCACACAACCAATGGTAGTCTGGGAGGCAGACACTTTATGACAGGGGCAGGCTAAAGCTGTTAGCTTAGGTTGGGCTGAGGGCAGAGCAGGTATTTGAATGGCCATTTGCATGACTATTGACTGGCATTCTATTAGCTACAGGCTTTGGGCAATGGGTTCTGCCCACTGTCAACTCACTGGAGCATCTTCATCTTCATCCTCTCCTGCCCATTTGTCTGTGGTAGCCATACCAAATGTTTTGGGTTTGAAGTCCTCAGCATCTGCAAGATGTGACATAGTTAAAGAGAGCATATTGTGAGAGAGGCATTCATTCTTAACAATCAGATATGAGCTCTTAGCTGATATAGCTTTCACCTACTGAAATCACAGCAACAACACCTCCAATTTCCTACTTCTTGTATGTAAAATGTATCTATCTATTACAGTACCTAACCATTACTGCACCATCATCTCAAACCAAATACTACCATCATCTGGGACCTACTTTAAATGTCTACCTTTATTGAACATCAGATAGCAAAACCAAAGCATACATGCAGGTTATGATGCCAAAGAAGATAAATTACTTAAAATGCTGAAAGCAACATCGGCAATGGAATAAACAGTGTGTTAGAAGACTGAATTTTACCATGAATAGACAGCAAGATACTTCTTTTAGGCAGGTTCTGCTCCCTTAATGACCCACAAAAACATGCCATTGCCAAAATCCAGCGTGACATGCTCAGGTACAGCAAAAAGTGCTAAAATCTAGGATATTATGTCCAAATAAAATTGAGGCCAGACTACAAAAAATACATATTAAGCTGAATAGGACAGGTATTGCAGCATACAAGCAATAATTTTAGAGCACACACACTGTTATCCACCTGCTCAGAATTCAATGCATGGTCACCACCAATATCAGTGCAGAGAACCCACATCTCAAGGAGTTATGTTGCAAAGGTAATTTTTAACAAAAATATCTCACTTGTCAACACTTTCCACACAAAATTATACTTAAAATTCAGCATGATTTGACCTGGTCTGAGTTGAACAAAAACAAGCAAGAGGTTTAGCACAAGTGTCACTAGGGTGTCTGGTACCATGGATGGATTTTTTCAGCCTGGGCATGAATGTGACATGAGCAGCACCAATTCAGGAATGTTTAGCCCAACATTCCAAAAGTATCCCACATTTAATGTTCACTCCCACATCCCAATGTGATTTGGCATGTGTCATATTTTGCGTGCTCACCCACTTATCTGGAAAGCATATTCTCACCATATGGAAATAGTGTAGAAAGATTATGACATTCAGATGTTAAGAAATATACCTTTAAGATCAAGTGTAATATTAATATGATATACATTCACTGAAACATCATGATGGAATGTAACTGGTTGAAACTGGACATACCAATAAAATGCCTCATGATGCTCAGTTCACAAGTTGAGCACATCCAGCAAATACACAAAGTGACCATCTCTCAATGACAATGGTTGCACAATCCCCAACCATCCCTTCCCCAGTAGTGAATTCATTGGATAATTGTTTGTTACAAGATGACAGGCCCGTGGGTGGACTGTGAACATGTCATGACCTATTAGACGAGCCTACTCCTTACCCCATTCGTCGTCCGACATTTTGAAGCTGTAGAACTTGAAACTTGAATGGGGCCAAATCCAATTGGATACGATCGCCAAGCCTTGTCGACGTAAATGACACTGGTAGCTAAGCCTCCCACCGAACACCGTACGTCACTAAAGAACGAGGAGGTGAATCACACTTTCTATTCACCCAGCATGGAACCACGCACCGGGCTCTGGAAACATGTATCATGTGAGTCACCTCGAGGTTTCGCGCCAGATTTGCCGCGACATGGGGCACAGATAGTGAATAACTATTACATCATATCGTCTTTTCTTACCCTTTTCATAAATAATTTTTTTAGAAAGATGCAATATTGCATTCCTGAGCGAAATTACAATGATATGGTTCCATAGCTCAGATAATTTCCAAATGGCCTGCAGCCAAATAGCATTACTATTTTTCAGCTGTAGAGATGGCCATTATGATGGCCATACTTTACAAGGTTGATGCCAAATACATTCAAATCATAATATTCTCGTATATTGTCTGACGAAAATTGGAAAGGATGTTCAAAATTAATATGAAAAATATGTTTTAACTTTTTAAAAGTTGGAAACCCACATTACTTTATCCGTTTCTTCAGCAAAAGAACCCCATATTACAAAGTATGACGAAAAATGTCCACACCTATCAATATTGTTACAATAATGAATTGCAAAATACTTTTCTGGCGCACTTATCTGCTCAGCCGCGTGCCTGGCCCCTCTAGCTTTCATCACTGCACAGGCCGCGTAGAATTAGGGCCGCTTTTTTTGCAAGTACAATACTTGACAAAGTTCAGTCTGACTTGGATTGATTTGAGGACTTCATCTGTGCTGTAAAATGGCAAGTTCGGTTTTTAGGACGCTGGTAAGGAATGGGTTGGGGTTTCGAAACCATTGCTGGATGTTTGAGACATGGCATGAAAATATAAGTAATGAAATGAGTCAAAGTTCTGTTGCCTGCTGCACTTTTAATGGAACTGATTTTGAATCCCAATCACAATGAATTAAACTGAATCCAAAATTGTGCAAAATGACTTCTTGAAGCTCAAGCAACACATTAAAAAATGTTCAATCTGTCTTTTCAAGGTCTCTAAGCCTGGGTCCAGTCTTCAGAGCATGATGGATATTGATGAGTGCTTGTTCGGGCGGGTGAGGTTGAGGTGCATTATTTTTTGTAGTTTCCTAAATTTTGGGGGCAGGATCTCCTTTATTACAATAGCACACATTATTTTGAGGAAGGTTATGGCACCTCAGAGCAGGTATCAAGCTCAGACAGAGTTTGGGCAGAAGCAGAAAATGTGCAGTGCTGCTGGCACAACATATATGCTGGCACAATAATCCACAAGTGGGATGCCTGAGTATTTGGCTGGGTCAGTTATTTTATTATAGAAAGTTTAAAGATTTGGAATTATCTACCATTTTGTTGGCTAACCATAGCAACCAATAAATTCTACCAATTTTGGTGGGTCAAGTGAAAAAAATGGAGCAGGTGGCAGGACCTGAAGTCCATGGCCTCTCAGTTTTCATACAAGTTAGATATAAATCCTATGACAATACATATGTACCATCATTATCAGGAAGCAGAAAAAGTTTGGTTCTCCCACCTTCTGAGTCACCCCCATACCATTAAGGGTTTTACTGCAACCATAGCCAGAGAGGTAATGCAGAAGACATGCAAATTAGATCATCAGGAGCATGTTGGAGACCACACCTTCACCAGCATGGCCCCAACATCCCCAGCCCTAAGCATCTCAAGGATCTTGTAGGCTGCCTGTAACCTTTTGCAAACTGGCAGTAATGCACCCAGGAGAGATCTGAGGGCTCGCCTAGCCTGCCTCCATACAACCAGTAAATGTTTGTATCATGACACTAGCGCTAGAGCAAAAGCTACTACCAACAGAAGTGCTATATGCCAGTTACGCAAAACATTACTTCTTACATAAAAAACTTGCACTGACTTAACTTAGGCACAACATTACTTGTACTGCTAAGAATTATGCACAACATGAGTGCACACAACAAAATTTATATTTCACACACATCATTGCATCTTCTTAGAAACTTACACTGTCTTTTATCATGCATAACATAACCTCTACCATGAAAACTTGTGCACAGCATGAGCCCTGCACAAATAAAATAATGCTTCAAAAATTAATGCTCTTCATTACTTGCAAGCAAATGCATATATAGCCATTGCTTATATGTAATGCTGCTTGTGCTGAAAAACTTAGACACAACATTAATAATAACATGGCAAAGCTTATACTGCAAAAACATATACCAGTCATTAATTATCTGGTAAAGACTTGACCAAAAGTCTTTGCTGTATCACTTATGTTTCACATAAGTCATTGCAATGGAAGAAAAGTTGTGTTTAAGTAATAACTGATATGCCTTTGCACTTAATGTAGGAGTTTTTGTTGTAGCACATGAAACCCTCTCACCCAGTTGATGCATTCAGATACAGGAAGCAAAAGTGGGGAATCTAACTGAAGTGGTGGCATTTCTAAGCATGGATAAAAGAGGATGATTACACACACACACACACACACACACATGCACGCACGCACGCACGCACGCACGCACGCACGCACGCACGCACGCACGCACGCACGCACGCACGCATGCATGCATGCATGCATATATATATATATATATTTCAAGACATCTTTTGGTACAGAGAACACAAATGAAGCATGACAAAATGAAGTAAGACAGAACTGTATTTCCACTTTGATACACATAAGACACACCTGTGATGGGAACACTACAAAGACACAATGAGAGCACTATTGCCATAATCACATGAATAGTGCTCACTGCCTACCACCTAGTAGTTCAAGTGATGTGCAATAACTTATTTGTCTGTTTAGGGCCATAGAGAGTTTGTTGGTGAATATACTTTCCCAAATTTGAAGGTGTCTTCTATCATTGCATGTTCGTAAAATATCGGTGTTGTCTGTCAGTTGTTGTCATGTCAATGTCCTGTCCGTTTCATGTCGCATGTGATCCAGAGGTGCCCCGTCATGTATGTGCATTGTCAGGCGTCGAAAGAGTGTCGTTATGGTCACACCGATATAGTGTATGGAACAAAGTTTGCAGCATTCGATGTTGCATTTGAAATGACAGACTACATTGGCGCATTTTAGTTTGTCGGGTTTGCCTGGGCTGTTTCTGGTAGCAAAAGTATTTTGTCATTACAATAATGAATGATGATGTCTGTTTTGTGGTCATTTTTGCCTTCAACATGTTGACAGGTCAGGCCTTTAACATGTCAACAATTCCCGTAAAGCTTTTTCGTCTGGTTTGAGGGCATATGTCATTTGATCTTGATAATACAGTTTGACGGTTGGCTGGATATCTTGTCTTGGTCTATTTCGTATTCAACGTCAGAAGTTGAAAAAACCCGTTGTTCACCAAGATCTGTCAGATTCTTATAAATTCTGAATGCAGTCCTGTCCAATCAGGGCAGTGTTTAAGTGCACATTTAATGAAGGACCTTATGACGCTAATTTTGTAGCGTCGAGGACACTCACTGTCAGCATTTAAGCACCGTCCGTTGTTAGTCTGTTTTCGGTATACATTGGTTTGAAATCGCTGTTCTTGTCCACCAACAATCGCGTGGAGAAAGGGTGTTATGTTTTGCACACTAAGTTTTTTTAAAATTTGGGGCCAGACTACTCTTCAAAGGTGTTTTTGAGACGTCCTAGTTCGTTGATGTCTGTAACTTTCACAAAGATGTCGTTTACATATCGGCAGCAAATGCCCGGTCTTATGTCGTCATTTTGTAGTTTGTCAGGTCTTACATGTCCCGTAAAGAAATTAGTGAATAAAGGTCCTAGAGGTGAGCCCATCACAACACCCCCAATTTGGTAATGCACTCGTTTGTCAGGCCCGCGGCAAGGAACTTCCAACGTACAGGCTTGTAGTTATTGTTCAAGAAGGCATTTTGATATTTTGAGAGGAGGAATTTCGGGATGATTGTAAACGCGGTCAAGGTTGATAGATATGATTCTTTCAATGGGCACGTACATTTGTAAATGAACTGAAATGTAAAACACTTGAACTATTAGGTGTTGGGCAGTGAACACTATTGATGTGATTGTGGCAATACTGCTCTCACTGTGTCTTTGCAGTGTCTCATTATGAGTGTATCTTATATGTATCGAAGTGGAAATAGGATTCTGTCTTACTTTAATTAGTCATGCTTCATTTGTGTTCTCCATACCAAAAGATGTTTTCCAACAGCAGTGCACAACTTTTATCCATTAAAACATGTATATATATATATATATATATATATGTATATATATATATATATATATATATATATATATATATATATATATATATATATATATATAGCAGGGGCTTCATTGCTTGTGATCTTCTGAGATGTACTTTCAGCCTTGTGCATCAACTGCTTCCTTCCTGGGTTGTGCTTATTCAGAACTGGAGCAAAACTCAGTTCAAGAATGGGCCAAAAGAAATGCTTTGCTGTCTTTTTTCTTGTATTAAGTCAAGATTTGGGCACTTTTGATTTCAAGATTTAAAATATGCAGACACTAACATACATGCATACATACATACATACATACATACATACATGCATACATACATACATACATACATACATACATACATACATGCATACATACATACATACATACATACATACATACATACATACATACATACATACATACATACATACATACATACATACATACATACATACATACATACATACATACGTACATACATGCATACATACATACATACATACATACATACATACATACATACATACATACATACATACATACATACATACACACATACGTACGTACGTACATACATACATACATACATACATACATACATACATACATACATACATACATACATGCATACATACATACATACATACATACATACATGCATACAAACATACGTACGTACATACATACATACATACGTACATACATACATACATACATACATACATACATACATACATACATACATACATACATGCATGCATACATACTTAGCTTCAATGGTCAGCACAGGCAAGCCTGAAGCCCAGTTCAAATGCATCTTGCTCCCATATGATGAAGTCTCCCAATCTTTCATTAACCTGTGTCCCAGTCTGCAAAAGGTGCCAGTCAGCAAAATATTTAGGATGGTCCAGTCCTGTCCCAAATGGGGCAACTGAACTTACGATGTCGTGGCAGGGAGGTCTCCAAAAGTTTCCTGACGATCTGATGTATATTTTCCATTTACTAGTAACCTTTCCTGCTGTTCTGATTGAGATGGATCAGAACTGTGCATACCATCCAACATTTTGCACTGCATGGTAATTTTACTTTATTTACAGCACTGAATAACGCATCAAACATTTTGCAATGCGAACAATAAAAGTCTTGCGGTTCAGCGCACGGTTGTGTACCGCTGGTTTACGTGTTCAGCGCAAGCAGCGGGAGCTGGCGCGAGCGTTTTGCTGACATTTGGTTCCACTGACAGCCTGCAGATGTCCGGTTTCACCCAGTTACGTCCTGGCACCAGTCACATGATAATGATGCATCCTTATATCACCTCACTCGCACCACCCCACATCAGGTGTTGCACAGGATCATCAAGGTAAAAATAATCACATCTTGGCCATTTTATTCCGTCAATTCTTCCCAGCTCTGTACAGGCCATGTTCGTGTGTTCATGGGTGTACTGTCACCAGATAATCTGTGCATGAATGGCGCCACACCCCCGGTCGTGTTTCAGACGGCGCCCCTGCGCCACGCTGGCCGCCGTCAGCTGTCCACGGCCAAGCGGACCGTCACGCTGATCCCGGGCGACGGCATCGGGCCGGAGATCAGCTCCGCCGTCCAGCAGATATTCGCCTCGGCCGGGGTCAGTGCGCCTGCGGCCAGCTGGCGCCGCCGGCTGGGATGCAGTTCTCCACGGCGGGAGCCAGTGACGGGCCGGTCTTTAGTTTGATGCCTGTCTCAGCACAGTGCTGGTGCTCAGCAGAGTGCTCGTGCTGCACCGAAGGGCACATCGATGTCGTGACTGCTGTGCCCGTTCCTCGGCCACGACTGAAACAATGGCGTGTGTTAACGCAGACCGCCGTCTCCCACCGGCCGACCGCTGGCACGGCGCGGGCGCGTGCGGCCCGACCGACCCGTCCCGTGACACGTCCGCTCGCCCGCTCCCAGGTGCCGGTGGACTGGGAGTCGGTGGACGTGACGCCGGTCCGCGGTCCAGACGGCATCTTCGGCATCCCCCAGTCGGCCATCGACTCGGTCAACAAGAACAAGATCGGCCTGAAGGGGCCGCTGATGACACCCGTCGGCAAGGGGCACAGGTCGCTGAACCTGGCTCTGCGCAAGTGAGTGCCACGATGGCGGCACGCACGCGTCCGCATTGCCCGCTTTTGTTCGGGCGGTGCCATGGTTTTCTGGTTCGTGTCATGGTACAGCGCTACCGCGTGGTGGCCGAGACTGCAGTGCTGTTTGAAGATGGAAGCGCAGCATTCAGCTGTTTTCGCTTGGCTTGTGTCGTGCGCGTCGACATCCATCGAACTCGTCGTTAACCGGCCGCCTGACCCCTCCCCTCGCCCCCAGGGAGTTTAACCTGTACGCGAATGTACGCCCGTGCCGCTCCATCGACGGCTACGAGACGCTGTACAAGGACGTGGATTTGGTCACCATCCGAGAAAACACTGAGGGCGAGTACTCGGGCATCGAGCACGAGATCGTGCCGGGCGTGGTCCAGAGCATCAAGCTAATCACCGAGCCCGCCTCCATGCGCGTCGCAGAGTTCGCCTTCAACTACGCCAAGGCCAACGGCCGCAGCAAGGTCACGGCTGTCCACAAGGCCAACATCATGTGAGTCCTCCATCCGCCTGTGGAAAATACCGCGCTCGCTTTTTCAGGTCGGGTTCAGCGTTAGCACATACCGCGTAGGGCACAGGTCGCGTAGGGCAAACCTCGTGCGTTAGATGAAGAAATATTGTCATCGCGCTCACGCTTGTAGCGCAGTGCGCTCGCAGACTTGCGCACGCGCGTGTCCGTTCGCCTCGACTGACCTGCCGTCGTTGACGCGACCTACAACCCACCCCTCCCCCTCCCTCCCCCGTCAGGCGCCTGTCGGATGGCACGTTCCTGAACTGCTGCCGGGTGGTGGCCGAACAGAACCCGGACATTAAGTTCGAGGAGCGCTACCTGGACACGGTGTGCCTCAACATGGTGCAGGACCCGTCGCAGTACGACGTGCTCGTCATGCCCAACCTGTACGGCGACATCCTGTCCGACCTGTGCGCGGGCCTGGTCGGAGGACTGGGCGTCACGCCCAGCGGCAACGTCGGCATGGGTGGCGCCATCTTTGAGTCGGTGAGTGAAGCTTGAATTGCAAGTGCTGCCGCCGGCCGGGTCGTGTGCGAAAGGTGAATGAGTTATCGGCGGAACATATGGATGAGGCGGTGGATGCCGTCGCCGTGCAAACATGCGCACGTGTCGCAAAATTTTGAATCTCTTACTTTGCTTCCACAGCTGGTTGTATTCTACATTTAGGAATGCCATCAGTTTTCATGTCCATTTTAGGGCAAAGCTTAAGGCATGCTCTACCGCAATCCGCGTGAGCTTTGGAAGTCAATCAGACACTGGAGGGACCTCCCTTTGGCCTGCGTCGGACATTTGGTTAAGTTAGCCTCATTGGTAGCTAGGTGGAGCTCGTGGAGGGACGATCCTTACTCGCGAGATCGAGCTCCGCCGGGAGAGCGAGGTTGCGACCGCGTTGTAATTGGCAGAACGCTGGGCTGCCCAGTCGGATCGGTTGCTTGAGGGACAGTAAGTGGTGATTAAGCTTTTGTAAGCGCAGACGACAGAATATAACAAGCATTCCTTAGCACCGCGCATGTTGGCCAGAATTGCCTTTCCTGGCGTCATTCCGCACCGGTTATCGCACACCATGCTTCATGGCTGGCGATAGCGATTGGGACGTCACCTTGTGGGCCATCAGCGAAACTGAAATGCGGCGACAGCCCGCGTGATCGCCCCAGTAGCGGCTATGCCCCGTGAACCTGGCGCGATCCATTAGGCGGAATGATCCGTTTGGACGTGTGAGGTACCCGGACGCGCCGGCCGCTGTTAATGGGGTTTTGTAGAACGCCTCCATTCGGATATTAGCACTGGGACGTGAGGGGCTCGGGGTCCTGCTTTCCAGACACCACACTTCGCTAATTAATTGTTCCGAAGAACACCGCACGACAAATGCGACGCATTTGTTGCACGCCTCGTCGGAATTCGACGGCGGACGCTCCGGGCAGAATCACCATCAGCTCCGTGCAAAATGGGCGGCATGCGCTGCGCCACATTCGTCGGCTGCCGGCTGAGGTGGCCACCATGCGCGGGCGGGGCGCGAGACGCCGCCGGCCCGGTCCGCGCCCGTCCGGCCCCCCGCCGGTCGGCAATCGACCATTGCAGGGCAGCGAGCCCGCCGGCGGCGATCAATAGCCGTGCACGTGGTCACGACCGGCCCAAGTCTGCTCGCCGTCTGTAGATCGGCCGGCGGCGGTCCGCTCTCGAGCGTGCCGACCGTGCGGGAGGTGCATGCCGAGCGCGCGCGCGCGATGGGGCGCTCTCCGTGGGACCGGTTCGACGTCTACCGACGCTCGGCGTTTCGGCGTTTCGCCTTCTTCACCGGCCTGTGGGGCGTCTGGTGCGAATTTGGCCACGCACGACCCAGTCCCCCTAATGCGTACGTGATATACTGTAGCGAAGAAGAAGGAAGGCGGTCTACAGCTTTGGCCCGGGTCAGTTTGCGTCGTCTTGCGCGGTTGACCTGTGCGGATGGTCCAGCCAGGTCAAGTCACGTTTTCCCCGTGCGTGCGAAGCTTTGCATGTGTCCGCGGAAGAGAGCTGGTACAAGTCAAGTTACTCCACTGTTAACCTCCACGGGTAGTATGAGGTCACCCGAGGTCATCCCATGACCTCCCTTGGCCCTGAAACCACATGATCTTGCATCCGCGATCTTCACGTTCAGTGATGATAATGTTGCGGTGTGGAGGTGTACCATTAAAGCCCCTTTGCTTTTGGATTGAAGACTGGGTTACACAAATACGTCGCGGATTGTCGTTTTTCAGCACTTGCTGCGCTGCATTTTGAAAACGTGGAAACGTAATCAAGAGATGCTGGATCAATAGTTCCTGCCGAATTTTGCGAAGACGGAGTCGGCGCTGGCGTCACGAAACTTTTTGTAGGGCAGGCAGGCTAGTGCTCGTAGTTGGCCTCCGGCTTAAAGAAGCCCAGTGCAAATGGTCCTTAGTATGGCCCTAGCTGCTTTATGATATGCTACCCAATCATGCCCGGATGCTTCCTGGTAACATCGACCAAGCCAAGCTCGTCATCTGTTTCATCTGTTTTTATGTCAAAATCGTCCGTCAATCCTCTTAAGCACTGAACAGCCGAGTTTGCTTTCGGACATGAACTTGAAAACACTGTCAAGTGCGTGACAGATTTTGCGATTTCATAAACACCACGTTAGCGCTCATAAGTTCAACGAAACATTGCAAATCGTCTGCACCTCCGAGTCCCAGGTGACGCGGGTGCCTCCTCTCGGTTACATCCAGAGCTTGCGTTCAGTCACGACTTGGCCAGCCCCGAAATATGAAGTGTTCCTCCTCTTAGTCCGAAGAGGTCCCACCGCGTTTTCACCTAGTGAACTGTACTTAAATGGATCCTTCACCCTGTGTTTTTTTGGAACACTTGGCGCGAATCTGCCATCGCAATTCAGTCGGAAAAGTACTACACACGGACACTACTACACACTACGTACACGTATACTATATACACACGCACACATACACACGCACACGCACATGCACACGCACGCACGCACACACACACGCACGCACGCACGCACGCACGCACGCACGCACGCACGCACGCACGCACGCACGCACACACACACACACACACACGCACGCACGCACGCACGCACGCACGCGCGCGCGCGCGCGCGCGCACGCACACGCACACGCACACGCACACGCACACGCACACGCGCACACACACACACACACACACACACACACACACACACACACACACACACACACACACACACACACACACACACACACACACACACACACACACACACACACACACACACACACACACACACACACACACACACACACACACACACACACACACACACACACACACACATACTGCCAGCAAGGCTCTAAAAAGCACGTCGCGAGGCACACAGATGTGTCACACTCTGCCAGATGTGTTGAGGGTCTCTGCCAGATGTGTTTTCATCCCCGCTCCAAAGCTTATTAAATAGTACGACGCGCATTACCATATCAGGCGCACGCGTCGAAAACTTATCAGCCGGTGGCAGTCACGCTGCCCGTGACCTTTATAATCCTCTCAATTGAAGGTCGTCACGTTCTCGCCTACCTGCTTTTATTCATAGTTCAAACTAGTATATCAGCCATTCCACCCGGATGGGGGGTCAGACCTGTGAGTTTCGGTTTTGGTTGCGGACCTGCTGGATGACAGTTGGTGGCCAGGCCAACTTTAGGCCAGGCGTCACAGTAAAAACGGCGTCATTACTTCGCAAGCATTGTTCCGGCCGGAGGTTACCAAGTTGCTAATCTCAGACGTAAGTCTCCGTAAGTGATATTCTTTATGTTGACGTCGATTCATGTAACGCCCGCGGTCAATGCGAATAGTTGACTCTGCGAAAGGCCACGCGCTGGGCTGTCCCATCCGACGCTCGATCCCCACGTTGGATGAGACTACTGAGGCGGTGCTGCGTACCCTGGGATTGGAGGCGCCACGTGCGGTGCTCTGATCCCACTGTGACCTGACCTTGCAGAAACCTGACCTGCCTCGGCCTAATCCGACCTGCCGCAGCCGGACCCGGCCCTCCATGACCCGGCTTGACCTGACCTGCCGCGGGACGATCAGACATGCTGCGGCGCGTCAAGCGTCGGCGCCCCCCCCCCCCCCTCCCCCTGACCCGCCTTGCCCCGGGCCCGCCAGGTGCACGGCACGGCGCCGGACATCGCTGGCCAGGACCTGGCCAACCCGACGGCGCTGCTCCTCTCGGCCGTCATGATGCTCAGACACATGGAGCTGACCGACCTCGGCGACCGCATCGAGACGGCCTGCTTCGACGTCATCCGAGAGGGCCGCTACCGCACCGGCGACCTGGGCGGCTCGGCCAAGTGCTCCGAGTTCACCAACGCCATCTGCGACAAGCTGTAGGAAGCGCGACTGCCGGTGTCGCCCGCAGGCGGCGCCGTAGTGCTGCAGGTAGCAACCCGAGTGAAGACAGATCAACTCAGTGCAATTCAATCAGTCTCCCGTCGCAACAGTGGCCACGTCTCCACGGCTTAGGACAGTTCGCCGTCTGACCGTTGCCGCGCCGCTCCCCATGCGGTCGCTTGCCGCGCTATTTATTACGGCGTTTCGCGCGGCTGGCCCGAGATGACGCCGTTGCTCGGTTTTACTCCTCCCCATCCTCCACCCCACCTCCCCCACCCCCCACTCAGCGAGCCGGCAGTCTGGGAGGGTGACGCCGGCGACGCGCGGGGTGCCTTCGGCCAGCCGCGCCAGCTCGTGGAGGCCGGAGGTCTGCCGCCGCCGCCGCCGCCGCCGCCACCACCGGCGTCTGCATAGTGCAATCTATTTAGTCAACACTCGGGCTGTTGTCGGTGTCAACAGGAGGCGAGCGGAATTGCGCTCATCTGGAGAGCGCGCCGACGGTGTCGGCGTCAGGCAGCCGCCGGGAGCCCATCTCCTCCCCCCCCCTCCCCGTCACCTCGTCGGTCGGCCTGCCGGGCCGTCTATCGTGCCGGCTGGGCCGGCGCCGCGCCGCCTCTCTCACCCGGCCGATTGTTTCGCCCAGTGCTCCGTCTCCGGCCGCCGGCGGCCTCATGGCTGGCGCGCGCGGACCGAGCGGCCCGGCTGGCCGGCCGCCGCGCCACGGGCACGGAGGCGGCAGGACACCGTTTGTCGTATCGCCGCCACAGCAGTGGCAGACGGGATCCCTTCCTTGTCTCTGTCATATTTTCTTTTATATTATCTATATCTATATATATATATATATATATATATATATATATATATATAACTCGCTCTCTCCCTCTCTCTCTCTCTCTCTCTCGCTCTCGCCCTCTAGCTTTCGCTCTCTGTCTTGCACTCCCGTCTTTTCTTGCCTGTTATCGTCCTTCTCCTTTTTCCTCGCCTTTCATCTATTTCCGCTCTCTCGTTCTCCTCTCCTCTCCCTCTCTCGCCATTCCCGCATTTCTTGTTCATCTGTGTTCGCCTCCACACCCAGCGTCTGGCGTTGTCTGATTCCATCAAGCAGTATTTGTTGAGCTCGACTGGTCTCTGTTCGCGCCGTTTTCGGCCATCCCGCGCGCCGTCCGCCGTCGTATTGGCGCGGTTTTCAGCGCGCGCTCCCACCATATGTGGGCGTCGGCCGGCTGTCGCCTGGCGTGTGGTGCGTGTGAGGACTGCTCTGTGACCACGGTCACGCCCTCGGCAGTGCGCGCTCGTGTGCCCGGTGGTTGTTACGTGGACGGTGTGAATACACTGCGTTCGTGGGAGGACTGCGTCTTGGAGGTCGCTACCGGCGAACGGCACGGGATGCCCGGCCGGCCGATACTAACGCTGGTGCTGAACGCGCTCCGTGGCAGCAACACGCGATAGGCGAGGCGTCTGCCGCGCCCGGACCGGCTGGAGGGGAGGGGGGGGGGGGGGAGATCGCGTCGTTCCGGAGAACATGTGCCGGATCTTTGGAGGTGATCCGCGGCCGGTGCACGTACTCGCATACTGATGAGCGCGGCGCGGCGGATGGCTCGTTGGTTCTCAGGCTCGCGTGGCTCTGCTTTTAGATCGACGCATGAATACTGTAGCGCGCAGGATCGATTTCAGATACGTACCGTCGCCGTTGGCATTCGGAGAGTTGTTCTAGTTCGCTTGAAAACTAAAAATGTGTCAATGTTGATCTCGGTTTGAGGCAATAGTCCCCCAGCACCGCTTAATGTCGGTATTTGTACTTTTACTATGAGTATAAATAGACCAATCAGTACTTGTTTTTAACAAATCAGAATGTCATGTAGCGCTTTGAATAATTATGCAATATTCATCTATATGTCATCGTATTCATCACTTATTTCACTATCCGTTCGTTTTGTCCGCGAACCTACGGCCAGAGGACTTGTATCTGCTTTTGTACGCCGGAGCTTGACCGCTACAAGTGACAGAAAGAGCTGAGATTATGGTCCTGTGAGGTGATTCGTGACCGAAGTCCTTGGCTTGACGATGAATTCGTTTTAAAGTTTGAACAGGTCATTTGGATAGCTGTGGTGCATTAATTATGCGTGGTACCATGCTCCTGCCAGCAGCCAAGGCATGCTTTCAGACAATGGCGTGCTGTTTTTGCACATGATATCCCAGGACATACGAGGCATTTGGGCCTTGAAGTCGCCAGTTTAACTACAGAAGCCGACCGACGTCCACTTGCACGAACCGGGCGGGCACGTGCGCTCGGCGTGTCCAACAGTCGTTTGGTGTCTGTGCAGCCAGCCTCTGCTCTATACCAAATCACTGCGCTCTATGTCTGATACGGAAAACCGATTAAACAGTCATTTGGTGGCTGGGACTTGTTTTCCTTCCGACACGTCAAATGTCAGAGTTCACCAGCTCACTGTCGGAGCCTGAGCCGATCCCTCATCTTTGGCCGGCTGATATGGCAGTCGTGTGACAAGCGCCGCCGACTGTTTGCTCCATTCCCCCACTTTGTCCGCGATCGGTGGTGCCGTCCCTGACGCCGGCCGTCGTAAACGTCCGAGTTCCGCCAGTATTGCCGCGCTCGTTAAACAGCGCCCGTTTGGACAGCGGCCGGCGCGCGGCGCCGCCGCCAAAATGCCGGGCTCGGTCCATTGTTCATTAAGCGGGTGGGCCGAGACAGTCAAACACGCCACATTGCAGCGGTGGCGCGTCGCTATGCGGTACACCGCCGGACGTGGCCTTTGCGGTGCCGGCGCCGCTGACGGGCCGCGGTAGTTCGGCGGGGCGGGGTCCCACCGCCGCCCCCCGCTATGTCGGCCGGCGCCTCGCGGCGGTCCCCTCGCCGTGGGGCTCCTGACGTCGCTACTCCCAGACACATTGCAAGCTTGACCGACCTCTCGTCACCGACTCCGATCCGCGAGCCGCGTTCGTAGGCGCCGGTGTGAGTCAACACCAGCGCGCCGCGCCGGGCTGCCGGGTCGGGTGAGCCGCTCGTGGGGCCTCGGCCGGGACAGGCTGCGTCGGGTGCGCGGCTTATGAGGCCTCGGCTGGAGCAGGCCGGGTCGGGTATGGCGCTTATCGGGCCTCGGCCGGGACAGGCCGGGTCGGGTGCGCCGTTCATCAGGCCTCGGCCGGGACAGGCCGGGTCGGGTGCGCCGCTCATCAGGCCTTGGCTGGGACAGGCCGGGTCGGGTGCGCCGCTCATCAGGCCTCGGCTGGAACAGGCCGGGTCGGGTGCGCGGCTCATCAGGCCTCGGCTGGGACAGGCCGGGTGGGGTGCGCCGTTCATCAGGCCTCGGCCGGGACAGGCCGGGTCGGGTGCGCCGCTCATCAGGCCTTGGCTGGGACAGGCCGGGTCGGGTGCGCCGCTCATCAGGCCTCGGCCGGGACAGGCCGGGTCGGGTGCGCGGCTCATCAGGCCTCGGCTAGGACAGGCCGGGTCGGGTGCGCGGCTCATCAGGCCTCGGCTGGGACAGGCCGGGTCGGGTGCGCCGCTCATCAGGCCTCGCGCCGCCGTTCGTCGCGTCCGGCTTCTGCGCCCATTCGGCTCGGGCGGCACGGCCAATAAAGCCGGGGTCGGCGCCGAATGGGCGAGGAACTACCGATCCAGGCACGGTCCGGCGACCGGGCCGCGCGCCGCCAGCCCCGGGGACCGGCCCGATGACCTCGGTCGGGGTCGGACGCGCCCGCCTCGAGCGGCGGCCGGCGCGACCTGAGCAGGTCAGAGGCTAAGTGGTCGGGACGCTTTGCCCGCGATGGGGCCGAGGCCAGTGGCTCCATCGCATGAAGTCTCGATGTCACAGCGAGACTAAGGGTCGGACAGTGTCTTGTGCGATGACGCCGATTTACGACCCGAAACCGGCATGATGACGGGAGAACATTGCAGGCAACACCTGACTTCGTTTGCGCTTAGTGTGCGTCACATCTGCGTCTGTCACCTTGTCGGCCTCTACTTTATATGTAACCCCAAGCTTTCCTTTTTTGAGAAATGACGCTTTTGATGTTCTGATTGATGCCCTCTATGTCGCACGTACTGTGCGAGCGCGCGAGCACAGCGCCGGGGCGCCCGTAACCCCAATGCTTGGCATCACCACCAAGGGCCCAGCTCGGTGGTCGAGGTGGGATTCCGTGACGGCGTCGCACTGTAGCTATGGTGGTGCTCGATGACAGTCTCATGCCCAGGTCCTGGTGGCAGGCTCACATCAAACGGCTGCGTAACAGCATGGGTCGGGCTAGGTCCGTGGACTGATACCAGCGGCCAGGGTGAAGCCTGTGATACCGTGTGACATCAGAAGTCGGGGTCGGACCCCGTGATCGGGTTACGCCAGGGTGAAGCCTGTGATACCGTGTGACATCAGAAGTCGGGGTCGGACCCCGTGATCGGGTTACGCCAGGGTGAAACCTGTGATACCGTGTGACATCAGAAGTCGGGGTCGGACCCCGTGATCGGGTTACGCCAGGGTGAAGCCTGTGATACCGTGTGACATCAGAAGTCGGGGTCGGACCCCGTGATCGGGTTACGCCAGGGTCAGGGTCAATGTCGGGGTCGGATCCCGTGATCAGGTTACGCCAGGGTCAGGGTCAAAGTCGGGGTCGGACCCCGTGACCGGGTTACGCCAGGGGCAGGGTCAAAGCCGGCGGTTACAACGTACGCTGACGCTGGTGGGAGCAGGCTGCTGTTGGACAGTGTGCCGATGGGAGTGAGCCGCTGTCGGGCCGTGTGCCGATGGGAGTGAGCCGCTGTCGGGCCGTGTGCCTGGGAGCGGGCCGCTGCTTAAAGTGTGCCGGTGGTAGCGGGCCACCATCGAGCCGTGTGCCGGTGGGAGCGGACCGCTGTCGGGCCCTGTGCCGAGGGAGCGAACCGCTGTCATCCGGTGTGCCGGGGGAGCGAACCACTGTCAGCCCGTGTGCCGGGGGAGCGAACCGCTGTCATCCCGCGTGCCGAGGGAGCAAACCGCTGTCATCCCGTGTGCCGAGGGAGCAAACCGCTGTCAGCCCGTGTGCCGGGGGAGCGAACCGCTGTCATCCCGTGTGCCGGGGGTGCGAACCGCTGTCATCCCGTGTGCCGGGGGAGCGAGCCGCTGTCGGGCCGTGTGCCTGGGAGCGGGCCGCTGCTTGAAGTGTGCCGGCGGCAGCGAGCCACCATCGAGCCGTGTGCCGATGGGAGCGGACCGTTGTCAGCCCGTGTGCCGGTGGGCTGGGCCGCTGTCAACCCGTGTACCGGGGAAGCGGACCACTATCAGCCCGTGTTCGGGTGGGATAGGGCCGCTGTCAGCCCGTGTACCGAGGAAGCGGGCCGCTGTTAGCCCGTGTGCCGGTGGGAGTGGGCCGCTGTCGGCCCGTGTGCCCTGGGAGCGGGCCACTGTCAGCCCGTGTGCCCCGGGAGCGGGCCACTGTCAGCCCGTGTGCCCTGGGAGCGGACCACTGTCAGCCCGTGTGCCCTGGGAGCGGGCCACTGTCAGCCCGTGGTGCCGGTGGGAGCGGGCCGCTGTTGGGCCGCGTGATCGCCGCTCTCCATCTCTGGCCCGTCCGCCCCCGGCGGAGCACCGGTCCGGCCGTCGGACGTCACCGGTGCCGCCATGGCCGTATTTATGGCGCCCGGCCGCCCTCTCGCTGGCATGAGCCGCGCGTGTCCGCCGTTAAGAGGCTGCGGGCTGGAGGGCGCTCTCCACGTAATGGCACATCTCGCGTCCTCGTTGATCCTCCGAGGATCGCCCAAACTCGCGCCAGAGGGTGCTCTTCCACGTTATGGTCGACCTATCTCGGGTGATGAATCTACGCGCCCACTGAACGCAGGGTAGAGATGAGTACGCAAGCAGAAGATAGTGCCGTTGGACCGCGGCCCAAACCAAACTTGCTCCGTTTTGCTAAGAGAGAAGAGGATTCGTATGCGGGAGGAATTCAACAGACCGAAACTGACTTCAGATGGCTATGCGGGAAATCGCAAGGTTCCCTCTCAGACTCATGCTTGACTGCTTGTGGAGTCGAAGTCCGCTCCAGTATCGAACAACTTTGCGGCGAGTCAAGATACGAATGACCGGTTTCAAATTTGTGTGAGTTCTAGTCGCGGATGAGCCCACCGCAATGACTGAAATCATCGATAAGTCGGCTGAAATAGCGAGCCGAGAGATCCTCTCAGATGGACAATAACTATACAAAACATAATGAACAGTGGTTTCCACTAGCTGTGTTCGTTTCATTGGTGTCACACATCGGACAACCTTGGTATCATCATCAGCTCATGACGTAACATGCGCTCTTACATATTAAACGATGATCGGGTAAAACCAAGTTTAATAAACAGGGACTTCATCGATGAAGTTTACAAGGCGATTTTTTGTGTGCACATTTAGGAGCATCGTACGTGGGTCCCAGGGGTGGAATTTTTCAAATTAGTTAGAGGGAGGGGGGGGGCGTAAACAGT